>NC_084934.1:4377500-5002500 GCF_958298935.1 Phragmites australis
TTGGTAGTGATAACTGTTAAAACTACTTAATAATAATTACTAATAAAATACTAACACTACTGACGTGGCTCGCTGCCGGTTCCATGCCATGTGGCACGCACGAGTTGCGCGGGGCGGCTGGGCTGGCGGCTTGCTATGGCACGAGTGGACTAGATTGGTTGTGGTATAGAATAACTAATTTACACGTTGAGTATAGAATAACACTACCTTTTATATATATATGGCCTTCACATGAGACGTTCTTTGTAATTGTGTTTTTCTTTCTCTTGAAGTGACTGGACGGTCCATTTTAAATCCTGGATTATACTGTGGATGGAAACTTTTCTGGTAATATTGTTGACTAGACCTCTGGCATGTAGGGTCCATGCTGCTGTGGCCCCCCGCCACTTGGAAGAGTGTGATGTGCGAGGACAGTGCAAATGGGGCACACGTCACATCGTAACTTATGCGCTTTCTTATCCTGCAATCCTATCTCTTTTGACATCATCACCTCCCTTTGTTTGTTCTCCTCTTTGCCCTTTTCATTTCATTGCATGTAACCTTTTTTTTTATCTCTAAACTTTTTCTTTTTTTGCGAGTGAAGATCTTCTAAACTTGCTACGCTGATATTTGAAATCATGCCTTTTAGTCTCATGTTAAGTCATTTGGATCTTTTTAGTATTTTTGTTTATTATCATCTTTTTAGTTAGATCTTGTGTTTTATCAAGAGTCCACTCTAACTTAAATAGGACAAAGGATTCATTGATGTTGTTAAGTCATTTGAATTAAGCTTTGTTTGTTAAAATCTATCCAACTAGTTTAAGATCTCAACTACTGAACTCAGTCTTCGGACTTGTATTAGCGAGAATTTCTTATTTGCATTAGAATATAAGTGATTTTCTATTTATTATTTCATAAAATGAAATTTTTTATTTGTCATTGTTTCTATTTTTTATTTTTTCTCACGACTTTTATACACTTTATCTATAAAAAAGTCATATTTACCCCAGGGAGCTAAGTTATTAGAATGTGATGTACTATAAAGGTGTAATTTTTTTTACAACTTTAATATTCACTATAAAAATTAATTCTAACTTTTGAATATGAGATTTAGGAATAGTTGCAACGCAGATAAAATTAAAATGACACCGCCCGATGGCTTGGCCACTACCGCTTCCTTTGCTCCTCTTCCTCCCCAATTCTCCAGCGCAGCGCAGAGACACGGAGGAGCTCCGCACCCGGAGCGCGAATTTGAAAGAGCCCCTCCGATTCACCCTCTCCGCCTATCGCGGTCTCTAGGGTTAGTGTTTCGTGCCCTTTTCCGCCTCCCGACGCGGCCGCATCCAGCGCCCGCCATGAGGGTCCACCCGGCCCCGCGGAAGCGCACCATCGCCGTGCAGCGCTGCGCGGCCGCGGCTGGCGGGAAGAAGCTGCGGCGCCTGCCGCACATATTCGCGAAGGTGCTCGAGCTCCCCTTCGCGGCCGACGCGGACGTCTCCATCGAGGAGGACGCCGCGGCGCTGCGCTTCGTGGTGGCCGCCGTCGACGGGTTCTCCCCCGCCGGCGCCCGCGCCCACGCCGTCGAGATCCACCCGGGGGTCACCACGGTCGTCGTCCGGGACGTCTCCGTCGGGGCCGGCGGCGACGACGGCGCCGCCGCGTTCGAGCTCGACCGATGGCGCTTCCGCCTCCCGCCCTGCACCCGACCCGCTATGGCCACCGCGACCTACGCCGAGGGCGAGCTCGTCGTCACCGTCCCCAAGGGCGCTGTCCCTGATGATGCGGACGGCGACGGAGCCGCCGTCCTTGTCGGCGCCGGCGCCGATGCCGAGAGCGTCCTCGTGCTTGTATAGTAAATTTATGCCAGAACTCGACTATTTTGCTGATTCGCCTGTTTCTACTAATATTTAATATTTATATATCATGCGAGATGATGATGATATGCTACTAACAGAGCAGTAAGAGTAAGAAATAATGTACGTGAATCACCATTGCTCTGAGTTTTCTGTGGGTACATCTGATCTGCTCATGCAGTAGTCATGTGCCAGTTCTTACAGAACATCTGTGCTATATAACTATAAAATTGAGTCGATTAGGTGGGTTAGATTAAGCATGAAGTGGCATTCCGGCATATGCTGCAGTTACATTAGCTTGGTAAAATTGAAGCATCAAATGGTTTGGATTGGAAGTTGGGATCTGTCAATCTGGTTTGATCAGAAATAGGGAAGCTGCTTGATGAGATGGTTTCAATTGAGATGAAGAGTCACCTTTGTAGCTAGTGATTTTTTTCCAGTAAGTTAGTGGCGACTGGAAGACTGAAGAGTGACTCTATAGTTTGCTTGATGCTGGAGCATTTTGAGCGATTTTTTAATCTCATGGCATCTGATATGTACAGATGATTTTAATGTCTCTAGTCATCGTTGTCTTGCAAGTTTAGTTATGTATGTGCATCTGCTGTGCTAAATTGATGGAAATGATTGGGTTGCAATTTGGAAATTAAGGGGTCACGGGTCCATTCAGTCGAGTTTTTCTTTTTCCTATCCGTTTGTCTATATCTTAAACCCGAGCGCTCGGGTCACAATGTTTGTGTTTGTTTGTTTGTTTTCTTTCCCTCAATTTTTCGGATTGGTGATGCCTATCAATCAATCACCAATCCATTCAAAGGACATATCTAGTTTGTTTTACATGCACCATAACAGAAATTTGCTTGTGTTCCATACAAACGTGCAATAAGTAATAATTTCATCGTTAGAGCGATAGAGCCTATCCCATCAGCTACTGAGCATATAGTGGCTTAGATTTCCTTGTCAACTTTATTCTAGTTTTGTTCAATGTATTCACTCCCTTTTTATCACATCTTTTGCCTCCAGAAGATGCTTGACTTGCTTGTCAAACTAGCCAACTTCTAATTGAGTCCTGTCTCCACCTCAATTTCTTTCATGTCAGCGATTGGAGGATGCATGTTAATCAAATTTCTTGTAAAACTGCTAGGCTCCCTGGCACTCCAAAAGTATTTAGCTGCTTTGAGCAACCCCTTTCCCGAGTTCCTTTCTGTGTATTTGTTCAAGTAAGATGAGTAATCTTTACCAGTCACATGTCTTCGATTTTGCTATAGCTGTACTATGGTGATAGTATTTAGATAAGGCTTGTTGAAGCTATCGTTTCTCTGAACTGGTCGGCATTTTCCATTTTCTTCCCATTCCCCGTTAACTGTTTACTGCGTGGAAGTTACTTGATCTTCGCTGTATACATTATTTCTGTTTCCCTTTCTCTCCCGCTCTTACCTCGTTGGCACGGTGCATCCTCCAGCACAGATGCTGAAGTATTTGCGAAGGCGTTGAAATATTGGCTTTCTTCATTTCTTGTAAAGACTTGAGAAATTTCACCCTTTTTCCCTGCAAACTTCGGAGTGGAGTGGAAGCAACAAAAATTGAGAGAAACATCCAGCATCTTTACCCCTCCTGTTCCTGTTCATACAACTTTTTTTTTTTTTGACTCTCTGTTCATACAACTTTTGGCACGAAACGTTGAGATATTTTTCAGTTGCGTTGCAAAACTGAAAGGTAAGGTTAGATAATACTGTGCCCTTTTCTGGGAGGAAAGTGATGGAATTTCGCTTTTCTAGTCATCGTGGAAGCTGAAAAGAATCTTGCTTTACCTGGACTAGAATGTCTGATTTACATTGGAGTAAAATTCAGGCGTCTCGCATCCGACAGAAGGAGATTCTCACCGAGAAATGATGACTTCATGTTGGTTGGCTTGCTTCTGAGTTTCTATCTAATTTTTTTGACGGTATGAGCAGAGCACCAGGCTGGCAGCGCATGACTGGACTCGATCGACAGAGCAAGGCGCGGTGAACACTTGGAAAGGATAGCATGTGTTGGGGAAATGATGAACCAAAGCATCTAGCTCCTGCCATGCCATTATTGTTTATGAACAAAATCGTTTTTGATCAAACGCCTGTAGTCCTACACAAATGGTGTTAACGCCTGTTAAAAATGCTCATCTGCAGCACAATAGGATCAGATTGACCAGCAACAGCACAGCGTTCTCAATCTCTCGTCAAATGTTCCTAAAAAATGTCTCAACAAATGAAATGCTTCCAGCTCTAGCAAAAGAAGAAGCAAGGTAAAAAAAGAACTATGGGTGGAGCATGCATGCATCTGCTAGCCTGCCTGCTAATGCCACTACACTGGTACCAAATCAGACAGGCAATGCCATGTGACCACACCCCACACCATTATGATCTAACATGAGCATCACCTTCACTCATTATCCTTACAGCTGACTACAACAGCTAACATGAGACAAACAAACAATGAATATGCACCTTTCATAAAACAAAATTGAATATGCACACCAAACACAATTGAAAAACAATCATGATAACACAGCATAGCTAAACTAGAAAAGGCCTTTAATAAGTCCATGGTACATCAAGTACTTAAGGATTACATGCTGATTTTTTTGGGGGCGGTTTCATAGTTCTGAATAGAATTACATAAGGTGACGAGGGTCTCAAGGATAGCATACATAATTACATCCAGGTTCCTTAGTAGTAGTAAAAAGTAGTGGTCTAGCATGAGATGAGAGCTAACACAAGGCGTCTAGTAGTTGTGGTAAGAACATATGAGATGGCATACCCAACCTACCGTTGTAGTCAGTCACTACAAAATAGGGCCATTGCGCGATTTTGAGTCGTTGGCATCATCAGTTGTCATGTCATTCATCAGCGACTTTTTTTTTGACTGAACCTACCGGTAGTAAGCCTGGTGGAAGGCAGGAGCCATTCCGTTGTTGTAAGCTCCCATCCCATTGCCATATCCGCCATAGGGGGCAGGGTAGCTCATGGGAGGGGCGGAGTATGGCATGCCAATGCCGACATTAGCTACCTCCTTGGCTGGGTAGACATATGGCTCTCTAATCGCCGGTGGGCTCTGGTTGCAGTAGAGGCCATGTCCAGCCGGCCTATCATAAGGATAGGGAGAGGCCGTGGCATATGATGTGTGGGAAGGGGAGGCTGTGGCGTATGATGCATAGGAAGGGGAGGGCGTGGTGTATGATGTGTGGGAAGGGGAGGGCGTGGCGTATGATGTGTGGGAAGGGGAGGTTGTGGCGTATGATGTGTGGGAGGGAGAGCGGGCAAATGTGGCGGGAGCTGGGAAAGAAGACACACAAGCGTTGCTAGTGAGACGACCTGCCTTAGCAGGAGGCATTGGGCCTCCATTGCTTGCACGGATGCGCTTGTTGGCAGGGCCACTGCTACCACCACTGGAAGAGCTTGATGCTGCCTTTTTCTTCTCGGTCTTGGCCTTCTCCAGTTCTTCAAGCTGCTTCCGAAGATCCTCCAGTGGAAACTTGGCTTCCAGTTTACGGTCCTCGACACACTTTATAACAGCTCGCAGTGCAGACTGCTCTTTCTTGTTCACATTGCTCTGCAAAATACATAGCATCAGATTCTATTAGGCTCCATACAACAAACAGACACAAAAACTGAATTCACCCAAACAGGGAGGTGATAAAAAACTGAAATTAGAAGTAGCATATGGAGGATAAATAGCACTATGCACATCAACACATACTAACATTGTTAACATGTCAGTTAACACTTGAGATACGTATATCGTACCCCAGATTGGCCACTGCTAGCGCTCGAAGTATCTGAAGCAGTGGATGATGCCTTCTTAGAGTCTTCCAGATAGGACTTCAAAAGAGGAACTGGAGCGAACTTCTCCTGAAGACCAGCCTCATATGCGAAATTCACAGCATCAAGCTGCTGCCTCTTAGCAATTAGTTCCTCGATGATATCTGCAAAAAAGACATATTAATAGTGTGGAGTCACTGGTCTACTTAAGTCTGAACGAGAGCAGAACTGATTATCTGTCATAAAAGAAAACACACCAATCTTTTAACAAGAAAATAGAAAATAATCCATACATAAGCATCAGGCATGCAACAGTGAATATAATATGAAGGCAAAACAAAACTGTGAGCACCATGAATTTGGCAGCAAACTCAATGGTAATAACAGACATATTTAGATACAGCAGAGTAGAGACCAGAGATAATTGGTGTTGCAGCAGCATGACTTAATACTCCCTCCATTTCTTTTTATAAGGCGCACACACATTTCAATATCTAAACTGTCTTTGACTAACAATTAGTCTAAAAATATGTAGGTTTGCTACACAAAAATGGTAAACCTTGATTTATATTTGGAAGTATTTTCCTATGATTATGATTTTGTTCTTGTGAACAATATAATATAAGTGAAGTAAGCAGTCAAAGTTTAGTTTTGGAAACCAAACCTTGTATTTGAAATGGAGGAAAGTAGAATGTAGTAGTATGCGTTGGAAGTTGGAACAGAAAAGAAGGCTGTCAAGCACTTTCTGGTGCTGCAGTAAGATGTGTGGAATTGGCACAGTCCAGAAACTTGTTCTTAACGATACTGCAAGACGGGACTGCCTTTCACTCTAAGGAAACAGCACTGTAGGCACAAGAATCTGACGACATCTAAAGGCCAAAGCAATGGCCCCAAGACAAGCGCCACTAAGAATGATGGCGATCAGGTACAGAAGACACAGTTATCCTTACCACTTGATAAACACTAGAGGCTAGACAAACTTTTTCTAGCACATGGCTATGACAGAGACCACCCATCCCAGCAAAAGACATGGCTTACTCTAAAAAGAAATACCCATTCTAGTCATAGTACTACTATCATACCCTTACACAGTGGAGTACTCAGCAGTGTAACACTAGTTGGGGATTTTTTTTTTCTTGATTTTTTGCCGGGGTGATTTTATACCTTCATTCCAAAGACTATTGATGTGCTGATTACACTGTGGTCTTCAATTACTGGTGCCAACCAATTAATCCTATTGACAATTCAATGCTAGATCTAGACCAATTTACACCACTGCAAACTTGATCATCCACAAATCAACCATCTGAATCATTAAGGTCCACCATTTCAGCAGTTGGCATACACAAACCTAAGGAACTAGCAACAAAATTTGTGTAGCAAAATGGAACAAGAATGCTCGCAGGAAGCAAGATACAAGCATATATACCAGCCATTTCTTCCTCAAGGCCGAGGGTGATCGCGAGGCGGGGCATCTGTCGGCGCCAGGAGAAGCTCACCACGATCTTGCGGTAGAGCGGCCGGTCCTCCCTCTCCGCCACGGCGAACGTCGCCACGTGCTGCAGGAAGGCGTGCGCGTCGGACGGCTTGGCCCCTTCCACCCCGCCCTTCTTCTCGACCGCCTCCTTCCACTCCCTCGCCATGCCCCGTGCGCGCTCCCGCGCGGCCCGCGGCACCAGGGGCCGCGCCGCCCCGATCTCCGGGTCCGGGTCGGCCAGCGCCGGCACGGCCGCCTCAAGGATGAGCACGCACGCCCAGGCCAGGTCGGCCGGGTTCTTCACCTCGCGGCGGTCCACCGGGAACACGTCGGCGACCGCGTCCATGACGAACTTGGCCGGATCCACGCAGCACTTGAGCGCCGGCGGCATCTCGGCGCGCAGCGCGTCCGCCTCCTTCCGCCGGGCGACCACGAACCCGAGGAACGCCGCGGAGTCCATCCTGACGCAGAGCGCGCGCAGGTTCTCGGCGAGTCCGGCCGCATCGGCGTCGGAGGGAACCCCCTTGTCCCCGCCGGAGGAGGCGGCGGCGGCGGAGAGGGAGTCGAGGTGGTCTAGCGCGCGGGAGACGGAGACGTCGATGGAGGCCTCCCGGCGGTGCAAGGCGTCGAGCGCGCGGTGGGTGCGCGCGTCAAAGGCGCAGCGGCGGGTGCGGAGCGCGTCGGAGCGGGCCGCAAGCCCGCGCTCCAGCGAACCGAAGTGATCCGCGAGCTGCTGGTACAGGTGCGTGCAGGTCGCCAGCAGCTGCTGCTGCCGCTCCAGCTCCGCGAACCCCGCGCTCACCATCGCGCCCGTCACCGCCTCCCCTGCCCCCTCCACCTCCTTCCCCACCGCCGCCGCCTCCACCGGCGAGGCCATGGGGGCCGGCTCTCCAAACCCTACTCTCTCTCTCTCGATCCACGAAACCCTAGCGCGAAATCCCTCTCGCGATTTGTCCCCGAGGCGTCGAGTGGAGGTGGGGAAAGGGAAAGGGAAAGGGAGAGGTGGGAATGAATAAAGAGGTGGGTGTGGGGAGCGGAGCGGAGCCAGCCAATGGGAGCCCGACGCGTGGCGGTTGCGGTACTGTAAAGTGGTCGCGGGAAAGAGAGTGCTGGCCATATCCTGCGTTACGCTGGGAGCAGATAGTGTGTTTCCAGTACAGGTGGGGCAGGGTTGGTGTGGGGCCGTGGTGTAAGTGAGTATGATCAGATGCGTTCACGTGAGGGCAAAAATGGCGGGGAAAGCTGGCGGCGTGGTGCCATATCCTGCGTTACGCGGGGAGGAGACAGTGTGTGTGCAGAACCGGTGGGGCAGGGTTGGTGTGGGGCCGGGGTGTAAGTGCGTATGGTCAGATGCGTTCACGTGAGGGTAAAAATGGCGGGGAAAGCTGGCGGCGTGGAGCCATATCCTGCGTTACGCGGGGAGGAGACAGTGTGTGTCTAGTACCGGTGGGGCAGGGTTGGTGTGGGGCCAGGATGTAAGTGAGTACGGTCAGATGCGTTCACGTGAGGGTAAAAATGGCGGGGAAAGCTGGCGGCGTGGTGGCGGGCAGTGTGGGAGATGGCGCGAACGGGCGCGTGCAGAGTGCACCCGAGAACGTACACACCGCCGGCGACCGTGTCCGCCACCGTGGATGGCTGCCCGGCTGCCGACGCTGGCAACCACACACAAGGCAGCAGACAATACTAAGCAATTAGTACTAGCACTAGTGAGCAGTGTCCAGATCCGTAGCGGACCACCACCGTACCCTACACAATCCTAGTGTCCCATGATCCCATCTTCCGGAAATCCTGTTCCCGGGCGCGCTAGCAGTTTAAGTTGTGCGTCCTAGAGAGACGGCTGATAGAGCTTACTAGTGTTTTGATATAAAGAATTTCTAGTTAATATTTTCTCCAAACTTTTTTTTTAACTTTATCTTCAAAAGTTTTGAGCTAATCTTTTCTTAAAAAGTTTTCTCGAGGTAAACTTTTTCTTAAAAAGTTTTCTCAAAAGTTTTGAAAAAACGTTTTCTAGAAAAGTTTTTGAAAATAAAAAGAGGTGAGGGAAAAAAAAATCAAAAATGAAAGGAGAAGGTTGTCGGAAAAGGCATGAGTTTAACAGCTCACGCGCATGAATTAGCAGCATGTCTTCGGTGACATAGCGCTAGAGGAAGGAAATGAGCTAACTATTCGGTCCGAAGCACAAACAGTTCACTTTCTCGATCTGAGAAGTGCAACTAAGTCAATTATTAGTGGACCTCACGTGTGAGCGATGATGTCACAAAGTGACAAAACATGTGACAATTTATTAGAGGATACATTTCCATAGACACAAGGATTGTCTTCTTCCTCCGTCTCCACTTATTTTTCTCTTTTTCTTCGTTTTTTCCTCCTTCCTCCTCCTCCCCAACAAAGTTTCAGCCAGTAGAAAGCAGCCCCTTGTAGATCCGCTCCTACCCACCATCAGTGATCAATCCATCGTCACAGATGGCATGATAATATAGAAGAAAGACTAAGTTGCGAGGAATAAGATCTCAAAGGCCTAGTGTCAAGTTAGAATGAACTCTCATGGCATGCCTTGGCTCGTCTGTGCTCTCCAAAACCCGTTGATAAAATGAAATATCAATACATGGCATGTTAGTATTTAACTTCAAAAGCATACGCATCTCCTTGGGCGAGGGGTAGCCACTGTTGGTCGGAGCTCGCCCCCAAATTTGTCGCAAATTTGAGTTCCAAATATGTTTTTGTTGGGGCCGTTCCGAAGTTGCCTCAAATTTGAGCACGTTTGCAGCTGTCGGTATGCCGCCTGAGTGATCTGTACGTTCGTAGATATGTACCAGTTGGCAGTACTGGTCTTTTGCATGCATGATTATATAGTACGTACAATTTTAAATTTGTGTTCCAATGCACAGGGCCAAATTTAACAATTACAATAATCCTCTCGACCTTGCACAGCTAGTATGATTCTGGAGGGCTGTCGAATCAACTAGTTTCTGAAGGAACTTTCGGGGAACGATCCAGGATCGAGCTCTCATGTTTCTTGTATAGCTCCTGTCCAGCTGTGTAAGTACGAGCCTTCTCTTTGAGAAAAAAGCATGATTCTGACAAAAGGAGTACACAAGCTAGGCCCCAACCACCATGTCCGTCTAGCTTTCAACCATTCCTAGCTACTTCACAAATCAAAACTAGCAGCGATATGATATTATGATGCCGATTGAACTGTATATGTTTAAAATAATCGTTCCTTGCTAACGAATATATATAATGATGGGAGCTAATGTTTGCTTTTCGAATAATTTCTAGGCCTTTTTTGGTGGCCCAGCTAGGAGTTCATTTTTTATGTTTTAGAAGCTAGCTAGCTTTGGAAGAATTAAGTTGGCTTTAGACAAAGCATCACCCCTTGTTTTGATAGCTATACGTTATATTATGTGATGCTTAACAAGGCGATAAAATGGACTGGTCTATCTCAAATATAATGGCCTAGGAACCTCCAATCAATTTCCAAGCGTGTCTTAAACGTGTACGTGTGTGGTGACGTGAGTGTGATATATGCATGTCATATGCATATGCCTAAAAGAGAATCTATTATGGCCCTTTAAATTGTGGATAATGTTGTTAGAGTTTGTAGTATTATTTAAGCCCAATCTCAAAGAAAGACACTTGGCGCAGCTTACTGGAACCCTTTCGTCTTCTAATCCTGATTCTAACCCAATTCTTTCTATCACATGGTACGGCAAAATGGATTTGTTGGATTTTTGTAATGGATTTATTGGATCTTTTTGTTTTAAGGATCCAGAATCAATGGATCGATGTGCATGGGAGCATGAACAAACCTTGATAGATCGACCTCGAAAGCCTGCATCCAGTTAGTCTTTAAAAAAAAAAAAAAAGGGAAAGCCTGCATCCAACTGAAAAGGGCCTTGGGTCATTAGCCCAAGATTGCTCTTCTTGGCCTACTGCGCTTCCCAAATATTGTAGCACATGAGTGTTATTAGCACGTGCTTCTAATTGGTTCCCTCAATAAAACGTGCTTCTGATTGGGGTCGACGTCGCCATAAACAGAAAATTAGTCATATTCCTCCACTAACGCGAAGAATATGAAACGTGCTCCTGATTAAAAAAAATACTAGCTACTTGTAACGAAAATATAAATATTAAGTATAAACTCAGGTATGGAGATGTAGATATATAATGAGAGTGTTCCGAACGAGTATGTCAGAAGGGATGCCGTTGTTTGATCTCTGATGGGATTTGAAAAAGAAGTAGGAGATTATCCTCTAATTTTTCTCGTAATCTCTTTATTTATTTTTATTAGTAAAATAAGTCTTATATCTATAGCCGGTAACAATCGAGGGGGCTGAAGGATGAGGGTGGATAACAAAATGAGTAAATTGTTTAAATTTTAAATATTTTTATTAGATAAAAGAAGAATAAGAGAAGATGTGATATAGAAACTAACTCAGATTTTATATAATAGATATATAATAGGCATATTGTTCTCTCTCGTTGTAGGATCGAGGAGGCCAACTAGAAGGGGAGTGAATAGACGGTTCTAAAATTTGTAGCAAGATATAACCGATAAAGATGCGAAATTAAAATGATCGATTACAACACATATAAAACCCCTAAACTCTATGTCTCAAAAAAATGATAAATTCTATGTCTATATCAAGGTTTGCAACTTAGAGTGACATGTAAGTAATTATGATTCTAGAAATATAAATTGCATAAGGTAAATTGCATGAAAGTAAATATCACAACATAGAAGTAAATAGCACGAGAGATGACACCCGAAGTTTATCCCGTGGTATCGGTGATTTGCCGATCACCCCTAATCCACGTTGAGGTGGGTTCAAGCCTTTAACTGTTCTATTAAGTATGCAATTCTCATCACGAGAAGAGGCTCTCCACGAGCAACTTGATCTTGACCCGATTAATCCAATAAATCACTCACTACCTCAATTTCACTAGAGTTACACTTTACCTCTCCAGCAAGACGTGCACAAAGCCTCTCACAATCACCGCCATGTCTCCTTTACAATCTTCTTTGAATGGCTCAACAGCGCAACAACCTCCATGCCATCTAGGAGGCAGTGACCTCCAAGAGTAATAAGCCAAGACGAACTCGACTCTCACCAAGTGACTAAAGCTCAATCTCTAATACAAATGCACTTGACTCTTGCTTCACAACCCTCTCTTTATGCAACACATGCACAAATATGTGGGGAGAACTTTTCTTAGCTCAAGTATGCTCAATAGGGACAAAAGCAGCCCTACAAGCTGCTGGACATGGAGTATATATGCCACAACCTGAAATATAGTCGTTGCCAAAAGGCTGACTTCTCTGCGCATCTGGCGGTCAGATCACAGTTCACCTGGCGGTCGGACCGCCACTAGACCAACGACTCTAAAACTAGCCATTGCAACATTTTCACCTTTCCAGCGGTCATACCGACCCTCTTTGCAGTCAAACCGCCACCTTGGCGGTCGGACCGCCATCATCTCCAGAAAAACGAAGGTTCTCTGCAAGCTCCGACGGTCAGACTGGCCTCCTTGGCGATCGAACCGCCACACGATCCAGAGAGATGAGAGTTCTCTGTTAGTTCCAGGAGTCAGACCGCCCATCTTAGCGGTAAGACCGCCACCTTGATGGTCAGACTGGAATTCTTGGCGGTTGGACCGCCACTCCCAGAACAGCACTGCTGACACTCAAAGAAACGGCGATACCTTTCTAACCCGATGTTCGATTTAGGTGATCTTGGACTCTACAGAAAACTTATTCAGAGGGATACACATCCCAACTGATTGTTTGGCCTCAAACCCATTGGATCAAACCTAAAACATAGTCCAAAGATCCACCATAATAAAAACTACATGAACCTTAAACTTTTGCAAAACAATTTTGCAACCTAAAGGTTGCATGCGACCAAGGGTTAATGCATTCACTATGTCAACTTGCAAACCACCTTTGCAAACTTAGTGCCATGCCACACGGAGTAGGAATATGAACTTGAGCTATTTGCAAAACCCATTTGCAAACAATAGCATCCTACCAAAGAGAGTATGTACATGCAAGATTAAGCTTATTAATACATGTTAAAACTCAAGCAATCGTCAAGAACCCACTTAATAGTACGACATTTATCCTATCAATCCGGCCATTCCTCTTCTCTAATCACTATTGAACGGTAAAGAAAATACCCTACATTTTATACCTTTGCCTTGAGCTAGCCATCCCGTTGGACTTGACGAACATATCATCCGAGTCCCGATGTTTTTTCTAGGTTGTCATCAACTCTTCACTTAAGCTTGATGTCGATGTTCATCCTTACTTCCCATCTCGATCATCTCTTGATCTTTCGGAAGCTTGATGAAGTTCACTTGATTTCTTCCTATGCACCAAGCATGAAAGACTTTTTTCACATTATCTTCATCTGGTTCACCACCAAAGTATGAACCGTAAGCATTAAGCACACAAGTTATTCACTAAGCTTATCTTGATCTTGCTCTTCCAACTCGACGCATTGGATATCTCAATTCAATATTTGCCTTCATATAGAACATTTAGTTACTTGATCTCCACAAGCAACTTTGGTCTTCATGCTTATTGTCAATATTCTTAAGATCATCCTCAAACTCCAAGGTCTCTTTCTCTCTAGCTTCTTCTTTGTCACATGAGCATCACTTAGAGCTCAATGACCTCGATGCACATCGTTTGATCTCATGTCATTCCTCAATGAATCCATACTTTTATCACTTTATGCATATCCTATGAAATATCCTACAAATAATTCTTAACATAATTGTTAGTCCATAGGTATTACTATAACTTACCCGAGCATTACCTAGAGCTTATTTATCTTGATGCATTTCTCTTGATCACATGACATTTCTCAATAAATCTATGCTTAATCCTCCATGCATCACATATGAAAATAACCTACTAAGAATTTTCAACATAATTGTTAGTCCATAAGTATTGTCATTAATTAACAAAACCACATTTAGAGGCTAGATATACTTCACTCATGTCGCAAAAGAGCCTCGTTTTTGGTTTTACCTGAAATGGAAAAGACTTGGACAATTGTTTTTGGTTTTAAACCTATTGAACCTTCCAAGAAACAAAATATCAAGTCAGTAAATCTCTTGATTATCAATGGCATTGGTCTTCTAAAGAAGAGGTTGCTGCCAACGGGCGCAGTCGATGGACAGACCAATGCCATGCTAGGTCGCAATTCCAAACTCTTCTAAGATTGATTTCTCTATTTCTGTTGTTAATAGTATTGTAATGCTGTTTTTTTTATCTTGTAATGTTGTAGTTTCGCATCTCAGCAATGCTCATTTGTTCATGCAGCGAATGCTATTGGATCTGATAAGACGGATGCTCAAATGTTTGGTGAAGCAAGTGGATCCGTAACACCTGTTCATATTTCTCGTGAAATTGATGTTGCTGATGATGCTGATACTAAGTATCATGAGAATCCCTGCCCTTTAATTGGAAACTCTACAGGTGAAGAAAATGAAATAAAAAGAACTCTAGAAAGGACATCTCCAGTATCCGTAGGTGATGTTCAGTCTCATACTCTTCCAGGAGTTGATTTTGGAGATAACATGCAGATCAAGGCTGAAGCAGACAACATTCAAGTAGGGAAATACACAGAAATAAATGGGAAATTGATTGCTGAGAACATTGTTGCAGAATAGAAGTGTGAATATATATCTAATTCCAGTCATGCAAATTCACTTGCTACTCCAGTGACAGTGGATCCATGTTCTTGTTTATCTAATGAAATTGGGAAAGGTGAAAATTGTGAACCTTCGGTTGAGGTTGCTCCCATGACAATCAAAACTGAATCTAATCTGAGATCCAATTCTCCATCTGTCCACTGTGCCAATCAAGAGGATGAGAAATCTTGTGCTGCTCCTTTTGACACTATCATACCTTTTGTCACTATGGATGAAAAGTGTGATAACCATGAGTTGAAAACTATGGTTGCTGATGGTTATATTCAAAGCTCAATAGAAGCTAAAGGTTTGGAAGATATAACTAATGTAGCAAATGGGACATCAATAGATGCGTATAGAGATAAAGATACTAGTGATAATCACAGTGCTTCTGCAGTTGACTGTGGAGTATCCATGATGGGATCTGTTCAGCAGAAGGAGGTTATCAAGGTCAAAATTGGCACGCCTTCACCAAATTTGAAACCTTCTTCTATTGGTAAAGATATGCTAGAGAAATTAAATGAGGCAAAGTCAATTGAAAGTTATAAAGTCGAAATGAATGATACAACTATTAAGATGGGAATGGCAGTTGAGAGCTCCAATGATGCAGGAATAACAGCACCCATGCTCGACATATCAAACGATGTTTGTGGTGAAGTTATGGCTAAGTGAACTCAAACTTGTGGGGAGGGTCAACTTCATGGAGAGGATGGCATATACAATAATAGCATGGAAGATGACCTAGCTTCTAGAGAACCTGTTAATGCATGTTTTGTATTTTCTGCTACAAAAGGTATTCATCTAGAGAAGGCAATCAATTTAGCATAAATCTTATTCTTATCTAAGAAATTCTTCCCTACATTTCTCTTTCCACTGTCACTGAGAATATTTTTGATGGCACGGTTTTCTTGACAAAATACACTTATGGATGCATATATGGTAGTTTCAGACTATTATACCGATGAGATAGATATTTTGAGTATTTCAAAAGATGTTTTAGAGCTTCAAATAGAACGATATTTTATCCTTGGAAGTGCATTCCAACTTCTTGTTTGACATAGGTTAATGACTTGAGTGCATCTTGGCTGTGGTTGCTGTAATATAGATGCTTCTATTGCGGAAACAACCTCTGAGATGCATGCTTCTGGTGTAGTTATAAAACTCTTAGCTATGAGTTGATGTGGTTATTGTTATGTCAAGTTTCTTGTGAAGCAAGGTATTAGTCATGAAGATGTCCTTTGTCACAGTTGGGATCCAGCATTGTTGTGGAAATCGGATAGATGATACTTATTGAAATGTGGCTGCAGCTTTGGTATCTTAGTTCTATTTTAGACAAACATTTTGTGCATTTACATGTACTTGCACCTTTCTCATTTTTGTATGCTTACTTGATTTATAACTTTTTGCTTTACTTGAATACATAGGTGATGAGGAGTATACATAAAGCTGGTAGCTTTTGATTCTAGGAGTTATTCAGTTAGTATAGACAATCAAGTTGCTAGTTATAAAGGATTTTTTTTGCTGGGCATTTGTTGTTAATATTGTGGATACCAACGCTTCCTGCAGGAGAGATGCTTGGGCTGATGCGAATGAATTGTTTTGGTAAGATATATTATTGATCACAAATATGCTTGTTCATGCTCCTGATCTTACGTATGCTCGGCAAGACTTGCGAATCATCATGTACCACATGTAGCACCTACACGGTATCTGATTTCTTGTTGCATATCTCAGCCAAATATTATCTGGTGTGGTTTGATGTCCATCAATGAATTTGTGCCATCTTTTTTAAAACCAAAGAAATAATCTCTGAACCAAGTTTGTGAAAAATTCTAATTTCTTATTCGTTAGTCATATAGTGTTACACTTACAAACTTAGAGGAACTGCCGGTTCACGACACTGACGTTCCTAGGCAGCATCTCTTCCATTCCACTTTCACTACCGCTCTGCGGCTCTGAGCCCTGAAACTGACATACTGAGTTGCATTTCTTTATGATCAACGCTTATTCACTGCCAGTTATTCTAATTTTTATGGATGTCTTCATCGGTAACCTCATGCTTGCTAGAAGACAAGAACTAACAAGTTCTTGTTAGAAAGTTCTTTTCCTAGTTATTGTTTGTCCTTGCCATGGGCAAGAACATGCGAAGAGCAGAAGATGATAGTAGTGTGATTTATTCCAGCAGTTTTTAGTTTTTATGGCCTGAACTTATATGTAAATGTTTTTCTTTTCGTGTTGCTACTTAGACACTCTTTAGGTAATGCCATGATGGCTAATGCAAAACTGTTAAAGATCAATGCTATTTGTTACTTCAGTAAGCAGGGTATGACTTTAATTAGTTGGAAAACAAAATTAGCTCGATGACATTAGCAGTTTAAATCTCTGTAGAAGCACATCAAACCCTTCAATGATCTGGCGTGATTCTAGTTTAAATTCTGTGCTAATCTTATTGCGATCCTTTCACACTCAATTGTTTGTTCCTTATGATCCCTGAACTTAAAAGGTCTCGTCTTATTTTCTGTACTGATAGTGGGTGAACAAATGGGGGACTGGTTTCCTGCGAGAAGCATGTCTCAGTTTGTTCTCACTTCTCAACAGCTATAGCTGAAGCAATTGGACTAATTGCATTTTGTAGCTTTGGCTTGTCCATTTTTCAGGACTTTTGGTTGTTTCGCTGATCATGAAGCCTCTTAGAGTAGTAGGCGTAAGCAGATTGCACTATATGACCCGCAAACTGGGTCAATATTTTGTTGTACATACATATGTGGGAGTTTTCTGTTCTCTTTCTGATCCACCTGAACTCTCTCTGAAGATGGTTGGTATGCATGTTAAGGATGTAGACATGGACATATGAACTTTTGTTATGTACCCTGTACAGAAATTAAAAAGTCCCATCCTTTTTATATGGTTCTCTTGTTGATCTGGGCACCACTGTAAAATTTAGCGTCGTTGCAGGTATGCAATTGTTCTGCTGCTATATAGGAAATGAGAATATCCCGGTGGCTATGTAGCAGCTTAAGCTATACTTGTTTGATGGAAAATGCAAAACCGCCTGTATATGTACTGTCTTCAGCCCTCTAAAGTAGCAAAGCGCCTCAAGATTCGTGTGACCAACATTGCAAAGGATTTGCAGATGGAATGCTGGTTTTGAGTTCTAAATGTTTGTATCACATTCCATGACGGTGACCGTACATGTGTGATGTGTGTTGCAGGATGCAGCACCGACTAGTATGTGGTCCGGTCATCACATCTGATCTAAGCCATCCATTCACCTATTTTGCATTCTGGTCCTACCACACCGTCACCCATTTTATACTTCGAGAGAACCTACTTTATGCCACTGATAAGTGTATGCTATACAATATACCATTGTTTGGTGAGAATGCCATGTGGGTCTAGAACCCACATATTAGTGAGCCATTAGTGGCATACTGTGGATATACGGGCGTATTCGATGGCTAATTTTAACGATAGGTTTACTTGACGATTGGTCGGAACCGTGCGTGGTAGGTTGTTGCGGGGATGTGGGTTGCTGCATTAGCCTTTAGGCTATAGTTAGGATAGCAACACGTACAATACTCACGGGCAGAAGCTAAACAAATCTGTATCCGTGAGCTAATTTTTAAACCCGTGCCTATACCTATTACCGGCCATAAGTAAACACTAACACCTGCACTCGCCACCTATGGGTATCACATATCCGCGGGCACGTCCGTATACCCATCAATATAGTAAATATTTCATAAATACATTGAACATAAGATCAAGTATGTACTAATAATATCATCAAATTAAATATGCATCTCAAATAAGATGATGTATACACAAAAATCGTATCCCTGGCTGCAATATAATGCATGCACAAAAATCATATTAGGAATGATGTATACTTATTATAGAGTTATAGTTGATCCCACAAAAGAAGAAATCAAAACTCCTGCAGACAACAATGGTGTAATGCATTGGTCATTCCGGCAATGCAAAGGGCATGCTAGTTTCTGAATGCTACAAGTGTACTTATAGAGTTATAGTTCCTGAATGCAAAACAGATCACTGAGATAACAATGGTGTATGATCAAAACTACAGACCGTTTGAACTAGAGAACTGTATGCATTGGCCCTAGTAGAATGTTTGCTAATGCTCCTAAACTGCTTCTGTAACTAGAAAGGTGAAAGAAGTCTAGAGCTTATATATTAAAAATGAAGTGGGCTCACATGTCAGACATGTAGAGCGGGTATACAGGTGAAGCGGTCACAAGTAGACTTATTTCATACCCATCTCTCTATACCCCTTGGGTTTAACTTCAAATCTACACCCATAACTATAGGTAAAATTTGAAATCCAAACTCACGCTCATTAGGGTTTTTACCCGCAGGCACATGGGTAAAATGTGTCCATCGCCAGTACTGCCACAGTGTGGTGCATGAGTTTTTATACTACTCTGTTGAATTATTTTGAATGATCATATCTCTCATTCAATGTGCATTTTTAATTCCATTTACTCCGTGTGTTCTTTACGATGAACACAACAAAGTATGATACATATTGCATATGTTTTGAACATATTTTATGTGCACTAGCAAGTTATATGTAACAGTGCTAGCAATTTACGTGCAAAATTTCTAATGAATTATCAATATATATTGCTACAACTTTTTAATTGAAGTGTGATACCTCATACGAATTATCAATATATATTGCTACAACATTGTATCCACATAAGTTGCTGTAAAAACTATATCTTTACATTGAGTTATTACACAGTCTTTATATAAGTTGCTATGAAAATATATGCCTACATTGTGTTGATACCAAATATTCACTAAAGTTGCTACTCAATATTTCGTAAAAGTTGATACTTAACTTTCACTGAATAAGTTGGTACCCGATATTTCTCAAAAGTTGCTACCTAATTTCATCACTGAGTTTGCTACCATGTTCCGCAGAAGTTGTTACCTTAACTTTTCATTAAAGTTGTGGAACTAAATTTTTACCAAAGTTGCTACCTACTTTTCATAAAGTTCCTATATAACATTTACTAAATTTTATATAACTTTCTAACAAACATATATGTACCCAAAACATATACAATTGAGACCTCGTTTTGTAAAGCTCGTTAAATAATATAATTATGCAAACAGAACTCAAAACAACA
The DNA here is from genome assembly GCF_958298935.1 of Phragmites australis. Taxonomy (NCBI): domain Eukaryota; kingdom Viridiplantae; phylum Streptophyta; class Magnoliopsida; order Poales; family Poaceae; genus Phragmites; species Phragmites australis. The sequence goes on from NC_084934.1 coordinate 4,397,458, forward strand.
CTCGATGAAATAGTAGACCATCTCCAACCATATTCTCTTTATTTCGTTCCCTTCCTGACTCCCTTTCCCGTTCTCATTCCCTTTATTTTTCTCATCTCCAACAGCTTCCCTTTGAGTAGAATCGTGAAGGGAAAAGAGAGAGAATCCCGTTCTGAAGGGAATGACCTTGGGAATCCCTTCATGATGGAAACCGTGAAGGAAAACTGTTGGAACGTTGAAGAAAATGAAAATCCCTTCGACGGGATTTTCGTCCCCGAAGAGAAGCCGTTGGCCATGACCTTAGACCATGGCCAAAGGCTTACTTTCAGGGCCCATATTCCCATCGTGAAGGTATTTTCGTTCCCTTTAGCGCTCTAACAGTTTCCCTTCATGGTTCCCGTCATGAAGTGATTCTCAAGGTCATTCTCTTCAGAACGGGATTCTCTCTCCTTTCCTTTCGCGATTCCCTTCGAAGAGAAGCTGTTGGAGGTGAGAGAAAATGAAGAGAATGGAAACGGAGAAGGGAATCAAAAAAGGAACAAAATGAAAGAAATATGGTTGGAGATGATCTTATAGCCACTCAAAAGAACCAAACAATCACTAGTATGCTGACATGGTCATGAAAGCTCCATCCGATTTTCTGTCCATTCGATGCAACTCAAGTTGGTGGCATGATGATGCAGGCACCAAGTTGATGGCTCACAAAGGGTCGTGAGCTACTAGAAAAAGAAAAAAGGGGGTCGTGCTCTCACCCATAGCGCGACTCCCTTTTTTAAAACATAGCCGCCATACATTCAACCTTCAAAATGTTTTTTTTTTCATAGCAATACCTAGATGACGCAGGCACCAAGCAAAATATGACAACAACTGGTCTCCAACTCTGCTAAAAAAAAGAAAAAAGAAAGAAAAAAGAAACAAGAATCTTTGGTGCAAACTAGTTGTCACGTCTCGATTTTTTAATCACGCATTTAAGTAAAATTATGCCTCTTAAGCATTATGCTTAAATTTTACGTAATGGTAATCTGGAGCGCTAATACACTTCATTAATAATCATTTGGATAAGAGAGAAAGTTGGGGGAGGAAACAATGAAAAATACATTGAAAATACCTATTCTCTCTAACATGTGGGCCCCACATGTGGCCTCACTCCTCATCCACTCCCTCTCTCAAGTGGGCAGCAGCTCACCTGCCCTCTCTCTCTCCTCTACTCACTGCCCACGTTTTCCCCCAGCTGTTGCAGTAGCAGCTCCTCCTCTCCCCGTCTCACTCAAGCTCAAGCACTCACACTCTCTTTTCCTCCAAAATTCGAGCTCAAGTGGAGGATTCAAGGTATGCATGTTGTCGGTGACATGGGAACCAGGGGTCCCCGAGTCCCGAGGCCAGGACAGCAGAATGCCATGTGACGCCTTCCCTCGAGGATTATCTCCCTGAGGTCCGAGAAGACCCAGTTTCGGGAGGGGTGCTCGGGGCCATGAATAGTGGTCCCCGAGTGCCCGAGTTCCCCGAGGACCCGAAAAGGCAGTTCCGGGAGAGGGCGCTCGGGGCTATGAACAGTAGTACCTGAGTTCCCCGAGGACCTGAGAAGACACAGTTCCGGGAGAGGGCGCTCGGGGCCATGAACAGTGGTCCCTGAGCACCCGAGTACCCTGAGGATCCGAGAAGTCATATCCGGGAGAGGGCGCTCGGGGCTATGAACAGTAGTCCCCAAGCACCCAGAATTCCCTGAGGACCTGAGAGGCCCCTTGCCGGTGGACCCCACAAGGGCTCAGCGGTGAGGTGTCAATTGGTGAGAGGCCCGATGCTATATTTAAGAGGGAGCATGGCCTATCACTTCCAACCACTCCCCCTACGCCTGCTATTAGTCCCTGCCACCGCCTGGCAGGGAGGCGTGGGGACAATTAATGCGACGGATCCCATCGCGCGTCATCCGGCGTGGCTTGGAGATATCGTCGATGGGCTCGAGGCATATTGCCCACCGCCCTGCTGTGTCAGGCTTGCTCTGACCGGGTGGGCACACGGGGTTGCTCGGTGGACCCCCCTGCTGCACCCGCTAAAAAGTGGCATGATGACGACAGGACCGGTCGGGGACGCATTTTCAACCCCTGTAACATCAAGCTGCAGCCCATGATGGTTGCTTTTCATTTATGGCTTATAGGGACTCGTGCCCTCCTTTCTGGGCACGCCAGGCCTCCTCGACGGTATAAGAAGGGGGTGGACACCCCGGGGGAGAGACAAGTTGAAGAAGTTCAACAGACTTAGACAAGCTAACGAAGACATGACACACGAAGCTCGAAGCCGAGCAGAGGTTCTCCAAGACCGAAGCTCTAGACTTAGACAAAAATCCTTGTAACACAAAAGATCCACAGAGAGTCATTCCCAGAGCATTTATAGCATACGCACAGGAGTAGGGTATAATGCTCCGTGCGGCCCGAACCTGTCTAAAAATCTCTCGAGCATTTACTCTCACTAGCATCCAATCATCCGTCCCGCCTACATCTCCCATATACTCGCATTTAATTCACGTACGAGGTAGATTCAGAACCATCCCCCCAGCCGAATCTCAAAGGGGTCCCTCCGGATCCCCGCTTGAGGAGTTCATTCTCCGACACATGTGGTACCATTGCATTCTCTAGCTCATAAGCTACTCATCCATCCAAACTATTTTTGTTTTCGTGGAGGAATCGAGTAGTTCTTGGTATTCTTGAGCTTTTTGGAACAAAAATGGAGTTTTAGTTGAATCTGAGCTCTAGAGTTACGTTGGTAGTTGATGAACAAGTTCTAGTATCCTTAGACTATCTCTAACATGTTCCCTTTAGGCTTGGAAAAGATTGCAACTCGAATCGACAAAAAATCCACTCGAGAACAGCTTTTCTGTATAGCTCGGATACTCCAGACTCACCCGGATACTCCGGGTTCAGCAGATTTTGTCTGATGAATTGTGTTCAAAATTGGTTAGGGTTTAGGGTGCGAGTTTGATTTAGGATCCTTTGGATAGGGCTTGTACACGTTTGTGTAGCACAGATTTGTAAAATGAGTCAAAACACCCAAGTGAAAAAATCGTAAAGAAATCAAGTCTGTATAGCCCGGATTATCTGGACAAGCTCAGAGACTCCGGGTAGTTATGTGATCACGTAGCCGAGAGCTCCGCTCAGAACCTCACTCGGAGTTTCCGGTATATCCTGGATAGTCCAAACAAACCGGAGTTTCCGAGTCAAATTAAAATAATGCTAACCAAAAGTTTTTTCCGGAGGATGGCCCGGATACTCCGGGCCAATAAAATAAATAAAAAGCAGTAACAGAGCGCCTCTCCCGGAGGGTCACTCGGAGGGTCACCTGGAGGGTCTGAGTCCGGATACTCCGGATGGCTGTTATTTTCCGGGTTTCGTTTAGATCGTTTAGTATTGCATTGATTCGTATATCTTATACTTCTAGTTGGCATGTATTATTGCATTTTATTCATACTTATGGCATTGCACGTGTTATTCTTTTTAGAGGACATCGAGCCGGGGATCCAGGAGGGCGAGGGAAACTTTGGGCAGCCACCTGAACAGCAAGTCAAGCAACTAAGCATATTGATCTATCTTGTGTAATTGGATAAGTCTAAAATTGATGAACTATGCTTACGTACGTATGCATGTTTAGTGAGTCAGTGTCGGGTACCAATGGGTAGAACCTATGCCGATTGCATTCTTCTACTTTGAATACTTCTATATTTACATTCCTTGTAGCCTTGAGATGTTGTCAATATCTAGGTATGTAGGGTGTACACAACCATGCTTAGGTCATTCGGTAGAAATCGAACGACGGCGTATTCCGTTGTTCGCGAGTATAGGACCTTCTTACGATTACATACACTTGTTGAGGTTGAGATGGTTGTATGAGTTGTGAGTATGAGACGAGGTGTAGGCGGTGCTAGGATAGTGTTTTGTCCTGTCCGGATATGGAGTTTCCCTGGGTAGGTCGGTAGAGAAAACCGGATAATGTAGACCGCTTTGCGTCGGTTAAGCACCGATCATCGGTGTTGTTGGATTTAGCACTTACCTTACTCACCACATGTCGATCTAATGATAAGGAGAGCCGAATACCTTCGTAGCTGTGGCTTTTTGGGCTTGGACATCGACGATGTGAGCGGACGGGCTTGTAGCGGTACTAGTTTGCTCTGTGAGTAGTTCTAGTACCGTCGCACCGAGCGATGCATGATCCAAATGGTTGGGGCTGGTTGGGAAAGGTTGTCACGAGGACCCCCTTGTGTGCACTTTGGCCAGTGGCACAAGTCGTATGGTTCTCGTGTCGTGTGGGTCCAGGAGTATCCCCTGTAGGGTGTATAAACAGTTCGAACTGCTGCGCTCTCGGTCATGAGCATGCTTCTATCCATCTGCATCGGTCGTAGAGTTTCGAGTATGGTTTGTAGTTCAGTATGTGGGAGATAGTGATGTTGGTACTTGTTACTTATTAATATACATGTTGTTTACAGTTACTTTTGTTCAATTGTTAGTTGCAGGGTAGTTTTCATATGTTTAGATAAAGTTTCAGTCGCTTACACATATGTTTAGGATGCTTAGTGCATATGATTTACCTAACCTGTGGTTTATCCTTGCTAATAATAAATGCATAATCCTTGAAGTTGAGCTATGTATATGTGCTCTATATGGTTTAAGTCTTGCGAGTACCTTCGTACTCATGCATGTGTTTTCAGGTACTCCTGCTGCTGAGGAAGAGGCTATTTTTGGTTACTTTGTGCCTGCCGATCATGGTGGCGGGCAGGAGTAGTGCATCCTACTCTGAAGCTCGATCTTTTAAGTGGAGTCTAAGGGTATGTGGCTCCATTCTCTTTTGTTGTCTAGTTTATTCTTTCCGCTGCGTAGATCTTTGGATAGTTAGGAGTTGATGGGTTTTTGTCTCCTCCAACCTCGCTTTTGTTGTAAATTATTAAAATCATTTGCATGCTTAATACTTGTAATATAAATGTTTATTACTCGTTTTTTATTAAGCTATGTTGTGATGTACATGTTGGAAGACATGTGTTTCGATCCTTAGGCACAAGACACGTGCCAGGACTACCAGGATGATATTTTGATTAATCATCGAGGATGTGATTATGAATAATGATCCTCCTGGTGATTAATTAGAATATTATTTGGACGGTTCCTCACACTAGTAATTTGTGCAATCTTGTAAATAGCGAATGCCGTCGATTCTACTAGTGAATGAGTTATTTCGCGATATTTCATAGACATACAGAGATTTTCTATAAATCAACTCATCGACCAGTGGGATGATAAAATCAACCACATCGAATAGACGTCATTCGCTATTTTGCACTTGCACATTTGCACCATTTACTTGTTTGAACTAAAGATTTTTTTCTAGTTGGACAGGCTACTTACATAAATCCCAGCTCTCTCTCTATATATATTCTGGCCCATTTGGGCCCAAATTAACAGCAATTCACCCATACATAAAGCCCACTAAATCCATTCCCCTCGATCCCGCCCCAAATCAATCCTAGCCGTCGATTCGCAGCCACCAGGGTTACTTCCACTCCGCACACCCCCAACTATTTAGACGCTACTCACAGCGCCGCCTCTCCGAGAGAAGAAACCCTACCCCGCGCCGCCGCCGCTTCTTCCTCCGCCGGCGTGAGCCCAAGCCCCACCCAGCGCCGACGCCATGGTAAGCTCCGCTTTCCTCCAGCTCCCATTGGGTTCGTCACGGGTCGGGAGGTCTGATGCGCGGTTGGTTGTTTCGCTGTTGCAGTCGCTGATTGCGGGGGAGGACTTCCAGCACATCCTGCGTCTGCTCAACACCAACGTGGACGGCAAGCAGAAGATCATGTTCGCGCTCACCGCCATCAAGGGTGTCGGGCGCCGCTTCTCCAACATCGTCTGCAAGAAGGCCGACATCGACATGAACAAGCGGTGAGCGTTATTGTGGCTTCCTTGCGCTGTTGGTTCACCTAATGCCGCTGGATCATTAGAGGTAGGGGTGTTGTGGGTGATTAGAAGTGTGATTTGTGGTTGGTTCGTGGGATATTGGGGGAAGAGTGCTTCATTCGTGCATTGATTCGAGAGGGCTTGGGGAGCAGCTTCAGCTTCGTAGGTTGGGAGGAACAGTATTTTGGGTTATAATTTAAATTTGAGAGGCTAGTCTGTCTACTTTTTTTTTTCTTCTGAAGTTAGGCCTCTGAATGTATGGTTGGCTAGATCCTGTTTAATGAGTAATGAATGAGGGATGAAACAAGGGATGATTAACTCAGGGTAATGATTTGGTGGTGAATGATAATTTCCCTTTTCGTGCTTGGCCTCATTGAGGTTATGTGTAGGTTCTTAGTTTAGTACAACTAATTTTGACAAACTAACGTCTGTGCTTGGAAAAGTATGTCTTTGTAGAGTCATTGTGATAGAAATTTATGGCCAACTTGGGCAGGGATTCAAACAACCACTGAATTGTCAGAAGTGTGGTTATACATGCATCAGCAATGCTTTCTTGTTGGAACTGAAATTCGTTCTTCATGCTCTAGCTGTAGAATTCTTTAAATAAGCTGATTGGCTTAGTTAATCAAAGAGATTGTATGCCAGATGATGGGCCGATGTTGTTTTCACCAGGTGCAAGTTTGGCAGCTGGGAGACACTGTAGCTACTGATTGTTCATTACTTGTACATTAATCTGTGGCTTGAACTGTTAAAGAACTTTTTTTTATTGCTATTTGATATCATATAGTGAATCCAATTGGAAAACGTTTTTTAAAGAACATCTGACATCTAAGACAACCTACAAATGCAGAATTGCATTACTCGTATGGTCAATCATGCATTGTGCTATATTTCCCGTTTGCTAGTGTTCTCTAAATTTGAGATGGGTATATCACACTACTTCCCCACTAAATTGGAATGGGCCATATTGGCCAACCTTTCCAGGAAGATGTTAGTTTCATATTGAGTGATACTGCAGGAATGTCCATTGCATCAAGTTTAGCTCTGACAATTATTTTTGTGCAGGGCTGGTGAGCTGACCCCGGATGAGCTTGAGCGCCTCATGACTGTGGTTGCTAACCCTCGCCAGTTCAAGGTCCCGGATTGGTTCCTCAACAGGAAGAAGGACTACAAGGATGGTAGGTTTTCCCAGGTTGTCTCCAACGCCCTCGACATGAAGCTCAGGGATGACCTCGAGAGGCTGAAGAAGATCAGGTCAGTCATTTAGCACATGGTAGACAAGCTGCATGTGCACGGAGATTCATTTTCATGACATTGTTGAAGCTGTGTTTGTTCTGCATTAGTCGCTGTTAATAGCATTCACATTAGTAGCCAATCAGGGTAATTCTGATGAAAGCCTATGCATTTTTGTTCGAAATCTGTCGCTCTTTGCATACCATAGTAGCACGCACACAAACTGTGCATTTCTTTTTCTGGTTGGCTTCATTCTGTGACTTTCTTGTAACAAAACCCTTCGTGTTATCCAGGAACCACCGTGGTCTGCGTCACTACTGGGGCCTTCGAGTCCGTGGCCAGCACACCAAGACCACGGGCAGGCGTGGAAAGACTGTTGGTGTCTCGAAGAAGAGATAAACCCCGTCTTCTAGGCACAGCGTGCTGGCATATCTTCAGAGTGTCCTAATGATGCGAACCTTTGTGTTACCTTATTCTGGAAGATGTTTTGCTCTAGGGTAGATGATGAGTTGTTTCGAAACTTGTGATATATTGTAACTCGTTTGGTACCTGAGTTGCTAGCGGATTGAATTCAACGTTCTCTGAACCGGCTAAAGTTTTGTGCTTAAAAAAACGCATGTCCATTTCAGTCATTCAATCTGAACCCCGCAACAGTCAGTGATGGTAGTACTTCTCTTGACTTTAACCTCAGCTATCAGCAAGTATGTGTTTAGGTTTCCTTACATTCAAGAGTCGGATTAGTTGTTTGTCAGCAGACATTTTTTCTACTTTGTGCGCCTTGAGCTTCGGGTCGGTTTTTTAGGCCCTGGTTTTTTAGGTCCATGTGACCCGTTGTTCCTGGTCGTTCTTGTTCGCCCTGGTTTTTGCTCTCAAGCTTTCCAAATTGGTCCCTTCGGAAAAGATCCGTTGTTCAGATGATTTGGTCATGGTAATTAAGATCGGTTGTTCTCAATTTTGCTAGGGTGATTGTTTTTCATATTAATTAAGGGGCAATTGTGTTCTTGCCCCTGTTTTAAAGTGCAATTGTGATTTTACCCTTCTTTTTTCGACTTTGTGATTTTACTCCTATTTTTTCAAACTGAAGATTTCGTTTGCCCCCATTCCGTTAAGGGCAGTTAACGGTGTGAATTGAGCTATAAAAAGACATATACGTCCTTGCACCATTGCCCCTACTTTTCTTAGTACATTGTGATTTTGTCCCTATTTTGACATCAAGCATTTGACAGATTTTGAAAGAATTTTGAATGATTTTGATAGCAAAGTTAAACTAATTTTGCATATATTTAAAATTTGATCAAATTTTGACTAGATTTTGATGGATTTTGACAATAATTTACAACTCATAAATCACGGTTCAATGCTCTCTGCACCTGAGAAAATGCACAGTCCATAACATTGAGGTTGTAACATTGAACTTTTTTAACAAGCACATAGCTAGGAGGTGAATGCTTTTGTCTTCATAAAATTTTGACTAAAACTTTTTTAACAAGCACACAGCTAGGATTTTATAGATAAAGAAGGGGCTGGTCCATGCATAGTTTTGTCTTCAGCTATACACAACATTTATACAAGTGATCCATTTGGCAAATCAAAATTGAATCGAATCTGAATGTTTTAATTTCAACAAAAAATATAAAAGCCTGAAATGAGATATTGGTAACATACAAAATGAATGGTCAATGCTAGCTCAAGGTCTACACATCAACACCTGACGATCACATACTACTTGCATCTCTGAACATGTGCATCTCTGAATTTCTCCGAACTCTGTACTTTTCTGAACATGTGCATCTCTTAACTTGTTCAGGCTAAGCTTTAGAAGGTTTTCTGAGATCAAGGACACATGCAAAATTAGGATCTTTATCGCTGTTTATTTTTTTCCATCTATTAATTGCATTGCAATCCAAGATACAATTAGGACATACAATTTTGCAACGACCACATCCATCAACCGTATTCAGAAGAGGGATACATCGGTACATGACCTAAATTCAACATACATGAGCAGCACATTGACATATGTCATTGGAAAAAAATCGTAGCTAGTAGATCCAGCATCCAAACCACATATCGATCATTTATGTTCAAGCACCAACAACAACTCATTTTTGAAACAAAAACTGGCATCTAATTGAGGGGGGATTAGAGGGTTGTTCCATGGAAGGGCTAGAAAAGGGATAGAGCAAGGACCTTGAGCCAGTCGGGGTGCAGCAATCCAAGTCTACGATGGTGGAGCAGGCCGGTGGTGGAGCTGCCAATCCAGTCAGCTTCCTGGATGTAGGGTCCAGGATGCGCACTGCCTTGACGTGCTGCGCCCAGCTTAGCTACCACCGCACTGTGCCCAGGCCGCGCCCGCTGCACCCAGACCACGCTACCATGCCCGTGTCACACCGTTGCTCGGCTGCTCGCAAGCGCCTGATGCCGCCGTCCTACTAGCCCTAGGTTGCGTCCCCTCGCCTGCACCCCCTCCTGCTTGTCTCAGGCCGCGTCACCCGTCTGCGCCGCCTTGGCCCGCGCTGCCCCTCGCTGCACCCCCACCACCTTGGACCGCGCCACCCCTCGCTTGCGCGCCACCGCTGCCAAGAGAGAGAGAGAGGGAGAGAGAGACAGAGAGAGTCAAGGTGAACGAGTGGTGAATGGGTAAGGGAGGGTAGTTTGGTCTTTCTTCCATTTTTCTTTTATTTTCTTATTTTCTTAAATTCATTTAATCTGGCTTGACCTAACAGAACCTTAAACTAGGGGCAAACGGCAATTTTGTTGTGAAAAAAGAGGAGTAAAATCACAAAGTTGAAAAATGGAGGACAAATTCACAATTGCGCTACCAAGTGGGGGCAAGAACACAATTGCCCCATTAATTAATCTCTTTGATGCCCGGTGTCGATTTCCTGTAATATGTGTTGGCTCAGCTCTGAGAATTGTGAGTTGTGACCTAAACCTGCCGCCGCCTGCACCAGACAAAATGAATCTCTCAGAAATTCAAAGGTAAGAATTTCGAGTGATTCAAACTCATTGTTTACTACCAGTGAGAAGCGTGTTTTCTCAATTCCACTCGTCACCTAGATCGAGCTGATTGCTTGTTGGTAAAAGTTCTCAACGGTTTTCACACGAAATTCTTATGGATAGACCTGTCAATGGTTTGTCATCTACATTGCCCGGAACATTTGGCTGGGGAGGAATCCATGAATTTTTCACAACAGATCTCCGGGAGCCCTGCTGGTGTTTGAATCCTTGAAAGAATGCGTGCATTAGCATCCATGGAGTTTGGGGAGGCTCTTCACGGCCTCATCTGGGTCAAGGATGGCTCGGAGCGGCCGGTCAACGCAAGGCGGCTCATGTCGGCCATGGAGGTCGACGGACGAAGAAATAGCTGGTGCGACTCGGTGGGCTGCAGATCCAAGACGATGTAGGGTTAAGGGATACACCAAGGGGTGAGGAGATGTGGGAGAGAGGGATTGGCCGATGGTTCATCGTGGAGGACGAATTTGGTGGCAGCGCAAACAATCCTTTGGCCGAAGGCGGAGAAGAAAGGTCGCGGCTGGCCGTCGGGGAGGTCGGGTGGGGCGACCGGGCAGTGTGGCAGCGGAGAGGCCGGGTGTGAGGGCAGAGGGCGTCGGGGATAGGGAGGCCGGGAGGCCCGACTGCCCGAGGTTAGGCCAATGGGAGAGATGGCGAGTTGAGATGACAGTGTGAGTTGGGCTTGGATTTCGGAGGACCTATAGGCACCCGTGGGTGAAATTGAAAACCCAAATCCGATCTGGTCCATTTCGGGTACCCGACCTGGCAAATCCGTAGATGCAAAATTAGACCTGAACCCGAACCCATCAGGTGCAAAACCCATAGTCCCTGGACCCACAAGTCCAATTGCCATCCCTACAGCTAGAATATGATGAAATCCTTGATGTTGTTACTATATGAATTGGATTTTTTAATATGTAGGTATTTTTGTTGATTAATTATGGATGTGGATTGTGCCAACTTGCTAAAAACCCAATAGTCATGTTAGGCTATAGGGACATGCCTGGCCACAGGTATGGTGAGTCAGGCAACAACCCTTATCTCCTTTCACGGTGTAGATTTTCACATGTGCATACATACGTATGATTTATCAGGATCATTTATTTATGTTGAGATTCGTGCTGGAGAAATATGTGAAAAAATTATAAAGTATGTGAGAAAAATCAAAATATAAATGAGTATTAGGTAAGAGTGATAGACAGTTGAAATAAACCATGTGTGCACAAGCACATACGATCTTGCATTTCCCGTCCCCTTCTTGCTCGTCACTCGTGTCTGCTCGGCTGCTTTGCTCCTGCAGTTGCTCGATGTTAGGGAAGCTAAACCCTAGCAACGGCGGCAGAGCCACTCTGCCAAATTACCTAGCCGCAATCGGCTCGTGCCCTTGACGTCAAGCATGTGCCTTCCATGGACGTAGAGGGAGATGGAGAAGACTTATAAGAGGCCGGTAGGGAGAGTGAGCCGGATTGGATAGCTGTGAGCATGAGTGTCAGTGTTGACAAGGTTAGGGTAAATTCTGCCTCACCTAAAATTTAGGGCATAATCCACCACTGCCGTCATATCATGTGTGCCATCAGGATAAACTAAAAACAGAACAGCGAAGACATTGTAGGACCGGCTTTAGAATCAGGAGATAATCAAGCTTTCAAGAGTGTCAACCACAAATGTACTTGAATATTGTCGACTCGGTACTAATCTGTTGTGAACCTTATTTCAAGTAACCAATCATGTAACCAAGGAGCATCTTCCATCGCAAATTAAAGTGCGTGCATGCACTTGCTAGCTCCATGTCAAACAGAGAGAACAAACCTACCAATGCACCCATAATCCGTCCAAATTTTGATCATGTTGCTAACTTGCTATATTTGTGGTAGTCAGAGCATCAGTCAGAGCAGTTAGTAGGAGTTAGCCACCGATACCAAGTACTCCTCTGTTCAAAAATACTAAGACGTATTTTGTTTTAAAAAATCTTCAAAATTAGACTTTAACTATTATTTTCTTACAAAATATAATTTATAGCTACAAAACCAATATAGTATGAAAAATATTTTAAAATATAAATCTAGTTGTATAATTTTTATATACTAAATATATTTATAACTTGACTAATTATTAATCAAAATATATATAATTTATTTTTTTCAAAACAAAATACATTTTATATTCATGAACGGAGGAGTACCAAGAATCCAACACCACCCCTTGGGCTTGTTTGGTAAAGTTCTCTCTAATCCAAATTCTCGGTGGGGAGTGATTCTCTGGAGGAAATGATTTTATGGTTGGAAGTGATTCACTAGTAATTCTCTAAAATAAAATATATGGAGGAAGTGATTCTGTGCGGGAAGTGAATCAGGAGAAGCTGTTTTTTTTTACTCCCTAACTTCTAGTTTATTTCAGAGAATCACTTCCACATATTTCACTCAGGGAGCTAAAAGTGAAAACTGCTATTTAGCAGAGCCCCTTCTAATTCCAACCAGAAAACTACTCTGTAAGCTTTGCCAAACAGACCCTAACTATATAAACACACAAAAAGCTTGAATCCACAGCCAAGCTCAGGACTTAGCTCGCTGCACAAGAATAGAAGAAACACGCACAAGCACAAAAATTCTAAAATTAAATATTTCGTTCTCCACCAAAATTTCCAAAATTCGTGAAATTTTAATCACCTCAATCTTTGGTCACTTGAATCTCCATAATTTACTACCCTTGTTGATCCGATCGACGCTGTCTTGCAGTCGTCGGCGTATCTGTGCCGTCCCCAGCTACACCGCGACGCCGGCCACAACTCCGGCGAGCTCAGATAAACGCCGTCCGTGCCAAGTGTTACTCCCGCATGTATATATGTATATACTTCGCATATATAGATTGCACAGTGCTGATTTTTTTCTAAGAAAAACCGTACAGCTACTTAACGCGTGGGTGATGCATGTACGCAGCTGGAACCGGGACGAAGGCGACCCAGACCGCCCAATCGTCCGGCGGGAGCACCGGCAAGGCCACGTCGGTTCTTCCCCTCGCCGCCGCCGCCCTCTCGGCAGCATTTGCGTTACTCCGTGCTTGAGTTCAAAATTCGATTTGGTTGCTGGCTGCTGTGTGTGCAATTTGAGTTCGTGGCACTTGTTGGTGCTAGCTAGTCGAGCGCCTTGCTGTACATGTGTTCTTGAATTCTCACTGTGGCGTCTTGTTTTTAGATGAAAGAATAAAATTATTTCAATCCAAGATGCATATGGCTAGCTGTCCATTAATACACAGACCAAAAGAAACCCGACAAACCGGAAAGAAAGATAAAAGAATCTCAAAGCCAATCCAAAAGAGATATTATTCAACTACAAATTTTATGACTAAACCGTCATCCATTTTTGTCGAAGACTTTCATCAAAGTAGTCTCGAGTTGAATATCCATGTGTGTTGTATTCTTGTGCTGTGAATATATCTTTGGTTGGATCCTGATCCAGACGAAGCTATTCTTCCCAAAAATCGTAGCAACAATCCAACGGCCCTTCTGCTGCAGAGAATTTACACGAGCAGTGAACCAACATTTAGCTACTCATGCTCAGTTGCACGAACCAACATTCAGCTGTGCACCTCTTGTTCGACAGCAGTTAACAGAAATCTATGACACAGCAAATTAGCAACTCCAGAGTCCAGGACATGGTCTCTGATGGTCGGCAACTGAACAGATAATTCAGTAGTCAGCAGCATGACACATAACTGAGAACTAGAATCTTACAGCACAACAGAAGAGAGATTAACTACTGGAACCAACTTCAACAAGTTTGCCACAACTAGGAAGGCTTGTCAACCTAGAACACCGAGACTTTATGCGACCAAAAGAACATGGAAAGCTGAGCTTCAGAGCATCAGCAGCAGTATACCTCCAGAGTCCAGACGCAACGGTGTCGTCGGCTGCAGCATAGATAGAAGAGGTTCGAAGATAGACGGGCCAACATTGCGCAAAAGCAAAAGCAGAACGAAGGCGTGCCTGTGCCTTGCTCCCATTGTTGCCGCTCCAGGCTCCATGGTGCGGCAGTGCTTCTTCCCGTTGAGGTGATCATCCATGGCTTGCTTGCTCAACATCTTCACATCGTATAATTTGCATAAAGCCAAACTTCCTCTTCGACGCTGCTTGCGCGCCAGCTCCAGATGTAGAGAACCTTTACAGTACACCATGATACTAGATGGTAGAGAGTATCATTGTTAATCCAATCATCCATTTGAGTGAGTATTATTGTAATTATCTTAGTATTAATGAAATCAACCGCTTGGTACTCTTGGGGAAATCTTCACCCAAAGACCTCTGACACACACTTCCCACCGCTGCAGCTATCGCCATCGAGGCGGTCCAAGCGGCGGCACCGGAGGCGGTCAGTCAAGCTAGTGCGGTCGGCCAGCAACAGCAGCAGCTTCGTGTCCTCGTCGGTCTCCACAGGCTACCGCTGCGGGCGCAGGACTGAGATGGTGGTGGTTGTGGTGCCCGATACTCCATCCTGTCACCGAGACAGGTTCGTCGGTTACAGTGACAACGACAATAATGAGGGGGGAGCTCAAGAAGCCGACGATTGTCATCCGCATTGATGTCAAGCTCGACGGTAAGGTGATCACTTCCGCCATGGAGATCATCATCGACCTGCGGACCAAGAAAAGGCCAGACAAGGTGCTTGTGTCGATCATGACCAAACAGCCGATCGTGCTACCTGTCCCTCAATGCCGCCGAGTACCACGACCTCATCGTCGAGGTATTCAAGCATATTTGGGCCACCCTCTCAGACATTGTGGCAAGAGTTGTGATTGTAAATTAGCTCATCGTTTTTTTGTTTTCAATCCTATCCTTATGATACATATGATACTCTGTAATGATACATATGATACTGGTGGGCGAAAGGGTATCATTGGGCCAATCTAAATCACCGGATGAAGAAAATGGACGGCAGACACTCATTTAAGTGTACTGTAAAAGTCTTCCAGATGTAACCTGCAGCAAAGCAAATCAGTTGACATGACAAGCACATTAACCACATACTCGATTGAGTCGGGCTTAACCAAGTATCACATACTGACGTGTCTTCCAGATAACTTGACATCCTCCAAAAGATGATCTGAAGTGAGGGTAAATATTAAGATGAGCTGATCGCTATAATTATGCGATGTCTGGTAGATAGAATCCCAAGCCCTCTGTCGCCAAGGACGAGCAGGGATATAGATACCTATCTATCCTGATCTTAGTTTACCCCAATCCAGTCCTAGATTCAACAACCAATAGTGTAAGGAAGGCCTTGTTGGTTTCGACCATATTATGCATATCTTGGTATGTAAGACATAGAGGGTAAGCACGTTGTTTAGTGGGTAAAGTTATGCACTATGATCAAAGTCTTAAATTGTGATTTCACTTCTTTCTTCGGAGTTACATAGCCATGTTGTCAACAGCAAAGGGAACCACCGCTGGTTCTATCTTGTGATGTTTATTGTAGTAGAGTAAATGGTTAAAACTTTATTGTTTAACAGTCACACTCTTTGAAAATCATGCATGAAGGTTATTCTTTGGATGATATAGAGAATACAGTGATAACAATATAAATCCTCTTTGACTCACGTGATTGTTGATTGTTATTATGAATCTTGTTAACTACCATCATACGCATACTGTAAATCTCCTTGTTATAGAGGGTAAAGGGGTAGATCTTAACGTCAGTTATCATGGAGTAAGGAATGAAGGCAATGCTGAGCTAGAGTATGGAACTAGGAGGAAGAAGTTCAACAAGAGGCTCGTAATCAAGAAAATTACGTAGAAGGACAACCTGATGACTTAAGGCTTATGATGGGAGGGTTGGGAGTCTGACTCATCCTAGATAGGTGAACTTGTGTGATATACGCTATCCTTTATACCTTCATGATACTCCATTTTGAGAGATGTCTTAAAATACTTGGTGACTTCGTATACGGATCCACTACATTATTTCTGTTATGCTACATTACTCTGATATATCTTACTTCAGTAATTTTCGTTTACTGAAATGATAGTCATAGGCAAAGACTTTCCACCTTAGAAGTGGAAAAGTCAGGTCGTCACATAATAATATAATACAAAAATAACCCAAAGTAACAACAAGAATAATTCAAAAGTGTATGATAGCAAGACCTTAAAACGGTGACAAAAACAATTAAAATATACTATGATATCATAGATTAAAATACTAGAAAACATAATCAATAAGGAAAAGCAGAAATAACAAGAAAGGAAAGAAAAAAGACAACAAAATAGACTCTTCAAGGGGAAAAAAACGTAGGATACATATACATCAATGTGAAAAGGAAAAGGTATACCAGTCCATATAATTCCTGAATCAAGGAGGTGCTGGGAATCTATCATTTGCCCGGTGGCATCTGTCAGGAGTTGGCCAACCACAAAAACCCAAGTGCACCGGTGCTTACCTACGAATCACAGTACCGCAACAACACACGCAACGCATCACCAAAGATTACGCAAACCTCTTCGACCTCCCTTGACCAATCAACCTGCTGCTATACCACGATCGAGTCAGAGACTTGCTTCGTTCGTTAGAGATTCTTAATTTGGAATGAAAATGCCATGCGTGTCATTTTGAGCTTGTAGTTCATGAGCTCAGCAGAGTTCATCCATTCATCAATGTCAACACGGCAAATGAAGTTGATATGGTTTGGCCACCAATGCGAACAGATCGAATCACATGGCTCTTCTCTATAAAAGATGGCACATTTGGTAGTCTCGATCACTAGATTCTCAGAAACGGAAGGGACTGCTCTATCTGCATAACAAGCTCTATTCACTGCATATATACCTGGATTACTCATCAGCGACAATGGCTCGCCGGTTGTCGTCGGTGGTCGGCCTGGCGGTGGCGGTGGCGGCGGCGGCGCTCGCGGCCGCGGTGCCTCGGTGCGCCGCGCAGACGGCGGGCTGCACGCTGTCCATTGTGAGCCTATCGCCGTGCCTCTCCTTCACCGCGGGGAGCACGTCCGCGCCCAGCGCGCCGTGCTGCTCGGCGCTGGCGAGCGTCGTGCAGGGCGCGCCGCAGTGCCTCTGCGCGGTGCTCGGCGGCGGCGCGTCGTCGCTCGGGGTCACCGTCAACAGCACGCGGGCGCTCGAGCTGCCGGGCAAGTGCAAGATCCAGACCCCACCTGTCAGCCAGTGCAACGGTAAGCGAATTGAAGCACGCGTGCTCTGTAGTAGGACATGCATGCAACGCCTACACGCGACCAGCTTGGTCGTGATTTGTGACCGGAGCTAACAATTGATGGATCTGCTGGACGTGGCTTGTGCAGCTGTGGGCGCTCCGGTGGCGTCTCCGGCGACGCCCGGTGCTGGGTCTGCGTCTCCCTCGGCGCCGGCGCCCACCGTCGAGGCTCCTATAGCGCCGCCTCCAGCAACAAACAGCACGACAGGTAAGTGATGACAAGATGCAAGACGTACTGCATAAGTATTACTCTCTCCGTTTACTTTTTATAGGACATATTAGAATTTTAAAAGGGTAAACTTAGTAAATTTTAACTAACAATTAGTCAAATTCTATGTATATTTAGTGTAAAAAAGTTATATCAATAAATTTGTATTTTATAGATATGTTATTATGATATTAATTTTGTAGCAATTGATAATATATTGTAAGATAAATTAATGGTTAATATATATATATATTTTAAAAATCAAATCCTATGGTCTGTTTGGCAGAGCTCTTAAAGTAGCTTCCCGGTTGGAATCAGAGGGAGCTCTGCCAAACAGCAGTTTTCAGCTTTTAGCTCCCTGAGTGGAATCTGTGGGAGTAATTATTTGAAATGAACTAAAAGTTAGGAGCTGAAAAAACAGATTCCCCTGATTCATTTTTCGTAGAGAATCACTTCCCCTATATATTTTATTTTAGAGAATCAATAGAGAATTACTTTCAACCACAGAATCACTTCCTCCAGAGAATCACTCTTCGTAAAGAATTTAAATTAGAGAGAGTTTTACCGAACGGACCCCTAATACACTCTGTAAAAATACGGAGAGAGTAGCACGTTGACACGTACGTTAACAGATGAAATTATTATGTTAACAATGCAGAGGCGGGATCGAAGGCGACGGGTGCCGTCTCATCACAAGCCGGCGTCGCTAAATCCGCGGCGGTCTCCGTCTCTTTCGTCGTCGCAGTCGCGTCGCTGATGGCTTTCTGAACTCAGTAGCATGCATCTTTTGTTCATGTTTTGTTTCGTGGTATACTCCATTTCTTTAGTTGGATTGTATGTTTTTCGTATGTACAAACAGTATGGTTCTTTGTATCTCAAGGAATGGTTAATTGAAAATACAATCTTTCCTATATAAAATATGAGTTAGTTCACATTTTACTTCTATTCTTTTCCTATATAATAAAAACCTATAAAATTTAAATAATTTATCTACTTTTATCATCCACTCTTATCCTTCAGGCTCTTTGTCTCGTTACCGACTATGGATAATAAAAATAAATGAAAAAATTAGAAGAAAATTAGTAGATAATCTCATACTCCTTTTTCAGATCACATCTAAAATTAAACTACAGCATCGCTCTGGACATATTTGTTCGACACACTCCCATGACGCATCCACAACTTCATACATTGAGTTTGTATTTTAATGTTATCATGTTCAATACTTATATTTTTATTATAACGCATGGATACTTAACTAGTATAAGTATATAGAGACGTGAAAACTAAAGACTTGATACAAACTTAGCAAGTTCTCAAAACGATAGAAATAACAACTCAAAAATCACATCATATCTATTATTTTTGGGATGAAACTGGAGGACTTGGTCCCTACATATTATAATTATATTAATAAACAAGAGAAGTACATATAAAGAATTAGGGAGGGAAAAAAGAAATAAAACCAAGATACTACATCCTTGAGTTTATCCATTCAAAGAGCTGGTCATAGTATTCCTGTTTGATCCTATGAGTGATCATTCATAACTCATGGAAGAATCTGTTTCTGCATTGAAGAATTATTGGGTCGACGTTGTTAAAGAGTCAATTATTTCTGAAGGTCCAAATACTCTAACACATAAGAATGGTTATTTCCATGTAGAAAGGTTTTTGAATTGTCCTTTTCAAGTAGTGCCAAATTCTGTTGAGTTGAATTGGTTGTGGGAGAGCTATGCCAATAGAGAGCCAGCGGGCCTTTGCAAAGTTGCATTTGAGAAAGAGGTGGGAGGTCGTTTCTTCTCACTGCCAAATGCAAAGTTCACAATTATAGTCTTCTAGAACCATATTCTTTTTGCGTAACATACCACTGGAATTTAGTCTATTTTTGAGAAGCAGCTAAAATTTTTTTTTGTGTTTCTTTTGATAATAGAATTTTCAGAGCCAGTTAAAGGCATGATGTACATGAGTATGCCATATAAGAATGATATAGACTCTTTTTATGAGAAAATACCATTGCTCCGAATGTATGTTCAAGAATCTGCACTTGTTGATACCTGGATTCCCTCAACTTTGTTGTGGAGCAATTGAAACTGAGAAAAAGCTTGGGCTGAGAGAGGGAGATGGAACAGGTCAAGAAGGGTATGTCTGTTGATTGCTGAGTTTAGAGAAATATTAGGAACCTTAATGAAAGAACAAAGTTTAGGAAAGGAGTGAAGAGGGACCAAACCATCCCACATATCTTTCTAGAAGTGAACAGAAGTGTCATTTTCTATTTGAGCCACTGCTATCCCCTTGTAAATATCCAGCAACTTGATTATGCTTCTCCACTAGAATAAACCCTTTTTACTGACACCAGGGATCCTACCATTTGCATAATAATTTTCTCAAATCATCTGAACCAAGAAACATCTTGCTTATTGAAGAATTTGTCTAATTTTTTCAGAAGAAAAGCTTCATTTTGGACTCTAAGCTTTATAATACCAAATCCTCCTTCACATTTAGACCTACACACCATGACTGCAAGAGGTTCTTTCTTAGCATTCAGATCAGAGCCTCTCGACAGACAATATTTTCTATATTTATCAATTTAATTAATCACCGTAATGGAAAGCTTAAACATGCATATGTAATAAGTTGGGAGGGAGGTCAAGCAGGACTTGACCATTTCTAGTTTTTCACCTTGAGTGAGGAAAGATGAACAGCTAACCAACCTTTCAATCATCTGAACCAGAGGAATAAAGTTCTCAATTTTTTGATTTTGTGAGTCCAAGGGGGAGGCCAAGATAGGTAAAAGGTATTAGTCCCTCTTGCAACTAAAAAGTTCTAGAGAGAAGGTCTATTTTTTCTGCACTTACATTTATTAGGTACATACGAGACTTACAAGTCCAGTGGAGTGAGCAAAGGTGTTAAGAAGAGTATTTAGAACAAGAAGTTGTCTGGCACATGCTTTCATTGTTCTCAGCATTTTACAAATACCATGAAAATTTTGATAACCCAGACCCAGGAAAGAATCAAGGAAGAATGGCTAGTACTTGTGCCCAGCTTGGAGCATGGAGCCCTTGCCGTAAATAGGATGCTGCAAGCAAAGGCCATCTGGATTCACCACCATCGCCAAACATCTGTGTGGTCAGGACTGGAGAACATGGCAGCCTCCCGGTATAGTAGGATTCCAACAATCCCGCAGCATCACCATAGCATTGGTCTCCTCCACCGTCCAAAGAAACCACTTTCTACCGAGCCATCAAACTTTTCAACATAGCTTCGTGGTTCGCTAGCATTGTTCAGTGAACCGTCGGCAGCTTGAGAATGGCTGCACGGAGGATGGAGACCACCACCATGATGATCGGTCTGGTGGTGACGCTGCTGGCTTCCACCCAGGCAGCGGCGCAGAGCAACGGCTGCTCGAGCGTGATGATGACCCTCTCCCCATGCCTGGACTTCATCTCGAGCAAGTCCCCGGTCCCGGGGATCTCCTGCTGCTCCTTGCTCACCGACATCATCCAGTCTGACCCCCGGTGCCTATGCATGGTCCTGGATGGCAGCGCCACGTCCTTCGGCATCTCCATCAACCAGACGAGGGCAATGGAGCTACCTGGAGTCTGCAAGGTCCAAGCACCATCGATCAGCCAATGCACAGGTATGCGATGATCCAATGCACATAATATTCAGTTTTTGGTTGCTCCTTCAACTCGACAAACCTGATTGTGTGGCTGTCCGATTTCAGGTGTCTCAGGTCAACTGGCAACAACAGCACCAACACCGTCCAGCGAGCCAGTGGCGACAGAAGAGGAAGCAGCTGAAGCAGCTGCAGACGCACCTTCAGGTGAAGTAATTAGTAAACTTAAATGTGTTCATTTCAGATGCTTCGGACAAAACGAGAGTTGTTATATTCCAATACAAAATAGAAAACCAAATTTACAATAACTAGAAGCACCTCTAATGGTTTAACGAAAAATATGATGTCACGCTGCAAAATAAAAAATAAAAAAAATCTTAAGTTGCTTTCAAACTTCAGATAGCCATGAAAAGAATCCTTACAATATTTACCGAATGTTCCTAGCTTGAATGCTTACAACATTTCAGTGCAGCACAAAGTGAAATATGCAGTGCTCTGTTTATTTCAACTTGCTCAGTATGCTGATAGAAATGTAGGTTCTGATTATCAATTGAAACATATGCAGTAACATGACTAGAGTATTTGATTTGATGCAGGAAACACAACCTCGAGCTCCACAAACTCAAAAAATGCAGCAAATTTAATGGCCACGATGCTTATTCCTGCTTGTGCATTGCTCTATGTCTTCTAAGTATAGCTACAAGCCTACAACTTCTTTGCTGGCTATGTCAACATGCAGGAGTTAGACCTGTTCTGACCTTGTACTATATCATGAGTCTTCGTTGTGGCACATTTTGTACGATATGCCTCTCCTATGTGTCTCATCAAAATTTGCTCTTTCACCCAGTGATATAATCGTTTATGACCAATTTCAGTGATTGTCTAGGCACAAGGATAGCTACCACCAAATTCCATTGAAATTAACTTGCGTTCACCAAAGTTTTCCCACCCTCTCTCTGCATACTTTAGATAATACTGAGCCAATCATTTCATAATGTGGTATCTTGATGCCAAGCAGCAATTTTCTGGGGATCATGCTAATCCTCACCATTTTAGAGATGCTGTGTATTCACAAAATTTTAGTCTTACTTCCTTCCCAAAGAATGTTCTGTTACAGCATGTTGATGTGTTCGTGTCAAAAAGTAAAGTGGGACTTGGTTTGGAACCATGAATTTTGCCAAACATGGATTGATGCATAAAAAATAACCATAGTGAGTTAGCAACAATTTCCTAAAATAGCATGTATTCTATAGGTCAATCTAGCCAAGGATTTGCACTTCTCAAACTGGTGATATACAATGCAGGCAATCATTTAATAATACGTGTAACTAGCTAACATTAACTAAGAAATAAGTAAAATAACCACATAATAAGAAATTAAATACAGCATGATAAATGTAAATGTACATGTAGCATTACCAGCTCGTAATGTGAATTGTGGAGAGATCATATCAGCATTTTATTGCCCTAAATAAAAGAGGGCATGATGAGTCAATTTGCTAATCTCTCAGTGGATATAATAAAAATACACAGTTATCAGTACATACTTCAAGATACTAAAGAAACAGAACGTGTTTCTGTACGAGAAAACGAAACAGAGTATGTTTTAACCCAAAACTCAAACACAAACACACCAAAAAAGAAATTCAAAGTAAAGCATTGTAGCAGTCTGAAATTTCCAAATTAACTAAAGCTATTCCTCTTTTGAGATCAACAACTGGATGACATACCATAAAAAAAACTAATTGTGGGCTTCTATAATTCTACCAAAAAAATGCACATGTACAAAAGTATGTGGATATAAACAGTCAGGTGCGAATCAGCTTCTAAAGTCCTCATACAATTCCACTAACAGATGCAGTTTTCTTTTGGAGAAGTACAAATGCACCTTCCCAGTTAGTTCCAGACATGTAAAGATTCGACCAAATAAAAGCAGATGGATAAGATCATCACTGGTTAATTTGGAAGGGTTCAGAGTTAGAACTCTAACAGATACTGAAGCTTTGACAAATTGGATTGCCTAATGGCTAGTCATTGAGGTTATTGGTGGTTTGCATTTGGTCCCTAGGAAATCTCTGTTAGTGGAGCAATGTTCTTGTTCTGTTGTGTTAGACCAGGTAGGCCTGCAGACAAGGGATACAATGGGAGTAACCACTGATGGGAAAAGGCTACCAACCTCCTATGTGCTTGCAATGACTATTATCACTAAAAATCGGAAAAGTCCAGGCAAAACTGTGAGTACATATTGTGGAATGGACTCACTTCCCTCCATTTATTTTGTCGGGAATCAGCAGTCAACAGAATAACAATGCTTCTAATTTCTGATACCTACAAGAAGAGCAAAAAACACAGCATATAATACAAAACCCGACTGAATCAGTAGAGTTGCCAATCACCTGAGGCAATAAATTAATGGATTTAGTGGATAAATGTATTAAAAAATCTTACATACTTCTTTGGACCAGAGAGCAGGTACAGGAGTAAAAACTTTATAATAACTTGTTTGATACTGTAATGCAGGATTTGATCCTGCCCTGATGCAGAATAAGAACAAAGGAGCTTGGAAGCTGGCCAAACTTTTCTTCATTTCCATCTGCTGCCTGTCCCTCCATAGTTACCCCCATTCATTGTTTCTTTGTTCCTATGCACCAAAAGTTTCCATTTGTGCCGGTAGCCATAGTTGAGATGCTTTTATCTGCAATTAGAGTTTGTTTGCAAGAGATCGACGATGAGTTGGGAGAGAACAGTTTGATGGAATTTTTTTAATGCAAGGCTGTTCAATGCAATATTAGTTGTGCATATTGGGCTTTTTCTTTCAAAACTCGCAATTAGAGAGCAATAAAATTATAAAAAAAATCGGTTCAAAGAAATACATAAAAAATTCAATTCACTGGATATTGGCTTGTTCTGTTCGAGCAAAATTTCCCATGAAATGTTCTTTCCGCACAAAGGATTTAAAGAGCAAAAGAGGATAAAACAGTTCCGAACCTTACTATGGTAATGTCATTTATGATTTACCAGGAAATACATGATAAGCTACTTCGCAGAGGGGCTCATACTAGTTTGATGCAGCAAATTTAAAGGGGAAACTTATAAGCGTCGCTTGAACCATTACATGCATACAGCTACTTACGTTAAAGAAGATTCAACTTTAGCTATAAACAGAAATTACAGATTATGATCAAGAAGACCGTAAGATCATGAATTCTTAACATTAAACTTTAACAGATTCCATCATACCGTCAAAAACTATGAATTGGGCAAATTCTGGCAATCCAGATATTTCTATTTTCCACTTGCTTATCAGGCTTATCAAGAAACTAAACAAAAACTTAATTTCTCCCATCCATATCTCTGGTAACTAAATCAAGATCATGCAATCTTTTCTAGACCAGCCTCTCAATTATTTATCAGGTTACATAACTCATGCTACCTCTGAAGCACTGTAAAATTCTGTACCATCTTATCGCATACTTATCTGGGTGTGAAATTCATTCAATCAAGTTCAGGCCATCCCTAGTAACAAAAAGTCTAATAGTAGAAACTGTGACCTTGTAATTAAATTAAACTAAAATAAGACACCACATCATTCACAATTAGTTCTCTCCAGAGCATGTCACATATAGGTTAATATTCATCATATCAGTCAGATGACTAGTGCCTGGATAGTTAACTACCATGAATTCTGTTATATTATGCAAAGATCATGCCACTCAAAAAGATGGGGAATGTCAGCATCATGAAGAACATAAATTCAAACATGAGGGTAGTTCTTGTGCTTTTCCAACTAGCTAAATCCTAAGGTAATGAATCATGCAATTTCTGGAGAATCTTCACTGAATTGTGTCCAGCAAGTCTGACTACAATAAGGGTAACTAAACAAAATAACATAGGAACAAAAAGTCAAAGATGCATCATCACAGCCCCAGCAATACTGCCAATCAACTTAGTTCAGTTCAGTTGGAAGCTTCAGAACTTTGGAGATGTGCTGTAATGATTTCTCTCATCAGTTTGCCATTAGGATCCACCTGCTCGCAATTCTCTTTACAATAACCAGTATCATGATTTTCTGGAAGTTGAACACTAGAAAGCAGTTCATCTTTGCAGTCTATGAGTATATTGTGAAGCAAACAGCAAACAAGAATTATACTTGGCAACTTATTCTTATCAGGCCTCCACATTACTTTGTGTAAGATCCTCCAGGATCCCTTCAGCCGAGCCAACGCTTTTGTTCCAAGCATCCGTGCAGCATTTTGCCGAGCATTAAAGTTGAGCATTGGGCCAGACAAATTCTTCCCTTCATATGGTGTCATAATCCATGGAAGTAGAGGATAACACGAATCAGCAGCAATGAATTCCCTGATCTCGGCATTCTCTGCTGAAACTTTGACAGGACCATTCAAACGTTTCCCAGCTTCACAGAGCTTGTAAAACCCAGAGCATTTTAACAGGCGTGAAAACGTCATGCTGCCAGGCCAACCAGTAACAATATCAATAAACCTCATCTCATCATCAACAATCCCTTGCAGGAACATACTGTAGTTCTTCGCGGGATCGCACCAATCTTCAGATGACTCCACAGCAGGAAGCGTCATGATTATGTGGGTGGCATCAACAGCGCCACAACAATTCGGCAGACCGTAAACAGCCTCCAACGTAGCTTTGACCTCCTCAATTCTCTCTTGGTCCGGCCACACCAGATGATGCCGGGCCCTTTCTTCCATAGACTCGATGAACCTCCACGTCACCTGCGAAACAGTAGACTGCCCCACACCGAAAGCCGCTCCCACCGACACCTGCGAATCACCAGATGCCAGCCTCCTCATGGCGATTGCCACTTGCTTCTCCACACTAAGCAGCCTCCCCTCAATGTTGATCAGCCCAGATGGCGGCCTCGAGATCAAATCTTCCCTCACTATGGAGCAGATGTAGTCGAAGGTCCGCCTCGAAGTCCTGAAGAAGTACCTGAATGCTTCCCCCTCATCTGAAGGTGCGCCATGACCTGTCCATCAAAGCAAATCAAAACTTAATCACACACGGCCAGAACAAGATTCTTTCACCTCATAATAGCATCACACTGAAACCTCACAATTTCGCACGAAATCAACCTAAAAGATTCAGC
The DNA here is from genome assembly GCF_958298935.1 of Phragmites australis. Lineage (NCBI taxonomy): Eukaryota > Viridiplantae > Streptophyta > Magnoliopsida > Poales > Poaceae > Phragmites > Phragmites australis. The sequence continues at coordinate 4,423,775 of NC_084934.1, forward strand.
CTTTAGTCAAGAACAGGGCTGTTCACCCCAAATCTTGGCACATTCACACACAAGTACAGCGAACTGGTAGCGGATTTAGGGGAATGCAGCAAGCAGGACTAAGAATTCAGGAATAGCTAGGGGTGCGAACTGCGAAGAGAGAGGAATCGGGAGGTCCGGGTGGCGTGTACCTGACTCGGCGTGCTTGTGGAGGAAGGCGTACCACCACTCGGTGTCGAGGCCACGGAGCTCCGGCGGGAGCGGCGGCGGCGCGCCCCGGGACTTGGCGACCTTGAGCTTGCCGGACTCCTTGGACTTCCGCTTCCCCTTCTTGGACTTCTTCATCGGCGGCATCTTCCAAACACCTCTGACCCTCTCCCCGGTCCGCGTCCGCCTTCTTCCCTGCCTCCTTTTATGCCCTTCTCCAGGATTAGTAGCACTGGCAACAAGGTGAATCAAGGTTTTTTTTTTCTTTAAGAAATCTTAGCATGACAAACTGACTGGCAAGTGGGACCATGAGTTTATGTAGGTCCACTTGGCAACTACTGTTTACAAGAAAAGTTCATGCGGGTGTTTTTTTAACCAAATTTGTGTTAATATCATTTTTTGCAGTTTTGTAGTTTTGGCACATAGTAATTGTGGTAAAAATCTCTTTGGCTTACATCTGATGTAACTCTTATGGGATATGTGATTATGGTCCAGCTATTATGAATCGTGATCTAGCTATTATTTTTGTATATAATAATTACGGTAATACTCATACTCATTAGCATACATCCGATATAGCTCATATCGGATATATGATCATGGTCCAGCTATCATGGATTGTGATCTAGCTGTTATTTTTGTAGTTTCTATATGTAATAATTACGATAATATTTCTTGACATACGACGCAACTCATAATGAATACATCAATGGTTATGATCTAACTGTTATGGATTGTGATCTAGCTGTAATTTTTGTAGTTTCTGTATGTAACAATTATGATAATACTCTCTGGCGTATATCTGATGCACCTCGTATCGGATACATCAGTGAGCTGTTATGTATCGTGTTCTACCTGTTGTTTTTTATTTATGTATGTAATATTTACGGTAACACTCCTGGGTATACAGACGACGCAACTCACATCGGATACATCAGCTATTGTGATCCGGCTGTGATGGATCGTGATCTAACTATCATTTTTGTAGTTTCTGTCTAGAATAATTACGGTAATGATCTAGCGAGTTAGATATTCTCTCACTCGTAGCTTAACCACAATCTTCTTTATGGGCTCTACTTTGTTGCTCCAAGTTATCCATTGACTCCTCTTAGGGTTTTCTTTATGATATTTAGGCTCATTTGCGGTCTCAAAAAATGATTTATCATCATTTTCGCTAATTAGTATCACAAATTTGAGTTTCACACAGCTTTCATTCTTGTAGTTCAATAGGCAATTGATAAGTTTTACTTATGTTTCGTATTATAAGTCTCGTTTCCCGTTTTCTCTTCAATCTTTTAGATCGATCACAATCAAACTGATGTTTCAGATTAGTCTCAGCAGTAATGAGTAGAACTAAAAACACCTTTTTTAGATGGAACCAAAAGCACCTGGCATACCATTGCATCTTTGTTTATAGGATGAAAAAAGAGGTTCTCGGCTGGTCTTTTATATAGGTTAGTGCTATCTAAATGAGCCGTGACCGTCCCAAAGCACAAACTGTAGGTGTCTATCGTGCCTGGGCTGTCCGTCAGCTTGGGCCGTGCCTAGACCAGAGCTTTTTAAATTTTGAATTTTAAAAATAAAAAAATAAAAAATAAATATCCATTTGAAAAAAATTATAGTAATAGATTATTGTTGTCCGTTGGAAGAACAACATGCACCTATCGCTCATCCAACATACAATAGATTTAAAAAAATATATACATGTCACCATTTCATTAGGCATGTCACCATTTCATTAGGTGACACGTGAAAAAATAAAAAATATTGTGTTTAATTGCTTTTAAAATTCAAAATACTATTTAAATAGTCATGACAAAATTCTAAAAAAAGTTGGTGATGCAGATACTTTGATCAAGCCCAAAAAAAATTTCAGATAGAAATATGATATGTTTTTCCAATGTAATTTTGACTTTTTTGTTTCTCATTATAAATATAATTATTTGAGTTGAAATTTTTTATTGAGATATATTATAGTATCCTCTGCACTATACTTTTTTTCAAAAAAAAATTATGACTATTTTGATAGTATTTTGAATTTTAAGAGAATTAGAATACTATATTTTTATTTTTTAACATGTCGCCTGTTGAAAAGATGACATGTACATGTCATCCTTTAAATAAGCGATAGTAGCCTATTTTTATAATTTTTCAAATAAACGTTTATTTTTACAATTTTTTATTTTCAAAATATAAAAATAAAAAAAATCCCTACACCACCACCCGACACGAACATGGCCCATGAGGCACGATCGTCCACGAGCCTAGCTGCACCCCCAAGGTCCTAACTATCAAAGGTTGAGCCTAATGGGCTAGACATAGCCCGTTTAACCTGTTAGATTAAAAAAACTACCTTTTTACCGTTTGAAAAAAAAGAAAAGAGTTAAAAATCACCAACTGTAATCTTTTCTTATGATTAATACTTCAAATTACGTGTCTAAGATCTTTCATATGTTTTGATTTACTTTTTTCATATATAAAAGCTTAAATAGGCTATTATATTTTCTCATATATTTACCTCAAATTTACTTATATATTTTTTCTTATTTCTTGATTTTTTAATGATTTTTAATATATATATTTATATAGCTTGATCGTGCCTACGTTGGGTGTGCTCAATGGGCCACGGGCCGTGCTGTGCCAAAAACAGCCGAAAACACCAAAAACATTTTGTCCTAGATGTTACCGTCAGTCAAGCCTCGCTGGAAAAGGAGAAAATAACATGTGTTGTCGATTTAGTTTCACATGGATTTGTTTCAAATCCGTCTATTTTTATTTGTAATGGTCACAGCTGATGGGCCTCCATTAAGTTTCTTCGAGATAGGGAAATAAATCACGGAGGCCCATAGCAATGACCGCAGGTTTCCGCAACTAAAGCTGAAGGAGCAGCAGGCCGAGACTACTCAGCATTTCTCATGATCATCAGTTCTGATTACTGAAAAAATGGGGACAAAACGCGGCTAGTTCTGGTCCCGCACCGATCATACATCCATTCAGATCAAAATTTCTCAGTAGACGAATAACGATTTCTCACTCACATATAGGCTCTGCTAAAATTCAGGCTGAAGGATTCAGGGCTCCAGGCGAATCGCCGATCCTTTTACCAAAGAGCACCTCTTCACTGTGGCATTGGCTGCTGCAGAGTGCTTTCTCACCTCTGAAAGATGAATTAGGATGAATCAGTAAAAGGATTGTCACAATCCAAGAAACAACAAAATGTTAAAAGTGTCTGTCATACGTAACACCCTCGGCCTTTGTTTTGCATAGTGGTAACACAGGATATTTACTGAATCTAAAACATAATTTAGGGTTGATCAGTTGATGGAAATTGCTATCCTCCAAAACGCGCCCTGTGCTGCCGGTACTGAGACTAGAACTATATGTTGGGAGAAAGTCCAAGAGAACACAAATAATTAACCCACTCCATTCAAGAACTGAATAATTAGCAGACAACCGTGGTGGCAATATCTATGGTCCATCTCAATCTCACCAGGGATCCGGGATTCAAGGAGATGAAAACCGTCACTGTTCAGACACAAATTCAGGGCAGGCGACGAATGACTGACAAAGATTGGGGACCCCAGATCTAATAATATGTATGCCAACGTTATGTCATGGACCACAAAAAAGTCAGTATTTAATCCATTTCCTGCAACCTGAGACTGGGATGATCAATTGATGTCACAAGCTACTTTCTGCAAATACTTTACAAGCTACTTGCTCCAAGCTGAGCTTAAACTATTTGCAGGAATCATGTTGCTTTCAGGCAGATGAAAGTGAAATCTAGTTGGAGTGGCTGGCAGTAGACCATGAACAATGCAGTTGCGGCCAAAGGCGTCGCTTTGGACTAAGTAGGTAGACAATAAAATATGACCATGATCTTATCTTGTATCCTACTCAAAAGCATTTCCATTATCTCTGAAGTCTGAACAATAATCGCCATGGAACTAGTCTCTCATACACCTAAACCACTATTCAGAGACTCCCACTAACAATTCTCTCAATGCTGACTAAAACTAACAATTTTTTTTTCTCATCTGGCTCAACCTTTGAAACGAACTCGCGGACACCATGACAGATACTAAAAGTTACTAGCAATTTTAGCTGAATTAATCGTAGAAACAAGTATGAAATTTGATGTGCAGACTGCAAATCATCAGAGGTTCAGATCAGAGAACTGAGAGTCTTGCCTTTACCTTTGCAGCAAGCGAGAATCCTTGCCCTGCCCCAGCCTCTTCTTGCACCCACAACAAGAGCTCAGGAGGGGGGCTGCAGGCGTCACCACCACTGTCTTTGTCGCCGCCGGCGCCGGCGCGGCTCTCGACGACGCGGTCCTCGAATATGTGGGTCATCTTGGGGTTGGGCCCCCGGGCGATGACGCAGGTGTAGTCCTCGGCCAGCTCCTCCACCTCGCTCCTCCGTGCCGCCCTCGCCGCCGACGACAGCGGCGACCGCTGCACCGGCGAGAGCAGCGCGAGCTGGGCGTCCCTATTCTTGACGCCGAACTCGATCGGCGAGCCCGGGAGGTCGCCGAGCCCCTTACCGGGAGGCGGCGGCAGCTGCACCCTGAGCCGCATCCCGAGGAGAACCCTCCCGTTATTGCGGCACCCCTCGTCAGCCTCGCCGGCGACGAGCAAGCCCGCGAGGCCGGCGGCCGTGCTGCCCATGCCTCCGCGGCAGTGAGAGGAGCCGGACCTGCCGGTGCAGCCATTTCTTGGGATGGAGCAAGGCGGGTTCTTGGACTGCTCAGCCATGGAGGTTGGGCTACACATGGGAGCATCCATGGAGAAGATGCTTGGGTGTGTCCTTGTGGAGAGCAGCAGAGAGGACGGCCTGCCGCCATTGGTGACCTTGGTGGTCGGAGGTGAGGGTGCTTGGGGATCACCACACCCCATTGCAGTTGCAGCTTCTCCTGATGTCGTCTTCTTCAGCATTGCGACGAAAAACCCAATCCAATCCAATCTGTTGCGAAGTCTGTATTTGGGAGGAAGATTGATTGGATCCTCGCAAGTGAAGTGGACAAGAACAGGACTCACCAAAGCAGCTAGTTAGCTAATTTTTTTACTGTTCAGTGCAGTGATCAGAGATGAGTTGGAATAGAGAGTGAATTCCTTCCAAAAAAGAACAGAGAGAGTGAAGAAAAAGACTATACAAGTGATCAGAAAAACTCAGGTGTCAACTAAACCAATCAAAAGAAACAAAATCCAGTGCAAGGTGTGAGACATTGACCCCCAAGCGATCCAATTAGCTGGGTGTATGATAAAAAAAAAAGTTATGAGAAGCTAGCACGCAACATATCTGATTGGAATCTGGTCTTCCTTATCAAGAGGGAGAAACCAGATTGCTTGACCGAAAGAACAAGAACAAGATTGTGGAGTTCGTCAAGCGTCTCTCTCTCACACACACTGGTCTGTAGTGATGACGATGACGATGGTGTGCAGGCTACCAGAAGGAGATTATGCCGCTCCCGAGGAACGCCAGAATCCGAGGCCTTATTTAAAGCCACTTTTCTCAAAATTAAGCCATCCACGTATTCTTTATTTGCATCCATGCCCAGCAACAAAATTTAGTACTATTACCCATACTACTTTTCATTGGATAGTGATCACTTCCTCTTTGCGCGTTGCAAAAGGATGACCTATCACGACTTACCACTTCTCTCTCCTTTTGTACTGATGACAAGTGTTCTTGGGAACGATTACATATCCAACGCATATTCGTATCTGTTTCTTCTCCTACCATTCATCATCCTTCTCCTCTTCCGGTGCCTCATGTTGCCTCGCCCCGCCTCGGCCATACTCCTTACGTCTACTACTACTACTCGCTTCCGTTTCATATTTCTCGTTTTAGACACAATCTCACGTATCAAAGAGTGATTAGTTAGGATGCTAATTTCTTATTGTGCTTATATTAAATAATTCGGAGTGCGACATCTTATCAGTAAATACTTTTAGTTCAAGTGGTTTGCTCCCAATTCTCAAAGTTAGAATTCCCTAGTTCTACTCTTGGTTCCCATGGGTTTTTTGCCTAATTTTTTTTGTCATGTTATGCCGTGCCGTACTCGCTTGCTCGTGCTTGTGATTTTTTCGAATATGTCACAGATCAACGTCTCGCAGGCACGGTGTATAGAGAGCTAAGCTCGCCAACCTCTCACAGCAATCAATCAAACTCGTGATCAATACGTATGCAGTGCCAGCTTGCTAACATGCCATCGTTAAAAATACAATGGTAAAATCATCAAAACTGCCTGTAAAACAGTGCAACGATAGAAATTTTTAAACGGCGTGCAAAACGCTCCAGCGACAAGAATTATGAAACTGGAGGGAGTATTTTAAAAAGATGAGGAAATATTTCATCTATGAAAACACCACCATCCTTCTCCCTAAATACCAAACCCGTGGATAAAGGTGGGCACTGAAATATCATATTTTCCGGAGGTTCTCTTGCAAGATGTTCTCTTCTCACTTCTCAGCCAGTAGGTGAAACGAAGCTCGGCTCAATTTACGAGGACGTAGATAGGGTGCAAGTAGGAGCAAAACCTGCCTGTGAAGAGTCACGTAGTCTATTTCCATCCTACGCCGCTTACATGTGGGCCATGTTACATGGTGGGACCACCATGTCATTGAACCTCAGCACCGTACAGAGAGCGTAGGGTCCCATCAGGATACTGTGCCAACTGTGGTTAGATTCCAGTTTCCTTTCTCATTTTTTTTTTCACTACTTTTGGGTTCTCTTTCGATCTGAGATCGCGAAGAAACAAAACTGAAAATAACTTTTCGTTTTCGTGATGAGCTGAAAACAAGTTGGAGCAACTAGAATATTTTGCTAGGAAGAAATGCGTCTAATTTGGGTAGGGCTCATGATTCGGTGCAGTAGGAGGTTCAGAAAAAAATGATTAAATGTTTCACTTATTATATTAGAGATGTAGGTGTCCTACTTACTAAGTTACAAGGTGTTATATAGGTATGGTATATATGATGTATCACTGAAAAATGAAAAATTATCCGATATCTTAACCTATAAAGTAAATCCATCCCTGATTCGGTGGCAATTCAATTAAATAAAAATTCTAAAGAAAAAGGACTACTACACCTATAAAAACTTTGGAGCTCCCGAATTCTGCCACGAACCCCGATGTCTTCCAAAAACAAAAATGTAAAATGATTATGTCAATGCTAGCAATTTTTTAGCTTGCCATTGTTCGGGCTAATAGGGTGAAAGAGTTTCCAACTAAAAAGTTGCTAAGTGTGTTAGAGATAGACTATGGAAGGACGGGTTAATGCACGAAGGGTCATGATAGAGCAGAGCGCGTGACCCATGACGTCTTCATCTTCTTCCTTCACCTTCCTCCATCTGGCAAGGTCTTCGCAGCCTTGCCATGCTTCCCTTCACCACGACCCTGGCCTCTCCTAATCTTTCATCACCGCCCCGACCTCACCCACTACTTGCAGCCACTTCTCGTGGTCGGTGCTGCCCCATCAGCACACACTGCCCCCTTACGGTTCAACTTATCGTCGGTAACCAGTCGAAAACTGTGATTACCGGGCTTACCAGGCCGCATAGAATTCATAATACGAGTAAATTATGAATTTGAATTTAAAAAATTCAAAAATAAATCATAAAAAAAATAAGATAATTCTAGGATATTCTGTGAACTTTTTTTTCAAAAATAATGTTGTTTACATCATATTCTATAGAGAGAAAGTTTGAAAAAAAAAAGAAAAAAATTGAAACGTGCAGCTTATTTATTAACTCATGTTAAAGAAAAACTTAACATAGAAACATATTTTTTTTAGACGTATCTTAAAAGAATCTTAAAAATTGGTTTCACTTCATTTAGAGTTTATTAATTTCTCCATAATTTTTACAAAGTTCACAAGTATAAAGTGAATATGTTAAGAAACAACACTGTAGTTAATATTTTCATGTCTACCATTATTTTTTATACATAAGGCATAGTATAAGTAAACTAATAAAAGTGATTTCACTAATTTTGGAGGTGTGATGGGTTAGTTATGAATTAATCTAGTTGCAACATATTTATATAATTCTGCATGTTACAATAACTATTTCATGAGTTCATGTATTTTTAAAAGATATATGATCATGTAAAGAAGACTAAACAAATTGGTTTCATGATTTTTGGATTAGCAAAGAGTTAACTATGTATTTAACTAGGTTTAGCAAATATATTTTCTCACATAAAATATTCAACTTTTTTATAAGTATAAATAATTTTATCATGTAGATCATGTTACAAGGAAACAAATAAAATTTATTTCACTTGATTTGAAGCTCAGATGAGTTAGTTATTGATTTTACAAGATTGAGTCATTTTTTGGTTTTTTTTGTTGAACTTTACTAAAATTCGAGAAAACCGTTTGATAAATCGAGAAAACCGAACGGTTATCAAGAAATACGGTCAAAGCAGAAAAACCAGTTGATAAATCGGCTAATTCGCTCAGTAACCGGTTCAATTCGAACGGTTACCGAATGCCAATTCGGTCGATTTTTCTTCCGAATTACAAATTTGACTGAGTGAATTTTGAGCGAATACTCACCAAATTTTAAGTGATTTTCACAATAACCAAGATTTTTCGGTTACCGCTGGAGACGGTTCCCATGCCTCAAACGATATTGAGAACCCTACCCCTGCCTAGCCAACCTTCTGCCGATAAATCTAGGTTTGAGGAGAGTGCATCCCTCGGAACCCTAACTCGACAATATGTTTCATCAGCAACTCTAGCGATGGCATAAAATCACGTGCTAAGCGCAACGTGCAGGGACCGTGGGTTAGAGTTTTCTATTGAAGAAGCTCTTTTTATGTTATTTTTTGCAAGATGTGGAGGCAGTATAGCAAAAATAACGGACGTTTCTATTTAGCGCGCGCGAGCGAGCTTCCGGGCGAACCTCCCCCACAACCTTCACTCTTTCCCTTTTTAGAAAAAAAATTATCCCGCGTCTTTCCGTTTTTGAAAAAGATTGCACGCGAAAAATTTTGCTCGAAAAGTTTTTTTTAAAAAAATTGCACAAGAAAAGTTTGACTTAAAAAGTTTTTAAAAAAATTTACAAAAAAGTTTACTCAAAAGTTTTCATGAAAAAATATATAGGCCCATGCTACAGTGTCCACGTGTTGATCTATTGTGAGATAAGATTTTATCATATCCGCGTTTCCATAACCGGTCGGCGCAACATCTAAAAAACAAAGCGCAAAAAGAAAAAAACCTGCTGCCTCGTCCATGGAGAGGTTTGAAAAGAGGTCATGGCTGGTCCTGGTTTCGCCATGGAGGCTGCAGGCATGCAGCGAACGCCGATCGATCGATCGATCAATCTCCCCCGGCAAAAGCGCTGCTGCGAAACTGACCGGTGGTCCGACGTCGGCCGCATCGATGGACTGGACTCAACTTTTGATGGAGGGAAACGGACGATTTGACGCGTCCTCTCCGGCCATGCAATTCATGCATCTATCTCGTGATCGATCTCATTGTTCCTATAGGCTGGAATATTTTGGCTAGCCCTCCATTATTTGCATGTCGCATAAATGTTTGGTTTTACTTTGCAGCTACCCATGCGTCATGACAAGACCTTCCTAATGGCCATTTGTAAATCTTTTTTGAAACTAGTAATTTGTTCGTGCGTTACAACGGTTTACACATTTTGTACTAAACTATTTCATGTCGCATTCAATGTGAAACAAGCCTTTGTATTGCAACTCGCGCACCCTCTTGTACAGGGATGGCAGTTTTAATCATTTACTTATGGATAAATATTTTAATAGGGTCGGATTCGTTTCTTATTTGCTGCACGCGGGTATGTTTGTAGATGCAAATCGCTTCCCAACGGGTATATATATGTGAGGAACAGTGACATCATAAGAAGATAAATGAATTAGGACACATAAAATCTAATTAGCTTCGAAAACTTCACAAAATAAACCTATCTCAATTTCTATCTAAATATGCTCTAGATTATTTAGTGTGTCTACTCTACCGCTTAAGAAGATTGCAACATACTCTACCAAGGTAAATTGTAAGAAAATAATGTGGAAACTTAAATAAGGTAGAAATATAAACTCAGCACAAGTAATTTTTATCTCGTGGTATCGATAACATGAATGCTACCTCTAATCCACGTTGGAACTCTACCAAGGATATACTCTCGGTCGGCATCGATTATGTCTCTTAGGTCACCAAACTACCTAGACAAGACCTCAAGCCGGATGAACCACTAAGCTACCAAGATAAGGTCTCACCACTGGCCTCTCTTCCGGTCACTTGCTGTCGTGATCACTTCGGAGCTTGAGCCACCAAGGCAAGAGTCTTGGCGTCTTCGTACATGTGTCTTGCCGCCACTCCACACCAAGTCGGAGGGTCAATAAGTTATCAGTGAGTCACAAAGATTCCAAGACACCGGCATACCTCTCGTTACACGGTTGGATCACTTCTTGATCCACTCTTTAGGTTGCAGTAGCTAGCAACACTTCTCTCTAAGCTTAATAGCGCTAATCACTCTCTAATAGTGTGCTAAATTGCATTGGATGGACACTGTAAGCATTTTGGCGGCTTGAATGTCTTCTCAAGTGTAGATGAGATTCTCTGGACTCCAGTAGAATATCACACCTTCAAATGACTGAGTGAAGAGGTATTTATAGCTTCAAACCTGTCAACTAATTATTTTTCTAATGGCCTAAAAAAGCTGTTAATATCGGGTGATCTGGTGAGAACAGTAGTACTAACACCGGATCATTCGTGAGTACAACATCGGAAACTAGCCGTTGAAACTCTACTCAATGACTCTGTGAACACCGGACACTCCGGTGTACCTTTAAATCTATCACCGGACCTTCCGGTGAGTTATCTTGAGCCATCCAAGCCTTTGTAGCCTCTTTGTGTAAAATGCTCCAGTGCATTTATCTTCAGATCACCAAACTATCCGGTGATGTCCTCAGCCTTCTCCCCATTTATCAGAAATACTTCGGTAAGTTCAACACACAGAGCATCGGACCATCCGGTGGGTTGATATTCAGTCTTCTGCACTTGCATTATTCTTTGCAGAAAATATTCTGGTGTTACCTAGTGCAGATCACTGGACTATCTAGTGAGATCCTCAACCTTCTCCCCTTTTGTCAGAAATACTCCGGTGAGTTTAACAAATAGAGCACCGAATCATCCGATGAAGTCATGAGCCTTCACTTTGCTTTCTGGACAAAAATACTCTAGTGAGTTCAACCCTGAACACCGGACCATCTGGTGAGGTTAATTCTCCCAGGACTTCTCCAATTCAGTCAATCTTTGTTCCGATTGTGGTGACTTCTTTATGTATTGCATCCTTGAGACCTACTAACATATATTCTTGAAAAATATATTAGTTCCAATGATTATATTGTTATTAATCACCAAAATCATAATCATGGTCTAATAGGATCATTTTCTCTGTAATATCTCTCTTTTTGTGATTGATGACAACACAACCAAAGCAAGTGGTAAATAATATATGATACAAATAGTAAGGAGCACAAAGCCTTATCACATTTCTTGGATGCATGTTCTTAACATTTAGTCCTCTTTTGTTGTGGCCCCTCCTTCATTGTCACTATCTCACTTGATTGACTCATGTAAGAACTTCTCCCCCTTTGTCAACCTAGGTGTCTCATATTATTTCTTTTATCTTCTTCTTCTCCCCCTTTATCAACTTCGGTATTCCTAGACATCTTGTATCTTGTTTCTTGCTTTGTTCATCAAACTTCTCCCATTTTATCAACAATATCAAAAAGGGTTACAAACATATGTTGAACTCGAGAAAAAACGTTAGAGCATATGAGAGAGAGCTTCATAAATCATAATCCAATGAAATGATACCAATTAAAAAGATATACCAATTGCAATGATATGAGGCATTAATATCAATTGAAAAAGGCAAACAAGGATCATAATTTATGAAACTCACATGATATAATCTAAACTCCTCATTTATATGTGCATACATATAATAAGATCTACTTATGAATCCCACTTATAGGATTTTAGCAATATATGTATATCTAGACAATAAGTAGAGGTATGAAGTTTAAGTCATATCATGAATAGAGGTAGCTTAAATATATAAATGAATTGATAATGATACTAATTGAAACCTTTAAGCATTGCATACCTCTAGGGACCTATTGATTTCTCCATAAGACTATAAAAAATACATCTAGCAATACATGTTAGTCTAAAAATCACAACCCATAAGATATACTCTCCTTAATTGTGTACATACAAGTGTTGAATACTTATGAGACATATACACTTGTTATTAATAATAATGAGAAGAGTACCTTATAGATTGGTTCATAGCACATAAAAGATACAAATTGTGAAACTAGTGATATGAAGGAAACTTTCAACTAATAAACCATGTAGATTGGTCATAAGAAAGAGAGAAACACAAGCAACCTACCATATGAAAACTTACACTAGGCATTGCAATAAATTGAAATAAGCACATACAATCCTAGATAAGACAAATGAATTCATCAATTTAGAGGATTTAGCATCTAGTACCTTTGTCTTATTTATCTTTGGGTGGGGATTTAGGTATATGATGATCATGATCTTAATCAAAGCGTCCAATCTTATATACTTGGCTTATTTGCTTTAACCTTTGCTTTATTTTGTGAGCCAAGTCTCAAATCCCTATAGCCGCCTCAGACTTCAAGTCTTCTTTGGAACCCAAATCGATTGAGGCCCCTTTTATGTTGGTGATGACTTCCTTAGACACCCTCGGTCCTTTCTTCCAACCATATGTGCAACCACCTTGCCATTATTCTTTTTCTTGAGCTTATAGTGGTTGCTCTTGGTCTTGATCTTGTAATTAAGCTTGGTGTAGATATTGGAGGTCTTGTTAGAGAGGTTCATGATCTTCTTCTTTTCCTTGATCTCTTTCTTGACTTCCTCGCATTGGAAGAACTTGTGGCATTCTTGATAGCACTTGAAGCATGTCATGGTGGACCTCTCCGTAAGCTTCTTCACCATGGTAGTATGGTTATCATGAGAAGGTTGGACATGATTCTTGCCTTTTAATCTTGCCAAGTCCTTCTTAAGCTTTTTTACTTCTTGCTTGAGCTCATTATTTTCTTGTGCAATGAGTTCATTAGATGGTTCTACAAGAACATTCTCAACACATATCTCATTGCAAAGGGGTGAGCTAGATAAATAAATTAAATTATCACAAGAAGTGCAAGCATGTACCTTAGGATTGAAATTAAATAGAGAGGTAGATTGCATCAAAGAAGCCTTAGATTGAGATTCAATGCACTCGAATTTTGTCTTAAGCTCTTCATACTCCTTGTTTAGCAAATTAAATTTGCTCAATAATTACTCGTAATTGGAAACAAAAATAACATGAATGTCATTGAGGGCATTGAATTTCTTAAGTTCCTTAGATTGTTTCTTAAGGATACTTTATTGCTCATTGATCAAATGAAGGAGTTCATCATAGGAGGGAGAATCCTCATCAGATTCATCATCACTTATATTGCTATCCATACCTTTGGCCAGAAGACACTTGCGTGATGACTTGTGCAATGACGACTTACGTGATGATGACCTTGAGGTAGAGCTTCTCTTGGAGGAGTATGTGGCGAAGCTCTCATCACTTGAGTTCAAATTTTCATCTTCACTCACCCATCTTCCTATGCTTGCAAATACTTTGGCTCTTCCCCTTGTCTCTCTCTTGTTCTTGATCTTCTTCTCTTTCTTGATATGATCAATTATTTTGACCAAGTATTTTAAGGAGATTAGATGATCAATCTTGGTATTGATCCTCTTGATGTTCTTCTCTACTTGTAACATGAGTTTGACCAGCTTAGGATTAATTTCTTTATCGTTTGATGTGCTTTGATCATCATTTTCGTAGCTCTCTTCATTTTGATCACCATCAACTTCGCTTGAGCTTAACTCTTACTCTTATCTTCTCATCCCTACCTTCATGTGTTAGCATTGAGCTTGCTTGCTTGTGAGAGCAAGGTTCTTGGTGTCGGATGAGGTAGAAGCTTCAACTCTCATGTTCATGATCATCTCAAGGACGATGATCTTGCCTAGAACTTGGCTAGAAGTTATCTTGCTCATGTCATGATTATCGTAGATGATGGAGACAATTAGCTTGTACTTTGGAAGAAGAGCTTGAAGTATTCTTCTCATCACTTGAGCATCTTCAATTTGCATCAAACCTGTCCTGTTGATCTTGTTGACAAGAATATTCAAATGTGAGTACATATCATTAGCATTTTCATCGGGTAGTTGTTTGATGCCATTGAGCTTAGTAACAAGCACATGATATTTCTCATTGTGCACATCTTTTGTGCCTTCATGTTGTTGGTGCAAGAGATCGTCTTGCCCCAATAACTACGACAAGAGTTTCTTCTAAGGGGGAGACTCAAGTTTGAAGACGAAGTTTGAGAGTAAGGAACACCATAAATGTATTGATGGTAAAAATATGGACTGGGCTAGGGGGAGTATCACAGGAAGACTTGTGATTGTGCTCCTCCGTGCTGTGTTGAGCGTGTCCTTTTTCGACCCACCCTTTTAGGTGATCACGACCCCTTATTTAGAAGGCATTACGTAGCTTAGTGTACAAGTTATCACGATGTACAAATATCTAGGACCTGACCAAATTACTAGGTCTTATCCTGGATAACTACTTTTTACCCTACATAGGACATAAATATGTACCGTGATAACTATTTTGGTATTTGCCCCCTGAGGGGTGAGCTGGTTGCCAATTACGGCCCGTCGCCGCTCTGCCGGGGGTGTCAGGACTGCTTGCATGTTGGGTTATCAGGATAAGCACCACTTGTACCGGCATTTATCACCCGTCACCTCGCGCCAGGTCGGCCGCAGAAGGGTGTGTCCTTTCTTTCCTCCATGGTTCTATGATAAGCTAAATATTTGATAAAGACATAAAACATAGTATAATGTTTCCAGTCCACTATCTTGAACCAAGAAGCTTAGAGCAAGATATTCATCAAACTAGCCTTAACACAAGTATTGACTAAGGCAAAGTAATTATGAATATGGTGAACAAGAATTTCATAGTCTATATGATTCATAAAATTGCCAAATGTCATCTTTAAGAAAGCTAGCTTACTTGAAATATTTCATATCAAAGAATCAAGAGAAACCTAAGTTTAAAAGTTTGCTCCACACACACTACTAGGAAAACCCCATGTAGATACGATTTATTTATAGGTTAGATACACTTTATTTCATCTCTAGTAGAATGTAGAGATGCTTTTATAAAGCGTGATAGAAGTGTATCCCCTTGCACCGTGTCAGGGTATATAGATACGATTTTTTAAAGCGTCTCTAGGAGATATAAGATGTTTCATAGATATATTATATGCATGTCTACATTTGTAGATACACTTTTATAGATACATCTGCATTATGGATCTATTAGTTTAAATACGTTGCATAGCGACACCTCGATGCATGTTAAGAAATTTAGATATGATGTCATAGATACATTTATATTACACGTCTACTAATATAGATATGTTGCATAGCGACGCCTCGATGCATGGTAAGAATTGTAGATTGCATCAATACATTTATATTATGTGTATACTAATATAGATACGTTGCATAGCGATGCCTCAATGCATGTTAAGAAATGTAGATACAATGCTACATATATAGTTACATGACGCATCTACTAATATAGACATGTTGCATAGCGACGCCTCGATGCTTGTTAAGAAATATAAATACGATGTCCTATATACATTTGTATTACGTGTCTACTAATATTGATACATTACATAGTGACGCTTCAATGCGTGTTGTGGAATGTAGATACGATGTCCTAGATGCATTTATATTACGTGTCTACTAATATAGATATGTTGCATAACGACGTCTCGATGCTTGTTAAGAAATATAGATACGTTGTCATAGATGCATTTTTTTTACGCATCATATAAACTGAACAATCATCTGAATTACTAGGTATATATAACACAAGAATGTACAATGCAAAACTAATCCGATAATAGTCCTAAATTTACGAAGCAAATAAGTCATCCTTGCTAACTCGGATTACATAAGCACATGGATGAAGAACAACAAAACAAAAGTTGTACCCCAGATTCATACACAAATAGATATTTCAATCCATAAAAGCAAAATGTACTTGTATTAAACTTCACTTAACAGCAATCAACCATGTAAATCAATAAGCATATGTCAATATTATAAATATTTCTATTATTGCTCTCTAAATATCTGAAATCTATTGATAAGCTTTCCCTAGGTATTCATAAGTTTTCTTCATGCCGAAACTAGTAGATTAGCTATCCACCTTCATTTGACCTACAACCTTCCATCATGCTGCAAAGGAAAAAAGGGGATAAAGTGATAGACGTTTTGACAAAATATATCATATAATTAAAGAATGAAATGTACTAAATTATTGTATGTTGGAATTGAGCTCTTGGGTTTTTTCACCTGAAATGTGGAGTTAGGTTTAGATGAATAACTCAATTTCAGCAAAATACAAATATTGTAAAGTACTCGGTCTATGTGAAAATCAACTTACATGTGTCCAGGGCCAAGCAATAACATAACCAATAG
This sequence comes from Phragmites australis, assembly GCF_958298935.1. Classification (NCBI taxonomy): domain Eukaryota; kingdom Viridiplantae; phylum Streptophyta; class Magnoliopsida; order Poales; family Poaceae; genus Phragmites; species Phragmites australis. Next base: position 4,440,574 of record NC_084934.1, read on the forward strand.
CATCTATTACTGTAAGTATATTTTCAAATGGTCTAGGCAATTTCTCATCTCCGGTGTTACCGTTGGTCAAATTATCAAGTCCCTCAACATACACCCCATAAAATTCTTTTCCAAGAATGTTTCCAAAAATCGCTCGTGTGCTATCAGTAGTCACTAAGTTTCCTTTGGCCACAGCTTTATCTTTGTTTCTCATTGACATCAGATAGACTTCCATTTTACCCTATCCTTTTAAGAAATATGAAGCTATTATCTGCGTTGTTGTAACCAATGTAAGTTGAAAATAAACAAGGCAAACAAAAACATATCGATTTTGACCGACTATGATCTTGTAATTTAGTTCTTCAAGATCCCTATAATAGACATAATTTTAATAACCAAAAAGATCTTCGCTAAAGCAAGTCCAATCATATTATCTGCATGAAGCAATATTGTAGTGATAAGTAATTTAAGATCACAGCTTAGACATACTAGGTTGCTTATTGGGTACTCGCTTGTGTTGCTTATCATGTGTTCACGTGGTAATGATGACTGCACATAATTGTCTTTGGCTTTAGTATAACTCTGGATATGTGTTCGCTGCAACTTGTGATGAGCCATGGTTGTAAGATATATGCAAGAACGTATACAAATCACTTGTTGGCAAAGGAATACTATATGAAATAGGAGTTGTACAACATGCACATAATTTTTTGGAGAGTGCACATTAGCATTTGAGTCTTCAAGGTTGTTATCAATATCGTTATCACCAAAATCATAATGGATACCATTGTTAGAATTATCACGCTAAATATCGTTATCGCCTACTCTTTCATATATTTCTAAAAATAGCACTCATTCATCTCTAAGGAAAAAATGAGATGGACCAGCAAGTGCTTACTTCATCATTTTCTGCTCTCCAATCCTCTTCAGGAAACTTTTGTGCTATGAAAGAATGACAGCGGTTAATCATACCACTCATGTGTTTCATCTCATTTTGCATTGCTTTAACCTCAGCTTTAGGACCTTATTTCTTCGTCACTTTGAGCAACAAATGTTAGGCCTTAAGAAACCTTTCCTTTACTCCAATACTTATAATCATAGTACCCACGACGTTTTGAATGTTTAGCAACTACATCTTCAAACACCTCAGCACAATCTTTATGTTGAAATATTACCATTGTTCTTGTCTTTCTGTTTTGCTAATTCATCAAATGGAGTATCCTATGGCAACAAGTATATTGGGAGGTCAAAGCATTACGAACTAAATTTCAGGTCTAATATAAACACTAGGAACAAATATATATACCATTACTTTCTTGACTTTGTTGTTAGCATATCTGCCATCCTTTTTCTTATGAGTTGCATCCCATAATTCAATCTTGTGAACCTTTTCTTTCCTTTGGTATTCCTGCAAAACAGAGTAAAATTAAGGATGAAAAGAATTTCTTAGATATATGGTCATAGAATTTGTCATATAACAATATTTAGAGTCAGAATTTCCACCGTATCTTTTACCAATCTAGCATGGCTTTTTCTCCCTGTTGTACGTGGGTTCTTCTATTCTTTTGCACACCGGGAGTTTGTTATACACAATTGCTGAAAAGATAACAAAGTAAACAAGCACTTTCATGACATAACTTATTTTTAGTTCGATCTAAGTGCTAGATAATGAGACATCACCTTGTGTTTTTCTCGACACCATATTCCAATGAGAGCTCTCCATTGATGCTGATTGACATTTTTTGGTTTTCCTTTTATAATTTCATCCAGAGTTCTCTCTTCACGACTGAAATATAGTTTCTTCAACTTAGATTTGTAGGTTCTCCACCTGATGTTAACGGTACATAGGATCTAATCCCTTGTGAGCTGTTTTGTCTCAGCAGGAAGGTAAATTTTGCCATTAAAAAAAATCTAAATGTCAGTAGACAAAATTAAATATGACAGACTAACGTTATTAGGATGAATCCAGCTAGTCATGCAACAAGTTTTCTAGAAATAAGTTGACCAAAAGCACGAAGCATCTATATAGTCACATCAACAAAATATCAAGGTAGATGCACGTTTTCGTTAGCATTTATTTGTGGCTATCTTCATTTACTTGAGAAGTATTGTGAAGTGGCCGGTTGGATCGGGAGTTTGTGATTATTATCCAGCGTGAACAATACTAATCCATTTGCAGGCTATTGCATTCCATCTATGATATGGGCTAGATCTGGTGGGAGGCGACGGACGAAGCGTGTCTAATATCGTGTCAAGAAGCATGTTTAGTTCACTAGTGACAGTTGAAGCGTATCAAATACCGTATCACTTTGAGGCGTTCTCAAAACCGTGTCAAAGATCATCTTTACACGGCTAGTGTCGGCCGATGCGTGTCTAATATCGTGTCAAAAAGCATATATAATTGTCTAGTGACGGTTGAAGCGTATCGAATAACATGTCACTTTGAGGCATTCTCAAAACCGTGTCAAAAAGCATCTTTACATGGCTAGTGTCGATCGAAGCATGTCTAATATCATGTCAAAAAGCATATTTAATTGTCTAGTGATAGTTGAAGCGTATTGAATATTGTGTCACTTTGATACGTTCTAAAAATCATGTCAAAAAACATCTTTACATGGCTAGTGACGGTTGAAGCGTGTCTAATATCATGTCAAAAAGTATATTTAGTAGCCTAGTGACAGTTGAAGCGAGTCTAAAACTGTGTCAATTTGAGACGTTCTCAATATCATATCAAAAAGCATCTTTAAATGGCTAGTGATGGCCAAAACGTGTCTAATATCGTGTCAGTTTGAGACGTTCACAATATCGCGTCAAAAAACATGTTTAGACATGGATGTAAATACGCTTATAAAAGCGCTACTACAAAAACGTGTCTACAAGACCTTTTTCTTTTAGTGACAACTACTCAACTCGGTCCAAATTCAAGACTAACAACTGAAAATGCTAAGGACATATAAGTCAAAGCTCAACTATAATGATTATCTAATAAAAATATTATACAATGCAAATGCAATAAAATAAGATAGAGTATGTACAATGGCAATTTCACCTCACACAATACCATAAGGATGACACACTCCAAGCTCTCCCCTCATAAAGATATCGATAAGTTGGTGTTGGGTATCTATGCATCGTAAGTTAATATCTCCCTTCTCATTATGGTCTCGCAAGAAATAGAATCTCACATCTATGTCTTTTGTTGTAGAGTGTTGTACTGGGTTATAGGCTAAGTTTATAGCATTGGTGTCGTCATACAAAAGTAGCATACTCTTAAAATCTAACCTAAAATCTCTCAAAGTATTAACCATCCATAAAATCTAAGAACAACAGCTAACAACAGCAATATATTCAGCTTCAGCAGTTGACTGGGTAGCACTAGACTGCTTACGAGAAGACCAACAAACAAGAGGGGTACCTAAGAAATGACAAGTACACAAGGTACTCTTCCTATCAAATCCTACAAGCAGTAAAGTTACTATTTGAAAAACCTCAAAGAGAAAGCGAAGAGGATGTAAAAAACCAAAGGCCATACTCAAGGGTGTGTTTGAGATACCTCAAGATGCGCTTCACCGCTTGGCGATGAGATGTCCTTGGTGATGATTGGAAGCGAGCACACGAGTAGATGACGAATTGGATGTCGGATCTTGTCGCCACCAGGTACAGGAGGGAGACAATCTGCTCCTGTACTCCCGTTGTCTACTGCCTCGCCATCTTCATCCAAACCAAGCGCGGTCGAGGTAGCCATCGGTGTTGCCATAGGTTTTGCATCGCTCATATCAAACTTCTTTAGTAGATCCTTGGTGCACTTCGTCTAGTGGACGAATGTACCTTACTTGCATTACTTGATTTGAAGCTCAAGGAAAAAATTGAGCTCACCTATCATCGACATCTTGAATTCCATACTAATAGTTTCTGCAAACTTGGTCACAAGAGTATGAGAAGAGCCACAAAAAATAATATCATCCATGTATATCTGAACAATTAGGAAATCTTTGCCATGCTTGAAGTTAAACAAAATTTTATCCACTGACCCCATCACATACCCATGTTCTAACAAGAAGGATTTGAGCCTAACATACCAAGCCCTAGGCATCTGCTTAAGCCCATACAAAATCTTCTAAAGCTTGTATACTCTATGTGGGTATTTAGGGTGCTCGAAACCTAGGGATCGCTTGACATAGACCTCTTTCTCTATAAACCCATTTATGATAACACTTTTGACATCCATTTGATATAAGTAGAAACCCTTGAGTGCCAAAAATCCAAGGAGGATCCTAACGGCTTCTAATCTAGCTACTGGTGCAAAGGTTTTTCCAAAGTCTAACCCATCTATTTGTGTGAAACCTTAGGCCATAAGTCTATCTTTGTTTCTAACTACAGACTCATCCTCCCCCTGTTTATTCTTGAAAACCCATTTAGTGCCTATTGTATGAATATTTGGGGGTGGTTCTACAAGGACTCAAATTTCGTTTCTGTCAAAGTTCTCTAGTTCTTCAAACATGGCATTGATCTAATTTGAATAAAAAAATGCATGTCCAACATCATGTGGCTCAAAAGAAGCAACAAGTCAGAATCTGTGAAATGAGCATGTTGAGTAGATTTAGATCTTGTTACCCTTTCACCAAGATCACCGATCATCGGCTGTGGGAAATATGCCCGCTGAATGCGTTGAGGAGCCTCGTGCTGTGAGATGATCTCCCCTTTAAACACTGCTGGTGTAGGCTCAAAAATAGCTGAAGTGGAAGTAGAGACTGCAGGACCCTCTGCCAGTGTTGAAGATGCAGGAGCCAACTCTAAAGCATGTATGATCGCAAGAAGTAGTGTATCATCCTCATCATCCCCCGAGAGCTGGAAGGTCGTCATCTATAAAGATACTTTCGCTCATCTCTTGATCACCTGCACACTCAAGAATAGGGCTAGCACAAGGGGTTGATTCATCAAAGGCCACATCACATGACTTCATGATGGTGTTAGTGTCAAGATTATAAACCCTGTAAGCATGACCATGAATCGAATAACCCATAAAAATCCCATCAGAAGAATGTAACTCGAATTTATCAAGATTGCCACACTTTAAGATAAAGCAACGTCATCCAAAAACTCTCAAGTGAGAAACCTTCGGCTTCCTCCCAAAAAGCGCAACTCATAAGAAGTCACATTCAAAATCGACCGCAAAAAAATCCGATTTGAGATATAACAAGCTGTGCTAATTGTCTCTGTCCAAAACTTTCTAGGAGTCCTATACTCATTGAGCATCATACTAGCCATCTCAACCAAAGTTTGATTTTTCTTTTCAATGACACGATTATACTGAGGAACATGTGGGGCAGAAAATTGATACTCAATGTCATGATCAAGATAGAAAGCATCAAAGAGAGAGTTCTTGAACTCGATATCACTATCACTACGAATAGCTCTCAATGCACCAGAGAGTTTCTTTAACAATCTCAAAGCTAAGCTCTGAAACTGTGAAAATACCTCATCTTTGCTTGCAAGAAAGAAAATGTAAGAATAACGAGAGTAGTCATCAACAAGGAAAAGTACATACCACTTTCCACCCATCGAAAGAACCCAGGATGGACCAACAGTATCCATATGAAGAAATTCTCTCGGTCGTCCAGTGTCCATATGAAGAATGTTCTTCTCAAACTTGAGCTTGGGAAATCCTCGGATCAAGCCAAGACCACTCAATCGTGTGAGCAAATCAAAACTCATGTGTCCTACCCTTATATGCCACATTCAAAGCTCAGAAGAAGATTGTGCAACTAAACACCAAGAAGAACCATAAACTCAGAAAAATCAGCTCCAATAACTCTCCCAACTCGAGAAATCTAACAAACCAAAGCGCCCGAGGAACCAAGAACTCGAGAAGCATTGCGCTTGAAGCGCAATTCCAAGTCCTTATCCAACAACTGAGATACATAAAGTAAATTGTATCATAGATGCTCCACTAAAGCCACATCTTTGAGAGTAAAACTATCACTCACTTTTACCATACCTTTAGCCTTCACTCGACCTTTTCTGTCATCCCCGAATGTGATGTGCTCATGCTGCTTCATCGGGATAATGTTGGAGAACCACAATGCATCTCCGGTCATATGGCTTGAACAACCGAAGTCAATGAGTCACTTGTTCTCCAGACCTTCACCTGCCTCCTATATCAAGTAAGAAGAGCTCGAGTCAATGCTAGGGTAAGTAAGAAACTTCTTAGGAATCCAGCACCGGGTCGCTCGATGAGAAGGTGTAGGGTTGAGAACAGCGACTAGAAGGGGGTGAATAGGTGCCTCACCAAATTCTTGGATGGCCTTTTTCTATTTTCTCACCCAATGCACCTCAAAACAAAAGGCGGAAGCAATAAACCTAGAGAAATAAGAGAAAATCACAATGATCATGAAAAGACCATGGCTCCATTGGATGGATTTGAACACTAGGTTCCATGATAAACCAATCCAAGCGTCATCGCTCACAAACTCTTGCAACTTGAATGAAAAACAATTAGATCTAAAGAAATGAGAACCGGATGAAGAAATTCTACAAGTTGATGGATGTAGAGGATGGGGACGGTTCAAGACCAACTCATATGTGATTTTATTATCCCTCTAGCAACAAGAAAAACAACTTCAACAAGGTGGAAAATTTCAGCTTTGAAACAAAAACGAAAATTGCAACAAAAACCAAGCAAGGGAGCCAATAGAGGAAAACTAGAAGGAGCTGAACACAAACACAAGAGGAAACATAAACTTTTTTTTTTCTTGTAGAGGAACACCCTATTTTTGATGGATTATAAAATATTTTTGCACACAAAAGCTCTCACATAATGCATAGGCTAAGCACTCCCCTCTCCATCTCCTAAATCCCTAGCACACAACTCTCAAATGGATGTCTCAAAGGGCTCAACTAGCCCTCCTCTCTATTTATAGCCTAGGTTCCCTGACCCCTAAGTTTCCTAAGTTGTTCTCAAAATGCCCATCTCTTCCAATACATTCTTACCTACCACCGAGGGCATTTTTGTCCATTTTTTCCTCGTGGCGCCTGCATGACTTAGCTTCGTCTCGATGCAAGCTTCTCAATGATGCCACATACACTTCACACTATCCCACGATTTTGAGGCCAAACTACGAAACTGCCTCGCACGCTCCTCAAAGCGCGACTCACTACCACTTGCTTACACCTTAAGCAAGCCACCCGATGTCGATGCGTGTACTACATCTTGCGGTTTTGATTGCCAGCAAGTCTCTCTCGCCCCCGATTCCTCCGGTCGCCTTGTTACTTTCACTGTCATCTCTTTCGTCTGACTTTGTCAACACGTTGTCTTCATCCACCATCCCACACTTTTCTTGCACACCATGTGTAGAGTTAGGATCATCTTTAACTCTGCCCTGCCACTTTGATCGCCCGGTACCAAGCACCCTGCTTAGCCTCGATCATTCCGCTGTCGACCGCCAAGTTGCATCCATCACATACACATCATAAGACAAGAAAACACGTATCTCCAACTCTATTATAGATTAGTCAAAATCAAAACCCTCGGTTGAAAAGCTCATCTTAGAAAAATTGTGAACGCCGGATGCTCCAGTGTTGCAAACTCTTCAACGCCGGACCATCCGATGTGAACATCCTCACCAGACACGCCATTTGCAACCTCTTTAGAAAAATTAGTCTGGCGTGCACAGATCCAATTGTCGGACCATCCGGCATGTAGTATTGAGTTTTCTCTTCTGACTCAAAACCCTCCGGTGTAAATTCCTTCTGTACACCGAACCATCCGGCGTGTTCAAATTTTTCTACGCCGGATCATCCTACAAGTGTAAATTTTCTGCCTCAAAGACAAAAATGCTAACTCTATTTTTCTCTGCAACTTTGGTTAGTCATGATCATAATTACAATATATATACATGCTCATGCAATCCCACAAATCATCAAACCAAATCAACAACATTATCAATCACTCATCACATAAAAACCAATGCGTATTTCAACTTGGTTTCTCAAAATGAGTAAAAACATGTGTATGTAAATTAGCCCTAGCACGCTGAAGGCAAGTACCAAGATGAGGAAAATGTGGCCTGCCAAAGCATTGTAACTCAAAGCCTCTGACACGCTAACCAAAACCATATGACTCGTGGTATGATCTACGCCGGGCACCGCCTCAAGAAGAGAATTGTAGAGCGTTGGAAACCCATGAGTGATAGCGAGAAAAAGGCTCATGTACACCAGAAGAGGCGTGGTACATATCCCGAGTACTCCACTCCTACTCACGTCGCTCATCTTTCCTACGGCGAAAACAGAATTCAACTAGGTGACCCTCTCTCTGACAATAAATGCACACATAGCGTATCTTAGAAACTGGTCTGGTTCTGCCACAGGAGCTTTCATCTTAGGTTGAGGAGCTTGCTTGGGTTGTGTCTTTGGAAGCTCTCTCTTCTTAATTTGTGGTGTGCGATTTTTCTTTTCTGGCTCAAGGGGTGTGGAATTATCTTGGATTTTTTAGACTCTAGGGTACTGGATGTGGTGAACATAGTCTTACCAACCCCATTGTAAGCCACTCTATTAAAACCCAACCCTAGAGTTAATCCTGCCTTATCCGCACACATCTTGGTTTTGGTCAAGATTAAATCCATTTTGTCATTGCCTTTTGAGCACTTCTCCACAAGAGAAAGGAGATACTTATTCTCAGCCATAAGCTTCTGAACTTGCTCTCTAACCCATCTAAGTTTATTCTTAAAGACATGCAGGTGGAACAGTTTAGCTATACATCCTTACAACACCAAGCACTCTCCAATCTAGACTCTAACTCCTTAATGCACTTGACTTTCATCTCAACATCCTTTGTGAGAAAAGAACAATTCTTGTAAGCACCTAAAAGAGTGGGTCTAGGCTCCTCCTCAAGAAGCTTCTTGTCAGCAGTCTTAATCCGATTGAAAACTTGAGCATGCAAAGTTTGAAGCTCGGCAAGTTCAGTCATGACTACAACACAGCTTTCACACTCCTCTTCCTCATCCTTAGCCCTAGACCTAAGCAAGGCAAACTTAGTTTCCACACACTCATACTTAGGCTTGAGCTCCTTCAACTCACAAACCGCTTTCTTAAGTAATCTATCCTGGCTCAAAAGAGCATCCTTCAGGGTATCAACCTGAACAGAAAGCTGGTCGTAGGACGGTAATACCTTAGAGGGATAAAGTTCGGGGTCGTTGTTGTTGTTGTTGTCTGCCATGAAGCAAAGATCAGTGAAATCCTCGTTCTTCTTCTTGTTCTTCACGGCTGCTCCTACTGTTCCGAGCTCTCATCCTTGCTTGAGGAAGTGTCGATGTCGCTGAGTGCCGCCACAAAAGCTCGTGAAGCTGTCTTGGTCACCTTCTTGGCTATCTTGTCGCGGTTCTTGAAAAAAGACTTCTTGTTCTTCTTGTGATTGTCATGATCATGGTTGCGGCCCTCCTTCTTCTTGAGCTTGGGGCAGTCCACTTGAAATGGGAGGTGTCACCACACTCATAACAAGCACGAGAACCATCTCTCCTCCAATCTCATTGGTTGTTGTAGAAGCGGGTGAACTTCTTCACGATTAATGCTAGATCTTCATCATCAAGTGCATCCACCTGCTCTTCTGTGATAGAGACCAAGAAAGACAAAGCAAATCCACCAGGTGAAGTGTTAGCACAAGAAAAATCAATTTCTGCCTGAGTGCCACTACTAGATCCTGAAACTAATGTCATGTTCTGAGACTGGGGGTTTCCTAGACCTATCCTAGCTATATTGGCTATTTCTGTGGACTTTAGCTTGCTAAATAGTTCATCACAAGTCAATGTGTCATAACTAGATGACTCCTCAATGCTAAAGATCTTTACTTCCCAAATGCTACGATAAAAAATATAGAGAAGTTTGATCGCCCTCTCATAATCAGAGTAAGGCAAAACCCTAGTGGATTTAAGATTGCTAACTATTCCATCAAATCTTACAAACATAGCATCCAAAGACTCTCCGGATCCATACACAAATATCTGATATTCTTGATTGTAAGTGCTCTGACACCTTGGTTAGTACCCTTTTGAAAGACACTAGGAGTGGAGCAAATCTCTCTAGTAGTACGGAGGTGTTGAACTCTATCAAACCCACTATGACTTCATATTGTTTAATCTGGGCCTGAGAAGTACAAGCAATGGGAATTTCATAATTGGAGTCAACAACCTCCCATATAGCACTTCTTTGGCTTAAGAGATAAGCCTTCATGCGCACCTTCCAGTATAAAAAATCACGACCTTCAAAGAACGGGGTCTTCCTATGTCTCTCCATTGTCGCCTACGGATCATAAAATCGGTTAAGATCAACAAGTGATTAAACTCAGCTCTGATACCAATGGTAGGACTGAGAAATGTGACTAGAGAGGGTGAATAGTAGCTTTACCAATTTCTTGGATGGTATTTTCCTATTTTCTCACCCAATGCACCTCAAAACAAAGAGCGGAAGCAAGAAACCTACAGAAATAAGAGAAAATCACAATGATCATGAAAAAAAAATACAAACACTTGCAACCTAAATCTGGATTGGTAGTAGTCCAGCACTTACTCTTGGAATGCAGGAGAAGCATCATTTGGAGCCACAGTATATCGACTGTAATTGTCAGATCACTCAAGGATCGTGCTTTATCATCGACCGGCAAGCAACAAGTGTTCTAGCCGAATCTGCCTTCTTCTTCACCACATGTCCTGCAACCAATTCCACGCCAATTCAGTAAACCCGACACCACCACTACCCAACCGAAAAGAAAACCCAAACTAACTGTAGGATCGAGAAAGGTAGTAGGAGGGGTGAATAGGAGCCTCACCAATTTCTTGGATGACATATCCTAATCTTTCACCCAACGCACCTCAAATCAACATGAAAAAACTCGAGAGAAATAAGTTACACTGAAACATCTCCAAGAAGAGCATTGCTCCACTTGATGGATCTGAACACTAGGTTTTATTGAAAACCAATTCAAGTGTCATTGCTCACAAAATCTTGCAACTTGAGGAAGGAACACTTAGATCCAAGGATCTGAGCATAGGTGAAGAAACTCTTCAAGTTGATGGATCTAGAGGTGGGAGATGGTTCAAGACCAACTCTTATAAGAATATATCCTCTTGCAATAAGAAGAACAACTCCAACACGATGGAAAATTGCAGCTCTTCAACGAAAACCAAAATCACCACAAAAACTGAAATAACTTGCAAACTGCAAGGGAACCAGGAGATGAAAACTAGAAGGAGATGAACACAAGTATAAGAGTAAACATAAACTTCATTGCTTGCAGAGGAACACCCTAATTTTGATGGATTACAAAGTATTTTTGCATACAAAAGCTCTCACCTAACATATAGGCTAAGCACAAAACTCTTAAATGGTTGGCTCAAGAGGCTAACACAGCCCCTTCCATCTATTTATAGACCTTGGGAGCTTACTTAGCCCCTAAGTTTTCTTGTTCCTTTCTTGCTCCTCTCTTCCAATGTACTCCTACCTACCACTGAGGGCATTTTCGTCTGACTTTTTCTTCATCCATCGAATGACCATGGCGCCTTTATGACTTAGCTTCGTCTCGACACAAGCTTCACGATGATGCCACGTGCACTTCCATCCTTCTACAGTTTTGAGGCCAAACCGTGAAACCGCCTTGTACGCTTCTCAAAGTGTGACTCACCATCACTTGCTTACACCTTAAGCAAGCCTCACAATGTCGACATGTATACTTCATCTTGCGATCTTGACTGACGGCAAGTCTCTCCCATTCCGGATCCCTCAGGCCGCCTTGTCACTTGCACCGGCATTCCTTTTGCTTGACTTTATCAACACGCCATCTTCATTTGCCTTCTCATACTTTGCTTGATCTCCACGTGTACAGCTAGGATCACCTTTGACTTCATCCGGCCTCCTTGATCATCCGACACCAAGCACCTTGCTTAGTCGTGATCATCCCATCGTCAACCATCAAGATGCGTCCATCAACTGCACATCATAAGATAAGCAAACATGTTTCTTCAATTCCATCTCCAGTTAGTCAAAATCAAGAATTCTTTGTCAAAAGAACTTATCCCAGAAAATTCATGAACACCGAATGTTCCGGTGTGTACATCCTCCGATCACCGGACCATCCAATATGTACAAGTCATGTCTCCTCTGAAATCCTTCTAAAAAAAGCTCTGGTGATGCATCTGATGTTCACACCATCAAACACCGGACCATCTGAGAGACTACAAAGCTTCTCTCCACCGAGCCAAAAGGGGTCTCCTGGAAATTGCTTCGGTGAAACCTCCGATGTTCACACCTTCAATTATCGGACCATCCAGTGTGTACAATCACACGAGACAAGCCATTTTGCACCATCTCCTGGATTCTCATTAACCCAACTGTCGCTTCTGATCCATTGGCCACGGTGAGACAGACAGAGAGCACACCAACATCCTCACCTCCGTACCGTCCATTCAGAGGCCTGTTCTCTTGGACACGACAATGGATAGTGCAAATGCTTGTGCTTCTCCTGTCAGACTTCAACAACAGAGGTGAACAAAATGGCAAATTCATATAATGGAGAAGTCCTTGCAACATGCCGTTCGTGGTGGACTTGTTCAACGACTGCATTAAGAACTATAAAACCTAAGCAATACCTGCCATAAAATTGAAGAACTATAAAACATAAGCAGTACATACCATAAAATTGGAGAACTATAAAACATAAGCAGTACCTACCATAAAATTGGAGAATTATAAAACTACCATAAAATTGGAGAATTATAAAACATAAGCAGTATCTACCATAAAATTGTACAAACTATGGTATATCCTAGCTGACATGGTGAAGTACAGAAAAAATAGCAATTTAGAAGTTATAATTCGATTGTACACAAAGGAGGGCAGATAAGAAAAACACAGGTATCAAAATAGCATATTCTGATCTAATATAGCATTGGCAAAGATTGATGTCAGTATCATATTTTTATGACATAGTAGTGAACTTCAGATACATATAGTAAAATAGCATTTCTCATTGCACTGAGAAAAAGGATAAGAAATGTACCAATAGAAGATAAGAAAAAATGAAGCACTAAAGAGTGTGCTTTTTTATCATAAAAAATCTATATATTATGCATTGCAAGGTCACAATACTCCAGCTCATGACATGAGTTGAGGCAATCTTGATATGGTCAATACATAAAGTCTGGCCCATTCACAGTTCCTTGTGTTTAGACAAGTCCAAAATAAAAAACAAAAGAAAATTGACATCCACTAAGATACAAATCAAGCAATGTAATTGCCACTAAAAGGTCCACCAATAGACATACCAGGAGTCTACAGGTGAAGATGCAGCAAAGTAATGAATAAGTTAATGCTGAATTTGCCCAACTGAAACTAAGCAAACTATTGCTCTTCCTAGTTGTCCATTTCTCCCATACATAGTAGTAAGCATGCACATTATTATTCAAACTATCCTAATCTTTACTAATATTGTTTTAACCATTGCATTAAGGAATCGTAGGATGTATGCTTTTTCTTAGCACAGTGAAATGATAATTAACAAACACTAAATGTGCTTCTTCTTTTTTACAGATTTTCAAGTCTAATTGACCTTAAGTAAATTGAAACTACAGCTCCAAAATTGAACCGAAGTGTAATTTTGATCTTTCATTTTCTTTTTTTTCCTTAACCCAAAGAGTAAGAGCCAATTTTAAAATTATGCTCTATAGTTCTTCATTACTTGGTCTTTATCAAAGTAGTAGATGATAAAGAAAAACAATTCCTAGGAAACCTTATAAAGCAAAAGACCCGGAGGTTTGGTTGGTTGGGGTGGGAGGGGACGTTGTATTGGATCTGGAGGTTTGGTTGGGATACTCGACACCAAACGCATTCGCACCTTTATAGTTTAGATGTATGGTAAATTTCGGAATTGTCAATACCACATGTCTCCAATTGAGGATTTCGCCAGGAATCAGAGGAGCTGTACTAATTCCTGCAAAATCCTTAGTTTCAAATTATTTACGTCCTAATCGTAAATGTATTTTGTAGGCAGATCGCGACAGTGCAAATACGCCCATAATAAAATGTTCGCTTTCCATTAGGATAGGCCCCCAATTAAGTAATTGTTCGTTCTTATCTTATATCCAATCTTGATGTAGCTTTGAAATTTTTGCGTATAATGCACACCATCTGTTCTTGCCACTTGCTTGCTTTGAAGTTGGATTGAAACAAAATTCAGCAATGTAGTAAACTACATTGTGGAATAGTACCCAAATTTATTCCTATAAATTAAAATGCTCAAATTCGACGCATAACATGGTTTGACAACTGCGCAAGTGGCAGACCATTCTCTTCTTAATTTTGAGGTGGTGCCTCGTCTACAAAGCTCATACCCGCTTCACTCACAAATACATGTCGTTTCGGATATGACATGATTTGAAAATGCAATAAGCTCTTTTGTAATATATTTATAAAATCTAATAGAATCATAGTATTATGAAAGCATTTTTTTAAAAGACCCTATATTTAATAAGATACTGATAATCGAGGTTTCGAAAATTTGACTGCTTGGATGTCCAAAGCAACACGTTGCAACTGGAGTGAGTATAATGAGGTAACATGCTTGTAGATTAATTGGCCCAGCTCTTGAATATTGTTTTGAGCAAATTTAGAGCACTAATGGCCCATCTAAAAGATCAACAACTGATGCAGCTACGATTCATGAGCAATTATCCATTTGGCCAGCGCACACAGAATGCAAGTGACCTCTTCAAAAGCCATGCACAAAAAAACGAAACAACCATCCTTTTAGAAAAGGAGAAAATGAGGTAGATGACACCATCTTCACTCTTGGGCTTTGGCATGTACTCCTTTCTGCAATCAGGGAGCCAAATGATAATCCCTTTTGTTTGACCAATGATAGCTCCTTCAACAACCGCATTGAAGGAAACACGCATCAATGAGTAGTAGACCATGAGTCCATGAGCTCTTATGAAATTGGCATGAACAGATTGGTTAAAAAAAGAAAGTACCAATAACCCAAGGTGATTAGCATCACTCCATTCTATTTATTCTTTGTAAGACCTTATGAGCGCTAAGCACTTTGATGTACTGACACTACAAGATTATCCATTTTTCCGACGGTTATTATTTGAAAGTTGCCGACGGTTTGTAATATACTTTTTCTAAAGTATCTACATAATATGGGCAATGAGTTTGTTGGTAGTTATGTATTGGTATTTTGTTAAAACTGTCATAAAAGATACAGATTATACTAGAAAAACTGTCGCCCACTCATAAATAAACTATAGGGAAAAAATTTAAAATCTTCCAGTGTGATGTATACATGTATATGTGAGTGAAGTAGTGATGTATATGAAAATTGCATTCAATGGATGAATACTTTAAGATAGAGGATTTGTGGGGCTCACAAGATCATTTTTCAGTGATGTGACTTATGAGTGTATGCCACTATGCCGAGAATATGCCTTGATTGATGCTATGAGCAGAAGAACTTAATTTTAATGGATCAAGAACTAAAGATTT
This sequence comes from Phragmites australis, assembly GCF_958298935.1. NCBI lineage: Eukaryota > Viridiplantae > Streptophyta > Magnoliopsida > Poales > Poaceae > Phragmites > Phragmites australis. Next base: position 4,456,081 of record NC_084934.1, read on the forward strand.
AGAGGCGCTGGAACCTTTATGCATATGCATGGTGTTAGGAAACTGTTCGAGATTATGTTATCTATATATCTTCAATCTCATCAGGTCATTTCTGGTCTCTGTCTGCTCTTGGTTAAGTAGAATGCTAAGGTGCATTAGGTTAGGATTAGAAAGATAAGTGGCAGATTAAATGTCCACGCAATTCATCCTAAAAGGTGTAGTCTAGTCCTCAACTAGATGAAAACAGCACAAGAATTTCATGGATCTAATTTAATTTTGTGAACGGAACAGACCCTTACTCGTAAAATATTTCCCTAAATTTAGTTCAAATTTTCTAACAGGTGCTTAGCCGTTTTCTTACCCACTCCGTAGAAAAATGACCTTTTGGGTTCATGCAGTCAAGCTATCTAATCATCAGGTACTTTTCATATTGAATTCGAATATTTAAAAATCGTATGAATACATTTGTCTCAAAAAGTAGCTTTGCTATTATAATTGCAAGGCTCCGTTCGGAAATGAACTCTTCCCTATAAAATATGAGCTGAATTCCCACGTTCGGGACATTAGCTAAATATACAATGTTTTGAGTATCCACATGGCCCATAAAATATAATTGTAACCTATTTTTAGCAAATTCTGAGATGCAACGAATGAAGGGCCAAAAACTTTTGTTCTAATGTATTTACTAAACCTAATAAATATTATGAAATCATTTTCGAGATATGTCTGCACATTTATTCTTATATTTTGTCCATAAAATATGTAAGTAGTCTCCTAGATAAAAATTTGGAAAATTTGACACCACGCATTTCATTTTTTTTTAACTGGGTTTTAAATTTCACTGTTTGTTAAAGAAATTTCCAGAGAGAGAGAGAGAGAGAGAGGGAATTGCTACAAAGCCCGCTGTTCCAAATGATAAAGCCCAAGGCCCAAGACTTAAGGCCCAGGGCCCAAGGCCCAAGGCCCAGTTGTGTGATCAAAGGGAAAGCCAACTTCTGTCACTCCCGCCGCGCGCGCTTGCCACTTCCTAATTAAAGCGATCCGCTCGAGGAAGCGGATCAGAGGGAGCAATGCATGCCACGATCTACTCACGATCTGGCGGCAAGAGACAGGAAGGCGCACGCAAGGTTCGCCGCCGGTACGCCGGGGATAAAATTGATCGCGCGCGCGAGCGATGGCATCGAGGTGCGGACCGTGGGGCGGCGGCGCGGGTATGGACGGCGGGAGTGGCCGCTACAGCGCCGCGACCGGCGCGCTCCTCCCATCGCTGGGCGCGCACAGCGGCCGCCGGCCCCGGCTCCGGCGGTTCATCGTCTCTCCCTACCACCCGCGGTACCGTCTCTGGGAGCACTCCCTGATCGCGCTCGTGGTCTACTCCGCGTGGGTGTCCCCCTTCGAGTTCGCCTTCGTGCAGGACCCCGCCGGCGCGCTCGCCGCCGCCGACAACGCCGTGAACGCCGCCTTCGCCGTCGACATCGCGCTCACCTTCTTCGTCGCCTACACGGACAGCAAGACGCACCTGCTCCAGGACGACCCCAGGAGGATCGCCTGGCGGTACGCCACCACCTGGCTTGCCCTCGACGTCGCCTCCACCGTCCCCACCGAGCTCTCCCGGCGCATCCTGCCGCCGCAGGCCAGGTCCTACAACTTCTTCGGCATGCTCCGCCTCTGGCGCCTCCACCGCGTCGGCGCCCTCTTTGCCCAGTACGTGCCGGCAACGACCATCCATCAATTCTGTCGTCTCTCCTGCTACAAAATATCGAAGCAGCTAACGTTCACACTCTTGGACCTTCCACTTGATCATTGCTTGATTTCTAGCTTGGAGAAGGACAGAAAGTTCAGCTACTTCTGGGTTCGATGCGCAAAGCTCATCTGCGTAAGTGACTCTCGACTCTGAACAAAATTGGTCAGGAGCTCTGGCGGTGATATTTCCTTGTGCAGGTGACGCTCTTTGCAGTGCACAGCGCGGGCTGCTTCTACTACCTGCTCGCCGACCGGTACCCGGACCCGGCGCACACGTGGCTGAGCACCGCCATGCCGGACTTCCACAGCGAGAGCCTCTGGAACCGGTACGTGGCGTCCATGTACTGGTCCATCACCACCCTCACCACCGTGGGGTACGGCGACATGCACGCCGTGAACACCCGGGAGATGGTGTTCACCACCTTCTACATGCTCTTCAACCTCGGCCTCACCGCCTACCTCATCGGCAACATGACCAACCTCGTCGTCCACGGCACCGGCCGCACCAGAAAATACGTACGCCCGTGATCACTCCATCGTGTCGATCTTGATGACGTCGAGATCGATTTCACTCTGACATCTTGGTCTGCGATCGATGAACTCGTATAAAGAGGGACACGATCAAGGCGGCGACGAGCTTCGCGCTGCGGCACCAGCTGCCGGCGCGGCTGCAGGAGCAGATGATCTCGCACCTGAGCCTCAAGTTCAGGACGGACTTGGAGGGGCTCCGGCAGCAGGAGACCCTGGACGCGCTGCCCAAGGCCATCCGGTCCAGCATCTCGCACCACCTCTTCTTCAGCCTCGTCCAGAACGTCTACCTCTTCCAGGGGGTCTCCAATGACCTCATCTTCCAGCTGGTAATAGTCAAAGCCATGGATGGTAATCTCATCCTCTAATTTTGAGTATTTTCCAATCTTGTTGCTCTGTTTGAGTGATTCACTATGAAGGTTTCTGAGATGAACGCCGAATACTTTGCGCCGAGGGAGGACGTCATACTGCAGAACGAGGCGCCGTCGGATTTCTACATTCTAGTCACTGGTAGTGTGGTAAAAAAAACACACATTCTTTCCATGATTCTCCAGTAATTAGAGGTTATGTAACAAACAATTAATTTACCCAGCACTAATGGTGACTGAACTAACAAAGATGTTTATACTGACATGTGCAACTGATGCATTTGCAGGAGTTGTTGGAGCTCCAAAACGGTGCAGAGCAGGCAAGTCCTCTCTGTTCTTTTCATTCCATAAGCCTTTCAAAGTTTCATTCCTCAGGCGAGTGTTTGCGCATTGCATCCAACAGTTAATATTACGATGTGATCTGCAGATGGCCGGGATGGCCAAGGCGGGCGACGTCGTCGGCGAGATCGGGGTCCTCTGCTACAGACCCCAGCTCTTCACGGCAAGAACACGGTCCCTGTGCCAGCTCCTGCGCATGGACCGGACCGCCTTCCTCAGGATCGTTCAGTCCAATGTTGGGGATGGCACCATCATCATCAACAACCTTATTCAGGTCAGTCAGTTCACCGCGATGATACTTCGACAAAGGAAATAAGAAGAAAAAAAGAATCACCTTGATTTCCAGGTTGTGCTGGGCAATTGCAAGCTGTGAAATAAAACTGCTGTGGTTCTGATGAGCTTGTGAATTTCCATAACATTGCATTTCTGCGTTGCAGTACCTTAAGGAGAAGAGAGACATCGGCGCGATCGCCGGTGTCGCGGAGGAGGTCGAGTACATGCTAGCTCGGGGTCAGCTGGAGCTCCCTGTCACGCTCTGCTATGCAGCGTCCAAAGGAGACGACTTTCTGATGCATCAGCTCCTAAAGCGTAGGGCTGACCCAAATGAGGCAGATAACTATGGGCATACAGCATTGGTATACATATGCTCATAAATTCTCACTAATCTGTTTTCGATAATGAAGGTTTTATTGACTTTCATCGTTATATCAAGATGATACAACCGTAAAAGAGCTCACTAATATGTTGATGTTTACTTAGTGTTCTAAACCAGAAACTTACTAGTTAAGTGCTCGATTTAACAGCATGTATCAGCTTCCATTGGGAGCGAGCAATGCGTCAAGGTTATGTTGGATCATGGCGCTGATCCTAATGCTAGAGGTATATATGGTGTTTAAATTTTTATTTGCAAAAGTTTAGGACCCATTTGTTAGTGTTTTAGATTCTTCTAAAAACGTTTTAACCCTAATTTCTCCTTGAAAATATTTTTTTAGTCAAAATCACTTTGTGCAATATTTTAGCTAGTTGGATGGTTTCTAATTCTTCAAAGATGACGACAGTTATAAGTGAAAAGAAAGTAATTTAGAAATAGAGGAAACCTGTTTTGCCTGTTTCTCCCTCGCCGTGTAAAAGGGAGAAATGTTTTCTAGTTTTGGATTCGAATTACTTACTAAAAGTACAATTTAATAGGGATTCCACTAAGTCTAGTAGAATCCGAATTATTTATTGCTGCCAAACGCACCCTTATTCTGATTAGATATAGCACTAACCGGGATTACCAAATCTTGTGTCCAATATGAACAGACACTCAAGGGAGGGTCCCCTTATGGGAGGCCTTGTCAAGGAGGCACCATGCGGCCGTGCAGCTGCTGGTGGACGCCGGTGCTGACCTATCCTCGGGCGACGCAGCGCTGTACACCCGCGCCGCCGTTGAGGGAGACGACGCCGCGCTCCTCGAGGACATCGCACGCCACGGCGGGGACGTGGCGGCGGTGGCGTGCTGGGACGACGGCACCACAGCGCTCCACCGCGCCGTCCTTCTGGGGAACGTTGGGATGGTCAAGGTCCTGCTCGAGCACGGCGCCGACGCAGACAGAGAGGACGGCGGCGGCCGGACACCGAGGGCCATGGCCGATCAGCTCGGCCACCGCGACATACGGCTCTTGTTCAGATCGCACCAAGACGTGCAGAGTCCGATGCAGCAAGGCTCGTCGATGGATCATCTCAGGGTGGCAGCTCCAGTGATCAGGTTTCAGAGCGCGCCCGCGGCGAGGATCCCGCACCGCGACAGCATCGACTCGTCGCCGCCGTCGTCGAGGCACAGCACTCCCCTGCGGATGGCCAGCTTCCGTAACTCCCTCTTCGGCGTCATCTCGTCGTCCCATGCGAACCAGCACGGCAAAGGCGTCAGCGGAAGCCTGCTCTTCGGCGGCGGCCACGGAGGGAGAGAAAGCTCGTCAGGCCGCCAAAGCGAGGAAGCTGGTGTTCATGCCGGAGACGATGAGGCAGCTCGTGGAGCTCGGAGGGAGTCGGTTCGGGTTCTCGCCGACGAGGGCAGTGACGACGGAAGGCGCCGAGGTCGACAAATCGAGGCTCGTCAGTGACGGCGATCACCTGCTCCATGTCACCGATCAGTGGGTGCCTGACACCCACATCGCGCGAGTGACACGACGAAGGAAGATGTTCTGACCGACCGATTGAGATCCTACGAAAATATCTGATTTCAACCGACAAAAGAATAGCAACCCTCTTATTTTGTAATGAGTTAGTACGTACTATATAAAATAGGGCGATGCTATATGTGAGGTGCATGTTTTTACGCGTTATTTTTTTCAGTTGATTATTTTTGGCCGTTGGATCTCCATCGGATGTCCAGCCTTTCTTCTATCTCCCGACAGGTACACGTTCATCTTCTTCCTACCCTGTTTTACTTCCTTTCTCCTGCGCTCGCCGCCGTCCCGCCTGCCTCCTCCCATCTCCGGTGATGTTCCCACCACCGGATCTGCTCTAGGATAAGGTTATTGCAGATGCATTTTATAATCCGTCTGCTATATCGCCTTAGTTATGACCTGTTCGGCTGGTCCTCAAGTACCGATTGCGTACAGTGGTCGCCGCCGCCTCCTCATGGCGAGTGCAGCACCATAGGCTTACCGGTGTGCACCGCTTCAGAGCAACGCCTGGATGCGACCGCCGTCTTGTACTTGCTCGGTGCGGGTGAGCACAGCGGCAGTAGAGGTTCATCCCCCGACGAAGCAAAGATGTTTGATGAAATGCTGAAGTGTCCTGCTCCTGGATGAGTTATCTTTCCTTGACTCAGTCACTGCAGGTTTCCATTATATACAGATGCTTATCTGCAGCTTTATAATTGATACATCAATTTGCTTCTCTGAAATTTTTAGTGGACTGCCCGCGCAAAAGTTTAATTACATAATTGAACCGCATCTGACAGACTGCTCTTAATTTTGCATCAATAAGCTATGGACAAATTTGTGTTGAGATACTTTTCAATATATTTGTCCACATCTACAAAAGTTGTAAAGATCATCAACTGAAGTAGCGTACCTGTCAAATGACTTAAGAAAAAAGTTAATGAATTATTGGCAGAAAAGATCATCGAGATAAGCATATAGGGAACAATGATAATAAGTGCCATAAAATCTAAATGTACCGATTGACATAAAAATGATCGAGTTTTCTTTTATTCTGCGCAGTTGTGAGATTTTCAGTCTCCGTTTTTCTTATAAACTAAATCAATTCTCTTCTTTAAAAAAATCGGTAATGTTCTAGCTGTCCTTTCAAAAAAAAAGATAGAAAAATAATCACAATAGGTAGCATCTCCTTCGATAAGAATGATTTTAGAGTTGTCTCCTTAAGTTACTCATGTAGGGTTTGTTTGCGGTGGTTGCGTTGTGCTGTGGAATCTAGTAAGCTAGAGGAATATTTGTTATTCATAATGTGATTTTTGTTATTACATATCTAAAAAGATGACTCCAACTAATAACTACACTTAAAAATAGAATTAAATAAGCATTTTTTTAAAAAAAACACCGCAATGCCAAATGGAGCTAGAAGTGGAAGCGATACCACATCATGTGTTCGTTGGAATGCCCGTGTGAGATCTGGTTAGTATTTACTCAATTTTCATTTGTATTCTACTAATATGCATGCGGTGCCTTCAGTTGAAAGTTCTTTTCAGTTCAGAACTAGACAAGAAAGTCCACCACTGCTAGTGTTACTCTATGCCGCGCTCACAGAATGGATCTATTTGCAAATTCCTTATTTGCCATAAAAAATACTTCCTCTTCTCTATGTGCCACTCAATTTTTTAAACTTCTTCATTGCCATCGTCATTGCCATAGATTTTATCTTTGTTCCTTTGTCAAATTCACTGTTCACCAATTCACTGTTTACCAGTCATGTTTCTTCAAAAATCAGTGTTTTTCTGTTTCTGTAAAAATCCTAGAACTTTTTTACATATTCCATAATCTATATGCAACCTATTGTAATTGGATTCACCCAAAATAACATGTGTAGAATTTAAACTAAAATTCTCTTAAAAATACTTTATAAATTCTAACAATTGTTAGGACCTGAAATAAAATTCCAAAAATCTGGAAAAATTCACTAATATTATTATTATGTGATGGACTAATTTCTAAAATTATTTTTAGCCCTATTTTATATGGTGAAAAATGAGTTTCTTTGTAATGGTGCATTTATATGCAGCGTGATAGAATAGATAAAAATAGAGTATTACAAATGAAATAACTTTTTTACCATATAACCTAGGGCTAAAAATAATTTTAGAAATTAGTCCATAACATAATAATATTATTCGTGAATTTTTCCAATTTTTTTGATTTTATTTGAGGCCCCAACAATTGTTAGAAGTTATAGTTTTTGGAGAATTTTAGTTTTTAATTCTACATAAGCTTTTTTTGGTGAATCTAATTAAAATGGTTTGTCCATAGATTATGGAACACGTATAAAAAATTCTAGAATTTTTAGAGAAACAAAAAACTACTGATTTTTAGATAAACGGAATCAGCAACAGTGAATTCGACATATGATTGAACAAAAATATGAATGGAATGACAAGAAAGGAACGAAAGATAAAATCGATGGGAATGAAGAAAGTTCGAAATTTTGAGTGGCACAGAGAGAATAGGAATTTTTTTATGGCAAATAAGGAATTTGCCCATCTAAATAACAATGATTTTGTAGTGAGTACATGATATGCGATCTAAATTTAACTTCAAATAATGACCTTTTGTGATTTGGAGCTAGTACATGGTGTTTTTAATTGCGAGGGTAAAACGTGCAGGCTGCTGAGTGTCTAACATCTGTCAAAATATTTTGCAAAATTGAGAACCAGGCTTGGGTGGTTAGTGAAAGTAGTTGTATACTCCACCCATTTAGGATGTTTTCTCCTTGTATGTCTCACTAAGATGTATTTTTTTTAAGATGTATTTCTTTTTATGGTAGGTGATGTACTCGTCGACAACGAGACGTATATGATGATTTTGTCAATCTTTAAACTTTGTATCCCCGGTCTTTAATAGACGTTGTATGAGTGTGTGTGATTATCAAGGTTCACGTTACCGACTGGAGCTCGGGGTTTCCCCCTGAACCCCCCTTCCCACCCTCTAGAGGCGGAGGATGAGTGCCTGATGAACCTGCGGCAAGGGAAGATCATCCCGGAAAGGTTACCAAGCTCCGGTGGTAACCGAAATCTCGTGGTAACCGCGGTTACCGGTCAAAAATTCAAAAAAAACCGGAGAAAATTCATTCGGCAAAATTTGAATTTTTGCGAAAAAATCGTGTTTTTGCCCTCTTGGTAACCGCTCGGTTTTGGTCGGTTACCGAGCGGTTTGGTCGGTTACCGAGCGATTTTCTCGCATTTTTGATTTGGTCGGTTACGGAGCGGTTTGGGTCGGTAATCGCTCGGTTTTCTCGATTTATCGAGCGGTTTTTATCGAATTTCAGCGCAGTTCAACAAAAAACCTAAAAAAGGGCTCAATCTTGTAAAATCAATAACTAATTCATCTGAGCTTCAAATCAAGTGAAACAAATTTTTTTGGCTTCCTTGTAACATGATCTACATGATAAAAGTATTTATACTCATAAAAAAGTTCAAAATTTTCTGTGAGAAATTTTATTTGTTAAACCAAGTTAAATGCATAGTTTACTCTTTGCTAATCCAAAAATCATGAAACTAATTTTGTTAGTCTTCTTACATGATCCTATATCTTTTAAAAATACATGAACTCATGAATTAGTTATTGTAACATGCATGATTGTGTAAATATGTTGCGACTAGATTAATTCATAACTGACCCATCACACCTCAAAAATTAGTGAAACCACTTTCATTAGCTTATTTATACTATGATTTACGTAGAAAAAATAATAGTAGACATAAAAAAGTTAATTACAGTGTTGTTTCTTAACATATTCACTTTATGCTTGTGAACTTTGTAAAAATCATAGAGAATTTAATAAAACTCTAAATAAAGTGAAATCAATTTTAAAGATTCTCTTAAAATACGTTTTATACAAGAAAAATATGTGTTTGCATGTTACACTTTTCCTTAACATGAGTTAATAACTGAGCCGCACGTTTCAATTTTTTCATTTTTTTCAAATTTTCTCCCTATAGAATATGATGCAAACAATATTATTTTTGAAATTTTTTTTCACAGAAGGTCTTAGAATTGTGTCTAGTTTTTTTAAGATTGTTTTTGAATTTTTTTTATTTTTTTGAATTTTTCGAATTCAAATTTTGGTTACCGTTCGGTTTCTGAAACCGGACCGAACCAAGAAGGTCAGTAACCGTGATTTTTGGGCAGTTACCGACGGTTTTTTAACCCTGGTGATTATATTGCAATAGAAAAAAGAAGGAAGAACTAACACTGAGAGTTAGGTGCAATACCCATGCCACGCAGATGGTCAAAAGTCAATGTTCTAGAAAAACGACAACATATCTTTTCCCTTGTGCGTAGAGGAAATCAATAAGGAAATAATTTGGTGACAGACCCTTCCTACCTGAGCTGAACCGTCTCAATTGTGCAGCACTTCGACAGGAACATATAAAGATTAGTTACGGTAGTTATGCTACCGTGACCAACTTCTGATCAACCAACATAACACCTCACAACCAAATTCTATTCTTACGCATCCAATCCAATTCCATAACCTTCTCTCACTATATAAACACGAGCACATCTGCAACGGATTCTCACATCACCCAAAGCTTTTCCCTCCAAAACAAAACAAGAGAGAGAGAGAGAGAGAGAGAGAGAGAGAGAGAGAGAGAGAGAGAGAGAGAGAGAGAGAGAGAGAGAGAGAGAGAGAGAGAGAGAGAGACGACGACGACGCGTGACAGGCTGACAAGCGAGATGGCCCGCCTGATCGTCATCAAGCTGCTCGCCTTGGCCTTGGCCGTGATGGCGCTGGCCGCGCCGGCGTCGGGGCAGGGCGCGGCGGTGTCGTGCACGGCGTCGCTGATCACCAGCTTCACCCCGTGCTTCAACTTCCTCACCAACAGCACCAACGGGACGCCGACGGCCGACTGCTGCAAGTCCCTCGCGGCGCTGGTGAATGCGAGCACCGACTGCGCGTGCCTCATCCTCACCGGGAACGTGCCGCTCGGCGTGCCCATCAACCGGACGCTCGCCGTCACTCTGCCCAAGGCGTGCAACTCCATGTCCGTCCCGCTCCAGTGCCGAGGTACGTGCGTTGATCAACACCGCGACCAATTCCCTGCACTGCAAATTCAAGCATCTGACGGTCGAGGTGACGGCATGCTAATCCATCTGGTGGTCCATCTGCAGACACGTCGTCTCAGATCCCTGCTCCAGGCCCTGTCACAGATGCGCCCTCCTCGTCCCCGCTGCGTAAGAACCTTGCCGAAACTTGTGTAAGCTGTGACTGACGCTTTTATTTTGCTCAAGTTTTACTGACGATCACCGTGATTCTGTTCAAACTCGCAGCGCCAGCGACGCCGGCAACGCCGGAGACCGAAGCGCCTGCGCCGCCGGTGGAGCCCACCGCGACGCCGCCAGTCAGCCAGGGGCAGACGAGGCCGACGGTGGTGCCCAGCTCCGGCTGGAGAGAGAGCTCTCGCGTCTCCGCGACGGCTGCGTTCGTGCTGCTCCTCGCAGCTGGGGGAGCGCTGGTGTGATTGCATTCATCGCGTTGGTCAGCTGAGCAAGCGATGAGCAAGCAGAGTGGTACACAGATTATATTGTATTAGTATTTGTTTGCAAGTCATTTGGGGCATTGAATTCGCATTCTTTCAGGTTGAATTATGTAACGATACAGTTATAGTGAATAGTTATATGTTTCATTTCATTCAATAGCAACTGTGCTAGTCTTAGGCCCCGTTTAGTTGCAAGAAACGTTTCAGATTCTCTGGTGATTCTCTAGAATTCCTGCCAAACACATCAAAATGTGAAACGTTTCACCTTGAATCACCTGAAATGTTTCTCATTTTTAACACTACGAGGAGAATCATCCAAAATGGTGTTTCACCCATTTCGAGAATCACTCAGGTCATTTTTCTTCAAGAATCCGAATCCAGAATTCCTGCCAAACGTTTTCAGAAAATTGAGGGTGATTCATCGTAGAAACGCTTCTAAGGAGAATCTGAAACTGAAACGTTTCTGAGAGAATCTGGAGCCCTACCAAACGAGCCCGTAATCTCTGCAGGTTGGATCGAGGAAAACTATGTGCTAGAATCATGAGGTCATCAGCTGCGGAAAATACAATTATGCATATCTCTACAATAATTATGTTATCTAATTTATGATTTTTTTTTCATCTATCCTTCCAATATAAATCTTAACGTAAATAAATAGTTCTGATAAACCATATATCTATATACGCTAGTGGAAATTTCGTATTCTACTTCATAGGACCCCAGTGATAGTATATATAATGGCTCCTCCCGTGAGTCTCTGACTAGGTTTCTAAGGTTAATTTTTTTTTTTGAGTCACGTACAAAGTTTCGCTCTGATGAAAGTGCACATGTAATACATTTACCATGGAAATCCTTTGTTATTTTTGAAATTTTAAATGAAATTTGACAGAAAATGATAGTAGAAAAATGAATTAAACCAAATTTGGTCCAAAATTTGACAAAATTGTTTGAACCACATATCAGATACCGGTAGGATTTGCCTTACCGGAGTTTGCCGATATGACCGACAAATTCCCAGACCATAACCTTCAACTGGCATGCAGATTATTCCAAACATTGTATGTGAGGAACGGTCTAAATTGTATTTTAATTAATTATTAAGACGATCATTTGTTTAATTACGATCATGATAATTAATCAAAATATTATTACGATAGTCTTGACATATGTTTTGTACCCAAGATCGGAACACATATCTTTCTAACATATAGCACCATAACAAAGTTTAAAAAAGAACAAGTAATTAAATTATTGCAAGTTTTTAAGTATTAAACAAATTACAACAATTTACATCAAAAGAAAGCTAGAAGGATAAAGAACCGATCAAATCCTAACCAAAACTAGAAACTACGCAATGAAAGATTAATATCTGTGCACCAACAAATCTAGGTGAAGTTATACACCCTTAGGCTCTACCCAAAAGTCTCGTCACATAATTAGTTTACACTACTCATTCCTACCACCTATATCAGCGGGTGTGAAGTAGCCAAACACGGGTTCCTCCTTACCAGTAGAACCTCAAAGAGCATCGTGAGTAAGAAGATACTCACAAGACTTAATCTATAATAAGTACATATAATAACTCGACTCCTAGAATTATGTATTAAGTCATTAACAAGAAGTAGGCCACATGGTTAAGTAAATTTATGTGCGTAAGCAACCTAGATTTCTATGTGTGAGCATATATAATTAACTCAAGGCACATCTACCTTGCAACATCAATATGCACATAGTTGTAAAAGGATACATCTCATATAATCAATAACCCTCAACAACCAAACCCGACCTACCATACCAATCAACCCAAATCCGAAAAGTCTACCACCGATGCGGATTGACAGAAGCATGCTCATAACTGATAGCGGTAATTCAAGTTATTTTTACACCCTACAGAGGGTACAACTTTACCCACACGACCCGGTCCATCCTCATAGCCCCCGAGATAACCTTTCTCATACCCAGAACTACCCACTTGCATATGCACCTATGGCTTCGGGGTTATCGCGAGCGTGTCCCGGACACCTTTGGCTCCCCGTCACCTTACTTTTCCTTTATTTTTCTTACGCGTCATAGGGTCACAAGGCAAGCGTCAGCACAACGTATGATACTTAGTTCATTCGTCTATTATCTGAATATGTGGTTGTATGAAAAGTTTTAAAGTCAACGGCACCAATAGACAGTGCTTAAACATACAAGCGGTTTATGGCATCCGGTTTAAGACCGCGGAATAGGCCGGTCAGACCGCGGGAAGCCTATATGGCAAGCCTACGTGGCTGTACGCTAGCGGTCTCACGTTGAAAACTTGATTATACCCCTCTTTTTCTATTCTTCTTTATCTCTATAATATTTAGGATTTTTTTAAAGACTCTAAATTACCTTCGAGTACTTTAAAACATATTTAACTCAATTTATCAATCAAACGCGTATAAATATAATACCATAATAATTATAAATATTTAATCACATGGACATGACATGTACCGGCAGCACTGCTGCCCATAACCTTCAACTGCAGATCTATTGCCCTGTTCTCCACCTTGCATCTGCTGACATCGCCAGTGGCGGATCTTCCAAGAGGCGTAGAGGCTCAAGCCCCCTACCGCGTCGGCGCACTCGGGAGCTCGTCCCTTCTGAAAATTTTGGTGTGTCATTGAAGAGCTGGGCAGTGCAGACGGTGGGTGTGGACTGGCGGCGTGGGTCAGCCAGCCTCCCTAAAATTTTATGATGGATCTGCCACTGGACATTGCCATCCTTTATTTCACATATCTGCGGTTGCAAAATTGTCGTCCGAGGATCTGACCTGATCAAAGACGAAATCAAGCTCGGCTTTGCCGGACCATTGCCTCTGAGATGCTCATCTTGGAGACTGCAGACGCGATGAAAGAACACCACGTCAGTTTTGTCAGCAACTACTGCTTCTCATCTTGTTGAGCACAAGCTGTTGTAGGGCATATATCATAGATGCAAACTGATTGTTCACACATGGATATGGTCGCCGCCTCATGGATTTAGCTTGCTGTCATGCGTTCTACGCCTCAACCAGACCGGGATCATATACCCAGCTACTACAGAACTACAGAAATCATGATCTCTTCTTGTGAACACAGGAGCCGAGCAGCAGAAAGCCGGCAAACAATTCAGTCAACTACATTGAATCGTGGCACTTCCAGACGGTCAAATTCAACGTTCATCACACGTGTCCTTACAAAGAAGAATGAGCAAACAAGTTCGTTCCCTGGTGTCGACGCCGAGATTTGGACATTCGCTGGTGCGCACCACCTAGGACATATTTTTACGCTCTGCTTTCTTTTCTATAAAAGAACTGTCTTTTCACTCGTCAGACAGTTCTCCTGCCTACTATGTTTCAAAGTTCGTTCCTCGGTAGTCTGGTACACGGAGGACATGACTTCATTTGCCACGAATCTGGCCGAGCTGAACCATCTCAATATTATATATCCATGCGACACTTTGACAACAACACAAGAAAATATTAGTTGTGGTAGTTATGCTACCATAACCAATTCTCGATCTACCAACATAACATCTCACAACCAACATTCCTCCATTGCATCACTTAAAACACGAGCACATTTGCAACGACGTATCGCAACACTGCAAAGCAACCACGCACGCACTCTCCAGTCTCCTCCCATCCCAACCTCGGCCGTGTGGTCGAGTTGTGTCGTCAGGCGTGAGAGGCAGCTGGAGCCTGGGGGAAGATCGATGGGGACGAACCTGATCATGCTGCTCGCGGCGGCGGCGGCCGTGACGGCGCTGGCCGCGCCGGCGTCCGGGCAGGCGCCCACGGCGGTGTCGTGCACGGCGTCGCTGGTCACGAGCTTCACCCCATGCCTCAGTTTCATCACCAACAGCACCAACGGGTCGCCGACGGCCGACTGCTGCCAGTCCCTCGCGGCGCTAGTGAATGCGAGCACCGGCTGCGCGTGCCTCATCCTCACCGGGAACGTGCCGCTCGGCGTGCCCATCAACCGGACGCTGGCCGTCACGCTGCCCCGCGCGTGCAACACCATGTCCGTCCCGCTCCAGTGCCGAGGTAATCGATCGGCTGAGCACTAGCGTTCATTGCAGTATCTGACAGTCGTGGTGACGAGATGCTAATCCTCATGCTTGGTCCGGCCGGCGATCTGTTTGCAGACACGTCGGCTCAGACCCCGGCTCCGGGTCCCGTCGCAGTTGCACCCTCCTTGCCCTCCTCGTTGCGTAAGAACCTTGACAGAACTTTGTGTAAGCTGTGACACTTTTATTTTGTGGAGATCTTACGTACTGATGAACGTCGTGGTTTTGTTCTAACTCGCAGCGCCAGCGACGCCGGGAACACCGGAGCCTGAGGCGCCTGCGCCGCCGGTCAGCCAGGGGCAGACGAGGCCGATGGTGCTGCCCAGCTCCGCCTGGAGAGCGGGTTCTCGCGTGTCCGCGACACCTGCGTTCGTGCTGCTGCTCGCGGTTGGAGGGGCGCTGGTGTGATCGGCCGATCACACTGGTCAGCTGAGCAAGCAATGAATTGTACTGGTGGCGTGTTTTGCGAGTGGTTTGCGGCGTTGAATTGGGCCGGACGTGAAAATTAGTACATTCTTTCAGGTTGGCTGAGCATGAGCTGAATAATGTGATGTTGCAGTTGTTTTTTTTAATAATAGAAAAAATGTTTCCGACCTCTGCACCCTAAGATGCACACAGTCTGGTTTATTATTATAGTCTTCCTGCAATACACATGCAAGCTATAGTGCGATGTTGCAGTTATAGTATATATGTTTCATTGCATTCAGTAGCCTGCTAAGTCTAATTGGTGGTTTTCAGACTTGCAGCAACTTCAACGAACAAACTAAATCTGCTGTGGCTGTTCAGTGTGAACAAGGCTGTAAAACTTTGCTCAGCAATTCGTACAATTCCATGCTCATAGTTTATCTTCCACAAATTACCAGCTCAAAGTCCAAACGACACAAGACTTCACATGGAGATGAAGACTTCTGCTCTCTCGTGTTTGCCAGGTCAGTATCGAAGCAGATAGAGCCAAGAAGCTGCTGAAAAGGTTTGGACCAAACAAAGGAAATAGTAACCTTGAAGAAGAACGAGTCTAACACGAGTGCGGATGAATTCCTCTTTTATGTACGAATTCAAAGGCTTGGATCATAGCTAAGTGAAAGTGACTCAATCGTCAAGTCACAACTTCGACTATATCGGCCATTGAAAGGTGTCAACCTACCTCCACAAGTTTGTAAGGGGGTGCACCCAACCACTTTGCCCCAAAACTTGGAGTAAGGCTAAATGTCCCTCCATACAGAGAAAATTGAGATTTTTACAATTCGTAGACCTCCAAAATTATAACTTGGGAGGTACATCTTGGTACCTTTCCAGAAACCATAAGAAACCGTAAGGAAAATTCAGCATCTTATCTTATATTTACTAATTGGAGACTCCTTTTGGTGTCTCCACGTTAATCCTAGAAAAATCATAGAAATTCTCATAAAAAAGTAAAACATCTAACCGTTGAATTGATTGATCGACGATCCGTAACCATAAAGAGTAAAAAGGAAAATCATAAAGTCCATGATACAGACTTCGTGTCCCACAGACTCCAAATTAGTTACGAACAAAGGAAGACGATCCGTAACCATAAAGAGTACAAAGGAAAATCATAAAGTCCATGATACAGACTTCGTGTCCCACAGACTCCAAATTAGTTACGAACCGTTGAATTGATTGATCGACGATCCGTAACCATAAAGAGTACAAAGGAAAATCATAAATTCCATGATACAGACTTCGTGTCCCACACAGACTCCAACTGATCAATCTCCGAATCAAATAATATATACAGCGATGAGACTTCTGAAATCTGACAGGTCAGACTTCAATATATACAGCGATGGGACTTCTTCACCAAAAGAAACCTTAATATATACAACAACTTCACCAAAAAAAATCTTAATATATACAACGATAAGACTTCACCAAAAATATGTCAGGTTATCTGACAGGTCAGTATACTTCACCAAAAGAATCTGGCAGCTAGCGTTGTCCAGTTTCAATCTGTCAGTTGTACCCAGGAAAGTATCGGGTCAAAAAACAAATAAAAAACACAGAATCACAGAAAACATAATAGTGCCTGTTCTGTGTAAAAGAAAGTACCATTTTCCCACAAGTACTAACAATTGACATCAGGGAAGGAAAGCAAATACCTTTCTTCCTAGGTCATTCCAGAATGGACACAGATTGAAGTGAAGTTGCACTCACAAAGCAACTTATTCAGTTCTGCAGCTCTGCTAAAACTATTGACAAATATCACAACTTGGTTAAAATCAAGAGCATCAGCATCAATCTTGCAGTATACGGAAGATTACCTATGCACTGTTGCACACTGAAATTTCGCCAAATATGCTTAGTGTTGCAAAAACCCCTATTTTCCCCTCCGCCTTATATGTTATTGCCCTGGAAAATGGAAAAGGAAATAACACAACTCACTATGTGCTACACAAGCAATACACCGAGAAAAAGCATGAATTCCATGACACAGACTTCGTGTCCCCACAGACTCCAACTTAGTTACGGATCAATCTCCGAATCAAATACAAATCAATCTCCGAATCGAATATAGAACATCTTAATATATACAGCGATGGGACTTCTTCACCAAAAGAAACCATTATATATACAACGACTTCACCAAAAGAACACCTTAATATTTACAACGATAAGACTTCTTCACCAAAAGAATCTGGTAGGTCAGGGACATCAAGCATTGTCCAGTTTCAATCTGTCAGGTGCTCTGACAGGGCAGGGACATCAAACAGGGCAGTGACATCAAGCAGATTCGTGTAATATTAATCTGTTAGGTGCTTTAGTATTCTACTTTTCTGACAAGTGTTTCCGTATTCTACATTTGTACACCCAAAGATCTGAGCAGTGCTTTCGTCTTATATCCATTGTGTGTTTTCTTGATGTTTTTTTTATACCTGAAGTTTCAGTTCACAAGTTGCAATGATGTACAAACCTTTAAGTGAAATTAGACCAGGAAAGGAGCTATGGAAAATCAAAGCAAGGGTAACAAGACTATGGGATGCTATCTTGCTCAGTAGTGGTGAACTTTTAAGTGTTGACATGATCCTTATTGATGAAGAGGTAAAAAGATTCTTCATTGTAATTAAAAGTTATTTGTAGTTTATTTTAGTTTTCAAGCTAATGATGATGACAATCTAGGGTACCATGGTGCACGGAGTTATCAATAAGGCAGTTATGGAAAAATTCAAATCTTTGATTCAAGAAAATAATGTTTACGTCATATCGAATGTTAAAGTGACACCAGCAACGAAAACATATCGACCAGTGGAAAACGACAAGGTAGTGAACTTCTTGACCACAACTACTATGCAGAAGATCAAAGATATAGATGAGATTCCAAGATATAGTTTCAAGTTCTTCAACACAGATATGCTTTCCAAAAGAATCAACAACGACACTTACCTGTCAGGTTGGTATCACTAACTTCTAATATCTTCCTTTTTTCTCTCATGTGATTGCCACCTAAGCATTCATGTTTATGTCTAAACAGATGTTATAGGAGTTGCATCATACATTGGTCCAGTTGAAGAAACCAAGACACAATTTGGAGTATCCAAAATCCGTGATATTGTGCTCCTAATCGAGTAAGTTTAAAAAAAATGTAATGAAAGTCAACTGCCAAATCATGTTTTTGTAGTCAGATTTTTAATACCTTTTGTTTCATGAAATACTTAATGTTTGACAGCCATTATATTTCCAACCACTATGCATCCATTGACGGTTCTCTACTTAAATGTTTTAAGTTACAAAAGCAAATGAAACAATCATTTTTATATGCAATATGAAGGCACATTGAAATAAACAATGTCTAATTCAAGCATGCTGCCAAATAAACTAATCTGGTACTAATGTTTATGACATATGCACAACACTTTACAACCTCTTATGCTACTAAACAATCTATCTGCTATAATAAACAAATTGTTTATACAAATCTCTTATAAAATAACAACAGTTAATAGGGAAAATAAATTGCACAATGGTACACAATAAAAAAAATTGCATGGCATGCAAAACTATCTGTAATCATGTAGAAATAACATATTAGTTACATACTTACTTTCCCTATCAAATTCTAAACACCTAGAAATACTTAATGTTCCATAATGATTTATATGCTCTATTTTTTATTTGCAGTGATCAAGAAATCAAAGTTAGATTGTGGAATTCCAAAGTTGACTTAGTCGATGCTAAGTCGAAATCTCATGTTATCGTAATAACATCTACAACCGTGAAGAAATTTGGCAGTAAGTTTTCATAATATCAGTCATTTAATTTTGGATAAGCATAATAGTACAAAGTAAATAATTGAGATATTTGCAGAATATTCTCTATCATCAACCAACGCAACACAAGTTTTTATAGATTTACCTATTCCTGAAGCTATGGATGTACAAAACAGGTAAAATAATTTCCTATATTGATATTTCAATTTTAATCTTTGTAATATGCACTCTAACATAAAATATATTATTTTTATACAATTAGTATATGTTCAATTGAAAATGTTACCAAAGAGATACATACAGAGGGCCATCTAAAAGGGACATTAGAGGAGCAAATGCAGTACAATAGAAGAACTTTGGAAGAATTAAATTTGATTCTGTTCGACTCATCAAATGAGGTGTGCAATCGATTGATCCTTATGAAGTACATTTTTAAACTTAATTATATACATATGAATTACATGTTTCTATGTGCAGGAAAAGATATTTACTGTTGAAGCAACAATTAATGCAGTTAATGCAAAATATGGTTGGTACTACATCTCATGTAGTGAAGATAACTGCAAGAAGCAACTTGACAAGAATTATGATCACTACTTCTGCAAGAAATGCAACAAAAAGGCTCATCCTAAAACACGGTAAATAATTTAGTGTTTACAATGTTATTCTGCTATTGCTAATACGAATACAATTTTTAAAACATAATGTTTGCACAATTGCAGATACAAAATTAAGATTGAAATAAGTGATTCAACAGCAAGTGCAACTAGCGTACTTTTCGACAAGGAAGCTCAGATGCTAATTAATGAATCTGCAGATTTCTTGATTTCCTCGATCAATCAAGATAATATGGAGCTCCCAAAATCAGTTGAAAAAATATGTGGACAAAAGCTAATTTTTCAGTTCAGATTGACAGAATACAATTTTAGAAGTTGTAGACCTGACTATACTGTTTCAAGGCTGTTTCTTCCAGATGTAAAAAGCAATCCAAGAATCAGAACTGAAAACGTCAAAGAGGTAACACTTCCTGAGTATTTTATAGCAAATTGAACAATGACTTTTTCTCAAACACTACCACATATTTCAATCTAACACGGATCTTTATTTTTTGTAGAATATCCTATATAAAAGTCCAATAGATAATACTACAGAACAAGAGTCACATGAAGACACTTTTGTAGTTGCTAATGTTAATAAAGATTATGAACAGAAACAGTATGCAAGAAGAGTATATAAGAGGAAACATGCTGCTCTTCTGAGTGACAAGGAATCAGCTACATTCATTCAGAAAGATATCAAGGTAACCTTTTAATCTACAATACATCCGTAAGCTAAACATAAGTAATGACCTCTAATTATCTTTTGTTGTTGGAAGACTACATTGAGAGAAGATCCAAAAGATGATCTCATAAAACAAGAGCCTCAAGATACGAAAATCATATATGTATCGGATGATGCTGACAATGAAGAATACAAAGAATCAGACGGCAGTAAAAGAATAAGAAGAATGCAGAGACATGTTATGAAACTCGAAGACAATGAAGATTCTGAAAGCCACTACAAAAATTCAAAGTTGCAAAGAAAAAGAAAGTGTGCTAAAAGAACAATTAAATACGAAAAGAGAGACAAAAAGGTGCTTCAACTGTTATCTATACAAAATATTTATTTTCCAAACATGTCAACGAATTTAGCTTAAATGTTTCTCATCGCAGGAAGGTATTAACAATAATTCCGCCAGCAAAAAGGCATCAAATTCAGTTGCATGCGTGAAAGAAGAACTGGAAGATAGCGATGTAAGCAGCATAGATCAAAGTGGATGCAAAGAAGAAAAATCTTCATCAAGCAAACTGCAGTGTGGCAATCAAACAAGACGAAGATACATGACAATAGAAGATGACTCCGAAGAAGACTGCATAAAAGGATCTGAAAAAAAAGGCTCAAGCATTGATAACAGTCACGCCACACGAAAATCTATTGTAGAAAAAGCCATGAGAACTGGAGAAAGATTGGCCAAGAAAATAGAAGATGACTCCGAAGAAGATTGCATAAAAGGATCTGAAAAAAAATGCTCCAGCATTGATAACAGTCACGCCAGACGAAAATCTTTTGTAGAAAAAGCCATAAGAACCGGAGAAAGATTAGCCAAGAAAATTGATCGGCTAGAAGATCAAATAAATAAACAAAGACCTAAGAGAGCAATCAAAGCCAACCCAAAGTATGCAGACATTTCTTAAATTATCAGTGTGGATACGTACTACAAATATATGTAACATTATCAGTGGACAATCAAGTCTCTTAATAGACATTAGCTCTTTCTCTGTCTCCATCATTTGGAGAATATTTTAATAATTTTGTTCTTGACTTTATTTTCTCAATAATAATTACACAAGTTTTAGACAATGTTCAGTAATAAAATTCCTTCACTACAATTTTTTTTCTTTTAATGTGCACGCCATAAAGTTTCAGATTAAAAATGCATTATCAAATGAAATATTTTAGTAACATGAGAGATAAAGTGACCTACTCTGACTTTTCCCCATCCATATAGCAATCCATTCTTCTGTTCAAAGGTTCCACAAAACAACTGAAATGAAGGGAGAACACAAACAAACCTTTTCTAAAGACTGGAGGACTTCTTTGACTATCTCTTGCTTCTGGTACAAATATGAAAAATCAGTCCGAGCATATCTTGGATTTCTTAGTTTTTCAGATGGTGCTGTACAATGAAAAAGATGGAGAGAAGGTAAAATTTAGCATTGTCTGTCAAAGTATTTGTTAGAAAAGGCCACTGTTGATTTGCATTTGCACTAAACGATTTCCAAGACCAACATAAAATGCATTATATCAACAACTGAATCTTATTATCCATTTTTGGATTAAAATTTTTATGCTACACTGAGAATTTAATTAACAAACTTTAGTTCAACTGAAAAGGATATATATTAACTTAAATGGTTCTCATTAGAGTTCAACCAGTAACTGAATAAAAGGACAAGCAATTATTATAGGGTTTTGAAATCATAATTTGGAAATCACAAGTTGCTAGACATCCAATATTCAAGCTCAAATGCTTAGCCTCGCACAACGCTGATAACTTTTCAACTATGAACTGAACCATTACACTTCAAAAATCATAACTGTCATCAACTTCACAACCAATATCATGTTTATCAATATATATAGTAAAAAAGCAAGAACATATTAACTGCACAAAGAGACCACAATCAAATAATATCGGTACATTCCATTCAATCACTTAATCATTGATTCGCAATATGTAACTACCATGCCCAGTCCTTACAGTTTCAATCTATGACACAGTGTAGATGAATCTAATATTAGAAGCAATTGCCAATAGATTCTAATCGTCAGTATATGATCTAGAGATCCCCAAAATTTGTCAACGCTATTTTATCACACACAATCAAAACAGAACATTACAAAGAGACAAATATCTTAACTTTCAACCTCAAAATCAAATCAACTTCTGGGGATAATGGAAAAAAATATAAGACA
Source organism: Phragmites australis (assembly GCF_958298935.1). Lineage (NCBI taxonomy): Eukaryota > Viridiplantae > Streptophyta > Magnoliopsida > Poales > Poaceae > Phragmites > Phragmites australis. The sequence continues at coordinate 4,478,556 of NC_084934.1, forward strand.
AACAAATCGCATCTGGAGGAGGAAGAGGCAACCAAACGCCGTCGCCGGTCCATCTTCCCCAAACGCGACCAAATCTGGAGGCGAGCCTACTTGCCCTTCCTTCCGCAAAGCACGTTGGCCTGGATCTCGCTGGAATATCAACCATCGGCAGCGACGGGAGAACTGGATCTAGAGGAAGAAGCCAGGAAAAGCAGATCGCATCCGGAGAAGGAAGAGGCGACCTGGCCGAGGAGGAAGAGAGAAATGAATACGAGCGTACGAGAGCTGAGGCAATAACGCTCACTGAACTGATTCGGGATAAAAAAAATAAGTTGAATAAAGTATGAGCGACCTGGCCGAGGAGGAGGAGCGAAATTAATACGAGAGTCTCGGTGAATGTGTATAAGCACACATGTCTCCAGACCCGTGCGTCTATATTATCAGAGAAGACGTCTGCAAATTGCACCATCTTATGGCATGCCACGCGCCCCATATGCTGCCATAGAGAATTTTTTTAGAGAAGTAGTACAACTGTGAAACTTAGCAGCCAGGTCGAACCAACCACCTGTTAGTGCACTACTGCATGAAATTTCCAAGGTTCCACACAAGTTTGGGGTATCCAGGCATGTGAGTCCAGCTCAAGCTATTTTTTATTTTTATTTTTGAGTGAAATGCAGGGGAGGTGCAATGACTTGCACGGTTTTGGCACTGCCAGGGAAACAAATCTCAACCCGTTTTGGTGGAAAATAGATTTTCTCTCAACAACGATCATGACTTTAAGTATATAGGAGTTAAAAAAAAATTGGATTAAGTATGTTTCTAATCAAAATTTACAATATAGATTATCACATAAGAATAATATAATTGAAAATGATACGGTGACAACATTATAAATAAGAAGTACTACAAATATTCAATCAACAAATAAATATATATAATATACCAAATATTGATTCAAATATATAAACAAGATCCAGATATTATAAATAAACTACATATATAATAATCAAGTAAATAAAATAAAAATAGCTAATGTATCTTAACATATAATTATTATTTAAAAAAATTCTACCATTCAATTTTGATCTAAATTTCTAGCCCGTGCAAGTGCACGGGTTGATAGGCTAGTAAGGGTCTAATAATAAGGCCAGTGCCGGTTTATTGCCATCATATTGAACGGCTGAGATACCTCCTTGAGAAAGGGCTGGGAGCACAAACCCTGTTCCTGTGCTTGGTTGAGACTCTCTGATTTTTATAGTTGGATTGAAAATTTAGTTAGTGTAGGACTATATTTAAGAAGTTTCATAGATCTGAGTAGTGTGCAGTCTTGGTAGAAGCTCTGTTTGAGAGGTCACAAGGTCTCCAATCTACCTAAAATTGAGTTGGTTATGGAACCATTTGCTCGAGGAAGCTAAATTTTGAAGAGGATGGAACACATTTCATAATTTTTGATATAGTGTTGTTGCTTTTTTTCAGTGTAATATAGTTGTTGCTTATTGATATTCCTGCTATATCGAGGTTGCTGATGCTATCTAGAGGATGTAAATAAGACTCATGTATCCATTATCGTTCTACTGTGGAAAGCTTGGGATGAACTGTTTGCCCCGGTGGTTTGTTCTCCTTTTCTTTGTCAGGACAAGTTTTTTTCATATAAATCAGTATGTCAGCATTGCTCCTTAGTCGTTACCCGTGCGAACTGCAAGCTCATAATCTTCCATAACGCGGAAACCATAACTTCTGAACTTCTGAACAAGCAAAAATTGTTGTCAATCCAAACTAAACCAACGCATATATGGGTCTAGAAAGTAGAAAAAAGAACAAGAACAAGAGACACTGTTGGATAATGATTCAAATACCTAAGAAGTACAAGTTTTATACAAACACTATAAATATTTTTGGTCGAATACGACTCTATAAGACGCCTATAAATATAGATCACTTCTAGTACATGTAATTCTGTACTATCATAATAGAGATTATGTCTTCTATGATTTTTTAACTCTGTATTAGAGAGTTTTTTCATGTAAATCAGTGTCTCCCATATCCAATTCACTAACAAGTGGTATCAAAGACTATTTCGAGCCGCTGCCTTCACGCCCGATTGAAATGTCGCTTAGAGGGGGGGGGGGTGAATAGGCGAAACCTGAAATTCTGAAAAATCTAAACGCAGCTGATAAAAAAGTGCAGACTCTCCACAGATATATCCAAGAACCTCCGCAAATATGCGGAGGTTCCACAAAAATCTACAGATACTCCAAACTTTCTAGAGAAAAACTAAATTGACTCCTATGTAAAGATGACGTGACTCAATTTCACAAATTACAAAGCATTAGGGAATGTATATCAATCTATATGACCAAGTACCTGCAGCTCAAACCTTACAAAGAGATCGGGTTGAAACCTTAAAATTCAAATATAGCAAGATGATATAACAAATCACAAGAAATTGACAAAAGAGATACAGGGATTTGTTTACCAGAGTTCGGTTACTCCACAAAGAAGTGCCTATATTTCCGTTGAGAAGCTCACAAAGAGCCAGGTCTCTTTCAATCTTTTCCTCACCCAAACGACCACAAAGATCGAGCTAAGATTTCTTACTCAATTCGTCAGGGTGATACATACGTCCTGGGGCTCACTACAAGATTGAGAGCTCAATGGGCGACACCTAGCCGTCTAGGTGGACGAACCACCAAGAGTAATAAACACGAAATTACCAGCTTGACGAAGAAAACGAGTGCCCAAATGATGGATTTGTATCTCACTAGCACTACTCCTTGCTCTCACCTAATCCTACTAAAGATTTCTCCAAGAATCACAAAGAGGAGAGAAGAGGGGAGTTTTGAATGAGCTAAAGCTTTTTGTCTCAGGTTTGGTCGAAAATGAATGCCTGCTTACAGTTGGATTGAAAAGATGTGGAGTATCCCCACTCTCAAAACTAGCCATTACACCTGGAAAGTACGGATACTCTGCAAAAATATGGACCTTCCGCAGGTTAACCTGAAACTGCCAAAGTGTGGATCTTTCGTAGATTAATCCGAAACTGCCAAAGTGCGGACTATCCGCACAAATATGTGGATACTCCACATTTCCTTGTTTTAAAAGGATTAGAGTTAACAGAGAGGAAAGTCTTGTGTTCTATGTCTCTCATAGGTTTAGTTGGATATTTTGAGTACTGTTTCTACGCAAACAAGTAAATTTCGTATCTCTTTTTATAGTGTGGCATTCTAAACTCAAATTCAAAAGATAAAAAAATTTAAAACTATAAGATCCATGTGTTACTTTCCTTTTTCACTTTTGGAGGGTTTACCATATGTCAAATTCTCGCTTGATAAAATTACATATGTCCATACTTCTTAAAACTCATTAATTCTTTAATTATTTTATTATTATCACTGAAATCCACTTAGTGGCTTAGAACCACTTTCACCAATTCGTCAGGATTAATCATTCTGGTCGTCTTTGCATCGTTGCCACTCCGGATTTTGCTCCGTAGCACCCGAGATTCTTCATCATCACGCATCCCCGGGGATTCTTTGCCGTCACGCACCCCCAGGGATTCTTCGCCGTCACGCCGCCCCCGGGATTCATGTTCACGCGCTGACGCTGGGGTTTTCGTGACGTCCGCGGTCCGCCCAACTTTACGCCTTGTTCACATGCCGCCGCTCGGGTTTTCACGCGTGCCGGCTTCCCCATGCTTCGCCGTCGTGTGCCCCCCGGGATTCTTAGCCGTCGTGTGCCCCCCGGGATTCTTAGCCGTCGTGTGCCCCCCGGGATTCTTCGTCGCCGTGCTGCCCTCGTAATTCGCATTCACACGCCCACCGCTCGGGTTTCCTCACGCGCCTCCTTGTTGCGCTCGCCCGTGGCTTTCTCCATGCCATCTGTTCACACCGCCCGTCTGGTTCTATTGCTACACACACAAAATCGATCAACCAGCGCATACTTTTTTTGGTTGGAATTTGCTAGCACACCCACATCATACCAAGAAGTTCTTTTCCTTCAGAATCTACTATATTTTTTACTTGTATTTATTCTGCACCATTCATTTACAAAATTTGACAATGAGAAGTTCAATGGCAAGATCAATTTTTCCATATAGTAGATTTAAATAAAAGTTATTCTCACACAAGTAGACGTACAAAAGTATGAAAGTTATTCTCACACAAGTAGACGTACGGAAGTCGTTGCTTACTAAACGGGCGGACATGTCAAATGACAAATGTGAGGAATTTGATGAAGAAACACTCACCCTTCAGGATATTTGGAGGTAATTTCTTCATAGATACCTTTGTTTGGATTTTGAGTTAAAGTGAAATTTGTTAGATAATGACTCAAACACCTTAGGAGTATAAGTTCTAGACGAATAATACAAATATTCCTAGTCGGACACGACTTCAAAGCGCCTATAAATATAGACCACCCCTTGCACTTGTAATCTTGTATTATTTGTCTAGGACTTAGGCCGTGTTTGTTTGAGCTTCTGCTTTTGAGCTTTTCTGAAAAGCTGTGCTTTTGGTTTTTCTGAAAAACTACTTTTGGAAATAGGTTGTTGGCTTCTACAATAAATTTTTGACTTCTCAGCACATAGCTTCTCAGAGAAGCACATCTCAGCGAGCTTCTCAGCTTTAGTTCATTTTCCTCAGAAACAGGCTTCTGGCTTCTCCAGAAGCCACTTCTCCAAAACCTCGTTTGTTCTGGCTTCTGACTTCTGGCTTCTGCCAGTAGCAAAAGCAGTTTCAGAAGCAGCAAACAAACATAGCCTTATACTCCTGAGGTGTTTGAGTCATTATCTTGAGTTGTTTTTGGAGAAAATTTCTTTATGGACATCTTTTTGAGATTTTGAATCAAGAGGAGGTTTATTAGATTAAGACTCAAACACGTCAGAGTACAAATCCTAGCCTCCATAAGACGTTTATAAATATAGATCATCTCTTGTATTTATAATCTTAGACCGTTGTAATAAAATTTTATTTTCCGTGGTTTTTTCCCACCATATTGGGGGGGGGGGGGGTTTCATGTAAATCTATGCCTCATGTGTCCATGGATGGTTACATTTGCATATATGCACAAGAACAATCGAAAACTACTGCTCAAAGGTATCATAAACTAACCGACCACTTTTAACCAGTGCTTAGCAACTTTTGACTGACGAGGAAGAAAAGGGACATCCGACCAGCAAGCAGGAAACAAGCAACACATGACACCACCACGACAAAACATGTTTGGTTCCTCTTGTCAGTTAGCAACCCTGCGTCTATTTCGTGTGCAGCTTCCACAATCACCGGTGCCTGGCGATTAAACAAAAACCAATCATTAGCTTTGCAAATGCAATGCTAATGAAAATAGTTTGTTTAGCGGCAGTCTCTTAAAGCAGTGTAAAGATACTACTACTTTTTGGAGAGAAAAAGGAAAAGAAAGAAACAGGACGACTCATTCTAGAAAAAGAAACCTGTAACATCAACTATGACCTGTTCACGGAAGTGATTTGTAGAAGCAGCTCTGCCCATGCGATTTCTACAAAAGGATGCAAATTTTGGTTGCCAATCACACCAACTATTACCGTTCGTTAACCGTCCAAAAATATTCTTGCGGCGACGCGCATGCACACATACCGTCGTTCGTCTCTTCCAACACGGCAGTGCAGAGATCAACGGCACCTGGTCTGATTATTAATCTGAAAGACTGACGAAAAATCAAACGCCAGAACACAAGAGTACAAGGCTGAATGGTATTCTGAATTCTGAAATCCTGAAGTGCTTGCTATAGCTGCTGCATAACCATTCCTGCAAGAAAACCATTTTCGTTTGCAGGAGTAGGAAAGTTCAGCTCGGCTCAGCCACTTAACGACTCTGTCCTCCTCTTTCTTGGCCATCTCTGCAGCCCTCAAAACCACCTATAAAACCACTCACAAATCAGCAGATCAGACACAGATCACAGGAACCTAGCAATCAATTGTCAGCAAGTCAAGAAGGAAGCAAGCAGCTAAGAAAAGAAATGGCGGCAAGAGCAGTGGCCATCCTCGCGGCGGCGATGATGCTGGTCGTGACGCTCCTGGCCGGCGGTGCGTCGGCGCAGTCGCCGTCGCCGTCGAGCCAGTGCACGTCGGTGCTGGTGAGCCTGTCGCCGTGCCTGAACTACATCTCGGGCAACGAGTCGACGGCGCCGGCGTCGTGCTGTTCGCAGCTGGGGAAGGTGGTGCAGTCGGACCCGCAGTGCCTCTGCGTCGCGCTCAACGCCGACCCGGCGTCCCTGGGGCTCAACGTCAACCGGACCCGCGTGCTGGGACTCCCCGACGCGTGCAAGGTGAAGACGCCTGACATCAGCAACTGCAAAGGTGAGCGATCGAATCCTCGAGAACAGTTGAGGAATTCATGTTTCATTCCACGACGGTTTCGGAGAATGTTCTTGGAGCTTGATCAGTGATTGATGCCTTAATGGTGTCCCCGCCGCTGCAGGTGCTGCCGCCGCTCCGACATCGCCGTCTTCGGGGACGCCGGCCGGACTGACGCCAGCCTCGGGCGCCACAGGTGCGTAGAGACCAACACGCTGCCTGGCTTCAGCTGCTTGAATCACAACCTCTGACAGAGACGTGTCTTGTCTCTTGTTCTGCGTGCAGGGTCCAACACGACGCCGACGACACCCGGGAACGGTGCCGCCGCGTCGCCGCGGGGGTCGGCCGGCCTGGTCGCCGGCTTCATCGTCGCCGCCGTTCTCGCCGTCGCCGCCATGTGATCCGACGCGATCTGTATTGAGTCAGAGGTTTCAGCTGGGTTTTGGCACGTTTGTAGGAATTGAGACTTGAGATACCCTCATCTGTGATTTGAGATTTGTACCCGTGAGATAGTTTGATTATCTATATTTGATTCATCTCTGCATTCGTTCTGAATAAAGATGCCTCAATAGTTTTTTCTCTTTGTTTCTGCAATGGATTTTTTTACGGCACTCCAAAGTAGTGTGGTAGTCCATTATGAGTTGATTTAAGGGTTGGCATTTCTATTACTTATTGGGAGGTAAATAGCAACTAAAGAAAGTAATAAGTTTTGGCACATGCTATTTAAAGCACTGTGGTTGGCATAGCAACTAAAGAAAGTAATAGATTTGTATTCTCAGTGATCATTTAAATTCTAAATAAAATATCAAATTCTGGTAGTAACATTCGAAATTGGCATGAAATATTTATTGTAGTAATAAAATTCCGGTACTGCATACAATAGATGTTTGAGATTTTGGAGCAAAAAATTTTGCTCCAAAAATTCCGGTAGTAAGAAAATCAGGAATATCTTTTGTGTGAAAAAATTGAACTAATTTAGATATTTGAGTCGTAGTGCATACAATAGATGTTTGAGAAATTTTTTTCCTCCAATTACTAGGTGTGCTTTGATAGGTTTAATTCTATTTTTGCGTTTTGAAAATTTTCATTTCAGATATGTAGGCCCAAAATACTGGGTTGTAAGTTGCCCTCTTTTTGGTAGGTGCACCCCATGATTTCTGCATGCATATATGGTTGGTTAATACTAGGAAGCAGTCGATATATTTCTGCATGCATATATTCTTTGATTTTCCATTTCCTTTAAAGAGGAACCTGCAGCAGCTCAGAGTAAAACGCAATCTTGCGACTGCTCTAGATTCGACTACGTGTTGTATCATCCATCCTAGATGCAGCAGTTCCACCAAACGCAACAAATCCGCCCGGGGAAAATGAGAACTTGCATCTGAAAATCTGAATAGCTAGTAAAAGGAGAAGAACATAGTCTATCGTGCAGAAAGTTTCATGACATTGTCAACATGGTTACAGTTGAAGAGAGCGTTTCCCTTTTCTTTTCTTTTTTGTAAGAAGAGAGGAAAACAAAATGGAACAGGTTAGCTAATTAAAATAGTAAATAATAAATATAGATATATAGTAACTGCCCCCACAACACAAGGTAGAAAGGGAAAAAGAAAGACATCATCATTTCTCAGCCTAATGGGATAGCACAGCACGTTCAGTAGGTAGAAACACGCGTGTCGTAGAGTTCCAATATATAGCACTTCCAGCACACTTTCTCGGAGGGCTTTCGGTGAAAGTTTCAGAAAAGTTTCAAACCAAGTTTTCGGAAAACAAGCTGCGTGTTTCAGAGGGTGAGAAAGAGAGTTGAACTTGAACCAACGCGTTTTCACTTTCCTAGGAAAAATTTAAAAAATAAATAAATAAAGGCGGTTGCCTGCCATCTTGCCGTCCCATCCACAACCCATCTCCCCAGCCTGACCGGTTTGCCTCCCGAAGTTTCTTCTCAGCCGAGTCTATGGAATCCTCTCTGATCTGAACTCCAGAAGTCCTTCTTTCCTAACTTTGGTCAGAGATGAACGCTGCCTGAAATCTGGATGGATCTTAGGCTTATGAAGAATAGGAAGCGTGATAAAAAAAGGAATAAGTTTATTTTACTCTATCTAACTATCACGTTTGTCCGGATAATTTTTGAACTTTTAAATAGTCCATTTTATCCCGGGAGTGGTTTTCTCGATGGTTTTGATGATGTGGTGGCGGTTTCACCACGTGGCAGTCCTAGTCAGCGTGTCCTGTCAGCGTGCTGACATAAACGTTGCGCAATAATTCGATTTTTTTTTAGAAAATAATTCATGAAAATAGATTATTCCGAAAAATAGGTTTTATGTTTAAAAAAATAATAAAATAATTTAGATAAATGTTTTAATATGTTTTTAGCTCCACTTTTATTTCTGTAAATATTATTTAATGTTTTTCTAGTGTAAAAATTATTCCAAAAATGTTAGAATAAATGTTTTAATTTGGAAAATAGTTTTAGAAAATATAGATTAATTCTGATAAAGTTTAAAAATATTTTTTTTGATAAAATAAATACTTTTAATATGTTTTTTCATATAAAATTAGTTTTAATTTAAAAAAATAGGTTTAAATCTAGAAAAAATAGTTTTTTTTTATCACGTTCATCCAGGAGGAAGGCAGGCGCCGACGGCAACAACTCCGGCGGGCCGGTCGCTGCTCCGCCCGGGAAGACGAAACGGATCGGACGAGGTTCGTGGGCTTGGGCACGGAGGCCGGTTGCTGGCATTGTTGGGTCCAAGAGCCCAGATTAACTGGGCCAAAAATCGAAGCGCTCTGTTTGACGCGGACTGGACCGAGTCTCAATGCACGACTCTGCCGGCGACGAAGCAGGACGCCGGTGCCATGCGACCGTCCGTGCGTGCATCAGTGCGTGCATGCATGGACGCCCTTGGTTCCGTGCCTCTCGCCGGCGTCGACTCGCAGTTGTGGACGTGCGTGCGGCGGGGCAGAAACACCTGCCAGCCTGCTCGCGCTAGGTTAACGACGACAGGTGTCGTGCATGCAAGTACGGGGCGCGTCCCTGCATGCAATGCAACACGTACAGTACGGTACAGTGGTAGTGGCTGCCTGCATGCAGTCTGCGTACTCGACAAGTAGCATTGTGCTGTGCCTGCGCATGGGCAGTGACCGGCCGGTATGGGCGCCTGCATGAAGGCACATCGGTGAGACGGTGACCGGTGCACACTGCAAGCAGCTACGCGCGGCAGCTCTGGCGGTGCGCAACACTGTGCTGTGCACGGGTCTTCAGTTACCACTTGGAGCGAATGAGATCTGTTTCTTTTCGCGAGGGTTGGAGCAAACGAACTGCGCGCGGATGCTGTGTATTTATATCATATCCGCGTATAGTATATGTCAGCACACGCGAGTGGAGCATCAGTTCCAAGCCATGCATGCATGCATTCGTGCATCAGCCCCTTGCAGCGGCGATCGATGCAACGTACGTACGTATCTGGTCAATGAATGTACACGTACGTACTTACGAACGTTTCTGAGGTAGCGTCTCTGAGCGTAGCTGCATGCGATGCATACATGCGTATACAGTGGGAAGGAACTACTACACTGAGCCGCAACGGCCGGTGTCTGACAGACTGACACGGCGTCCGACACACGGCAATACGGCATGCAGTGCAGAGAAACGCATGCGTGCATGCATGCAGGTTCCCAAAGCTGGTCGTCGTCGCGCACATCAACTCTTCAGTACGTACTCTAATAGAGAGCTAGATAGCCAGTAGCATTAACATATGGAGTAGCATCTGCTAGTTAATTGGTTTCAGTCTTTTCATGACGCACCAGACACCACGACGACGTACGGTCTTTACAGACTCACAGTTGCACGCCCTGTGAGTCTGTGGATTCATTACGCACTGCGCCGGTGCACCCTGCACGCTGCACAGGCCTCAGGTCTTCTTGACACCTTGTCGTGGACTGCTTTTGCTTGTCACCTCGCGAGTTAAGCCAGTCGTTGGTTGCTTGCATGCGTTGCACCTTCCTTGCCTGCACTCAGCTGGCGCACAGTTCAGGCACCTAGCTAGTCAGTGGTCGGCTCAGTCGTTCTAGATCCATTAAGTTGCTGCACACTTAGATGTTCATTGTTCAAATATTGAAATATAAATACATAGATCACTGTGCAGAAGGTGCATGCCTGTACGTACACGTACGTAGGTGCTTCACAACGTGGGTGTCGACCACGGTCTTTTCCAGGATCTTAAAGTACAGTACAGTTGATGATAACCTTAACGAAGTACAGTGCTTGCGTACAACGATCTTTTCCGTGACCTGTCTCTCTAGCATCCAAATCGTCCGCCTCCCACTCCATCGGCGCAGATCTGGAAGGCCATGGCGTCCGTGCCCAACGTTCCCACCGCCGGCGTGCCGTCCCCGGCAATCCCCGGGCTCGCCTTTACAAGGCAGCACCGTGACCGGAGGGGAAACCCAATGCGGCCCTGCCCCTCCTGCACCACGCCGCCGAGGGAGCTGACGGCGTCTCGTTCATGCTCCACGTCGTCTTCCGCTGCTCCTGGTGCCTGAATCCAATGGAGATGGCTGCGCGCGGGGAACTCTGTTTCTCACATCCCTGACCTCGCGTGGCTGTCCAGATCCGGCGGTTCTCTCTGTTCGATTTAATCTTGTTATTTACAAAGTATATTAGCACGTAGAGCTAGTATATTAGTTTGCATGAGTGTATGCATGACAAGCTTGTGCTTGTTTTGGTCGGAGCCTTCTCATGTTATATACGCGAGGGTATACGAGTAGGAGTTCTAGTCGTTTGTGTCAGCCTATTTAAGGCTAAGATCTGTGTAACCAGGGCATGTGCTGTGGAAAGAAAAAGAGAAAACAGTGCTGGTTGTGTCGCACTACAAAAGTTCTCTAGTTTTTTTCTCCCACGAGCAAGCGCGTGTTTCTTTACTGGCTGATCCAGTTGTTAGCATGACGCACTCAGTTAGAACTGATCAAAAGTAGCTGTATATCAGTATCAATTGTATAAGAACTGTTATTAAAGATGTATTAGTATTGGTTCTTAACTTCTCGTGCCCACACAGTGAGAGAGCCGTTAAAAATTAAAATCGATATTGATACATCAGTATCGGTCTGTAACGCGAACCGACACTGATACTGACTATCAGTGCCGATTCTAGTAATAAACGACACTAAAAGTTTATCTGGACCTGAAATTTTAATCTATTTTAATTTTGGCTCAGCCAAACATCCGACTCTAACTATCAGTGCCGGTTCTAATTACAATCGGCACTGATAGTCTATATGGACCCGAAAATTCATTCTAATCTAATTTTGGCTTATCAAGTCTGGCTCAGATATTTTCTTTGGCTTTCCCTCTCGCGCAGTCTCTCGAACTCTCCTTTCTCTCTCGTTCCCCACCACCCCTCTCTCTCTCGATCTCTCCTCTCTCTTTCTCCCTCCCACCGCCGGCCCCTCCCCACCGGCCTCCTCCCCTCCCCATCTCCTTCTCCCTCCCACCGCTGATCCCTCCCCACTGGCCTCCTCCCCTCCCATCCAGCCCCTCTCCACCAGCCTCCTCCCCTCCCTATCTCCTTCTCCCTCCCATCGGCCTCCTCCCCTCACCATCTCCTTCTCCCTCCAACCGCCGGGCGGCAGAGGGGCCGGGGCGACGGTGATGGTCTCGGTAGGAGACCCAACGACTCGACGCACAATGACCATCGAGTTGCGTGGGACCAGCGCGCTGTCGTCCGTGTACTCCTCGCCGCTCTGCGCGTCAGAGAGCGCGACACTCTCCCTGGGCCCGCGGTTGCGCATTCGGCCGTGGGCATGGCATGTGGTCCCCATGATGAGCCGCTTCAGGTCGGCCGAGCGGGAGCGGTGGCCTAGAGGGAGCGGTGAATCCAGCGGGAGCGGTGGCCGAGAGGGAGTGGTGAATCCAATGGGAGCGGTGGCCGAGCGCGTGTGCTATGGCTATGCATGTGCGTGTGTTGTGGCTGTGCATGTGCTATGCTGTGACGATGGCCTTCGAGCCACTGTGTTTACATGTGTGCTTGATAGTGCCCGGCAGGAACGGCATCAGAGTCGGCTTAGAATTGAGCCGGCTTGGATGCCACTTCCGTCGTCGCCAATTCTCTTTTTTTTTATTCCCTGAAAATGGCAATAGTGCCAGGTGGGCAACCGGTACTGATAGTTGGAGACTATCAGTGCCGAGTAAGGAGTGCCAGTTAAAAAATCGGTACTAAAACCGTTTTTCAACCGGTACTGATATGCCTTTTATAGTAGTGATGTTGTCTATTGTATTTTCTATTCTATATACCTCTTAGTTTTTAGGATAGTCTCCTAGCTCATAGCTGACTGTGTCATTGTTTGTTATGGCCTAACGATCTCTCTGTACATGCATATATACCTCCTGTAGCTATCAATACAGTTCATGTTGCATCTCTCTCGTTCTCTCATTTTCTACATGGTATAAGCTTCTCTTCAATCCTAACTTTCCGCTGCCTCTCACCACCATGAGCTCCTCCTCCTTTGATGACAAATCTTCCTCTCTGCCGCCTCTTGCTTCTCAAGTGACCACTCAATCCCTGCCCTCCTCCAAAATCCAACTAATCAATATCAAAGCCCATGTTCCCATCATGCTTGATCTCCATGAATCCAATTATGGCCAATGGTGTCAGTTCTTCAACATGGTGTTCGGCAAGTTTGGGCTCGGCGATCATATTGCTGGCTCCACTGCCACAGTGACTCTGAATGGGTTCAAAACAATTTTGCAATTGTCTCCGAGTGGGTTCAAAATGATTTTGCAATTGTCTCTAGTGAGATCTTGCATATCATGCAGACCGACGAGGACATGGCATACTATCTCTAGCGCATTGTGCACTCGTTGTTCCGCGATAACAAGGAGGCTCGTTTCGTCTACGTCTCTACTGAATTTTGCAACCTCTATCAAGGGGACATGACGGTGCTCACCTACTGCACCAAAATGAAGAACCTCGCCAACACTCTTCATGATCTCGGTGCTCCAATTGACGATCGTGACCTGGTGCTCAATCTGCTACGAGGTTTCAACCCTCGGCTCATGGCATCATCCCGACCATTACCATGCACCCCCCTCTCCCATCTTTTTTGTAGGTGTGTTCCTCTCTGCTTCTCAAGGAGCACCATCTAGCATAGTCTAAACGGCTCATGCAGCAAGCCGCCCTACTGGTGTAGTCACCCGCACCAAACTCTGCATCGTTCGACATTCAGTCGCCTATGTACTTTGGCTTGGTCGCGCAGTCACCCTCTACGCCACCACCACCAGGCCCATCATCCTCGTCGACCACCAGCCGGCCATGAAAGCGCATCTAGGCCCCCTATGAGGGTTTTAGATAATTGATAATAAACGATCAATGGACTAATGAGTTTATTGAGGTTATGAATAGGTTTTAGTCTCATTGAAGTGTTAAAAGGCGTTGGTGTCCCTCAAAAAAAGAAGAAGTGGCATGTAGTCACTCAATAGATTTAAATTATTTTTATTTTTTGAAATTAAGTATAGGTGTGTCATACTATAAAGAGGGGTGCGTATAAACTGTCTTGAAGATGTCTTAGTGCTCAAGGTACCCATTTAGACAAAAGATGAGAGACACAAGTTACCCCACAAACATCGGGAAATTCTAAGCCTCTATTTGTACCTGGATGTTCTGGACTGACCCGGATACTCCAGGTTACAGGAGTCTTCGAATTTAGCTCTGAGCTGGGGTGCTCGGTGTGGTGTTGAAGTCCAACCCGGAGGTTCCTGGTTGACCCAAATACTCCAGGTTGCTAGAGTCTCCGGACTTAGCTCCGGCAAAGGGTGCTCGGTGTCGGTGTAAAGAATAGTGGGGTCCCGTCGCGGGTGGACCCACATTGGTAAGATATCAACAGGTACTGCATGCCACGTTTTGTCTGGAACTGTGGTTCTCCCGCATGACCGGTCAGCAACCGCGCGACCAGCCAGCGACCATGCAACTAGACTCTCCGACCGAGCTCTGCGACCAGTCCCCAGGTCACAGGAGCAAACCCCGTGACTAGTCTCCTCTGGTCGCAGGGCAGGTATGTATCCAAACAATCTAATCACAATAAATGTTTTTTTAGTTGAGTAGTTCCCTTCCCTAGGTCCCCTTTCCTGTCATCCACGGCGTGGTCGGTGCAGAGCGGCCGTGACCCATCTCGTAGCATTAATCATTACGGGATGACCTGACAGGTGTGGCAGGAGTTCTTTTGCAGGTGCGCAGGTGGCGCGTGGGGACAGGACAGTCTGAGCGACCGGGATGACACAGGTGGTGGAGTGATGGGACAGGCTCTATGGCACCGTAGAGCAAATAGGCCTAGGTAGAAAGCTCTAGCTAGGCCTGGGTCTATGTCCTTGACTCACGTGTAAGTCCTCTCTCTCTCTCTCTAATATATAAAGGGAGTAGTAACAGGCTCCCTAGGAGAGGGGGATGGGAGAGAAAAAAGAGAGGACTAGAGGCGAAAGAGGCAGAGAAGAAGGTTTGGCAAGAACATCATCTGTAACTGGCTTAGATCACAAGAAAAAGAATACACAGGATGTAGGGCTATTACCCTGAGAGGGGCCTGAACCTGGATAAACCCCGGTGTCTTAAGTTGCACATACACAGCCAGATCCAACAGATGCATTTCGAACAAAGATCACGCACCCACTGTCCAACATACCCCAGAATCATTGTCAGGGATTACCCTTGACACTCGGTTAGAGTTAAATGTTTTATCTGGAGTATCTGGGTTGACCTGGATACTACGGGATCTGGTGTTTTGTCCGGACTCTCTGACTGGGGTTTCGGCCGAGGCTTTTGGTTTCGCGTTCAAGTGCCAACTCGGAGTCTCCGGGTTGATCCCGGATACTCCGAGTTAGTACAAAAGGTACTATAACAGTTAGTTTTTGGGGGCTGAGTTTAAATACACCCTCATCCCCTCATTCATTTGCTGCTGAACCAACTCGATACAAAAATATTCAAAGCCTCTTTAGAGTCCTTCTACTCCTCTAGTGCATTAAATCTTACAAGTATTTGAGAGTTGGGTTGGGAAAGTGAGATCGAGTGCTAGTGAGCACAAATTCATTATTTGAGCACTTGAGTTCATCATCAAGCCGTCGATTCGTGTTCATTACTCTTAGGCCTTTGAGCTCCTAGATTGTTAGGCATCACTTGGAGATCACCCAAGCTTGTGGATTGCCCCAGAAAGTCTGTGAAGGTCATCCTCACCTCCGTAAGGAAAGTGGAAAGTCGAGTAAACCCTGAGCTCGATCTTCATGATCGCTCGGTGAGGATAAGGGTTGAAAAAGACCCGGCTCTTTGTGAGCACCTCATCGAAGATATAGGATCGTTGGATTCGAACTTCGAGAAACAAATTAGTGTCTTCTTTTGCTTACTTTGTTGTTCTAGTTGATTTTGGGTGATTTTCCCCAATCTACATGATTGTGTGTTTCTAGCTGCAGGTGATATGTTGAAAAGCTTCCATACATCCTTAGGATCCTATGGTAACCCTAGATTCAACTAGACTTGCTTAGGTTTTTCATAATTTAGCTTTTCATGTTCCAGCCGGACTATCCGGATTGAGCCCAGAACCTTCGGACCCCAGAGTCTCCAGTTTGATCCGGAGTATTCGGATTCTGTAATCTGCTACAAAGTTTAATTTTTAGGAAACGCTTATTCACCGGAGAGAAGAACATGTTCTCTTCATTTGAAGAAAATGGAGGATAACATGAAAATATTGTATTCGGAGATGATGGAAAAAGAGAGGTAATTGGTCTAGTTAAAATTGCTATATCAAATGGTAATTCTATCTCAAAATATCTTTTTAGTTAAATCTTTTAGCTACAATTTTTGGTCTGTATCACAACTTTGTAAAATGGGATATAATTGTCTTTTTTACTAATGAGAATGTGATCTTCTCTAGAAGGGAAGACTCCTCAATAGGTTTCACCGGTTGCTTGAAGGGTAAGCTTTGTCTTGTTGATTTTTCAGTAGATGAAGTGAGTCCTAAGACTTGCTTGATTGCTAAGTCTAGCATGGGTTGGCTATAGCACCGCCGACTAGCCTATGTTGGCATGAAGAATTTGTCTAAACTTCTAAAGGAGGAACACATTCTTGGACTAACAAATATTTTCATTGAGAAAAATAGAATTTGTAGTGCATGTCAAGTGGGCAATCAAGTTGGAGCTCCTCACCCTGCCACGACCACAAGGCCATTGAAGCTTCTTCACATGAATTTATTTGGACCAATCGCCTATATAAGTATTGGCGGTAATAAATATAGTTTGGTTATTCTTGATGATTATTCACGTTTCATTTGGGTATTCTTTTTGCATGATAAGAGTGAAACACAAGCCATATTCAAGAAATTTTTTAGAAGAGCTCAAAATAAATTTGATGTGAAGATCAAAAGGTTAAGAAGCGATAACGGAAGCGAATTCAAGAATACACAAGTTGAAGAATTTCTTGATAAAGAAGGGATCAAGCAGGAGTTCTTGGCACCCTACTCCCCAAAAAAAATGGGGTTGTCGAAAGTAAGAATATGACTCTCATAGAGTCGGCAAGGACCATGCTTGATGAGTACAAGATTTCAGATTAATTTTTGGCAGAGACCATCAACACCGGTTATATCTTCACAAGATCTTCAAGAAGATCGCTTATGAACTTCTAATCGGCAACAAGCCTATGTTTCATACTTTAGGGTTTTTGGTAGTAAATATTATATTCTAAATAAGAAGGCAAAAAGTTCTATGTTTGCTCTTAAAGTAAATGAAGGTTTGTTGCTTGGTTATAGATCAAATATCTACGCCTACCGTGTTTCCAATAAAACCACCGGTTGTGTTAAAATCGCACGTGATGTGATATTTGATGAATCTAATGCTCCTAAGTGGAGCAAGTTGATACTAATATTTTAGGTGATGAAGAAATTCCAAGTGAGGTAATACAAAGGATGGAAATTTGTGAAATTAAGCCTCAAGAGCCCCAAGAGCTAGAAGTGACCAATAATGATCAAGTTCATCAATCTTCATCAACTCAAGTGGAGACACCGACATCAACTCAAGATCAGGCTCATGATGACTCCAGCAAATTCCTTGATGATGATGAAGTGGAAGACATTCAACCATAATCCCAAGTGCCACATCTAAGAGTTCATCAAAGTATTTAAAGAGATCACCCGGTTGACAATATTCTTGGTGATATACAAAAGGCGGTAACCACTCATTCTAGAATTACAAATTTTTGTGAATATTACTCTTTTGTTTCCTCTTTGGAATCTTTGAAGGTAGAAGATGCACTTGGTGATCCGAATTGGGTGGTATCCATGCAGGAAGAGCTCAACAACTTCAAGAGGAATAAAGTTCGGTCATTGGTGAAGAGACCCAATCAAATTGTGATTAGCACCAAATAGGTCTTCCGGAACAAATAAGATGAAAACAGGATCGTGACGAGAAGCAAGGCAAGGTTAGAAGGTTTGGACTTCACGCAAATAGAAGGTTTGGACTTCGGTGAGACTTATGCTTTCGTAGCTAGGCTTGAATCAATTCGTATATTACTTTATGCTACTCACCATAATTTCAAGCTATATCAAATAGGAGTGAAGAGCACATTTATTAATGGATCAATCTCCGAATTAGTATTTGTAGAGCAACCATCTAGATTTGAAGATCTCAAGTATCCTCATTGTGCGAGCAAACTCCATAAGACGCTCTATGAGCTTAAGCAAGCACCTAAAGCATGGTATAAATATCTTAGGGATTTTCTTATTAAGAAGGGCTTTGAAATAGGCAAAACTGATTCTACTCTTTTCATTAAAAATGTTGATAATGATTTATAGTTTCATAGTCTTATCCACCATCGAAGCCGAGTATGTTGCCGCGGGCGCTTGTTATGCTCAACTACTTTGGATGAGGCAAACCTTGAGAGACTATGGCTACAACATGACCAAAATCCCACTTTTGTGTGACAATGAGAGTGCCATAAAAATAGCTAACAATCATGTGCAATACTCTAAAACTAAATATATAGACATTCGACACTATTTCTTGAGAGATCACTCAACCAAAGGGGATATCGATATTCGTCAGGTGAGAACCAAAAAACACTAGCCGACATCCTCACCAAGCTACTAGATGAGCAAAGGTTTTACGAGTTGAGAAGTGAGCTAAATATCCTAGATTCTCGCAACGTGGCTTGATATGTTGCATACAGTTGATTGTTCTATAGTTTTAGCTTTGGTAGCTAGAAGTTTACGAAAATCTCTTTTGAGTACTATTTTTAAAAGATTTGATTCTTTGATCTTATGATCATATTTTGCTACTTGTCATCATATTTAGGTATTGATGTTTGTTGACTCATCACAAGTGGTAAAGATATTTTATATGTCCAACTATCCTATCTCTTAAAGACCCACGTCAAATCTCATCTCTAAAATCAAGTTCTGCCATATTCCAGAACTCGAAAGGTTCGACCTAACCCGGAGTATCTGGATTCTGGAAGTCCTCACGTTCCTGTCTTTATCTGTCGAGTTGACAGAACCCGGAGTCTTCGGGTTCACCCGGAGTATCCGGATTCTGTCACTTAACCCGGAGGTTCCGAGTTCCCCTCCGGGTGACCCCTCTTGGTTTGGATTTAAATCCCAACCTAGAGTTTTTGGGTCCACTGGATACTCTGGGTTATCCAGTCTTTAACACCAACCCAAGAAGTTACCTCTTTGTTCTAACCATCCTACCCTCTTTCATCCCCCCACCATGGTGACCTTCCCTCCGGCGATCTAGGGCTTTCACCCTGGGTTTTCCAAGTTCTTCACCTTTTGAACTCATCTCTTGGTCAAATTCTCTGGCCCTCCCTCTGGATTGACTTTGGGATCAATGGTTGGACCTAAAGGTAACCCTGAAGACCATTTCTTCCTGATCTTTCAATGCTTATCTCTAGAGTCGATTTCGTTTGGTAAAGGTGCTCTATATCCTTCCTGGAATCATATATTTCAACGGTTTGCAACAGCCTTGGAAAAATCCCTCAAATCCTAGAGATTTGCCTCGGAGTCAGGCAACCCGGAGTGTCTGGGTTGACCCTGATACTCCGGGTTGTCCAGTTCTTGTTCATCTAATTTTTGTTCCTCAAATCAATTCTTGTGAAATCTTTTTTGTATCTTAAGAATATCTATCTCAGGAAAGATCAAGATGGGACGTGACAAGTTTGACTCTCAAACCTATCAAAGGGGAACAAAAGCTAAGTTTGATCCACAAGCTCAAAGCAACATTCTTCCGTAGCAAGCTGAGTCTAGAGGCTGTGACAGTGGCAATGGCAGCGGTGGTGGCCAAGGTCGTGTCCGTAAAGTTGTTCGGAAAGTGCAGGTCTCTTCAGGTGGCATCCACATTGATGAGGCGGCTCAAACAGTTAATGTGCTTCGTGATGGTGCTTTGCCACCAAGGGGAGGAAGGGGTGCAACAAGGACAGGAAGAGGCAAAGGCGAAGCAATTGCATCTGGCTCAAGGGCACAAGATGAGGAAATAGAAGAGGATGTGGATGAATAGGAAAAAAGTCATGTCTTGGGACCATTAAAGTTTCACAGACCCTACAGGACAAGCACTTTATCTCAAATGCCCAGAAGAATGACAGATTACATGAAAAGGTCTGGCAGGGCCAAAAAGAAAAGACATGAAGATCTCTTTGAATATGAGAAGGGTATGACAGAGCATCGCTTTTGGAATGACTTTCAAGAAGATTTCTATGAAAGCATGATTCTCAAGAAGAAGAAGTCGATTACTCATATGCAATGAATTGAGTGGGACTATATGGCAAACAAGGATGATCCTACCTTCAATGTGGTCATAGCAGCTTGTGAGGACAAATGAGTCAAAAGAATCATGAGTTTGAAGTATGATTGGAGTTTTGAGGTCATAGCCCAATTTTATGCCACACTCCACTATGATCATGAGGAGAACCAAACAATGCATTAGATGATAGAAGAAGAAAGATATCAGATCAAGTATAGAAATTTTGGTCGCTTGTTTGGATTTGATGTTCGTGACACTAGCAATACCAAAATCCATATTGAGCAACAAATCTTTGCGGAAGAAATGGATTTCATGTATGAGAATCAAGGTGAAGTGACTTTTGGTATAATCAAAGGCATGAGGCCTTTCCACAAATACCTCAATTTCTTGTTCTGTGTTACTTTAACTCTTAAAAGTGGCGATGCCACTACTCTCCAAGGTATAACAAGGAACCTGCTTGGTAGGATGTCCAATGAGAGTGATCCTTTTAGTGTGGTGAATTTTCTTTAGGAAGAAATACATACTACTTCCCACACACCTAGCAGAAGTTGTGCCTATGCTCCGTATATTATGTTCATGATCGATAAAGTCACAAAGAAAAATTTCTTCAAGAAAGTAAAGCACGAGCCTTATAGGGTAAGGTTGGTAGGCTCAAAATCAACTTCATCTATGCCACCTTCTCCTCCAAGGTCAACTCCTAGCACAGCACAAAGGGCAGCACCGAGGCATGCATCGTCCTCTCATAGCTCACCATCCTTTATCAAGAGCGCCCTCAAGGCTATTTTCAATGTTTGCACCCACAATGTTGTGAAGATAAAGGAACAAAAAGACAAGAAAAATTTGAGATTAAGGAGAGACAAAAGGCAATTTATGCTAATTTAAGGATTGAGCCTCATTGCTCTTTGGTTGCCTTCGAAGAAGAAGTGAGCAAACCAGAAGTTTTTGAGAACCCATAGGCTCGGTATGATAAGGCCCAGGCTACTGCAAGGGGTGCTGAAACTTCTCCTGCTCAAGAGGTTGATGAGTAAGAGACCGAGGAAGAGGACTTGGGTGGTGCCGAGGAAAGTTCTCTTGATGATGATGGTAGCGGCAATGGAAATGGCGATGGAGACGAGGATTATGAAGAGGGCAGCGAATAGATCTTTATCTTTGCTTCTCTTTCCTTTTTAGTGCTTGATGCCAAAGGGGGAGAGAATGTCCTTATCTTTCTGTTGTCCGTCCTCTGTCTGAAATCGGAGTCTTCGGGTTCACCCAGAGTATCCAGGTTCTGGGTGGTGTCCTATCTTATTCTTTTAGTTCAAACTCTTTATCTTTTGATTGTCGGACATGTAAGATCTATTATAATGTGTGATGAACTATGTGCGGTGTGCTAGTTGTCGAATTTAAATATGTAAGAACTTAAGTTGTTAGTGTGATACCCTTATAACATTCTATAGTGTAATGTTTGTTTCTCCCTTTCTTTTGTGATATACCATGCCATATACATCATGATGCTATTTGTTCACTCACACTCTTTGCACCCCTGCGAATGCTAAGATATAGGGGGAGCTCTTGTAATTTTTTTTTAAATATGTGCATTTGATATCAAAATAAATTTTAGTCAATACACACATTTAGGGGAAGCTCACCACATATCTTAGGATTCAAAAATCTTTACTTCAAATATCTTTTGTAAGCTTTAATCGTGTTATCATCATTCACCAAAAAGGGAAGATTGAAAGTGCATCTAGGCCCCCTATATGGGTTTTGGATAACTGATGACAAACCATTAAGGGACTCATGAGTTTATTGAGGTTATGAACATGTTTTAGTCCCATTGTAGTGTTAAAAGGTGTTGGAGTCCCTAAAAAAAAAGAGAAGCGGCATGTAGTCACTCAATAGATTTAAATTATTTTTATTTTTTAAAATTAAGTATAGGTGTGTCGTACTATAAAGAGGGATGCGTATAAACTGTCTTAAAGATGCCTCAGTGCTCAAGGTACCTATTTAGACCAAAGATGAGAGACACAAGTTACCCTACAAACACCAGGAAATTATAAGCCTCTATCTATACTCGGATGTTCCGGACTGACCCAGATACTCCGGGTTGCCAGAGTCTCTGAGTTTAGCTCAGGGCTGTGGTGTTCTATTTGGTGTTGAAGTCCAATCCGAAGGTTTCGGGTTGACCTAGATACTCTAGGTTGCCAGAGTCTCTGGACTTAGCTCCGGCAAAGCGTGCACGGTTAGAGTTAAAATGTTTTATCCAGAGTCTTCGGGTTGATCCTGGATACTCCGAGTCAGTACAAAAGGTACTGTAATGGCTAATTTTAGGAGTTGGGTTTAAATACCCCCACACCCCCACCTTTATTTGCTGCTGAACTAACTCGAGACAAAAGCATTCAAAGCCTATTTAGAGCTCTTCCACTCCTCTAGTGCATTAAATCTTGCAAGGATTTGAGAGTTGGGTTAGGAAAGTGAGATCGAGTGCTAGTGAGCATAAATTCATCATTTGAGCACTTGAGTTCATCATCAAGCCATCGCTTCATGTTCATTACTCTTGGATCTCTAAGCTCCTAAACGGTTAGGCGTCACCTGAAGAGCACTTAAGCTTGTGGAGTGCCTTGGGAAGTTTGTGAAGAACATCCTCGCCTCCAAAAGGAAAGAGAAAAGTCGAGTAAGCTCCGAACTCGATCTTTGTATTCGTTCGATGAGGATAAGGGTTAAAAGAGACGTAGCTCTTTGTGAGCATCTCAAAAGAGATGTAGGATTGTTGGATCCAAACTTTGGGAAAAAAATTCGTGTCTTCTTTTGCTTGCTTTGTTGTTCTACCTGATTTTGGGTGATTTGCCCCGATCTACGTAATTGTATGTTTCTAGCTGCAGGTGATCTGTTGAAAAGCTTCCATACACCCTTAGGATCATGTGGTAACCCTATATTCAACTAGACTTGCTTAGGTTTTTCATAATTTATCTTTTCCTGTTCCAGTTGGACTATCCGGGTTGAGCCCGAAACCTCTGGACCCCGAAGTCTCCGGTTTGACTTGGAGTATTTAAATTCTGTAATCCGTTGCAAAGTTTAATTTTCAGGAAACGCCTATTCACCTCCCTCTAGGTGACATCACGTACATTCAAGCCATCCAACTACAGCACCAAAAAGAATAAAAACAAGAAGGGGCTCGGCGGCACCAACTCCACCAACATCCATCCTGCCCCCTCTATCAACCAAGCTGCTATCAACGCCTTGGCTGGGCTATTGCATGCTTGGCCAATGCAGTGACCGCCACCACCCTCTGCCACGTGTGCTCTCGGGCCGCGCTCTAGTGCACCACCACACCAAGCCTACCACACCACTCCGCACCAGTAGCATGTTCCTCCACCAACAACTCCGTTGTCACCTTCTTGGGATCAGTCTTCCCTCATTCAGTCATCGAACAACATGGTCGTCACTCCACCCTCGACACACCACGACAACTAGTACCTCAAAACATGTGCCTCTTCGCACATGTCATCCACCAGTGGTAATCTATCCTCCCTCGCTCCCTCTCCACCTTCTCGTAGCATTGTTATCGGCAATGGATCTTCCATTCATGTTTATCATGTTGGCCATACTACAATTCCTACTGCCTCTCATCATCTCCATATATCCGATGTTCTAGTTTCTCCTTGCCTTGTTAAAAACATACTCTCTGTTCACACTCTCACGCGTGACAACTCTGTTTCCGTGGAGTTTGATCCTCATGGCTTCTATATTAAGGATATGCGAACCAAGGAGGTGATCCTTAGGTGTGAAAGTGATGAAGATCTTTACCTCTTCCTATGTTCTTCTTCAGCGGCACATGCGTTCATCACCGTCTCCAGCGACACATGGCACCAGCGACTCGGTCACCTTGGTCATGCTTCATTTGATCACCTTTTGCGCACTTTTTAGTTTCAATGTAATAAATAAGCTCCACATACTTGCCATGCATGTCGCATCAGCAAGCATGTTTTGCTTTCCATTTCAACCTATGCATGCTGATGTTTGGACATCGGCAATAACTAGTGTCACTGGTTATCAATATTATCTCGCATTGCTTGATGATTATACTCACATTGTGTGGACCTTTCCCCTCCAGCATTAATCTAAAGTCGCCTCGGTGCTGATTTCATTTCATACCTACGTTCAGACTCAACACTCCCGTACTATCCGCTATTTTCAGTCTGACAACGAACAAGAATTCGACAGTATGGCTCTGCACACCTTCCTCTCTCAGCACGGTATTTTGTTCCACCTTTCACGCCCCTATACAAGCCAGCAAAATGGGAAGACCGAACGAGTGCTCTACACTCTGAATGATTCCATGCGAACCATGCTCCTCCAACCCTCTTTGCCATACACCTTTTGGGCCAATGCAATGCAGACTGCATGCTGCCTGCTCAACTGGCGTCCATGTCGACCCAAGAAGCTCACCACTCCATATGAGATCCTCAATGGTTCGGCACTGGACTACAATCACCTGCATTTTTTTAGCTATTTGTGCTTCCCAAATTTGGTTACCATCTCTGCTCACAAGCTTGCACCGCGGTCTGCAGCATGCATCTTCCTTGGCTACCTGCTTGATCATAGGGGCTATAAATGTTATGACTTCTCCACCAAACAGGTAATCATCTTCTGGCACATTTTCTTTGATGATGTTTGCTTTCCTTTTGCTTCACAGCTATCACGATAGGAGCCTCTACATCTTCCGTCAGTTCAGCACCCATGCGACATGCTCAACAGCGTCTTGCGCGCACCAACTGCATCATGTATGCTCGACTCTAGCACCACACCACCTGTAGTGCCAACGACCATGAATCCACCTCATGTTCCCTCTCCAACGGCTCCACAATCAGCGTCCACCATTTTAGCTTCCTCTCCAACAACTTCCACTACTACTCGTGTTCCAGCCGCACTGCCAGCCATCTCTGTTCTGCCCTCACCAACTCACCTGATGATCATGCGAAGGCGTGCTAGCATTCACAAACCCAATCCATGATATGCCAACATAGCCAGCACCACTGACATCTCACCTTTGCCCATTTCTATTCGTGCAACCCTCCGTGATCCAAACTGGCGTAACACTATGCAGAAGGAGTTCGATGCTCTGGTCGCCAACCAAAGTTGGCAACTTGTGCCCCAATCGCGCAATAGCCATATTGTCATTGGAAACTGGGTGTTCTAGCATAAGTACTGCTCTGATGGCACATTGGAGCGCTACATGGCCATGTGGGTCATCCGTGGCTTCACACAACACCCCAGCGTGAATTTTTCACAGACATTCAGTCCGATGGTCAAATCAGGCACCATCCGAACTGTGCTGACATTGGCTTCATCTCAGCGTTAGCTTGTTCATCAACTTGACATCACCAATGTATTCCTTCATGGTGTTCTCAACGAGCATGTGTGCTTACTGTCCAAGTCCCTCTACGGATTGAAGCAGGCACCAAAGGCCTGGTTTACTTGGTTTGCATCAGTGGCTGCTCAAACCGATTTCAGTCAGTCTTGATCCGATGCATCCCTGTTCATACAACGACGAGGTGCTTCCATGGCGCTGCTTCTTCTGTATGTGGACGACATACTGCTCACCTCCTCGACAACAAGCCTACTACATGACACCATTGCACAGCTTCAACAAGCCTTTGCTTTGAAAGACCTTGGTCCCGTGCACCACTTCCTTGGCATTCATGTCACACGGATACCTCACGGCTTCTTCCTGTCACAATGGAGTTATGTCAAGGACCTTTTGCAGCACACTGGCATGTTTCACTACAACCCTGTGTTGACACCGGTTGATAGAAAGCCGAAGCTCTCTGCAACCACAGGTTTGCCTGTCGCTGATCCATCTGAATATCATAGCCTCGTCGGCGCACTACAATATCTCACCATGACGTGACCGGATCTTACCTACGCCGTTCAACAGGCATGTTTACACATGCACGATCCATGCGACAGTCATCTTGCGCTGATCAAAAGGATTCTGCGCTATGTGCATGGAACGACGTCGTTCGGCTTGCAACTTTGTTCCTCACTATCAACAGAGATCTGCGCCTACTCTGAGGCCAATTGGCTTGGGTGCCCAGACACTCGAAGATCGACATCCAAGTACTGTGTCTACCTAGGTGATTCTCTAATCTCTTGGTCATCCAAAAGGCAACCTACGGTGTCTTGTTCAGGTGCAGAAGCTGAAAACCGAGT
Source organism: Phragmites australis (assembly GCF_958298935.1). Classification (NCBI taxonomy): domain Eukaryota; kingdom Viridiplantae; phylum Streptophyta; class Magnoliopsida; order Poales; family Poaceae; genus Phragmites; species Phragmites australis. The sequence goes on from NC_084934.1 coordinate 4,504,814, forward strand.
CGTCGCAAACACCGTAGCAGAGTGTTGTTGGCTGTGATAATTGTTGACTGAGCTGGGTTGTCCTATGAATAAAGCTTCAGTCATCTATTGTGACAACATATCTACGGCCTATATGACAGAAACCCGGTTCATCATAAGCGTACCAAGCATATAGAGTTGGACATACATTTCCTCTGGGAACGTGTTGCTTTGGGAGATTTCAAGGTTCTGCATGTACCAACCGATAGCCAGTTCGCTGATATTATGACAAAAGGATTATGACCAGAGCAATACAAGACATTTCGATCCAGTCCGTCTGTCGCCGAACACAACGACAATCACACTATGGCGGGGTGTTAGCATGACGTTGTCCATTGTATTTTCTGTTGTATACGTCCTAGTCTTTAGGATAGTCTCCTCGCTCTTAGATGACTCTGTCATCGTTTGTTATGGTCTAACGATCTCTTTGTACATGCATATATACCTGATGCACCAATCAATACAATTAGGGTGTGTTTGGTTGCCCGAACGTCCTCAGTCTGGCTCGTATGGCTCATGCAGGTTGAGTTGAGACAGGCTGAGGAGATGCAGTAGGGTCTGTTTAGTTGGCTGCATGTGTTCAGTCTGGCTGAGAAGAGATTGTATTTGGTTACCCGCACGAGTATACGTTACATTAGATTGAAATAAAAAACAAGTATTAATATGATGTTTATTTAACATAAATACACTCTATAATAATTAATTTATCATATTAAACTTTAATCTAATTTAAAAATATTAATATGAGCTAATATTCACTAATTATTCGTCATTAGTGCTAATCTGCTGCATCCCGCCGGCCAGGCCCGGGAGAAACGGCCGAATCCGGCGTTTCCCGCCGGCCTGGCTGGGCGGATGCATTTGCACCAGCGGGTGCAGCTTTTCCCACCGGTGCAGCCATCCAAACGTCAGTCTCTCTCCGTCTGGCTGCACGCGCGCGTCCTGCATGAGTGGAGCAGCCAAACCAAACACGCCCTTAAGGTTGCATCTCTCTTGTTCTCTCATTCTCTACACTAGTTTAGAGCCAACCCTCTCTTGCTCGCGTCTCCTGGCATCCAACCACCGCTAGCCTAAGCTAAGCCGGATTTGAAGGCTACGATAATTGAGGTTGTTGTTCCCGACCTCGGCTCCAGGAGGCGATATCTAGAGGTGACGAGCTCAATGGGATCTCCTGACCTCTTTGTGGCGTCGTCTTCACAAAGGTTGTGCCATCGTGGCTTCCTCTCAGTGGTGGGAGCGGCAACGACACGAGAGGAGAAGAAACAGTGGTGGGAACGGCAACGAAACGAGAGGAAGAGGAAGAGGAAGAGGAGGGTGGTTTAGGAGGAAAGATAATACTTGAGTTTTTTTTATTCATTTAGATCAGATTTTATATATGGGGTCAGTTCCATATTTTTTTATGGGACCGTGTATTGTAAAGTATGGATGATATTATTTATCAGGTGTCTGATTTTTTTTAGTGATAAATATCAACCATTGAATGAAGATTGGATGTTCGTACCTCTTTCTTCCTCTTTCGATCGCCGGTTCATCCTCCTGACGGTACTTTCTCCTCCCACCTGCCCTTTCCGCCCCAGCTGCAGTGCTCCCCCACCCTACCTGTCTCTGACCGTCTCTAGTGGCTCTCCCGTCGCTAGATCCACGCCCACCGCCACGCTCCCCCGCCCACCACTCGCCTATCGCACTCATCATTGGCGCTGCCATCGTTGCCTCGTCGCACCGCCAAGCTGCCACCCATCACGCGAGCTGAAAGGTCCCGAATTCGAGTGCCACGAACCCCACGGGCATGTATTTCATGTGAAAAATCACGTCACGTGTGACGGCTCGACCGTGGGGGTGCTGGTCGGGCAAATTTTTTTGATTTTTTTAAAAAAATATTGATTTAGAGACCGACTATCAGAGACAGTCTACTTAAGAAATAGACTGTGAAAACTTATTATCTTAGACGGTTTTTTAAACGAATCGCTTGTGAAATTATTACAGGAAGGTTTTTAAGTAAACCACCTATGATAATAAATTTTTACAAACAGACTTTTTTATATTTATAAAAATTATTTATTTTTATAGAACTTCGACCAAAGCTAAACACTAAAAAAATAAGTTACATTGAAAACTGTTTCTGGTAGTCGCATCCGAGAGCCTCGAATCGAGCCATGCAACCGTCCATCTGGTCAACAATCTCGAGGTCGAATACCTCGCGACCATCAGGCATTGCACCAGTGGTGCTTCCCGACACCATCGTGCAGACGAGAAGGCAGGAGGAGGTGACACCTGACGAGAAGCAAACAGACCTCGACATGGCCTGGTAAAACCTGGCCGGTCTCTGTCTCTCTCTCTCCTTGCTTGTTGGGCAGTTGAGCACTGGCCGACTAGGCGTTGGTGTAGGCGAAACTGGCTGTTTCGCGCAGACGCCCATCCATCGTCCACCTCGTAGGACGCGCAAGCTGCAAAAGGCAGGCGCATGAGGCGACCGAGGCACCTGCCACATGTCGCAAGCGTGGCGTCAGCACGTACGCACGCCCCGCGTAAAACTGTTCGAAATGAGAGAGATAACCTACATCTTTACGGTGTAAAACACAATTAATTCATATGTCGTCTGTTCCTCTATTTTTCTTCTATCTAATTAAAAATTCAAAAATTTAAATAATTTATCTTGTTATCTACCATCTCCGTCTAATTACCGACTTTTAATATTAAACTCATTTTACTAATAAAAATAAAAAATAAATTATCGGATAATATCTTTCTCGATTTTAGAATACCATCTGAAATCAAACTATCCCGATATGTTTATTTAACGATGCTTTTATAGCACATTGACATCTTTGTACTTTAAGTTTACGTTCGATGATACCGTGTCCAATAGTAATATTCTCGTTGCAACATATGGATACTTAAGTAATATGATTTAATTCTAGTATTGATTCAATAAGCGGGGATAGCTCAGTTGGGAGAGCGTCAGACTGAAGATCTGAAGGTCGCGTGTTCGATCCACGCTCACAGCATTATTTCTTTTCTTTTTCAATTGATTACTCTGATTTTTTTTTCTTCCTCACTCTTTTGACACTAGTGAAAATTTCTTTAGCATCGTCTGGTTGCTCAATGAAGCATGCACTCTACAAACATTCGCAGGAACCCTGCCGCCCTCTCATCATCTGCATTCTGCAAGCCCACGGTTCGATGCTGGACGCCCTCCTATTCTTTCATCTCCACGTCTCACCTCACCCCGACAGATGCTGAGATGCACATAAAAGAAGGAACACGAGTCCACTTCATCTCCGACGAGCTGCTTGCTGCCATTGTTGCAGTCGAAGGCTTTGCAGAGCTCCCCTGCCTTCCCGTGCTCCTGACTCCTGCCTGCCTGTCACAGCTACTCAGAACAAGCTGAAGTTGGGCTCGCACTGTTCAGGACTTGACTCCCTCTCAGCCACCTTTGCTCTGCTTCTTCCCTCCATCCATCGATCATCTCGATGACTTCATTGTGTTTTCTCTTTGATTTGCTCGGCTTACATGCTCTTCAAAAGGAAATATTCGAGTACCATCAGGATGCCATTAGCAGAGTAAGTATCAGTTGTTACAGTTACGAACTGAATCCTCACCAGGTTTGTGCAATGCAAACCAGAACTGGTGACTGATTTACCGGTTGTGTGCGTGAGAGATTTACTTTTAAACAAATCACATGCCGGCGATGCTGCCACCTTGCATTGGTACCGACGAGAGATCTGATCGTCCGGCGTGTAACGGCCGGCCCAGCCTGACGGAACAACTCTGTGGCGTCCACCGTTCAGGAATCTGGTACTCCGACTACAACAACTACTACATGCCAAAAAGATGAGACAAGGTTTCGACCTTGACAATGGCGTTGGTGTCTACAACAACAACGAAGGGACATTTTATTTGTTCAAGAAAGAAAAAAAACACAATGAAGGGACATTGCCCATATCGGTGGTTTAGGGAAAAGAAAAGGTAAGCAAATTAAACAAACTGTCAGAGATTATGGACGGAAACAAAAGCCCATTGTCAATTGTCAGTGCAGCAGATGCTTTGCTTGTACTTGGGTTGGATTCGATGTGACTGTTCCTCTCCCTTTCACCGGCTTTACCTTTATCTTTTTACGTGCACATCGCTGTTGGATTTGGAACAGCATTTCTTCCTCTCTTGCTTTCGCTTTTCTGCTGGTTGTTGTTTCTGTGCTTGGAGCAGCATGACAGCAACCGTGATTCTGAAATCCGTTTGAGAACAAAAACTAGTGGCAGATTACTGTGGAGAAAATTAGTTAAAGATAACAACTTGTACATCACACTGGGTAGGCAGGCCACGAGGTGTGTTCACATGCTACTAACACAGTACTTGGTTGACTGAACATTATAAATTAGTCTTGACATGGATGGCAGAGAATCAAAATAGTAGCAACACTTGTTTCTTCTCGGATGGAGGTAAGTGGCAGAACACAGAAGCAACGAGTCAGAACTCCCGATCTGAGCCACGATTCTGAATCTGAATTGTGGACTTTTACGGTACATCCAAAGCAATAAAGATCATCCAACAAGAACCGAGTCATGATTTAGATTGTTAGCGGAGGTAATTGTACCTTATATTTATTAGGTATCAAACTCCAAGTTTACTCCTGCTATATCTCACCAAAGTAAAAGTTTAGATGTGTTTGGTTATTTAAATCCTCTCTCAGTTTAGCTCTATGAATACGTATAATCTTAAAAAGAAAAATATATTTTTCGTATCTACTGTTCTAGCCTGTCTCACCTCGGGATATAAATATACGGTCTCATCCTGACTCGGGAGTGAAGCTGGAGCTTCGTTCAACATCCTGCCCCGACGGATACAGGCTCTACATCCGCTTATGTAGACGGATCTATTTATCAGTGTCATAAAATTATCTTCATGCAAGTAATCAATCATAATATCAACTCTTGTATCCGCTCATACAATCTTAGATTCAGTCAATTAAACTAAAAATCAGCTCAGTCTATCCAAATAGATACAACCAACCGCTCTTTTTTTCAACAAATATGACTTCGCTCAGCTTGCTTCCCCTCGGTTTGCTTATACGATACAACTCTACGAAACCTCATCTGGAGAACCAAACACACCCTTTCTTTCAGTGCATCTCTGGTCTTCAGTAGACACTATGTTAGTACATGCGTGTAGTGGTGTGAGTGTATGAGTACGTATATCTGCTTGCTGTACTGGGTTTCTTAAAAACTAATATGGACCATCCAATTCCTTCCATCAGAAAATTTAGATTGGCTACTAATACTCTTACTCCCACTAGTATTATGAGTATTATTTGGAAGTAGCATGAGTATTATAGGGATAGTATTGGAAATAAAAAGACATGACAGACTAGTAATTATGTGTATTTAGTAGGCCAAAAATCAGTAGAGGAAACCATTCATTTCTTTTATTTTTCTTTCTCATCCATAGGGATGAAAGCAAACGGGACGTCCGAGTTCGATATGTTTTCTATATTTTTTCTGATTATTTTTAGATTTTTGAGACTTATGTGAAAATGGGACGAAAACGGTTTTACTATTTTTCCGATCGTATTATCGATGCTTTTAACTGGGAATTTCTTGTTTTTTCAATTGAGAATAAACTTCACAAATCATAATGTAGCCCACAGGTCAAGTCCAGCCAGCCAGCCCAAATATCACCCCTATCTCAAACTTCACCTAAACCCCAGTAGCCCAATCTTAGTTGGTTACTGACCTACCGATGTCGTTCAAGTTCCTACGCCAGCGTCACCTCCAACCCTAATATTTGTGTGACTATATGTTGCGTCGAGTACTCGAGTTACAACATGATGGTTGTTTTTCAAGTTGAGACTTGTATGGTATGAATTATTTTTGTTTGTGTGAATTAATTATGTGTCGCGCCGATGTTTGAAGTCATAATTCTACGGGTTGGTGTTCCCAATTTGAATTATCGCTTCTCGACCGATACCGGCGTGTTTCCATTCGGATTGATTCTTTTTTTCTATCCCAACATTTCCGAGTTCATACCCGTTTCCAGCTTACTCATTTTCCATCCCATTTTTGAGAAAAAAAAATGTAAAAATGAAAACAGTTAGGGGTTTTTTCGATCGTCTCCATCTATTTTCATCCCTACTCATCCATGTAGCATGGCCAACGACGTGAAGCGGATTGATGGGGGTAGCATTGTGCAGGAGCGCATGGCGAGAGGCTTGGCGGAACCCTAGGCAACGCAATGCTTACAACAGATCAAAGTAGCCAAGTTGGGGCTCATGGCCATCTTGGGGAAGCGGGTGATCCATTTAGGGTGACGATGTGATGCTGAGGTGTCGGAGTGCGGCGGAGCGGCGCTAAGACACAAACGCGTAGTGGCTACAGGGGCGATACATTGGACGGCGACGTGACGATGGGGATGTAGGCCGCGAAAGCGTTGTGGACATATGATGGCGTCATAGAGGAGGGGGTGGGATGAATGAATAGGGCACAACTCCGTCACCTCACAATGGCTCGGCACTAGCACGATTGGTTGCGGAGGAGGTTGGTGGACGACACCTCAATGTAGTGTTAGCGGGGAAGCGACGACGGTGGTGGCTGGCGAGGGCTTGGCAGCGGCGGTTTACTAGGCCATGTCGATGGTGAGTGGAAGATTAGGGCACAACCACATTGTTATGTTAGTGGAGAAAGACCAAATCAGCCCTAAATGGCACAATTAGTAAAATTCTCACGTAACATGACAATTACTAAATACCCTGATAAATCGACAGCTAGATTAGATATATACTGCTCCCCACCTCCCAGTAGTATGGAGTACCATAAAGGTGCTCATCTGAATTTGTATTACATGGCAAGAACCATGCTCTTCTAATGATGCAACTGCCCTACCTAACAGCCTAACTAAGGTGGATGATTAAATGTTAAGCTTGATTTCTCCTGATTTGTGTAGAAATTTCTATCAAATGAGTGCATGCAAAGGGAACAGCACAGTGTGCCATTTGAGAAGCAGCAGCAGCAGAGACGATGAAAATTGGCTCCGGTATCATGGCAATTCAATGCATGAAAGAACATTGGGAGGAGAGATCACTGGCTCACAGCCTCACACAGCATGACTCCACTCAGCTAGAGACCAAAAATGGGTGTCAAACAGTTATACTTCCAATAATAATTTTACAATACCATGGGGAGAGAGAGAGGTGTATCACGTCCATCATTTAGGCAACAAGAAGCCATTAACAAGAGCTTAAGGACCAGTGGCCGACCTAGATTCAAGAGCCATGCATACAGTACATAACATATCATTTGAGAACATGCAATACAGTACATAACATCCATTTGAAAACAGCAACGAGAGGGACAAACTCTATGATGAACATCAAATAGTAGCTCAGTGTCTCAGATGAGGTGAGACGGAAAGTACTTCCTTTTTTTAGCAATACTTCCTTTTTGCCAATGGGTGCATCAAACCATGTCATGAAATGATTTGAAAAATAAGCAACAGTGACAAATATGTCAAAAGAATGATGCTTGAGCAGTTTAGTGAGGCATGCAACACCAGAGATTTCAAGGAACAATGAACAGAGCAAAGCCATCTTGGAGCATAATGGTGGGCGCCAATCTTTGTCACACACAGCAATGAGTACAACAAATGCATGCCTCACTGAACTGCTCAAGCACAACAAAAAGAGACATGATTGTAGCCATGCAAAGGCTCTCACACACCCATCATTCCTCCCTCAGGCTACGAACAATTATCCTAAAGCTAAGTATCATGTCTCTTGCAATAATTCAATAGCTTGCATGAGATACACCTGCTAGTTTGACAGTTTCTAAAAGAAAAAGGGAGAATAAAATAACATATGGTGTTTGTTGACACTGCAAAGTCCAACTGAAAGAAAAAGAAACAAATTTGAAGCGATATTTTGCTAGGAGAAACTAAGAGGCTAAAGTTGGATTAAGTGTATAGTTAGCGACATGGGCTGACACTTTTCCGTCGACATAATGGTCGTCTTTGGATGGCTAGCAGCAAAATTGCCCTATATCCTGCAACAACACAGTAAAAACATTGTTAACTAATTCAGTTTTTTTTACAAAAGAAAGGAAGTTATAGCCAGATAATTGAGAAATTGTACTTTTTAAGTTAGTATTTGCACATTCTTCCTTGAGTATCTGTCATAAAGGATGCCAAACAAACAGACTATTAGGTTTCAGACCATAATGATTCACAGTCAAATCTTAGACCCTAAGCATATCTCAAGTTGGCAAACAGATTGTCAGGAGGAAAAATTATTTAATCATACTCACATCTGATCATCTAATGAGCTGAATCTGGAACCCTACATATAGAACATTTGACCGATCTCCTAACCTGCATGAAGTATCTAGAATAGTAAATAATAGTGAATACAAGTCAACCCCTCGCCAAAAAGAAAAAGGAAAAGAAAAAGAAAACGAATGCAAGTCAACATTTCTATGCCTCAATGCAACCAGAACAAACTGCAAGTTGTATTATCCTTGGAATTTTTTCAGTGACCAGGAGAAGTTAGCATACCTTACATCTTTGCTATAAGTAAAATCAGTAAAAGTTTATTTCTCTGTGGCTCTTCGAATGCGGCAAAAGTTCTTCCACCTCAATTCTTGAACTGAAATAGCCCATATTTCTTCTCCTCTGGTGTACAATTTCAACCTCTGCCAAGAAAATAGTGTACACGGGCCTGTGGTCGGAGAAACGGGACTCTCCACGAACATAAGACAGCTGATTGAGGCCGTTACCATACCAGAGAATGCGATCACACCTGTTAGTTCATAAGAAAGATATAAAAGGAATGAGATCCTCAGTAAGAAAATTTACAGTAAAATGTAGAAGTTCTATCTATATTACATTAACTAAAGAAACCTACCATGCTGGCGTTCTCCTCTTTTCTTTGGGGTGAATGCCCTCTCCGGCATACCGATCTGAGTTGAATGAATATTTGTATGTGGGTGGAAAATAGATCCTTCCTTCTTTCCAGCCCTGGAAAACTCGTCCATATCTTTGTTGCATTCGAAGCTGTTTCATAAGGAAACTAAAAGGTTTGAGAGTAGCCTTTGTAATATCACAAAGAAAAAGGGGACAGAAAGAAGGGATAAAAACATAAAATGCATTTTTAAGCCCTTTGCTGTGAAACAACTAACTCCTCCCATTTTGTTACTTGCTAAAGTATATTTCAGAACCTTAACAATTGAACAGCCTATTGCAATAAAATTGAAATGAGTACTATTAAAAGAGCACTGCGGATTACCTGATCTTTCTCCAATAATTGCTTCCAGTTATGCATTTCCACTAGAGCTTTTGCTGAACAATACGATAGTGCAATCCGATAATTCAAATCTCCAAGCCATATAATACGACTGCAATTTGTATTGAGGCGCACAACCAGTTATTAGGCAAGTTTGCATTTGCTTCTATATTAATATGCTGAAAGACACAAATAAGTCTTACTCATGCTCAAGAATTGTTTCAGGTGACTTAACGTCACCAACAGCATGAACCCGTGGGAACCTGGTCTTTCTTAAAATTTCCATAACATCGGAATTCCTACGGAGCTCATCCCCTTCCTTTTCCCCCGAGGTCAAATGACAACAGATGAAGCAGAAGCTTGTCTGGTGCAAAGACATGCTTATTGAAATTGAACCCTGCAATAAAGGGAGGACCTTACTACAAGAAATTTACAACATATTGACAATGACTAAAATGTCTACAGTGACAGCTGTCTACATTCTTATTGATTCTATAATACCTTATTTCCAAGATAACCCATCAATCCTCTGCCCACACAAGAAACTTTTAAGTTTCTCACATCATCTCTTATTTCATTGCGCACCCAAACTGTGAGAAATATGCCAACCATTTGTTTGCTGGCAACCAAGCAATACCTGAAGAGCCACAGATATTTTTAAAGGGTTAGTTTCCCAGGAACTGAACAAGCACAAAGATATGGAAGAATTGAAATAAAAATTTAGAAAGAAAAAACACTTTAGGATAAGTTGTGTCAGATTCAACTAATAAATGTTAATATGTGACAAAGCATTCACAATACCTAGAGCTGTTTGATTGCTCATCATTTTGTTCATAAGGCGCTGATGCACTGTAGCTATGAGGGAATGGTGAAAATTGTGCAGCATTGCTCACTTCAACATCTATGTTCTCCTCATCTGGTGACCCAGGGAATCGCAATTTTCCATCAAAATCACTTGGTCTGCCTCCCAGGTTGACCGGGTCACATACACTAAACCTGCGATCCAGCCTTGGTTGTGGGAACATGTAGTCCCCATCCATTCTTAAACTACGGCTGAGGTTGTGGAACGATCGACGATGGAAGAATGAGAGGTTCTCTTGCCTTCTTGCAGAACCCTCAAAATCAGCATCTAGTTCTACAACCGGGTCAAGGACCGGTGAAGGAGTGTGATAGCCACCACAGCCACTGGCTCCAGGATTCTTATTCAACGACCTCCTAATGAGGGACACCCACTTCTTGGCTGGAATATTATCTTCAGTGCCAAGAACGTTTCCAGCATTCAAAGGGACAATCTCCTGAAACCTACCAAAGATTGAAACATCAAATTAACTGAAAAGGCTCAAAATCACCACCGTCCAAATCAAACTAGCTTGAAGGACCCAACACATACCCTAATACATAGATATCCGCAGGAGGAGAAGTATGGAGCCATTCATCTAAATTCAGCCCCCTTGGTGGAGACTTACCACCGACGTTCCACGTCGCAGCAAAGATCCTACATGCAAATGGACATGAAAGAATGATCTAACAGATTCCTTTAGCATATTGTTGCACAGTCAAATTGCATGAAACCATGAACTACCTAATAGCAATATGGACAATGATAATGATTGAAGGACAGTAGATTCCATCTAATCTACTAAACTGAAATTTTCAAATTACACAACAGACATGATGGCCCTCGCAGTAAACACACATGGTTAATCAGTTACCTGTAATCTTGGACTTCAGTCAGGCGTGCTACATCGAAATTATTCCTCCCTCGGCGAGCACGATCGGTACTCCGCTTCGATGATGACCGGTCTACAGGCCCACAAGGAACAACAGGCAAAACAATCATATAACTTGGCAGAAGAAAAGAGCTGATGCAGAACAAAGATTTAAAGGAGCTTGATAAAGTGGAACTCAGCAGCAAAACATATCAGTAGTGGGGAAAGAGCTGCATCTCTGGAGCTGCAGGAAGAGAGGGGGAGGGGTGTGGTCAAAATGGTTCATTCCACTGTACCAGGTCTGCTTTTCTTGGCCGTGCTTGCACATGCTTCGCTAGCTGAGCCGCTAGGCCTCAGCGATCCACCGCCACCATCCCTTCCTAGAATGGATCACACGGCCAGTTGAGCACAAAAGAAAACGAAGGAAGCAAATGTAAAGGGAAAGGTGCTTGCTTTGCTCGTGAGCTCTGATGAAATCTCTATCCCATTCAATCAGAAAGTAGAAACATACACCACAAAGAATGGGATAGATATGAGAAACATACAGATAGAGGAGCCATCCAAGCAACATCGAACAAAATTTGAAAAAAGAAACGTATGGTAAAAAGGCTGTTGGTTGGTTGGGACCTTTTAAGAGCTTGTGCATCACTAGATCAAAACTGGAAACTGAAATGCACTAGCAGATATCTATGAGTAGCAACAGAAGTGTTTGATAGGGACAGGTCACTTGGTTGCACATCTACCTTTGAATCGAGACTAGGAATTTAATCTGGATAATTACAAACACAATAGGACATTAGGATAACCCCAACCTCAAGCAATGAACTTATCTTGGATCAGGCATGTTATTTCCCCAGACCAAACAGCAGCAGCAAAGGTAAATGATGCCATTTGGGGTTGGGATGGGGCTCTCTTAACTCTTAATCTCAAAATAAATGCAGAGAAATAAATAAATCCTAACAAGAAACGGGCTGCAACTGCAATTACTCATGTTCGAACAGCCAAAACGATGCATTAACCATACCTTGGCCGGCATCGAAATCAGCATGGAAGTCCTGCGCTTTAGCCCGGATGTTGAACCACTTCCTCACGAGGGACTTGGACCATGAAAGCTACACACATGAATAGGAAAAGGAAAGGAAAAGTGAACAAATCACAATGGAAAGAACATCAGCTAGCTGATGAAAATACAGCTCAACATGAACATCAAGATGGATGTAGCGATCTATGTGATCAAGAAGAAACCATTAAACCAGCTCATAATACCTTGCTCTTCTTGGAGCTCTCTTCTCTCATTGTCTCATAGCTGCTCCTCGCAGGGCGCTGCCAGCAAGAGGGATCTATCTACCCGGCCGCCACCCCAAGTCTCGACTTTGCAGCAAGAAACCTCAAATCCAGGATTGAATCGTCCCCAAAGGCGGGACTTTTACCCGGGATCCTCGAATCTCAGACCAAGTTAGCCGCGAACAAGGATCAATCAGCCGGCCGACCGATACGAACCGGGTCAAGATTGGATTTTTCGACGGCTGATGCACGAATCCTTCAGCCAGTGGGAGCGGAGCCCAAGAATCTCCCCTGCCGGCACGGCAATGCAGCTGCCGCCTTCCTCCCCGCCACCTTAGCCTCCAGGACGCAGGAGGTAGGATTCGTGCAGTACCAAGCCCTACTACTTGTAGCCTTGCAGTACTGAGATGATACAAGGGAGCTGGGGAGCTAGGACATGGGATGGCAGAGGAGGAGGACAAGGGGGACAACGAAATGCTTGTGTGCAGGTGAGAGAAATGAGGGTGGTGGAGGAGAGAGAGTGAGGTGCGGACTGTGCGGTGAGGCTTCTTGTTTGTGTGTGCTCTCTCCTTTTGCTGCTCTTTTATCCCTCTCTCCTTGTGCTCTTTTATCCCTCTCTCTCCTTGTGCTCTCTCTCGCACTGCTTTGCTTTGGCCTTCTCTGATTCTCTCTCCCTCTTGCTTTTCTGGGCCTTGTCGCCCAAATCCAGGGAGGAGGAGAGGAAAGGGTGGAGGGGCCAGCGAAGCGCAAACGCAAAGCTGTGATTGGTGAAGCAGCTGCAGCAGGGAGCACAAATGGCAGTGGACTCGAGTGGCGTGGACAAAGCAGTTTGCTGCTCGCCCCGAGGGCAATGCGGGGAAGAAATAAAAAACAGTTACCAAATTTTGGGATTTCTTTGTATGCCATTTCCGGGAAAAGAAAAGAAATTTGCGAATATGCCATGTGCAAGCTCACGTTGCAATTATGCTGTTCCGGTGAGGCCTTCTTGTAACTTTCTAGCGGCAATGCTTGTCACATTTCTTTTGACATGGTATATGATCGATTCCGTTGCTTCTAGCTAGTGCGCCAAACGTGAAATCCGTTTTATTGCTCGCAATTTGGGGTAAACATACACTATAGCAAAGGCTACGAACTGCAAGGAATATCTCTCACGATACGTGATCAGCTGTGCTTTCTAATAATATTGTCTACATTTGTATTTGCACTAAATCTTAAAAATATGCTCCTTTGAGCCACGAGATATCTATATTCTCGTCCTGAAACACGGTGCAAGAACCGGAACCATTCTCTAAGCATGTGTCCGTTAGAATGTCAACAATACTTTAGGCTTACGGCATCATTTAGGACGCACGAATTTCACAGAAAAATAATTTAATTTTTAGGAAGGTCATGAAAAAATACACAATAACATCACAGGAAACAATTCAATTCCTGGTAGGAATCGTAAAAACCGTCACATTTCAAACATATTATATCATTGCAATCAACCACAAGAATACGTTGCCATCTTCCTATCAAAAAAAACTATGACATTGCAATGGTAGCCATAGAAACCCCCCAAACCAGCAAAGACACGTCTACTACGTTGGACAAAGATCCTCTAACGTCGCGCGTCGTCACTGATATGTGAAACTAGATTCACACATCAACGACAAAGTCATCATAACGTCGACATCATGAGATCCAGATCCTACTAAGTTAGCTTGCTACTCACAAAAACACTGTTACTGTACAATGAAGAGAATTGGTATGCGCACCCCATGGGTCCCATGTGAGACCCACACGTAGTTGCCCTGCCCTCCTCGATGGGTCTCAGTGCAGTGACTGCGCACCCTGGCCCGCTCCCTGGCAACGGTCAACCGGTCGTGTGTACTGCTGGACGGATTCGGTCCCGTCGCCCCTGCTACGATAACACATGATAGGAACCGCACCTGCGAAACGGACCACTGAAATGTGGGGACAATGAGCTCGTAGACCCCACGTGTCAGTGAATGATAAGTTGGCAGGTAAGGGTACTTGTTGGTTCGGACAGAGAGGTTACCTTGCTAGTAGGGGTCGCGGTAGTTAAAGCGAATTAAAGTGCGTAAAGATTGGTGAGAGAGAGGGAAAAAAAAAGGGGGAAAGGAGATGTTGAATGAATCTTGGTTATAGTGACGAGCCGAGCCTTTTTCGACAAGTACAGTAGTTCAATACAATTGAGTAAATTTTAAAAATATATAACTATTTTGATATATACCGTAGAAAACTATAACTTTTGATGTTCATTATAAAAATCTATAACTATTTTGACACATGTTAAAAAACTACAATTTTATCATAATAGACTCACCTATCATCCTCTCGTAACATGTGAACTCATGATTAATCCTCTTATTACATGCTATAGAGGATGATATGTGAACATATGGTGAGAAGTTGTAGTTTTTTTTAACTAAGTGTTAAAATAGTTATAGGTTTTTGTAATGAGCATCAGAAGTTATAATTTTCTGCAATATATGTTAAAATAGTTAATTTTTTAAATTTACTCAATATAATCTAATCGCTGTTTAGATTTAATTTTTTTTTTCTATTTTGCAGCTAGTCATTTATTTACAGTATAAGATAACGGTTGGCTAAGCCTTAAACCACATTGAATTTTAGATACTGCCTCCACCAATGATCTATATATGTGTACGTTGGGTGATTGGCCTTGGAGTGCAGGGAAAATTCTTGTTGGTGTAGTAGTTTTATATTAAGCTATATGACTATGCTATAATGATATATCTTTTGACAAAATAAAAACAAATATTTTCTTTATACAAGTACTTTACATAGGAATATATTGATTTAGACACTAGAGGCTACTTATGAAAGAGAGTGAGAGGGATAAGATGAACAAGGTGTATCAAAGACTAAGAAGTGATTACTATGAAATTTTTCACTAATAAGAGGTGATGATTTAATAACAGACTACATGGTGCATAAAATTTCATTTATAATATAGTGTGTTATTTATTTACTTTAAGACACTTGCAATTAGTTGTAATAAAACTAGGTTGTGTGTACCATTATTTGGTGCATATGACGTAATTGTTTCCGTTATCTAAAATTATATCTGTACGATCAGCGATGGGGCAGGCAGACAGTTTTTGTCGCGTGTCCATGTCTAAGAACATCGCACGATCGCAATTCCTATATATGCGATGACACGGCGAAATCGACTGCACTGCAGCCGTGGATCGCTGCTACTTGTCAAATCACATCCATATCATCTCACATGAGATCACAGTTACAGCGAGTGCACGTCGCAGTGTTTGACGGTTGCCTTCAACCTAAACGAGTTGCTTGCATCATAACAAGAGATTAATTTTTCGATGGGTATTGCGAGAGGCGAATTAAGAAAATTAACCATAACTCAATCTCAGGTCGCTCACGAGGTACATGAGTTGGTACACCAGTTGAACTGCTGCTGATCACGGCGGCTGGGTTTTAATTTATATTAGCTCATGTATATACCCTATCGGGTTCACGATGCCGTCACAGCTCAGGGTTTTTTTTTATCGGTAAATAAAGAAATTTCCGTGTCACAGCCCCAAAGAGAAGAAAAAGGACGCATGCATGCACGTACGTACGTGCACACACACTTTTATACGCCACAATATTATTGATCGTTGCTAGTGTATAGCTATGCATGCTTTCCCATAAGTTCATGTCGTTAAGCTGACCAGCAGTGGCATACGTACTCTCGATGATGATCGAGTCCGTCTCTATCGATCGATTGGGGTCCGGCCGGCCGGTCCCCTACGCGCCCGGGAAAAGATAGTACGTACGCAGTTATGAGCAGTGAGGTAGTATGGGCTTGCTTGTTTCTCTGCACGAATTTGTATGCATGCATGCATGAACCCTCTCTCTCTCTCTCTCTCTCTCTCTCTCTCTCTGCAGGTCGATCGAGTTTGTTGCCGGCACCACACGGGCGTGTTCGGACTGCGATCATTCGGCGTCGTCGATCAACGTAGCTCGTGCTGGGTAATTCTCCCGCCTTTTCAAGCTTGCACTCACCTTGCAACGGACGGGGAACACAATCGATTGATTGCATATACGGGACCCATAGCTGACATGCATGTTGGACCCACCTGCAAGCGTCCTAAACTTAGGGAGGGTTACAGTCGAAATAATACAGACGATTTTTTATAAATTAAAAAAGGCTGACATGTAATCGATTTGACAAGTGAAAACAGGATGGAGAAAAGAACAAAGAATCAAGAGTCACCGGTTTAAATCAATGGAGAGGAATTGGTCTGCATCCATGTTGCAGCACACGATAAGGTTGCCGTGCATCCTGACGGTGAATATACACTACCGCATTCAGGCTCATCTCACATACGTAGTAAATTCACTTGGCGCTAAATTTCACAATAAAATTTAAACACATGTTGAATTTGAATCACACATTGATGTCCAAATTTAAGCACAACAATGAATTTGAACACACAAGAGAATTTAATTTAAGAATTGATCTTTTTATTATGCACAAAAGAAGGTTTGCATATGTAAACTAAATTTTAGCATATTACCTACACACTACACTATCCTAGCCTTCTTCATCATCATAGTCGTTGTTGATGATCTTTTCCATTTTACACAAAAGAAAGACCAGCACACAAACGATCCAGATTACACAAAATCCCTATCCGAAATAAAAAAAGATGCTAAATCTGAATAGCTAATTTTGGATTAGCATGCATGACCAACACACTAATGCTAATCTAGCCTAATTTAGCTTATGACGCTTAATTAGCTAGCTGGCCATCGAGCACGGTAGAGCGACTGATGGCGAAAAAGCCCGGAGGACCATCATCATTGTCGTCCATGACGTCAGCGTGTGGTCCAAGACGCCAGCGTGGTCCATGAAGTCGGTGTAGCTCTCGGCATCGGCACGGCCCGTGTCGTCCATCGCGTTGCTATCCTCCTCCTATTCCTTGTTGTCGTTGCCCTCCTCTGGTTCTTCCTCTTCCTCCTCCTTGTTGGAGCCCGATGGCATCTCCTCCTTGTTTGAGCCTAGTGGCAGCGGAGAGCCCTCTCACCACATGTCGAAGTTGTCATCGGCGCTGGCCTCCTCTAGCTTGATTGGGAGCTTGGAGTTAGTCTCCTCTAACGAGACATCCATGGTCACCTTCTCCTCCACTTCTGACTCTGATGGCCAACTAAGTGGAGACCATGGCAGGCCTGCGTGCAAAGGAGATGATAGAGCGAGCACTTGCCATTAGCTGAGGCAGTGGCGGAGGAGCTCGCGGCAGCCAGGATTGGGAGGAGAGAGTAGAATGGGAATGTGATTAGGTTTTTATGAGGTTTTTTGGTAGACAGAGATAGAAAGAGAACTGGACTGCTGATGGAAACTTAATGGCTCCCGGTGCGGGAGACGAAGTGCTTTTATTTCTCACATATGGTGGAGACGAACTATGTGAGAGGTGCTTTGCCCTTTGGTATCACCACGATTATAGAATATTCCACATGGTTTCAAAGTGGGCTTATATTTAATATTATCTAAGATAGATTCCCATTAGAACGTTCCGGCCGTATAACTTATCTCAAATACTTTCTAATTGGATCGTAAAAAATAATTTTTGTCACACAGTTCCAAAGAAATCACAAGAGACAAGAAGTCTAGTATAAGCTTTTTTTAAGCAGTGATATGTCATGCCATGATCTGACTAGACATACCTGCAAACAAGACATCATATAGGGCCCTTTTGGTTGTCCACATGGCTCAGTTTGGCTCATATCTAGTAAATCAGGTTGAGTTTAGTTAGGCTGGTGTCGGTGTATCAGGAACCGGGGGTCCCCGAATCCCGAGGCCGAGCCAGCCATCCGCCACATGGCGCCATCCGCCACATGGCGCCATCCGCGGGATCTCTCCTACAATATGAGAAAAGATTAAGCCCCGGGAGAAGGCGCTTGGGGCCACAGTCAGTGGTCCCCAAGCACCCCAGTTCCCCGATGATCCACGGAATCCAAGTACCAGGAAGAAAGTGCTCGGGGATGTTTACGGTCACCCTCGAGCACCCTAGTACCCCGACGACCAGAAGAGATAAGTTCCGGGAGAGAGTGCTCGGGGCTGCGTGCGGCAGCCCCCGAGCACTCGGTTCCCCGAGGGTCCGTACAAGAGTGCTCGGGGCCGCGTGCGGCAGCACCTGAGCACTCGGTTCCCCGAAGGTCCGTACAAGAGTGCTCGAAAGAGAGTGCTCGGGGAGGTGAACAGTGCCCCCGAGCACTCGGTCCCCCGAGGACAAGGAAAGGTATTCTCGGGAGAGAGTGCTCGGGGAGGTGAACAGTACCCCCCGAGCACTCGGTACCCCGACGACCCCGAAAGGCCCCCGAGGGGTCCGCCGATGAGGTGTCAACCAGTCAAAGGCCCGATGCCGCATTTAATGAGCGTGCGTGGCCTGACGCCTCCAACTGCTCCCGCCGCGCTCAGCGTCAGTCCCTGCCATGCTTTGGCAGAGAGGCGTGGGGTTATTAATTGCACGGGTCCCGTCCCGTGCCATCCGGCTTGTCTCGGGATAACGTCGTAAGGATCAAGGCGTTCGGTCTGCCGCGCTGCTGTGGCAGGGGAACAAGACAGGGCGAGCACGCCGGGTTGCTCTGCGGCTGCCCGATGGGCCCTCTCCACAACACTCGTTGCCAGGGCATTTATGGTGACGGGTGACCGGGCGTGCGACGCATTTTTCACCCCCGGTCACTTCGCCCAAAGGAAATGATGACGCCCTTTCCATTTATGGTGTCTCGGAACTCGGGCCCCCTCCTTCCGTTCGGGGCATGTCGTGGCCGGCGAATACTTAAGGCAGCCGGCGGCCCAGAAGCAAGAGGAGAGAAAGAGAGCTAGATAGAGAAAAAGACGGACGAAGAACACAGCACAAGAGAAACACTGTGAGGAAGGCTGAGCTTGGTTCCAGCCGAAGAATAAGG
Organism: Phragmites australis; assembly: GCF_958298935.1. Lineage (NCBI taxonomy): Eukaryota > Viridiplantae > Streptophyta > Magnoliopsida > Poales > Poaceae > Phragmites > Phragmites australis. Next base: position 4,524,032 of record NC_084934.1, read on the forward strand.
AGCCCCAAGCTCTTAGATAGATCAATATTCTTGTAACTAGCCACATCCTTGAGGGACTTCCTCAGGACAGTTATAGCATCCATACAGGAGTAGGGTATTACGTCCCCGTGCGGCCCGAACCTGTCTAAATTCCGGTGCATTTACTTCTTCTTGCACTAGGTTAACACCCCCACCACCGGCCGTTGCATTCATTCCCATTTATTTCTCCGACGAACTTATTCAGGATCATCCCCTGGCCGAATCTCTAAAAAGGGGTCTCTCGGGATCCTTGCGACTGGAGTTAATCCTTCGACAGCTGGGGATATACGATAGGATCTGTTTGGTTGGTTTCATGTGCTCAGTCTGGCTGAGAAGAGATTGTGTTTGTTTGCCCGCATAAGTATATGTTGTATTATAAAGGAATTTATTTGAGACATCAAAAATTGCTAGAAGTTATAAAAATAGGTTTTTTTGATAATTAAATATTGATTTAGGTTATTTAAATCAAACTAATTAAAAATAGTTGTTACTGAGTTCTAATTTACTCATAAATATGTTTAAATTTTTAAACCACCCTTATACCTTAAATAAAATCAGGGATTCGTTTTCGACGAGCTGACAGCCCCCGCGTCCAGACAACCAAACGCGCCATGCACGCGCGGCCAGACTATGGGTGGAATAGGCAACCAAACATGCCAATATGCATCCTGACCCGTACTGTCACTGGTGGAATGCATTCGAACTAAACTTGGTTGGTAGAAAGTTGTCTTACTTTCTTCTCTCTTCTTTTCCTTCTTTTTAAAATCGGAAGTAGGTAGGTATGTATATGGTCTCTTATTGTGCTTAAGCATTTCAAGAGACCATACATCAACTTTTAGGACGTCCATTTACTAATTCTTAGAATAGAACTCTAAATTTAAAGGGTATATAAGTTACACCTAGAAACTTCATTCGATAAATTTTACATATTAGTACGGACGGCAAAAATCTAAATATAAACAACATATCATACCATATTTAAAAAAAAAGATAATATGATGTCGTATTTACAAATATAGCATAGGTACTCAGCACCTCATTTACCGAATACAGATTTTTGATATACCATGCATAAAAAAAGACCAGATCCGGGTGTTTTCAGCACCTCATGTGCCGAATACAGCCAGGCCCTACAGCATGTTGCTTGTCACTGCTTTCGGTGCCTCACATCGCATCACGTCGCATCTTATCGTTGGTTTCGGTGCGGGTTGTGACATGTAGGGGTTCTCGTGCTGATTTCGGTGCTGAATAAAATGAGTTGTTGGCTTGAGTTGAGAAGCAGCACTACGAGAAGAGAAGGGAGCAGTAGCATGAGGAGAGAAGGAGCAATAGAAGAGGAGCAACGCGAGAAGCAGCAGCGCAAGAAGAGAAGGGAGCAACAACGCGAGCAAAGGAGTAGTAGTCGGAGAGGAGCAACGACGCGAGTTGAACATTTCGAGAGCGCTCTCTTTCATTCAGGTAAGTACTTAGATTATGTATTTAATTAATACTTAGATTAGTAATAATAATTAGAGTAAGTAGATTGTATAATCCATTCAATTATATTTATTTAATTATATTAAATTGATAAATTAGAGTACTTAGATTATTTGCTGAGTTATTTAGTAAATATTTATCATTAATTTTAATGTTTATTAAATATTTAATCACAATAGTTGTATATTAATACTTAGTTAATGTTTATTAAATATTTTAATTCAATGTTAAATATTAATTATTTCATTTGAATTCAATATTAATGATTTAATTACCATTATTAATTACTTAAATATTTAACATTGTTAAGTAATGGACTATTTAATTTGCATTGTTAATTTACTTATTTATTATTTATCGAGGGGTGTAATTAGTTGTGTATCGCATATACATCTAAGTAGTTATTTCATTATATGTACATTTATTTAGGAGATACGATATGACTATCCATATTTATTATGGAGAATATCCCACTGTTTTACACAGGAAACTCGTAACAATTCAGAACTGTTAGTATATAGAGAGTACGTTGAGCTACCTATTGAGCTAGATGGCCTGAAATCATATGTTATGGGCTTTTTGCGTGTAAACCAGTAGTCCTCTATTGTTGTCTTGGAGGCTTGCTCCAAATAGTTCGATCGTTGTCTATCCGTTGTTCGAGATAAGAAAAAACAACGCTTGGGCTTTGTAGTCACACAAGGAATTAGAGGAGAACTTTGAAATGAGGGTGTACGTAAATATAGTGTCATGATTAGTATAAGGTGATGCAGTGACTAGCGTAGAAGGATCAAACCAGCAGGTGATGCATGAAGAGGACGGAGGGCATGTTGGAGAGGGCAGTTCCGGTACAGAAGGAGTTGGAGTGGACCCTTCTAAGGTAGATGCAGAATGCATGGATGATAAAGCTGGTGGTAGCAGGGATGAAGAAGCTACCGACAACGATGACTCGGTGCCAGCGATCTAGTACTTTCGTGGTGCTAAGCTGCTGGATTGTGTCATCGTTGAGTATAACACCTTATCTAACTAGGGATACCAGAATAACGACATCTAGGTCGGACAACGGTTTCATAACAGGGATAAGGTCATCCACTTTATTAACAACTATGTTGTAATGACAAGAAAGGACCACTAGTGTGCCCGGTCTAACCCTATAGAGTATGAGGTTAGGTGTATCAAGCACCCGAATTGTCCTTACTTCGTATGAGTATATAAGCCAAAATATGAGAACTATTTTGTGGTCAGTAGACACACCCCACATATATGCAGCGAAGAGGCTGTTAGAAATGTGAGCCATGCCGTTGATGCGAGGTTCATAGCCCAACTCCTCATCACCTTTGTTGGTATAGGCATATGTTTGTTGCCAAAATCGATTATGAAGGAAGTACAGACTAAGACGGATATGCTGATCAATTACTATACCGCATGACGAGTGAAGTAGAGGCGTTGAAGATGTTGTTTGAAAACTTCTAAGAGTCTTACAACTATGCTCTGAGACTATTGCAGAAGATTGCCATGACGAATATAAGAATTCAGTGGGCCATGGCGGATGAGCTGATCAAGCTAGAGGATGGGTGTCCCTAAACCTCATTTTGTCCCTCCCATTCCGAGAGCACCGCTAACTTCATTCTGAGAGAGAGCGGCGAGAGGACTCCATCGACACAACGCCACCAACTTCATTCAGAGAGAGCGAGCAAGAGAGGGAGCTAAGTGGAGCGAGAGCGGCGCTGCTATGGATTTGCTCGCCGGCGCGCGTGACTTCGTTGAGCAGATCCATCGTGACACCCATGAAGACTGTTCACACATGGCGAAATGAAGAAGCAAAACCGGCGACACTCCGACACGTGCATGCAGGACAGCATTGACAACACGGAGACGTTGGGCGTGAGAGATTTGCACGAGACAGATAAGCTGAGGAGGAAGTGTGTAGCTAGAAAGGAAAAAGACAATAGCTCCATCGGTCTCCACATCATCAACACGCTTCATAAGGGTAAATAAACATCACCTCCTCCAGGTTTAGGGTTCTAATTTAGGGAATTTGAGGGTTAGGGTTCCCGAATTGAGGAAAAATTAGGGTTAGGATTTCAGGATTAGGGGGATTGGGGAATTGCCTTAGTGCCTTTCAAAATTGATCATTTATCCCTCCTTCTCTATGCTACCCCATGCCGTAAACCTCAAACCCGAGCCAAAATTGACATGAATTTGCACATGTTAGCTCTAATCCGAGGCTAATTTGGGCTAAAACACACTAAACTGGAGCCAATTACCTTTAACCAAAACTTATCCGAGCCTAATGAAGTCTCAATTGAATTAAAGGATCATAGATCATTAACATAAACATGAAAAACAATATAATTTATGGACAATTAGCACTAACTGAAGAAAAATTGATCTTAATTTCATCTAATCAACAACAATTCATGCTAATCAGCTCTAATCCGAGGGCACCATGGGCTCAATTGGGTTCAATACCAGGACTATGGGCTATGATGCCAAATATTAGCTCTAATTGTGATCTAATCATCATGATCATTAGCCCTAGACATTGACCACATCTATTACTGGAGGCGTAAGACATACCGGAGTTTGTGGAAGCCATGAAGTGTGGATCCCTTGGTGTAGAGCCGCGACAGGGATCAATATGTGTTTATGACGTGTAGTGTCATGTAGACTATCGATGTAGGGCATGTAGTCGATGTCGTGGTTGCCGGTGTGAAGAAGAGCTTGGTTCAGTCATGTTGGCGGTCTTCTCTTCACTAATGCGCCTCTAATGATTGCTAGGGTTTAGATGTTCGGGGAAGGCCAAACCTCATGGAAAAACTTAACCCGCGAGGCACCGGCTCCCCCTATTTATATGGTGCACGTAGGGATGTCAACGGGGTCCCGATCCCCGTTCCCCGACGAGAAATTCCCCTATTAGGGGATGGGGATGAGGCCAATTTTTCCCCCGCGGGGGGTTTAATGGGGGAAAATTCTCCCCTGTCGGGTATGACGGGGGTGGGGACGGTTCCCTATCCCCATCCCCGTTTCCCCGCGGGGATAATTCCCCGAAATATTTAAACTCTCCATAGCCCATATATGCAAGAAACGGCCCAACTAAAGTCCAACCTACCAAAGCCCGTCAGCCAACAGGCCCTTCATCGTGCTAGCGTAGCGGGGACGGGGAACCCGTCGGGTATATTTCCCCACGCGGGGACGGGGATGGGAGAATTTTCTCCCCCGCGAGCAGGGACGGGGACGGGGACGGGGAAATTTTCCCCCAATCAAGGCGGGGATGGTTATCCATTCCCCGCGGGGAATTTCCCCATTGACATCCCTAGGTGCACGTGAAACGGGACCACAATCATTAGTTGGCGTGAACAAGAGCTCGGTGCAGTCACGATGGCGGTCTTCACTTCAGTAATGTGCCCCTGATGATTGCTAGGTTTAGATGTGGCTAAACCTCGCAGGAAAACTTAACCCACGAGATGCTGGCTCCCGTTATTTATATGCTGCACTTGAAATTGGACCATTAGTTGGCTGCGCTTCCGATTAAAACACGGGAGATGGCCCTTAGGAATAAGATTCGGTTAGGATTAAGTGGCCGAGATCAAAACACCAACATACTGTTTTTCTGTGGTTACTTATATACCACTGATCAGCATCTCCCCATAGCTGGTACGATCCCGGCTTTTTGGACACTGTCTATTTTCCTTAACTTTTGCAATATGTGTGCATACACAATTGACCCAAATATGAAAACTATAGACACAAAAAAAACTTGAACAGTATCCACTGATTTTTACCCATTTTATGCACTAAAATGCATAATTTCATCACAAAATATTAATTTAAGATCGAGTGCGCAAGTTTTCCTTGCCTAAAGAACATAAGAGCTCTTTTTATACTTACAAGTCAGAACACAATTAATTATTTGACATTTAGGTGGAAATAATGAAATGGAAAAGACAAATAATAGATGCACCTTTTCTGCCACCAACTTTCGATCATTTCACAAGACAAGCATGTCCCGTGAAAGGTGAGAATGAATATCTGTGCGCGCAAAAGAAAAAACTTGTATGTATATATAAATAATAGACTCCACCTCGAGTGCACAACATGAGGACACATGGCAATACGAGGATACCAAGGTGGTGGTTGGTGTTGCATGCTGCAATGGCATGCCTCCAGCTGCATCCATCGTGTAGATCCAGATCCCTGCCTCTGCCTGCCGTGTATTCGCACACAGTACTGTTCCTACGTCCACGAACTCGAACGGATAAATCTTTGGTTTTTTTACTAACCACTTCCACTTCTTTAATTAATCCACGGACGCACCAGTTAAGGATCTTGCTTTGGGAGCTAGACTTGCTTCTTGCTATAAGATAATGAATCCCATGTGCTTCCCAAGTACTACTTTTTTTACTAATCTAATGCAATAATAGTTGCTTTAACTTGCACCAACAACCAATGCTATTGATCCATGTGTACCATCGTACTATTACAGAATATATCATTATTGATAGTTTAAAATCGTCATCAATAACAACTATTGAACCGTCACTGATTATTCGGTATTAATAGTCAGTGACTATCAATGCTGGTTTTAAAACTGGCAAAAAAACTCACCATCACTACCAGTTCGTGAATCCAACTAACAGTGAAGCCTTTTTCCCGAACAAAAAAATAAAAAGAAGAAATCGATCCCGTCGTGCCACCATCGGACCTCGCCATCCCACTCCTGGATCCTGCCACCGCAGACACACTAATTTTTCCCATTTCACACAAGCAGAAACACATATACATGAGATCAAACAATCATACGATATTCTTCTCCCTCTATGCCACAAATCAAGTTATTCAAACTAGATTTACAAAGAATTTACAAAAAATTTGAGCTAACACTCCACAAGTCAGCTACACAAATAGACTCTTTTAACCTAACCAAAATCAGTGATCAACTACAACCTACAACTACCATGATAAAGTCCTGCTTGACATCGACCATGATGAAACCCACTTCGATGCACCTGCTGCATTCCAGCTACAAGGGTAAGGAGAACCGAATCAAGGGAAGGGGAAGAGCTAAGATTCAGATCAAAACAAGGGAACCGAATCAATTGGAAGAAGAAATCCACGGACCTGGGTGACGCAAGCTGGGTAGTTGAGCTCGCCGAAGATCGCTCCTGAACTCGCCCCGCTTGCAACGCCGCCTCGCCGCCGCCCCCTTGTAGCACCGCCTTGTCAGCGTAGCCCCCGTGCCTCCCCATGTTGCCTTCCCATGTTGCCTCCCCATGGCGCTCCTCCCCCTTCATGCCCACCTCCCTCATGCCACCACCTCCTCCTGGATCGAGATAGAGGAGAGATGAGAGACGAAAGAGAGAGGAGAAATGAGAGGAGGAGAGAGGGTGAGAGGGATAAGGTTGCGACTAGAAGAGATAAGGTTGGGTTCGGTACAGTCGGTTTGTGAGGAGCCACGTGATGACTTGATTTTTTTAGCTCGGTTACTGTAGAAATCATTAGCGGTCGTTCGCGGCCAGAATCAGCACTAATGTATCAGTGCCAGTTTGTAATATGAATCGACACTGATAATCGATTTTAGTATCAGTTCTTAATAACTTAATCATTGTTTGGGCGTTAGAGGTTAAGAACCAATAATAATACATTTTCAGTGACAATTCTTGTACAATCAACATTGATGAGCCACCATTTATAGCTAGTTCTGTGGTAGTATCGGGGCATCCATATCCATGCTAATTACGGAGGATCAGATCGTGGCACCTGTGATTTTGTTTCCTTTAGAATGGTTTCAAGATATACGGTGTAGAAAGGCTCAATCGTGATTCATGGTTGCATCGGTTACTTTGATCTAATCATCAGCTAGCGCTGCTTTTCTGAAAGGTGAAATCCTGGATCCGCCAGTCCAGGGCGGGCTGGGGCTTTTCGCTTTGTAGGGGGTGCAATAGTATATACGGTGATGACCGATGGCCATCTTGAACAAGGTTATTTACACGCACCAATGATCAATTGTTATCAAGTGTGCCTCTTCTCATCAAGCATATGCATGCATGGATGACCTATTTATTTGAGCAAATGTTTGTTGAGAATGTCTATCGGCCGGTATTGGTGCGTAGACATGCTTGTAAAAAAGAGCATAATGGTTGTGTTATTAATTATTGTATCTTGTAAGCAACATTTTGTGCATATTTTGGAGCAAGTTGTATATGGGAAGGAACTAATCTTAAGAAAAAAACATACATGAATTGATAAGATTTAAATGTGAACTATTAATGTCCATTGTCTACTCCATTTCACATTATTTTTCATACACGTGTAGTGATGAGGATATGGCTCCTTCGGATACAAGTAACACTGTTAATGATGAGGGTATGACTCCTTTGAATACAAGTAACACTGCTAATAATCCTCAAAATATACAAGAGCCAATTACAAGAGCACGTGCGTGATAATTAAACCACAAGATGAACTCGTTTCTCGCTGTTCATGTCTTCTTAGATGGATTACTACTAAACTCTTGTGATGTTTTATTTCTTAGGAATATGAGAGAGATATCACAAGCTCACCTGGACGTAATCACTCGAGTTCCAGCCGACTCGAACAACAAGTCATACTCAAAATTCAGTTCGATGTCTCAGGACAGCACGTCAATAAAACGGGCATAACTCTCGCATACGGAGTCCAATTTAGTCGTTCTTGGACTTGCTGAAAAGCTTATAATGAGTCCTTTCTAATGGACCCGTGCTCGACCAAATATTCCTTATAGTTTAGTCAGGATCGAAGGAATAAGGTGTTGTGTCACCGTTTTATACCTTCTCAGGTCATGTAATCGTATTGGGGCCGGAATCCAGGTTCTATACATCTCTTTCCATGATTGTACAACCCTAAGTTGACTTTCTCACGTCTTTATATAAATATAAAATAGCCATCATAGTTTAGGATTGGGTTTTACTTGGATTATTCTGTTTTAGATATGTTCACTGTATATCTTTTATAGAACCCCAAACTCGAGCACTTCATTTGTAATCAATAATATTCAAATTCTATCTATCTGTTCTTGCTTGTGTTATCAATTCGCTTGCAGGAAAATCCTTCTTGGTGTGTTTAACCGTGTCTTGGCACGGTTGATAACTACAGAGTAGTGGTGTAGTGGTTGCAAGAGTTCTCGATCTGTTCTGGTCAGAGCTCTTGGATCATCAACGTCGAAACTCCACCAAATCGACTTATCATATTTCATTCGGAAGATCGGACAAACCCACATCAACTAGTATCAGAGCATCGGTTGCCTGTTAGGTAATCTCAGTTATCCACTTTGTTTCGTCATGTTCCATTACCTAGAGTCTAGAAATTGCCCCACAAAAAAATATATCTTAGTTTTTCCGCTGTCCAAACCACTTCGTTCCCTTCGCAATTTTGTTTTTAGTTTTCATGTTGTTGAGTTTGAGTCCATTGTCGGTGTCTTTGTTGCTGGTCGAGTCATCGTGTTCTAGTTTCTAGCGTCGAGTCTTTGCTGATTTAGTCATCGAGTATCCTGGCCTGGCCTTGTTTGCTTTAGCCGAGATTGTGTCTCTAGTCGAGTCGACCATCAACTCGTGTTCGACCACTAGTGGCTTCAACTATCTACTCAAGTTCGACCACTTGCCGAGTCAACCATCTACTCGGGTTCGACCACCGATCATTTCTACCATCTATCCGGGATCGATCACTAGTCATTTCGACCACCTCCTCGGATTTGACCACCTAGTTAGATTCTACCATCATTTTGGGTTCGACCACCTGCTCGCCAGAAAAAGTTTGTGACCCATATACCTCACTGGTCCTAGAAAAAGTAGCAGAGGAGTTTTGAGTTTGTATCACATTCGCAAAAAAAAAATCAGAAAAAAAGAAGAAAGCAAGAAGCAAATAGTGCAAAAAAAGGAGAGTACAAAAAAGAGGGAGAGAGAAAATTCAGGCTTGCATTGTGAATTTTGTTTCATTGTGCTTGTGTCTGTTATAGTCTTTAGCTTGCTTGAGCTAGTTTTAGGAACGCGTTCGGATCAGCAACTGTGATGAGTATCGTGGACTTTTATTTAGCTTTGCTAATCTGATTTCAATTATTGCTACTCCTTGCTACTAAATATTACCTGTCTAAGCTCCACCTTCTCTCGATCAGAACAGTTCTCCCTTTTGCAACCATCTCACTCGCACCTGATAAGGTATCACGAATCAGCCACCGGTTGTGCCACCTATTGTGATTGGTAAGAACACTTCCAAGAGGGTGGCAAGACACTTGAGAGTGTGTGATTCCATTTGATAGGGATAATATATTTTTGTTATCTCTTGTTTGCTACTAACTATGGTAGGTGAAGCATCGGATGTGAAATAGTGTGTTTTGAGTGAAGAACTCACAATATGGTTGGATGATCATTGACAATCTATTAATGACAACATTGATAAGAAGCTTACGAGAACAAATACCACTTTGTAGCAATTCAATGGTAGCATTGCAATGCTCAATACATGCTTTGGTTGTTTGGTCACTTAACCCCAGAACAATGACCATATGGACCCTCATGGTGCAGCCATTGAACACGACGAGTTTGTCGCCGATAATGAAATTTTGAGACAAGAACAAGACACCTTTGATGCACGACAACAGGACCGATTAAACTTCAATTGTGAATGTATGAGAGGTAATAATTTTTAGCAATATAACCTACGTGTTAATGATGATCTATTTGCTAAGATTAAGTTTACTATATCATCTTTTACAGATGCTTATGATGCTAAAAAGTATTTAGATTGGGAGATGATGGTTGAACAGAAGTTTAATGCTCATTTAGTTCCTGAAGTGCATAGAATTAGGCAAGTCACTAGTAAATTTAAAGAATTTTCAATTATCTGGTGGAATAGAGTATGCATCGATGGGTTAGCGCTTACTACATGAAATGCTTTAAAGGTTGTTATACGTAACAGATTTATTCCACTCTCTTTTAAACATGATTTAGTAAGAAATTACAGCGCTTAAATCAAGGTGATAGATCCATAGAAGAATATTATCATGAGCTACAAATTAGTATGTTATATTATGATATTATTAGGGATGAAGAGACTGCAATGGTATACCTTTATGGAGGATTAAGACGTAAAATTCAGGACCTAGTTGATTACAAAGACTATAATAGTATTCCTAGATTATTCAAACTTGCATGTTTAGCAGAGAAAGAATTGCAGGGACCGCAACAAAGATCCAGGATCAATTTTGGAAGCACGACTACTTCAAAATCAACGCTGGGATAAGTCAAAACAGCCCCACATTCATCTACATAGTCTACTGGCCCTTTCTCGAGTAGGGCACATTCATCAGCACCTCCGAAATCGTCACACATTTCAGAGGTAAGTAAATATGCTAATGTGCAAGCTCCAGCCAAGAGCTCTTCTTCGGTTGTTTCTATAGGCCGTTCGATCGGAATTGTATGCCACCGATGCAAGGGAATGGGTTGCATCATGAAAGATTATCCAAGTCAGCGAGCGTACATTGCAACAGAAGACGATGAGTATGTAAGTGCCAGTGATGTTAATGATGAATATGCTCTTGTAGCTAACCATGCAGGAGATGAGGACGAACATAAGACAGAAATCGACCACGAGGAAGAATCGAGTGCCACTGCCATGGAGAATTATAGGATTCTCATTGTGCAGTGAGTGTCAAGCACTCAAATGGAGCAAGCGGAATATCTACAATGCCATAATTTATTTCAGATGTTCCTCATAGTCCATGATTGTCGTGTTCATGTCATTATTGATGGAGGAAGTTGTAACATCTTGGTAAGTTCAGATTTGATTAAGAAGCTTGAATTGCCAACAAGAACACATCCTCATCCTTACCATCAGTGGTTCAACCATAGCGGTAAGGTGAATGTAATGCAAATAGCTATGGTACATTTTTCTATTGGTTCATATTATGATTGTACTGATTTTGATGTTGTTCTCATACAAGCATGCTCACTCTTGTTAGGTCGACCATGAGAATTTGATACTGATGTAACACATTATAGTAGGAGTAATAAATACACTCTTATGTATAAAGGAAAGAAAATAACTTTTCTACCTTTAACCCCTGCTGAAATTGTGAAATGTGAATAAGAGCTGAAAATAAGAGAAAAGAGGGAGAGCTTGAATCTGAAAATCAGCAAGTAGTGAAAAATATTTTTCCATAAAAGGGACAAATCAACAACACATTCTAAGTCTGAAGGAATTAAGTTGAAATGGTGTGTTTTGCTTGCCACTAAATCTGAAATTATTGAAATTTATGATAACGAGTTGCCATGCTATCCTTTGATATGCAAACATGCTCTAGTTTCACTCGAGGATATATCTAGCTCTTTGTCTCCTGCTGTTGCTAACCTTTTGCAGGAGTTTGTGGATGTATTTCCAGCTGAGGTACCTTTGGGATTATCACTCGAGTGCCAGTCGACTCGAACAACAAGTCGAGCTCAAGTCAGACTCCAAATTTGGTTCAAAGTCTCAGGATAGCATGTCAGTAAAACGGGCATAACTCTCGCATACAAAATCTTGAGGCATTCTTGGACTTGCTGGAAAGCTTATGATGATTCCTTTCCAATGGATCTGTGCTCGATCAAACATTCCTTATAGTTTAGTCAGAGTCGAAAGAATAAGGTGCTACATCACCATTTTGGACCTTCTCGGGTAATGTAATCGTGTCAGGGTCAGAGTCCAGGTTGTGTACGTGTCTTTCCATGGCTGCACAATGCTAAGTCAACTTCCTCACATCCCCCTATAAATATACAATAGCTATCATAGTTTAGGCTTGGGTTTTGCTTATATTATTGTGTTTTAGACAGTTTTGCCGTATATCGGTTTGTAGAACTCCAAGCTTGAGCACTTTATTGGTAATCAATAATATTCAGATTGCATCTACCTGTTCTTGCTTGTGTTCTCGATTTGCTTGCAGGAAAAACCTTATTGACGAGGTCAACCACATCTTGATATTGTTGATAGTAACGGAGTAGTGGTATAATAGTTGCGAGGGTTCTCAATCTGTTCTGGTTGGAGCCTTTAGATCATCAATGTCGAAACTCTACCAAATCAACTTATCATATTACCTTCGGAAGATTGAGCAAATCCACATCATGTAGTCCAATATGCACATATCAAATCATTGAAACCATAGTCAAAGGGGGAAAATATCATCAATATATCATCGGCATGTGGAACCTCTACTATAGAATTCTTCATTCCAGACAACTCTAAATCATCATGCCAAACAGTTTTCATTTCGTAATCTATAAAGTGTCTGTGATGATCGCTTCAGTGACAGACTATTCTTATCAAAAGAACAGTCTGCGATGATAGACATCCACGTCACCACAGGAACAATAAGCATCTATGAAGTCATATATCATAGATGTCTTATTAGAGAAACCGTCTGCTTTTAGTCTTATATCACAAATTGTTCCCCTCTTAAGCCAACTGCTTTATGTTGAATGATCATAGACGGATCTTGTCTTAAAACCATCTACCTGTACACACAACCTATATGTTTTCTACTTCCTAGCTGCCCTTAGGAGTTGGCAGCCATGCACTCTGCAACAAATAGTATACAAATGAAATACACACACATAGACTGCATATATATGCATAATAATAGTAAAATTTTCCATGCAAGGTAGAAAAATGTCTAAAATTATGTACAATGGTCTGAAACCAACATCTATAACTAATCAAATGTTAGCTGAAATTCATCAAAAGTATTGTACAATATCTAAAATTCTACAAATGAGGAGTAGTCCACCTTGGTCGATGCGATGGAGGGGCTCGGTGGTGGTGGAGGAAGCCATCTATGGGACGAGATCAAAGTGGTGGCGACGGAGGATTTGAAGAATCATAAGGAAATAGTTTATCACGACACATATATCAAAGATAATTAATATTACACATATCATTAGAATATCGATCCATTGTTTAGGACTACATATGTTTGCAACATCTGATTACACATATCTACATTTATGATATTCAACAGACTCCACTAAAATATTCAGCAGATCAGACTCCACCCAACTAAAGATACATTTATCTAGATAACTCTCCTGAGCTTCTTCTTGAATGCATGATCCATCCTCAATATATAAGTTGCAGTGCACAATCAGTCTCCTAGCGATCAGACTCCTGATAGAGTTTGTCGACACCACTTCCAGCACATTCTCTAGTTTCTAGTGGTTAGACTACCACTGCACCGGTCATATTGTCACCTACGGCTAGACCGCCGTGCAGTTGGTCAGACCACTGACTCCACGCGCGCCTCCAATGCATGTCGGCTCCATATGCATTGTTCTCTATCCCGAATGTACCGCAAGATATCCTTGATCACTAGAACTTCAGTTTCTCCCTGAACCTAGTTCTGATCCCGTCATCGACCACGTTCGCTCTCGAGAAACACATGCATATGTACAAACATAAAAACACATACGAACACAAGTTCTTCCTAACTTCACTCAAGATTAGTCCTTGCAATATCACTCACATGAGTGTATTGCATCCATAGCAAAACCACAACTACACTACAAAAATCGTATTTGCATAACATATCACTATGCTACCATGAGCATAGCAAGCAACATCTTAGCAACACTTGCACGTAGGACTAGAAATAAAGCTTGAGACTTGTGAGCCAGCTTAGGCTTGAATGGGCTCGGCTTGGCTTAGTGGCCAAAGGAGCCGAGTGTGAGCCACCTTCCCAGTTTGGTGGCCAAACGAGCTGAGACTGAGATGGTTCGCGAGCGGCTCGGTGGCTTGGCGCTAGCCTAGCCAAGCAAAGCCTATAGAGCACCGCGTGAAGCATCCAACGTCATCCATTAGGGCTTTAGGGTTCCTCCATAGCTCCACTCCAAGTCTCCATGAGGCATCAGATAGGGCTTCCTCATCCCACCGCTAGACCGCCCATACGCTGAGATGCGGAGACACCAAGTCACCCTGATGCCCCCTCTTCATCAGCCTCGCCCTCTCCGGCTGTCCGCCCTTAGCTCTCGTTGGCAGCGGGTCGTAGTCCCGTCGCGACTCCTCCTCCTCACCCAGTGCCACCGCACGCCCAGTGCCTCTCCACCAGCAGCCACCACACCACCACATCCCAGACACATGCTACATGTCGTGACGCGCCTTGCTATGAAGCGTGTCGTCAAGCGTGTTTGCATGTCGTAGTACATGCTGTCGTCGGTCTTGTCGAAGTTGCATGCGCACCGTAGGGCTCGTCGCTGAGCAGCTAAGGGATGGCTGAGATGTAGGTGTGTGTCTTGCCACTGTCCATGTTCTCCGTGCACCATGAGTAGTATAACAAATCAAAGAAAGGCTACGAGATATTGAGTGCAACATTCAAACTCAATAGTGTCAGGTGTCAGCTCATGGTTAGTGTGAAGACCAGAGCCTACCGAAGTGCTGATCCCTCAATCTATCCTGCATATTGTCCAGAATGGTGTCAAACTAACCCTCGCTCGCGAGCCAGTCGAGCTGGCTCGAGCCACCACCGAGCCCGAGCAAAGCCTGGATTTCAGCCCCTACATACACATCATCCTATGCCATTATGCTAAATCACTTTGATGCAAATTTCAATACTAAACCAATTTTTATCACACATGATCTCACAATAGGCCTAAACTAACACTAATCCTTAATCTTTTTCTAATTTTTTGATCTTCAACTTCAATTCAAAAGCGGCTCTGAAACTCTCTAAGATGAGTGTGTGTATTCCCTAGAGCTTCAACAACATCAAATGGTTGGAGGGTGGAGTATTTATAGCCCCAAGTCCAAAAATCAGCTGTTGGATCTTAGGCTACAAAAACTCCACTCACAGTAGTGGTGACTCCCCACCGTATAGTACAGTGACTTGATCTCTTAAGGTACCACTTTGGTAAACTCTTTGTCTCATGGTACGATGCCCACCGTATAATACAGTGACCTTAGAACATTTTTGATGTCTTATATGTGCCTTTTGTCTTCATTCACCGTATATTATTGTGCCCACCCCTATGATACGATGACCTATTTTCTATAGAGGACTTGTCTAATTTAAACCAACTCAAGTACCGATCTTTATGGATTTTTTTCCTTGATGTTTTGGATCTTCCACTAGTCTATTAGAGCTAGCAAAACCTAGTGTGCATGACCTATGAGGTAACTACACTAAAGACACTAGATTAAGCTACTAAGCTCAAACCCCTCTTCATAGTAACACTAAAGAAAATAAACCTATCTACATAAGTGATGCTCTCAACACTAAAGATGGCAACAGGCAAAATGCCTGAGGATAGAGGCTACATAGACCGTGCCCGCAAGGAAAATCCTATACCCGTGCCCGTGCCCGTCACCCACGACGGGCAGTAAACCATGCCCGTGCCCTCCATTCGCGGGCATCACGTGCCCGCGGGCACGCCCGCGTGCCCGTCAGCCAACAAGTAGTTGATATAGGGAGTTTTGGTTTCTTATACAGGGAGCTTTTCATAGCAATACAAGTACATACCAACAATCTCATCAAATTTAAACATACAGAGAAAAGAAAACATTCTTAAATACTTAGTGCATCACACATTCACACACATATAGGATTGTTCAACAACACAATTACATAACAGTCTATCCATGCAAATAAACAGAACAATGAATAAGTTCATCAATCAAATTCAACACTAGTGATGCATGATTCTTTTTGCATATCTTCTTCGATGTCTTCAAGGCATGACCAGAAGCTATTAAACCTTCCATCACCTTCATCTACAATAAAATTTATGTATATTAGTAGCAGATCATATATTAGAAATAGAATACATTGCTAATGCACACTTTTTTACCTTTGAGATTGTGACGAAGTCAACTTTAGCTGCACATCAAAGCTTCCAATATTCTAGGAGTAAGACGGCTGCGATGCTCCCTTAAAATCCTTCCACTAGTGCTAAAAGCTGATTCAGAAGCTATTATGGTGATTGGAATAGCCAAAATGTCACGAACAATTAGCCTCAAAGTGGGATAACAAGTTCCGGCCACTTTCTACCAACCAAGGACATCAAAATAATCATTCTCATCATGAGGAAGAGTTTCTTCATCCAAATAGCGCTCTAGCTCATTCTTACTTCTAACAAAGGTAGTAGTCTTCTTATGTGCAGCAAGGGTTTTAAAAATTGACAAAACAACAGCTGCACTAACTGAAGAAGAAGCACCACTAGATGATGTGCTCACAAACTCTTGATCTTTCACTTGGTAATTTTTCATCAAATCAGTTAGCAATTCGTGGGCGTCTGCAACATATTTTCCAGCTGCTTCTTCACCAAAAAGGGCAATGTAGCAAGCATGCAACATTGTCATCTTAAGACGTGGATCAAGAATAACAGCAACAACCATAAGATCATGGATGTCAGCCCAAAACTTATCATACTTTGCTATCATGGCAGCAGCCATTTTCCTAATAATTTCATCTTCATCATGACCCCAAGACATGATTTTGAGTTTAATCTCACATACTAAAGTTCAGAGTCTGTGTCTGTTGGTACCTCGGGGAGGAAGCCAAGCAGGACGGGGATGGGCTCAGCAATGTCGTTGTCGTGCTGGGAGAGGGTGCCCCCCGAGTCCGCAGTCTTCGCACTGGGGGAGCGTGATGGCGACCCATATCGATGAGCTCCCACACGACGGAACAGTGGAGCTCCCGCGCCAGCGCAAGCTCCTGCGGGGCTGCGGGCTGCCAGCGGTCGGGGCCCAGGAGGAGGGAGGGAGTGCGGGGCTATGGGCTGCTGGCGGAGGAGGGAGGGAGGGAGTGCATTGCTGCGGGTTGCGGGCTGTCAACGGGTCGCGGAGGAGGGAGGGAGTGTGGGGCTGCGGGCTGCCGGCGACCGGAGCCGGGGAGGGTGGGAAGCAGGGTCAGAGCTCGGAGGCGGACAAGATCTGGATTCTGGGCTCGTGGTGGCTGAGATGCTGAGTGCAGGCCAACAGGGGTGGGCGGGTCCGCGGGTGACATCAGTGGAGAGAGGTGAGAGGAGAGAAACAGAGAAACCCTAAGCTGTTGTTTATATATGTCAAGACTCAAGTTGTCTAGGGCTCACCTATCAACAGTTTTGGAGCGGATTTGCGGGCGAAGCGGGCACGGGCAAGGGTTTTTCATGCCCGGTTCTTGAAACCTGACGGGTTTAGATGCAAACCCGCATCCATGCCCGTGGGTGCAAATTGAAACTTGTATCCTTGCCCATCGGGTTTTTTGCCTGCGAGCACACGGGTATTTTGTACCCGTTGCCATCTCTACTCAACACCATGTTTACTTGTCTAAATTGTAGATCTTTATATCTTTATGAAGCTCTTATTTAGTCTTGATGTTCACATAGCATCCATGATACTAAACCTTGTAAACAATGTTAGTGCCATTGACTATCTTTACATTAATCACCAAAATCACATTGACCAATGCTAGAGTCCTTGATCTTTCATCGTGATGGTGGTGGACGTCAGGGATCGGAGGTGGAGGACCTAGCTGTCATTCTGCAAATCCAAAAATGAGGAGGATGTAATGGAGTGGATGTTAGGGAGGCGGAGGAACTGACGGTGGTGTGTATCTGGCGAGGAGGAAGCGAGCACCTACAACGCTGGATGCGAAGCCGTATCATGCTGGCAGCTCCGGTGGATGTTGACAATGTGGAGGAAGATGAATGGGTGAAATGACTCTGTTTATGCCACTATACATATATGTCTATACCTATCCAGAAATATCTCATATGCCTTTCTTTGTACCAAGCACTGTCTATGTTATATTTTATCATAAATAATTTCCAATTAAGAACGTTTGTAATAAGCACGTTCAAAATTCAAATACTTACTACTAGTAAAGTAATTCGCTTATGCCCTCACCTCCCCATCTTCCATCCCATCCCATCCAAGGAGCCCACTTATTTCTCAATCTCCTATCACATCCCAACAAAGGAGCTTACTTCACACGTTCACACTAGAACCAAACCAATTACGTTTTTTTTACTCTAACTAGTAAACAAACTCTATTTTGGTTGCTAATAATTTCCTTGTGATTGCACTCAACAGAAGAAGAAAAGGTTACAAGTCAATCAAATATAAAATCCCATAAACAATAATAGTAGAAGGTTTGTTACCAAACACCATCTATGTTATATTTTATCACAAATGGTTTTCAGTTAAGAACTGTCTGTGATAACCCTATTTTAAAATCTGTTACCTGTCATGCATTCTGCTATCCACATTTCATACACACAATGCACATTTCAACATAGCTTGATTTCTCGCTATTTCATAGCTAAGTTAGAGATATACATATTGCATATCGATGTATATATTACAACCCGAAGCTAGCCAAAATAGGGTTGGTACCCATGAAGCCAAAGTGAAGCTAAGCCGACATTGCTACACTTCTCCCATTTCCTAGCTAGCTAGCACTATTTACTACACTAGCTGTAACCCTACTACTAGGTATACACTGCTATATATACTAGCTACTAGCTGCACATAGTACTATATCTATTGCAACTTCCTCATCTTCAAGACTAGGGTGTCGTCCTCGTTGTCGTCGGTAAACAATTGGGACTAATGTGGCCTGTCAGGCATCAGCTGCAACCAATGCAAGCTGTTGGGCTCATTGTCATCGAAACCGTAGCCCTTAGGCTCTTCCTCCACCTCCTCAGGCTCCTCATCATCATTGGATCCCTCCTTGCCATCACACTCCTCACCGTCGGGGCCATCCTCCTTGGGTTCCTCCCCGTCGTTGTCGTCACCGTGCATGCCAGTGACCTTGCCGTCACCCAAATTCACCTCATCATTGTCATCATCGTGACCGTCATATCCCTCCTCCTAGGGATCTATCCTCCTCAGCATTTTCCTTGCCGTACATGTCAGTGACCTTGCCATCGCGCACATCTGCCTAATCGTTGCCATCGTCATGACCGTCATAGCCATCCTCCTCGGGCTCAGGCTCCGATTCCTCCTCTTCCACAGGCTCGGGCTAAGTCCTTGTCTTCTGTGGGCTCAGGCTCCTCCTTGGGGTACGAGTCCTCCTTTGCATCGGGATCTCTCATCATTGGCCGACATTGGTTCTTCTTTGTCATAGCTGAGCCCGGCGAAGAAAAGAGCCCCCGACCAGTTGTGGGCCTCTTCATCATGATTGGAAGAAAGCGTGGGCGATGACAACCTGAGTGGCGATGACGAAGAGGGAAGTGACCAGGCCAACGACGAGACGACCATGGTGTGGATCTTTGGAGAGTGAAGTTAGAGAGAGGGGGGCTAAAGTGAGAGTGAAAACAATAACAACTGGATCTCCCATGCGAATATAAAATGTTTGCGCCGTCTGCTCTACTACCATACTCTTTGCATTCCAGATAGTTCATGACAGGAACTGACTATGATAACTACATATCGCAGATGGCTCCTTAGTACTAACATATGAAATTATATCACAGCCAGCCTCATGCATAGAACCGTCCGCCATGATTGACTATATCACATATGACTATTAAATGCAACTGTTTGGGATGATATTCCAAAGGGGCATTTGCAAATACTTCCCTGATTTTTTATTTTTTTTTGTAAGGATACCACTCGAATGGCAGTTTTAATGGTATTTTTACAATTTTTTAGTGGCAAACTTACAATAACATCATAAGTAATAGTTTCTTTGCAATTGTCCCTATTCAAAAAGGTTATTGTTAGGAGTCGTATCTGATGTTCCTCTCTCCCATATGGTTTTTGACCCCCGAGCTCCACCAACCTAAGAGCAAACAATTCAGCTAGTGAACTGCCTTATCTCTATCACAGACATTTTTTTAAAACTGATTGTGATATCTCGTAAGATACTGGTGTTTTGTAGTAGTGAACTGAGACCCATACATCTTAGTCTCACAACGAGTTGCATATATACTGCAAAATTAAATCACACCCATTTCTCACAACCAGTTGCATATATACCACAAATCGCACCCATTGCAACGACATCTCTTCCAAATTTTTCCAAGGGAAAAAAGCACCAATCGCGCATCCGCCCCCATTTCATCATCTGCCCCCACACTTCGAGGCTTCCAGCATGGATAACTGGATATATAGGGCTCCGGCAGACACAGACACCCCCGGCCAAGGCTCACCATTGATCCATAGACAGACTAGTCACACTGCTGTTCCATTGGCAGCGACATCTGAACTCCCAAGTGCAGTTCGCACGCACGCGTAATTTGTAGACTTCTTCAGGCTTCCCTGTTGAGCACTGGGCTGCCTATCTCCTCCTGGTCTCGCGCTCTCGTGACCATGACAGCAGTGGGTTTTGGTCAAAAAGTATGCGGGGACGAAAGAAAAAAAGGTCGGACGAGATGATACACACAGCATACAAGTTGCCCTAAAAGGTGTAGAGCATGCGATCTAGCAATAGCTGAATGCAGGGCCCTAAGTCTTAGCCGACTAGTATAAAGTACAAATGAAAACTACAGCACCCCATCACCATTGTTAGTGTCCTCTTGATCTCATTGTCAGCCAAGGAGGATCCTTTTTGCATTATAATTTGCAAATTCAATGCTATGGATTATATATATCGTACGTACTTCACGTGAGCTGTCGGTTAAAAAATAAACGGCACATATATAAATGATTTATTTATTATCCAAGAAACGATTTTAAAGAGGCCTTAAATATATTGAAGGGGCATAAGTTTAGATTGGTTTGTGTTAGCTAACAGTGTTGAGTCAATCCTAGTGATTGCTCCCTTCTTAAGTGCATTGAGAGAGACCCAACTCTAGCACTATATAACATGCACTAAGATCCAATAATAACACCACAGGGCTGCCATCATTCCAGCACATAGGGCATGGCCTTGGCCTTATCCAGTTAATTCGAAGGCCATTGGTAGGGCCATGATGTTCAAATACGAGGCATTAGATCATCTCCAATCATATTCCTTTCATTTTATTTCTTTCTCGATTCTCTTCTCCATTCCCATTCTCTTTATTTTCTCTCATCTTCGATAGCTTCTCTTTAAGGGGAATCACGAAGTGAAATGATAGATAATCCTGTTCTGAAGGGAATGATATTGAGAATCCCTTCGTGATGGGAACCGTAAAGAGAAACCGTTAGAGTGTTGAAGGGAATGAAAATTCCTTCACAACGAGATTTTTCGTCCTCGAAGAATACCGTTGGCAGTAGTCTTAGATTAAATCGCGATGATCATCCGACCGTCCAGCAGTAATGCAGAGTGCCAATACCTTATGTTCCAGTGGGTTTGCAGAATAGTTAATTCTTTGGTTGGTGGTATTAAAATTAGTTCTGGCCATAGTACTTGGCTTGGATCTTCTTTTGGACGCAAACGGAATAGACTAAATATCCAGTGAGGCTTTTGCGACCTTCTTTTTGGACGATTTGGATACTTTGATCTGCTTGTATATCTTGAATTGGCTTGAAGAGATTCGCTAGCCGTCTCGTGATCAAAGCAGACGAGACATGTGCTGTTGTTAACTCCTGGAAGTTGAAAGGCAGTCAAAGATCTCTCTGTTCTTGATCACTTTGGAGTCAAGTCAGTTAAGCTGGATCTACTGGCATCTGCCTCCCCTATCCTTCCTCTTCTTTTTCTCCCCCATCAAACGGTTCGACGCATGACAATACGGACCGGCTTGATTAAATTTACGCAGCGCAGCAGCTGTGCCCTAAGCACCATGGTTAGGATCGGGAAGAAATTTTATAACACTCTGATCTTTCAAAAAACTCGCTCTTCTCGTGTAACACGTGTCCCTGCTCTCTCCTACACACGCGTCAGCTGTTAGATTAGAAGAGAAACGGTGTGAATCAGAATCTCGCAGAGTCTTTCGTACGAAGTTTTTTATAAAATTTCCTTCTATTAGGATCACCTACGTATGTAGCCAGTGAGGCCTTGTGTGCTGCCGGTGACGATGGCTGCAGAGTGCCGACCATGGCTGTGCAACTCTGCACTGGAGCAGTGTAAAGGTAGTTAGTACTGGATACCGGTGGAAATGGAGCTCAACTGGACGCAACAGAATTGGTGAGTTGAAGTTTCGTTGCTCCAGACATTGTTATGGTGAGCACAGCTAGCGATTCTTCCATTGCTCCGTGTTTCTTTTTTGTTTTTGTTTTAAGGAAGTCGGGATGGGAGGTCCCTACCTGATTTTCATTAATAATGAAGAGGTTTCGTGTTTCTCGGACTGCCTTCAGGAAGCCGTCAAATCGCAAGAAAGAATTTGTTGTGTTTACTACAATTTTCTAGTGTAAGCAAAGCTTAAGCAATGCCCATGCACTGCTGGTCTCTTTTGTGAAGGAAAGTCTGGAGAGCCCATGTAATTTGTTCAAGGCCCACGGGCTCATACGCTCGCTACTTGGGGATTGAGCCTAAGTACATGAAAATTATAGTTTTCTATGATGGCAGACAGTGGCGGACCTAGAAATTCTAGGTTGGGTATACAAGATTGTTAGGAAGCGAACTCGCGAAGTGTAATTGAGCTGGTGGGTGACTAGATACGTAAGCCGTAGACTGATGGGAGCATGTGGATGTGAGGATGGACTGACAACAGATATTGAATAGAAGACTAAGGTTGTGAGTTTTAAACCCAATTAGCTACATACTACACGTATATCTAATATATACTGTATATACAATTGATTTTTCCAAAAAAGTTAGGTATACAATTGCATACCCATGCACCAAGATGGGTCCGCCGATGATGGCAGGGGCTTGAGCTAGGGCAGGAACCACGCCTTCCGATACCAAATCGATGTAACAAGTGTTATAAACGTCAGTAAGACATGAAACTAACAAATCTGTCGTTTTTGCATTCCGACAAGTTAATGCGCTGCAGATGCTGTAAGCCAGATACACCGTTTTTCTTATCTATAACAACATTGATCTATCCTTGTGACACCATGAATAATAGCACGTATCATATGTGTTGATAGAGGTTATAGCAACAGGTAACATGTTGCTATTGATCAACTCTGTTGTAGTGCTTCCAACTATATGTATTTCCGTGGAGCTAGCATTTAAATATAAGTGATCACCAAATGGTAGATGATGATTAACAAGCTACTGCATCGGCACCATTGTATGTACAAAGCCTGGTCAGCTCTTCGTGCTTCGTCGTGTGTGGACCGTAGAAGAATATGTGTATAATGTGATTGCACTACTATAGAATATAATTTATATATTGATTCATCTCTATCGATTTTTTACGAGCCGATAGTGATAGAAGTATCGCTTCGGTTCATATCAAAAATCGACACTAAAAGCTCATTCAAAAAGAACCAACAATGATAATCGACTATCACCACCGATTCTAGCTATGAACCGGCAGTGATACTATTACTATCGATTCTTCTTATGAACCGGTAGTGATGTGTTGATTATTATTGTCAACTCTAACCATGAGTCGACAATAATAGTTCGTCAAGTATCACTGTCGGTTCTTGTTACACACCGACAGTAATAATGGATGATAGTTTATCTTTAAAAATTCATAATTTTATCATACGAAGTTAGATGGGGATAAACTTTATATGAAAATTGTAACCCTCAATAAGATCTACAACTTTGTAGTTGAATTTTTTTTATTTTGAATCACTTAGATGTCAAAATAATTGTTTAAAATCTCAAATAAAAAGCGATGACCGTGGTCGAGTGCATGATATTTGAACGGGTTGGGTAGAGCCATGATAATGCATAATAGCTTATTTTAAAAAGTTCATAAGTTTTCATACGAAGTTGTATGAGGACAAATTTTATATGAAAATTATAGTTTTCGACAAGATCTACAACTTTGTAGTTAAAAACTTTTTTATACGAAATCATTTAGATGTTCAAATAATCATTTGAAGTTTCAGTAAATAAGAAATAAAACAAAAACATATCATATTACCATTAGCAAATACTCTATGGTGAAATGGTAAGGCAGCCTCATGCAAAAGGATATGTGCCTCATGCAAAATGGTATGACTTAGGACGGCGCAAAAAATGGTATGTTGGGCAAGCACCCTAGACTTTTTAGCAAGGAAAAAATAGTTTCATGTCACCGAAAGATGACCACCTTAGTGCTATACCATCGAACTGCCCTGGTACACTTCAATAAACTCAAAGTTAATTTCAAGAATTCACTTAATATACTATTCCGTCGACACTTTACTGCCTCGTGTGGTCAATTTTTTTGTTTTGTACTGTGAAAAGGGAAAATGTTCTGTTTTGGTTGATGAAAATAGAAGACAAATAGGCCTGGATTGCCATCCATATTTGTAGTCTGCAGTCTACTTCAGTTAAACTGAATATGAGTTAACGGTTTCAGCTGCTTGACACCATGGCATCTGATTTAGTCCTCCAAGTCACATGAGTTTTTCAAAATAGCTTATGTTGATGTGACATCAAATGTAAATGTATTTTCAGAAAGAATAAATGTTGAAAAGGAGAAAAGGACTATTAACGGCCAATTAAAGCAAAAAAAACTTCATTCGAATCTCAATGAATTTTGAGAAAATAATATAATTCCAGTAGGAATTGACCAAAGTTCCATTGTTCTGAAAAGGCATTTGCATACATTTCGACTCTGCGAGCTCATGTTTAACAAAGGCTCTTCAATAGCTCTGATGTTTTAGGATCCATGTCCTAGTGCGGTGGTGAAGGTGTGAGATAGACTCCACCTGCCAGGATTCAATTAAACTCTAAACCCATGATTTATCAACAATGTGAGTACTTCATATAGTTTTTTAGGCATGTGATAGTGATGTCCTGGTGCGGTCAATACTACAGAAAATATCATCATTGTCCGTTCAAAAACTACATTAATACCGGTGTTTGAACCAATTATAGAATTAGTAGTAATTGTGCATATCACTGCAGTGATACAAACTATCACTATTAGTTCTTGAACTTATTCTGCTGATTTGTATACTTATCATTGCCAGTTCCAGTTGCAAACCGATATCACTCAATCCAGGACAAAAATAAAAAAATAAAATTTAAATAGGCTGATAATAATTTAACCGAGCTTTATATTATTAATCTCTAAAATTAGAGTTTTATATCACACTAATCTATAATTAAGTCACTAAATCAGCGATGGATCCACATGATTCTTCTCCTGCTCTTGCCACTCCACTACCACCTTTGCTGCCACCTTCTTCGACCATGCCACCCACACCCGCGACATCGTTTGATGATGAGGCGAAGGCCCCGCCGGAGAGCTCGAACGAGACGTAAACCTCAGACTCTGGCGAATCAGCAAGGTCTCCCTCTGAGGACGACGGTATGTGGGACTACTTTCTCGATGAACCGAAGGCGAAGAGGCCCCGATTGAGCTCTGTTGAGGAGGAGGATCCAGGTGACGACGATGAGGACGAGGACGAGGACGACTATTACTTCTTCATCATCGTGCCGACTAGTATATGCAACACGTACGTTTAGGGTTTTTTTTGTGCGAGACGACTACTACTTCTTCGTCATCGCGGCCGACCGGTATACACAATGTGTACATTTAGGGTTTTTTTGCACACGCGGGTTTAGGGTTTTTTGCGTGTGGTCATGCACATCTTTTGTTTTTGGTGTACAGTGATGGACGACGGCATTGGAGGGGAGAGGGTGAGAATGAGAGCAAGAGTGATCAAAGTGCGAAACATTTAAAGGTGTTTGGGATAAGTCGAGCAGGCGGACGTATGAATCCGTACGATTTTTTTTTTTGTTATGACTCGGCCTTTTATGTGAGCCTTGAGCTTATGAACCGATAGTGAAAGGAGGGAAGGAATGATCCTTTCTGTAGTAGTGGGTGGTGAAGGTGTGAGGGCACGACTCCATTTACCAGGATTAAATTAAACTCTAATACCCATGATTTATAAACACGTGAGTGCTTTCTACAATTATTTTGGTATATATATAGTGACATTCATATATGATAGTGACATTCTTATGGATGTGTGAGTGTGGTGTGTATGTGTGGTGTTGTATTTCGTGCACATTATTCTTATAATCGAGAAAATAGCTCCCATATTTCTGATTTTCCATATGAATTAGTACGATGCGTGTTTTCATTTTGTTTAGAAGGAAGGATGTGTAGTCAACTACTCCAAGTTGTGCTTATACTGGGAGAATTAACCCTATTTTTTGAAAGACAGTGATATTTCGATTATGGAGAACTTGATGTTAATGATTCAATGGCTCCAATCAGAACAAATCGATCCCCTTATAATCATTACACCGCAGCTCTGTTAGAATCATGCACAAACATGATTGACATTGCCAATAAGACTAAATCCCTGCAAATGCAACGAGATCACAAGCAAGAACGTAGAAGAAGCAGTCTAAAATTGCGAATTGGATTAAGCAATCTAAAAATTGCCTAGGACCAGCATATGCTGTTATGCATCTTGATGTATTGTTATGCCTACTTGCCATAAACAAATGCCAATTCAGGATAATGCATAACCATTAGACTACTCCCAATGGGAAGTTTCATATTTATGTTTCCAAAAGTGTCACATAAGCAAAAATGCATTTAGTTGATGGTTGAAATAGTCTCCTACGATATATTGTTTCATTTTGTTATTTCATAGGCAACACATGCAAGAGAGTGTCTATGTTGGAGAAAATGTCCAGGTGGTTTCATCTACATGAAACCCTTTTCTTCTTTTTTCATTACTTCTTTGCCACATCATAAAAAATGGACATGACAATCTATTTAATGAGAATGAAACACCCATTGGGAGTAGTCTTAGCATCTTGTTTGAGTTATTAGTTGTTGTTCCCAATGCTGGCAGATAGGTTAGCAGTGTTAAGATAGAGATAGAACTAGTTTGTTGTATCTTAGAGATAGCACGGCAACAAAACTTGTTGTGAGTAATTACTTGCCTTGCAAGATGCGTTGTACATTCAAAGCTGTAAACTCTATCTGTATTGATGTATAAATACACGTCGTGGCCTCCATCAGAGGTACCACGCCTTGATCTCATCTTACATGGTAATCAGAGCCATGCATCCTCAAGACACATCTAATTCATGGCGTCGTCATCTAGCTCGGCTCTAGGCTCATCCTCCCTTGGACACCCGGTGTCGGAGAAACTCACCAGGGAAAATTACCTAGTTTGGAGAGCATAGGTTCTACCGGCAGTGCGAGGAGCGCGCCTGACCGGCTTCCTAGATGGATCTTCAAACTCTCCGCCTGAGAAGATCGTTGTCACCAAGGCGGACAAGACCACGAAAGAAGCTGAAAATCCTGCGTTTGTGCAATGGATTGCGCAAGATCAGCAGGTTCTGGGGTATCTCCTATTGTCTCTGTCGAAGGAGGTGCTTGTATAGGTGGTGCACTTGAAGAATGTTGCCGATGTTTG
This sequence comes from Phragmites australis, assembly GCF_958298935.1. Taxonomy (NCBI): domain Eukaryota; kingdom Viridiplantae; phylum Streptophyta; class Magnoliopsida; order Poales; family Poaceae; genus Phragmites; species Phragmites australis. The sequence continues at coordinate 4,551,863 of NC_084934.1, forward strand.
GAAGGCAATCAGCGAGATGTTTGCCTCCCAGTTCAAGTCACAGATCATGCAAATCTGGACTCAGCTATCCCGAGAGCACAAGGGCGACCTCTCTGCAGCTGTCTACTTCACCAGATGAAGAGCTTAGTTGATGAGATGGCGACGGCCGGGAAGAAGCTGGATGATGATGATGATGTCTCATATATTCTTGGAGGCTTAGACTCGGACTACAATGGGTTCGTGTCATCGATGACTACTAGGGATGATATTTCCCTAAGTGATCTTTATGCGCAACTTCTTGCGTATGAAGCTCACTCGAACCTGCAATTGGATGGTCACCAATATCAATCCTCAGTGAATGCGGCTTTACATGGTGGACGTGGCCGTGGCTGAGGTAGAGGTCGTGGCCGAGGAGATGGGAGAGGTCGCGGTGGACATGGTCGTGGCGACGGGTCGTGACTTATATGCCAACTCTGCTCCAAGGAAGGGCACATGGTTCATATCTGCTGGAAGAGATTCGACCGCAACTTCTTCGGTGAAGATAGCGCCTTCCAGAAGTCTGCATCAGCTGCAGTGACATCATATGGAGTCGACACCAACTGGTATACGGACACCGGGGCTATAGACCACATCATCAGTGAGCTGGAGAAGCTCACAACACGTGAGAAATACAACGGGCAAGATCAAGTTCACATTGCAAATGGGACGGGTATGAGCATTAGTCATGTTGGTCAATCTGTTTTTCATACCCCTACCAAAAGTCTTTATCTGAACGATGTTTTATATGTTCCTATGGCAAAGAAAAACCTGATCTCTGTTCATCGCTTTTCTTCTGATAACAATGCCTTACTTGAATTTCATCCTAATTTCTTTTGTGTCAAGGATCAGGCAACGAGGAAAATTCTTCTTTGTGGTAGATGTGAAGGAGGTCTTTATCCTATTCCCTTGAAAAAGTCTGCACCACAGGCTCTCAGTACAAGCAAGCCCTTGTCATCTTGATGGCATAGTCGTTTGGGTCTATCTATTGAAAAATAGATCTGAAGTGTTTCAAGTATTTCTTAAATTTCAGCATCTTGTTGAACGATTCTTTAACAGGAAGATTCTCACCATGAAAACTGATTGGGGTGGTGAGTATCAAAAATTAAATTCCTTTTTCCAGAAAATTGGAATTGCTCATCATGTTTCTTGCCCTCATACTCATCAACAGAATGGTTCCGCTGAACGCAAACATAGACACATTGTTGAGGTTGGACTTGCCCTTTTTGCCCATGCTTCCATGCCACTAAAATTTTGGGACGAAGCTTTTCTCACAGCTACATATCTTATTAATCGTACACCTAGTCGTGTCATCAATTTTTCAACTCCTTTGGAAAAATTGTTTCATCAGAAACCAAGTTATGAGTTCCTTCGTGTTTTTGGGTGTGCATGTTGGCTTAATCTTCGTCCCTACAACACTCACAAACTCCAGTTTTGATCCAAGCAATGTGCTTTTCTTGGGTATAGTAAGCGACATAAAGGATATAAGTGTCTAGATATCTCTACTGGGCACGTTTATATATCTCGTGATGTCATCTTTGATGAATCTATTTTTCCCTTTGCTCATCTTCATCAAAATGCTGGTGCTCGGGTACAATAAAAAATCCTTCTTCTTCCACCCTCCTTGTTGAATCCAATGTCTAGGGGTGTGAAAAACGTTGATCATATATTGGCTAATGCTCCTACTAATGTTCTGGTTGAGGTGCCTGGTGTGTAGGGACAAGAACAGGAAGCAGATGAAATTTCGAAGGAAAGCTCTCGGTTTATGCCCCAGGATCAGTAGATGCTGGTTTTGGAGCCCAACATCGTCCCAGGCGTAGACTCCGGTGCTTTGCCTGCTGCCTGGACGTTCGATCGGAGGATGTTTCTTCGACCGTGGTGCTCCCCCGCGCAGGTCTCCGAGGTGCGGGGACTCAGGTTGATGCGGCTGGTGCAGGCACGGATGTGTGTACAACAAGCGTACATGAGCTAGGCTTATCAAGTGTACACGAGCCAGACTCTTCTACATCGACAATAGAAGGTTCCTCTACAGATGTTGCACTTGAACTCCCTATTTCTCCATTAGTAGCCTCACGTCCGAGAACAAGGCTACAAGATAATATATGTAAGCCTAGGATTTTTACTGATGGCACAGTAAGATATGGTTTTTTGACATCCACAGGAGAACCTGAGAGCTTAAGTGAAGCACTTGGTGACGAGAAATGGAGATCGGCCATGGAAGAAGAGTATGCTGCGTTGATGAAGAATAAGACATGGCATCTTGTTCCTCATACTCAAGGGAAGAATGTGATTGACTGTGCAAATGGGTGTACAAGGTCAAAAAAAGGCTGATGGGACCACTGACAGATACAAGGCAAGGCTGGTGGCAAAGGGATTCAAACAAAGGTACGGCATCGATTACGATGATACTTTTAGTCTAGTCGTCAAGGCCACCACTATTCGTCTTGTGCTATCTCTTGCTGTGTCCAACAAGTGGAGCATACGTCAACTAGATGTACAGAACGCGTTTCTTCATGATGTTCTGAAGGAGGATGTCTATATGAAGCAGCTACCAGGATATGAGAATGAACATTTTCCACATCATGTGTGTAAGCTTGATAAAACTCTTTATGGTCTGAAATAGGCTCCACGGGCATGGTATTCTCGTCTTAGCACCAAGTTGAAACAGATTGGGTTCACATCATCTAAGGATGACACTTCTCTTTTTTTCTTTAAAAAGGGAAATATCACTATTAATTTTTTGGTGTATGTCGATGATATTATTGTGGTGAGCTCATGTGAACAAGCCATTTCAGCATTGCTTGAAGACCTGCGTGGTGACTTTGCCCTCAAGGATTTGGGTGAGTTACATTATTTCCTGGGGATTGAAGTGACAAGGCAACAAGGTGATCTGGTACTATCACAAAGCAAGTATGCTTCTGATTTGGTACACTGAGCAGGTCTTCTGAAGTGCAAGCTCATGAATACGTTGTTGTCTGTATCTGAGAAGCTCTCAAGTTCTATAGGAGATCCTTTGAGCAGTGAGGAGGCTACTCGTTATAGAAGCATAGTAGGAGGTTTGCAATATTTAACTTTGACACGTCCTGATATTGCTTTTGCTGTTAGTAAGGTGTGTCAGTATCTGCATGTGCCCACTACTTACCATTGGTCGGCAGTGAAAAGGATCTTGAGATATATCAGTGGTACTCTGGAATATGGACTGAAAGTTACAAAGTCATATGTTGTGATTAGTGCTTTTTCAGATGCTGATTGGGCAGGATGTTTAGATGACAGAAGGTCAACAGGCAGTTTTGCTGTGTTTTTGGGATCTAAACTTGTCTCATGGAGTGCACGAAAGCAAGCAACAGTTTCTTGATCAAGTACAGAAGCAAAGTACAAAGCATTGGCGAATGCAACAACTGAAGTAATTTGGATCCAGACTTTGTTGAGAGAGCTGGGTGTTTATCAACACAAGGCTGCGATCCTTTGGTGTGATAACATTGGTGCTATATATCTTTCTGCTAATCCTATATTTCATGCAAGGACAAAACATATTGAGGTAGATTATCACTTTGTTAGGGAAAGAGTAGCACAAAAACTTCTAAATATTCGGTTCATATCATTAGGAGATCAGATTGCTAACGGGTTTACAAAGCCATTAACAGTGCACAAACTGGAAAACTTCAGGAACAACTTATGTAAGTTGTGATTGAAGGGGATGTTAAGATAGAGATAGAACTAGTTTGTTGTATCTTAGAGATAGCACAGTAACAGACCTTGCCATGAGTAATTACTTGCCTTGAAAGATAAGATGTACATTCAAAGCTATAAACTCTATCTGTATTGATGTATAAATACATACCGTGGCCTCCATCAGAGGTACCACACCTTGATCTCATCTTACAAGCAGCAGGTAAGGCTAATGCACCATCTAATTGGCTGGATGCACGACGGAGATAAGAAATAGATATACAGGCCTGTGTACCACTCATGTCAACGGAACCTGTTTACCACTCGTGTCAACGGAGTGAAAGTTTTCGAATTCCTGATGGCATGAAGTGAAACATGACTTATTTTATGGCATTCAAACAAGAAGTTATTAAACAAATATATTCATAAGAAGCTTGCCATGTGGCCCCAAGGCCCACAAGTGACTAAGCCATGTAAAAGTGAAACCATGGACCGATTAGGGGCAAAAAGAACGCAAGATTGACGAGTATACATGCAGGCTTCTGTAATAGCTGGCCATTGTGCTGACAAAGCTAATTTGGTAATACAGGGATTTTATCATATGCATGGATTCACGCTTTCGCACAGAACATGGGAGCCTGTATGCACAGAACAACCGCGCTGCTAGCTACAAGCCAGCTCATGGAGGTAGAAAGAGTCCCTTAAATTAATTGGGAAACATCAATACAAATACAGGGCAAAGCATTGGCATTTGCACTCAAGGATTTCACACACACGCAAAGAGATCTATCTATCTATCTATCTATATCTATCTATCTATCTATCTATCTATCTCTATCTATCTATCTATCTATCTATATATATATATACACACACAGAGAGAGAGAGAGAGAGAGAGAGAGAGAGAGAGAGAGAGAGAGAGAGAGAGAGAGAGAGAGAGAGAGAGAGAGAGAGAGAGAGAGTGTGGAGGGAGCGGCCCAGACCGTCTTATGCAATGCTGGGCAGCTGTTGGGTGAGGAGTATCGACCCAGACCGCAACTCGCTGCGCCGCCCCACTTCTTTATCTGCCCCTCAGATGCTGGCGGCGTCCGCGTCTGCGCATGCGCTCCGCCCAGCCAACGGCCCTTCTTCTGACCACCACCAGCTCGTCGGCATCGACGACCAGGCGCGCTCCCTGGTCGAGCGGCTGAAGGAACGGGTCGACGAAGAGCGCTATCTCAAGGTGTTCTCTGTCGTAGGGTTCGGGGGCCTCGGCAAGACTACGCTGGCCATGGAGGTGTGCCGGCGGTTGGAGGCGGAGTTCCCGTGCCAGGCGATGGTGTCGGTGTCTCAGGCGTTCGACCCTGGCAGGGACCTCAAGGCGCTGCTCAAGCGCGTGCTTCAGCAGGTCGTCAAGGTCAAAACGGAGAATGAGAGAGGGGTCAAGGAAGAGGGGACCCTGAGAGAAATCGACGGCCTGGATGAGCACCAGCTGGCCGACCAGAGATTATCAAGGACAAAAAGTACGTACAGCTGGGAGATTCTATCCCCCTGGGTGAAAACGGGACGGGAAGGATATTTTCCGTCCGCCGTCCGTATTTGCGAAGCAAATATGAGGTGACTGGTATTTGTGTTTGATATTTGTCAATATTATATGTGTCTGATTTTGGATCTGAGAAAAAAATGTGATATATGGTAAATTAGTGTGTCGAAGCGTATCTGCGTTGTTTTGTTCAAGCATGCCCAACGAAATGGTCACAGTGGGTTTCGCTAGCAGAATTCTAGTACAATACTTGCTTTCATTCTGCTTTGGGCAAGTCTCCTTTCTTTGTCCTTTATGGCTGTGAACCTCGTGCTTTTGGGATTTCTGCTGCAGATGCTTGCTCAGTTCCTGACTTTGATTGGTTGCATAGTAGAGAGCTCATGACCAAGCTGTTACATCAGCATTTACAAAGAGCTCAGCAGCGGATGAAATCTCAGGTAGATAAGAAGCGGACCGAGAGAGTGTTTGCTGTGGGTGATTCAGTCTATCTGAAACTGCAGCCATATGTGCAGTCGTCGGTGGCAGCGTGGGCCAATCACAATCTATCCTTCAAGTACTTTGGCCCTTATATTGTGCTAGCGCATGTTGGAGCAGTCGCTTACAAACTTCAGCTTCCAGCTGGGAGTTCTATCCATCGTGTCTTCCACGTCTCACAACTGAAGAAAGCAGTTGGTGCGAAACATCAGGTAACTCAAGAATTGCCTCCTGTGGAGGTTGAGTTTCAGGTACCTGAACGTGTGCTGGACAAGAGGGTACGACGCAAGGGCACTACTACGGTGTCTCAAGTATACATCCAGTAGTCTGGCATGCCTGCTTCCTTGGCGACTTGGGAGGATGAAGAAGCTCTGCATCAAGCTTTCCCTTTGCACCGGCTTGAGGTCAAGCCGCGTCTCAAGAGGGGGAGAATGCGAGGTGTCTGCCAGTAGAGAAGAGGAAGGAATAGGTTGAAGTCGGACCATCGCGTCGTCCAGAACAAGCTAAGAAACCCAACAACAAGTTCGTGGGCTCTCAATGGGGAAAGTAGCTTCGGTCCATAGGGCTTGTAATGTGTGAATGGCCTGTGAGCCACCTGGTACCGACAAATACTAGAGTGGAAAGGAGAGAGGGGTATCCATATGGTACTGAACTGGTTTCGTCTTCCTCAACACAACTCTGCTCCTTCCCCAAATGCTTTCTGTTGGGGATCATCTCCTGCCGTCTCCGTACCCGAAGGGAACTGCGAAGTTAGTTGGTGGTGCTGCGGGACAACCGCTGTGTTGATTGCATCTTCCATAACCAAATTGGCGTATGCGAAGACTGATCTGCCTCGACTGTCGGGCGAAGCTCCAGTTCGTGTCCCGCGCCCTTCGCTTGATGCGAAGACAAGACCAGGCCTTCGCCTGGAGGCGGCGAAGGCAGCTCGTCAAGAGGTCGGACGGAGAGGTCTTCGATACCCTTCGGTTGAAAAGCAGCTGGACAGTGGGCCCAATTGTCATGGGCACTGTTGTAATTATGGAATCATGCTTATTTGTACTATATTGCCCCCGGATATTCCGGGAATGTAGCAGGTTAGGGGGTAATATGTGTAAACCGGGTCCGTGATCGCCGGGTACGGGCTATAAATAGAGCCACAGTGTAAACATGAACGGTAACCGAGACTGTTCTACTTTCAGTACACGTCATCGTAAGGAGCCTTCGCTGGTTCCACCCCCGAAGGCCCCTCTTGTCTGGGACTTCGATCCCAACAGTTGGCACCGTTCGTGGGGATCGAACCCACGACCACGTGGTATCGAAAAAGAAAGTGAAGCCACCTGGAGTAGCGGAGGCGCTACTAGAACTCACAGCCACAGTCGGACCTTCGGCCGATAGAACCACTTCGGTGGTACCAGAATTAGGAAATGCCTCAGTCGGGGGGACTTCGGCCGCACAACACCAGAATTGCGAAGTTGACACAGCGCAACAACAACCTGCCGATGGCCGACATGACGATACACTACAGGTGGACGCGGAGCAAATGCCGATCATGGATCCAATAGATCGCATTCGCTTCGATGTTCCGGAAAAAGAAGGCGAAAGAGGGCGAAGCGAAGAATGGGAGGAACTAGGTGACTTCGCCGAGTTGGAACATGATGAAGAAACAAACGAAGAACGAAATGCTAGGCTAGAAGTTGAGGAGTTGGAAAGACAGATTGCGCACAAAAAGCGCATGTTGGATGGCCTAGCAGCAACCCGGAAAGCTGCGGAGTACCGCCGGCGGGCGGAAGAAGCAAGAAAAACGTTGGAAAGGATCCAGGAGGAAATCGATATACTCCAAATAGAAGGCATGTCTCGCCGACCGACGCCACCAAGAGATTTCATACGGGCTTCGCAAGAAGTTCGGCGAAGATCTTCCATAGGAGATCCTGAGTCACCCCTGGCAATGGACCTGCAAAATCAGCCATGGCCGATAGGATTCAAGATGCCCAGGGTGGTTATGTTCGATGGAGAATCGGATCCGAGGGAATTTGTCATGAGCTTCGAGGCAGCCGTGGAGTCAGCTGGCGGAGACGGTGTAACCTTGGCGAAGGCTTTTGTATTGGCAATCAAGGGAATAGGAAGGTCGTGGTACTCCGCTCTGCCCCCAGGGTCCATATATTCATGGGAACAGCTGCGCACTGCCCTATACATCAACTTCCAAGGAAACCGAGCGGATAACATTACCGCAACCGACCTCTTCGCGCTGAAGCAACAACCAACAGAAACTCTACAAAGCTATATGCACCGATTCGTACACATACGATGTGAGGCGAAGGGATTAAGCAAAGATACCATCATCGATGCTGCAATACAGGGCATCAGAGGGGGCCTTTTGGCAGGGAAGCTCACTAGAAAAAGACCCACAAGCGTCCAAGAGCTACTAAACAAGATGGAAGAATACTCAAGATCTGAATTAGATCATCTACGAAGGAAAAACGAGTTTACGGCCTCAAGAGCAAAACATGCACCACATAAGTAGGCAGTTTGTGGCAATCCGAGAGACAGACCTCAGCGACCAAGAAAACCCGAAGGTCCGGATTATCCACGCCAAAAAGAAATCAACCAGATCAACCCCGGCCCGCCTGAAGCAGTCCAAAGCTCGTGCGAAGCCTACAATTCGTCCAATAGAGGGGGCCGGACGGGCAGGGGTAGAGGCGCGGAGGTAGAGGAAGTCGACCTTCGCATGACCCAGCAACCTTTTACTGTGAACTGCACGGCGAAGGAGTAGGACACCGGACTAAACATTGTCCACAAGTCGTGGCCATGAAAGAAAGTATAGCGAAGCAGTCAGTAGATAACGGATGAGCGGTTCACCACGCAACAAGCTCCGCAAGAGGCGAAGGGTGGCAGAACCACAATCAAAACATGATGTTTCCAAACCAATGGCATCAAGTTTCAGCACCACAATTTACACCCGCACCTCCAGTCCAATTTGATCAAACCAGGCAACTGAACATTCGGGGTGATCTACCCCCGCCTCCGCCAAGACAAGCAATCGAGGCACCACCAGAAAGTAGCAAATCAGTCAATACCATAAACAATGGGTACAATGTGGTGCTGGCTATCTCAGGGGGGTCCAACCAGCAAACAGAATCCAAAAGGCAGTGAAAAGAATACGTACGAAGGGTTAACCACGTCGGAGTGGGACCAGCGTACATCAATTCAAGATGGTCTAACATTCCCATTACATTATCGCAAGAGGATACGAGGGTATTAGATTACCCGCACACAGATGCCCTAGTCATTACTGCGAACATCTCGGGAAACGAAGTACACAGGATATTGATCGATGGAGGAAATTCTGCAGACATTATCTTCGCTGATGCCTTCGATAAGATGGGGCTGCGAAGAGATGACTTGAAACAAGCTAGGTCGCCATTGCTAGGCTTCGGCGGAAGCGCAATCAACGCCCTGGGGAAATTAACAATCCCAGTGTCGTTCGGCGAACAGACAAATTTCCGCACAGAGGAAATTACCTTCGACGTGGTGGACATTAATTACCCATACAATGCGATATTTGGGAGGGGGTTCCTCAATAAATTCGGAGCAATACCGCACCACGCTTATTTGTGCATGAAGATGCCTGGCCCAGAAGGAGTCATAAAAGTGTTGGGAGATCAGCAAGTTGCTAGGCGAATCGAAGTAGGCATAGCCCCAGGGAGAAGAAATGTCCACAACATCGAAGTCCCTTCGACGGGGGCCGAAGCAGGGCAAAGCAGGAAAATCATAGAGAAATGCACAAAGGCTGCACCAGAAGGACCTACCAGAATAGTGCTGCTAAATCATGAAGAAGATAAGAAGATTACAATAGGGGCGGAGGCCCTGGAAGAAGATCAGCAACACCTTGTCATGTTCCTTCGCAGAAACAGCAACGTCTTCGCATGGTCCCCTAGGGACCTGCAAGGAGTAAGTCGAAGCATCATTCAACACAAGTTAAATGTGGACCCCAGAGCGAAGCCAAGGAAACAGAAGCTTAGAAAGGCTTTGGGGGAAAGAGAAGAAGCACCAAAGATCGAAGTAGAAAAATTGCTCAATGCCGGAGTAATACGCGAAGTTATACACTCGGAATGGTTGGCCAACCCAGTATTAGTAAGAAAAAGCAATGGAAAATGGAGAATGTGCATCAATTTCACAGACTTAAACAAAGCTTGCCCAAAAGATGACTTTCCATTGCCTAGAATTGACCAGCTTATAGACTCCGCAGTCGGCTGCGAGATATTAAGCTTCCTCGATGCCTATGCTGGGTACCATCAAATATGGATGGCAAAGGAAGACGAAGAAAAAACAAGTTTCAGAACCTCCTTCGGAACATACTGTTTCGTAAGAATGCCTTTTGGACTCTGCAATGCTGGAGCAACCTTTACAAGATTGGTACAAGCCACGTTAAAGCCGCAGCTGGGACAAAATGTATTGGCCTATGTTGATGACATAGTAGTAAAAAGTACCAGGAAAAGCCAACACATCGAAGACCTCCGGGAAACATTCGATAATCTGCGAAGAGCAGGTTTAAAACTAAACCCGGAGAAATGCGTCTTCGGAGTGCAATCCGGAAGACTCCTAGGGTTTCTAGTGTCGAAGAGAGGAATCGAAGCGGATGCTCAGAAGATACAAGCTCTTTTGCATATGAAACCGCCACATAATAGAAAGCAAGCCCAACGCTTGACAGGAAGACTAGCAGCATTGAACAGGTTCATTGCGAAGTCTGCCGAGCGAAGTCTACCACTCTTCAAGGTGTTAAGAAGTTCTGAACCTTTCCAATAGGGTGCCGAGCAGCAGGCTTCTTTCGATGAGCTAAAAGTATACTTGACGAAGCTTACAGCATTGACCAGCCCGGATCCGGGCGTAGATTTGCTGTTATACATAGCAGCTTCCCCATCAGCAGTCAGCGCTGTTCTCGTGCAGAAAAAAGTCGAAGATACCAGGCTGCTGGAAGCACCAGTGTATTACATATCCGAAGTACTAGCAGGACCGAAGAAGTCATACACAGAGTTGGAAAAAGTGGCATATGCACTTGTAATGGCATCCCGCAAGCTTCGCCACTATTTTACTTCTCACAAGATTACAATGCCAACTTCCCTACCCCTTCGTGACATGTTCGAAAACAAAGAAGCCATCGGAACAATAGCGAAGTGGGTAACGGAGATAGCTCCATTCATGATTGTCTTCGTGGCACGAACATCGTTAAAATCGCAAGCGCTGGCGGATTTCATGGCAGAATGGACACCTTCATCTGAGGCTTCGGATGACGAAGCAGTAGAACCAATTTGGACCGCGTACTGCGACGGAGCTTGGGGAGCTGCAGGAGCAGGAGTCTCGGCAGTAATATTTTCACCGTCAGGGGCGAAACTGCGATACACCGCCAGGTTGGAGTTCCGATCCACAAACAACACGGCGGAATACGAAGCTGTACTCCTGGCACTTCGCAAGGCGAAGGCTTTGGGAGCTCGAAGAATACTTGTCAAAACAGACTCGAAGGTTGTAGCAAGCCAGATTGAAAAAACATTCCAGGCAAAGGAACTAGAGCTGATCAAGTACAGGGCAGCAGTGCGAAGGATGGAAAAATACTTCGTCGGATTCACGGTGAAAAGTGTATCAAGGAATGATAACAACGAAGCAGATGAGCTAGCCAAAGCGGCTTCGCAGAACATGCCCATGCCTCCAGATGTCTTCTATCAGAAACTAAGTGAACCGGCCTGCGATGACAAGTCCAGCCAAACACGACTGATCACATCAGTTGAGAGCGAAGACTGGCGTTTCCCGATAATGGCATATCTGGGGGGTCAAAGGGATATCGAAGATCACGTCAAAGCAAAGCGCATGGCTCAGAGAGTAAGAAATTATAAAGTTATAGACGAAGATCTGTACAAAGCAGGAGTCTGCGCACCATTTTTACGATGCATATCTCAGAAAGAGGGCCAACAACTGTTAAGCGAAATTCACAGCGGATTGTGCGGCTCACATATCGGAACAAGGGCTTTGGTAGGAAAAGCATACAGGCAGGGCTTCTATTGGCCAACGGCTGTAAGTGATGCGGACCAACTGGTACGAAGTTGCCAACAGTGCCAATTCTGGGCGAAGGGATCAAACAGACCGACAACGAAGACACAACTCATTCCGCCGATCTGGCCATTACGGCAATGGGGGATCGATATTGTCGGGCAGCTGCCGCCATCCCCAGGAAATTTGCGCTATGCCGTGGTGGCGGTAGAGTACTTTTCAAAATGGGTAGAAGCAATGCCACTCGTGAGCATAACGTCAAAAAACATACAAAAATTCCTATGGCAGAATATTGTGTGCCGCTTCGGGGTTCCGAGCGAAGTAACCGTGGACAACGGTACCCAGTTCGATAGCGCGGGATTTAGAGAATTCTGTAATGGCCTGGGCATAAAATTAATGTTTGCATCAGTTTACCACCCATAATCTAATGGCGCAGTTGAGAGAGCGAATGGCATCATCTTCGCAGGGGTTGCGAAGCGTCTTCAAGGATTGCCAAAAGGAAAATGGGTCGAAGAATTGCCCAAGGTATTATGGTCAGTAAGAACAACGGTTGCAAGACCAACAGGATACACGCTGTTTCGCCTACTGTTTGGCGAAGAGGCCATGACCCCAAAAGAGTGCAAAGCAAAATCATTCAGGGTTGGGAATGAACCAGGACAATGCGATGAATTTTCATCGAAGGATGCCCTCGAAGAAGTAAGATTGCAAGCCGCAAAAAACCTGGCCATTTACCAAAAAGAGACAAGAAAATGGAGAGATAAGAATGTATCCGAAAAGACCTTCGCACCAGGAGATTTGGTGTTACGAAGATTTGGTACAGCAGCATCGTTTGGCAAACTTCAGAGTAAATGGGATGGCCCCTTCATAGTTAAAAGATCTATGAGACCCGGTTCTTATCATCTAGCCAATATGGAGGGTGAAGAGCTTCCACACACCTGGAATGCAGAGAACCTTCGCAAGTTCTACGCCTGAAGATCGGCAGCAAGAGTCCGAGACTCCAATGTAATTTTTAATTTTTTAATTTTCGTAATAGTTCTTGTAATCACCATGTAAGGGTACTGCACTCTTTTCCTCACAGGGGGACCCCTTCGCTAGGGGGTGAGGTGTCACACCCAGTTTAAAGACCAAAATCAGATGTAAACTATATGTATGTTAGGATCAGTTATTCATACATATAGCGACTTCATTAGTGTAACAGACACAATGTTTCTTATTACAACGCTAAAATATTACAAAATGACCACCCACGGGTCTAAAGAAAAGAACACCACAGCGGAAAAGGGAACGGCGCAGCTCCAAACCAACAGGCAGCTGACCGAGAGATTCCACAAGCCTAGAACTCGGCATCATCCTCGGGGAAGTCATCCTCAGGAAATTCTTCAAAGGTGTCACCTTCTGAAACAGCAAGCGTGAGTATTTCCAATACTCAACAAGTGGGGGAAACAAATGAATCTAATATGGTGGCTTGAAACAAGGTTTTCCTAATCTAGGGTTTCATTTGCATAAAAGCCGGTTTTTAGCCCTGAACTACGGAAACAAATTTTTATTTTAACCGAGAAAAGATGTACCAAAGATTTTCTTTAACCTCCGGGAATTCAACCCAATTCCCAAAGATCTTCTTTAACCTCCGGGAATTCAACCCAATTCCCAGACAAAAAAAAAAAACACCCACCCCGACTAATCATGCGAGGGTCCAGGCTGCTCATAACCGTGAGCACGGCTGAATATTCAGTTTGACACTCTGCAGAGTTTGTGCACTTTACCCACGAGTCGTGATCTTCTCTGTTGCCGGCACCTGATGGTACCTTACACACTTCCGGGGTGTGCGCCAAGAGATCACTACGAGGCTTTTCCAGAGAGTCTCCCAGTATGCACTTGCCCACTGAGGTTTCACCGCCGTACATAAGTGGAGTAACCCTCCACCCTAGAGGGCCCCCTCTTGTGCCGGGTAGAATCGGGAAGTAACCCTTCCTTATCTACACATCCGATTGGCTCATACAACCCTGGGAGAACATCTAGTTACTAGGCCAAGCCGTACCATATTGGTCTCGTGGTTGCCTTGTTTGCCCTAGGTGTTCGCTCCACGAACCGGTCCTCAAAATGGTCTGGGCAAGACCTCCAATAACCCCATAAGGGTATACTACCCAACAACCAAACAACCAACCATGTCGGGAAAAGTAGCCCTTTCTTGCCCAGAACCCCAATTATCTCTGTTGTTAACTCCCTTAACAACATTAATTTTCCATGATATTCTTCCTATATCAATTTTTTTTAGTTCATAACTCCAGATTCATCATCCTACACGCTACATGTTCATCTAAAGCATGGCTAAGCATAAACATGATGACCTTGTATGGATAAAGCATCTATATCCAATATTAGTATTTGCTATACTACCCATTTTTGTAAAGCATCATGCATATTTTGAGAAAGACTAACTTGATGTAAAACTGGGTTTGCAACATGGTCAAGACACTTGCCTTCGTCGAAGTGTTGCACAGGACCTTCAAAATCTTCCTCTTGAAAGTTGCCGAACTCCTGGGCTGAACCGTCTACACGAACACACAATCTAACATAAGGACAGTACACCAAACATTCCTAAAACTAGATGAAAACCCTATAAACAGATTCTACGCGACGCTATGATCGCTAGAGCGCGAAAATCGCCTAAATCGGAGCTACGAACAAAAAGTTATGATTATTTGAAGTTTCGGGGGTGTTTCTGCAAAATTTCCTTATTATCAGAGAAAATCCGAATTGTTTTTATACTGGAAATTGGATTTATGATGTCAAAAACAATATTGGTTTATTCTTCTATTAGAAAGGAAATGGAATAGGTTCATGAGCTCATGGACCAGGACCGGTTGGCCGGTCCATGAGTCCACGGTGGACCGAAGTTCAAATAATGAAGAGGTTTTAATCCTGGCCGTAGAAAGGAGATCGGACGGCCGAGAATGATCCGGGCTCGGTCCGACGGCGCGAGCGGCGGCCGACGGCGGCGGGGTGGTCGGAGCGTGACCGGAGTTGGCCGAAACGGGCTTCGGCCGCCGGGTTGCTCCAACGAGCGGCGGAAGGGAGAGAGAGGACGCCGACGAACTTACCCCGGGCTTCGGTGAGGTCGGGGCGGCAACGAGGTAGCCGGCCGACGAGCGCAAGCGGCGGAGGCGACCGGGGCGCGACGGGGAAGGGGCTCCGGCACCCAATCGGCGACGAAGAGTCGCGGGAACTCCTCCTGGGTCACCTGCAAAGCCGGCAAGGTGGTTAGGGAGGCCGGAGATGGCACAGCACACAAGAATGGCAGCGGCGGCGTTGGACTCACCGGAGACAATGGTGACGGCAAACCGAGGGAGAAGAAAGGGTGGAGATGGTTGGACGGGGTGCACAAAAGAACGACGAACTCAAAGGCATCGGATTTTATAGAGGGGAAGGAAGGGAGAGGGACGCACGGCCGGCCGGACTTCAATGCCGGTGCTAGCTCCATGCGACTGAAAACGGCAACAGGCAGCCATTTCACCAAATTGAAGAAGGGAAAAGGAGGGGAAGGGGCGTGCGCACGCGGCGGTTCGGCGCTCAGGCGGGGAGACGAACGGGGGAGGCTCCAACCGAAACCGGCGGCGGCGGCGTTTAAACGGAGAGGCGGGCGAACGGAGGTGGGAGAAGGGGATCTGGCGGCTCAGCTCGGCTAAACGGGCCCACCTGGCGGTCAGACAAGGCGGGGGAGGGGGATCGGCTTGGCGGGGAGCCGGCTCGGCGCGGGCGGCTCAGGCCGAGGGTCCACCCGACAGAGGGGTCGGCGGAAGAGGCCGGCTGGGGGGGGGGGGGCGGCTGCAGACCGGCTCGGCCGATGGGCCGGCGCGGGGGAAGAGAAGACGGCCCACGAGAGAAGAAGGGGAGGGAAAATGGGCCGAGGGAGAAAGAATCGGCCCGAGCGCATTTTCTTAATTTCAAAACCTTTTCCAATTGAATTTCAGCATATTTTCCAACGAAGTTTTAAAGCGACGAAACCTAGGGAAATTTGCAAACTTTTTCCACCCAATAAAAACTTATTGCATCTACAACGGCATGAATGCATTCAAACAATTATCCTAGGCCAAGTTAATTTTAGAAATTAATTTCCTATTGAGCTAAGTTGCAACACCTGAGTTAATTCTAAGAAAGTTTTAAATTATTGCAAAAAATTGAATTTTGGGTGTTACATGAGGTTTTTAACGAGGCAGCAACCCATATGAACAAAGATAGTGGCCCCCAAAAAATATTGTTTGTCTCGAGTAGTACTACTTTTCGTCGAAGTGCGCCACGCTAGGAGATTGGCGCACCAATCGACGATCAGAACAAGGTGCAAAGTGTAGGCATGCAAGCGTACACTTACGACCTTTGCGGAATTATAAAAACCGCCAGCGAACTTCGCCAAAAGTCGGGGACTAAGTGTGCCTGCCCCCGCAACGAAGGAAAAAACAAACCTTCGCTGAAACGAAGTATCACCGAGCCAAAGAAAAGGCAGCGACCTTCGCCAAAAGTCGAGGGCTAAGAGTGCCTGCCCCTACAACGAAGGAAAAAACAAACCTTCGTTGAAATGAAGTATCGCCGAGCCAAAGAAAAGGCAGCGACCTTCGCCAAAAATCGGGGGCTAAGAGTGCCTGCCCCCGCAATGAAGGAAAAAACAAACCTTTGCTGAAACGAAGTATCACCGAGCCAAAGAAAAGGCAGCGACCTTCGCCAAAAGTCGGGGGCTAAGAGTGCCTACCCCGGCAACGAAGGAAAAAACAAACCTTCGCTAAAACGAAGTATCGCCGAGCCAAAGAAAAGGCAGCAAACTTCGCCAAAAGTCAGGGGCTAAGAGTGCCTGCCCCCGCACCGAAGGAATAAACAAACCTTCGAGACAAAATGCCCCTAAGCCAACCAAGAGGCAGCACACTTCGTCGAGTACAGGGGGCTAGCACTGCCTACCCAAATATCAACGGTCAAACAAGTTGAAGCCAAAAAACTTCAAAACCTAAGCGTCAGAGACCAATCCAACCAAAATAGGCCGAAGTTACCTGCGAGTAAAAGTCAGGGGGGGGGGGGGGGGACGGCGCTTCGCAAAAGTAACACCGACTAAGAGAAAATTATCATCCCAATAGAATCGCAGGAAACTGCGGCGAAAATCGGGGGATGGTTTTCGTCCACAAAAAAAACATACTTCGCGCGACATGCCGGTAAAGGTGTACAAAAAGAGCAAATCACAACACAAACCCAGTTTATTCAGCATCCAAATCAACCTCTGGATCAACAAAATCCTTATACAAACGACTAAAATAAAATTGATACTCGATGCCTTCGCTGGCATGAAAACGCAACGATGGGGCCGAAGTGGCCCCAACTTGATTACAATACGCCGTCGACATAGGAGTTTTGCCATCACTACCACTTCGCCTAGCTACTTGCGAAGAGGGACCACGACGATAACACAATTGGGGTCTGTGTGAAAACGGCTCCTTGTCTTGAGGTTCAATTTTCGGCTCAACGAGCACCGATGTGCCGTCAACGTCCTCTCTTGCCGCACGGCGCAGATTTTGTTCAACTCGTCGACTAACTATCGTCGAAGGACAAACAGATTTCCAAAACGCCTTCGTTCTAGCATTCATATCGTCATACGATCTACACTTCGCGTGCCAATACCGTTCCAAGTCGATATTAGCATGACGCCGGTGAAATGATTCCCAGCAGGACCAGGAAACATAAAAATTATCCCTCATCATAGTCAAAGGCACAGCTTCTTCGGCTACCTGCGCAGTGTCCGAAGCAAGGACTTGCGCAGGGAGCGCAAAAAGGTCAATATCACTTCGACATGAATATATAATGTATTACACAGCCAGTGTATCACATCATTAATTACAAAAACCAAAGCATAAACATGACCCTTCGCGCCAATTTATCCCACCTTCCCAGTATCTTCGGCCGCCATATTAGTCGGTTTCGACGAGGTGTCTTCCCTCGCCTTGGCCTGAAAAATTTCAACAACAATAAATACATTATTGCCACATATAACAACTTTCATAACCTTCGACAAGAGAAAACACAAGTTTGGTATCTGTACCCTTTGACGATTCAATTCGGCCTCTCGAAGAGCTAGCTCGCGGCCATGCTTACACCAATAATTAGTGGTGAATGAACGAGCGGTGCTCTTTGACGAATTGGTAACGGCCGAAGTTGACAGATCCGAAGGATACTGGAAGGAAGGTCGTTGAAGAGCAGTGTGATGGTCGCAACCCGTCATCTCCACAGACTGCACGAGGCTCCGGGCGGCGACCATGGCGCAGAAATTGCCGTACAGCTGAGCAGCTGGAAGGAGGCTACTGCTGGTCTCGTTGATCCAACCGATAAGCCCACCCAGTCCGACGAGTTCAAGTGATGGAGGAGTCGCCGAGGTGCCTATACCTTCAAAGGTATGGCTGATTGCTTCGCAGGCGGCAACCGCCTTCGGCTCAAGCTCCCCAATGACATTAAGGGCATCGTCATTGTAAGCCTTCACTTCACTTAGTTCATTCTGCAGCCGCTCCTCTCTCTCTCTCTCCGATGCACACTGTGATTGCAATTCGCAAACTTGCGCTTCGGAAGATTGCAAATTCTGGCGAAGGCAATTCACTTCGCTGTCAGCAATACCCTTCACTGAGCGCAGGGCTTCGAGCTCAGCTTCAAGCCTCTCCGATCGTATCTCTGCATCCTTCGCCTGCCGCGACAACTCGCGCTTCTGGCTCTCAGCTTTCTCCGCCCGTTTTTGTAGCAGTTCAATTTGGGCCTGAGTGCTTCGGGCACGAGCTTCGGACTTTTCTGCTTGTTTGCGTTGAGCCCGGGAGAGAAGTAAAACCTGAAATTTCAACTACAAGTTAGTAAAATACAAAGCTTTCTTTCTCTCATTACAAGAAAATATCCGATATACCTTCGCGATGGCCACATCGGAAGCATCTATCAATTCGCTTGAAGACTTCTGACCAGGCGGGATCTCGACCTCAGGAAGAACGAAGGTACCAAAATCTTCTTCGCATCGCTTACCTCCCCGACACTCGGCTCAAAAGCGGTGGGCCGCAAAGCCTCGGGGGCAAGGGCCTTCGCGTCAAGCAGCCCGCCAAGACCCATCAGGCCCTTCCCTCGGCGACGGGGCGCACTTGGCGTGGAATCTTCGCTCTCGGAAGATGAGCTCGAGGACGAGGAGGGCGACGAGTGCACAACCACCTCTACGTCGTCGCCACCTTCTTCAACAGGCTCCTCTGGAACACCGGGCTCCAATGCTGCGCCCGTCCCCGTCAATTCTTCGTCGTCGCTCAAAATCAACGTTGGAAGATCGACGCGCGTGCAAAACAGGGATTTCGGCGCCTGGGCCTCCTGCGCTCCTTCGGAACTCTCCCGACGGGTCAGGCCGCGTGAGGCAGCGGAGCCCTCCGGCGACGTTTCTGCGTGATACTCGGATACAGCTTCGCGTGATTTTTTACGGAGTGCGACAGCCTTCTTGGTACGGCCAGTTTTTGGCGATCGCTCCGAAACCTTCCTTTTCGTCGGAGGGCAAGCGGCAGGTTCTTCGCTCACTTCCACTGGTGGGGAGCCTCCGGCATTGCTTTGCAGAACGGCGGAAATCTTCGGCCGCTCATCATACGACATACCATGATAGTCGAAGATTCTGTTTAACCTGCGGTTAAGTCCCTGATCCGCGCACATCTGCGCTTCGCCAGGAGTAACCTTGCCAACCAGCATCACAGCCTTCGCCTCCACTTTGGCTACCGACAAATCTAATAATTTTTTTTAAAACAACTGTTAGACGAGAAGATTCAAATTAAGTAACAGTGCACGGTCAAGAGGGTACCTGCGAAGCCTTCTACATTAGGATGAGGACGGCAGAGCCCTTCAGGCCCTTTCTCCCCGAAGGCCGGGATACTCCAGTTGCGGCTAAGGGGCCAAACCCCGGCGGCCAAAAACTCCTCGACCAAGTCACGAGTTGATAGATGCTTCACGCACCGTGCGAAGGCTTCAAGCGCTATTTGTCGCGATGCTTTCAACCGCACATCCGGTGCACGGTTTCCCTTGACCCCTTCGCACTTCGAAACAAGGTAATCTTCGACTTCAACCTTGTGGTAAAACCACCATTAAGTCCAGTCGCTAGGCCACTTGTTCTTGTATACAACTACGGGAGTGGACAGGCCGGCGTGATAGGCAAAGTTTAGACAACCATAGTGCGCTTCGCTCTGTACTCCGCGAACAAAAACCGGTTTTGGTTGATGGTGCAGGCGGTGCGCAGCGGAGAAGGCCCTTGCGGAAGCCTTAACTCCCTCAGATCGAGCAGCCCAGGCAAAAAGACTCATCTTGACTATGGCGTTAGGCGTTAACTGATGCAAATATACTTCGAAGAGCTTCAACACCTTGATTACCATTTCGTCACAGGGAAGCCGAAGGCCAGCCCTAAAGTAATGAACAAACACGATGGCTTCATCGTCAGCGGGCTCCGGGATCTCCTGCTTCCCGGGAAGCCGGACCTTCGATGCATCGCTAATCAGCCCTTCCCTGACAAGGCCAGCTAAAACTTCGCTATCCACGTTGGACTGTCCAATCCAGTAAGTCTTCGGACGCGACGATCTGTATTTCGGAGCCATCTAATTCAAGGAAATCTTCTAGCAGCGCGAAGACAATCGGGGGCTAAGTCTAAGGCGTCCGAAGGACTCAAACTTACTTCGTACGAGAGCAACAACTCTAAGCAAGGGCACGGTAAAATTTTTTTTGACAGCTTCTGATATTTATAGGAGAAATCGAGCGCGGTTAACACTACCAGCATCGAAAATTGAACCGACGCCGGAAACCGCGCTCAGATAACTACCATGAACATTAAATGCAGGTAGTTACCCATATCGTTCCTACACCCAAAAAAAATTTAAAAATTAAATAATAATAACAATAATAATAATAATATAATATATATACATATAACAACATGCATTAGATCCAACTAACTTCGATAGGCCGAAGGGGGACGGCGCTTAGATGTCTCGAAGTCTACAGGCTCGGCCTATCGAAGATAAACCTTGCCAGTAGGAGGCTACTGTTGGGGATCATCTCCTGCCGTCCCCGTACCCGAAGGGAACTGCGAAGTTAGTTGGTGGTGCTGCAGGACAACCGCTGTGTTGATTGCATCTTCTATAATCAAATTGGCGTATGCGAAGACTGATCTGCCTCGACTGTCGGGCGAAGCTCCAGTTCATGTCCCGCGCCCTTCGCTTGATGCGAAGACAAGACCAGGCCTTCGCCTGGAGGCGGCGAAGGTAGCTCGTCAAGAGGTCGGATGGAGAGGTCTTCCATACCCTTCGGTTGAAAAGCAGCTGGACAGTGGGCCCAATTATCATGGGCACTGTTGTAATTATGGAATCATGCTTATTTGTACTATATTGCCCCCGGATATTCCGGGAATGTAGCAGGTCAGGGGGTAATATGTGTAAACCGGGTCCGTGATCGCCGGGTACGGGCTATAAATAGAGCCACAGTGTAAACATGAACGGTAACTGAGACTGTTCTACTTCCAGTACACGTTATCGTAAGGAGCCTTCGCTGGTTCCACCCCCGAAGGCCCCTCTTGTCTGGGACTTCGATCCCAACACTTTCTCTCTCTATCCAGATTCTGTTCAATCCCTACCCAATCCCCATCTAACTAGGCTACCCTAACAAAGTTGCCCTAGAGTTGGGTGAACTACAACAACTTCAACGTATCGCTATGTACATTGAAGATTGCCATGATGACGCCGAGGTTATCCGAAAGCTTGCCCTGTCCTTGAGTAAGCTATACTCCCTCTGGAAACTCAGACATATCGAATATGAATATTTGCGGTGGAAAGATGACCTTTCTCTATAACCTCCCCATGTCGCCATGACTCCTCGGATCCCCTAGGATCGAGGGCGTCCTAGATGGTGGGTTGCCAACCTAGCTGGATCGGGTCACTCACATACCTTGTTGAGTTCTATATCATGCGCGCAAGGCTTGTTGGTGACCAACTATTCAGCGTCCTGTGTAAGTTGCCCAACCTGAAGAGCATCGATATGGAGCAGCTCACAGTTAATAAGCACAACCCTTCACTACACCATCTACTGGATCGGCTGAAGGCTAAGAACAGGAGGCGCCCCCAGTCCAATCAGTTCCAAGTTGTGGTGAAGTACGACTGATCGCTCTGTTGTTGCTCTCTTTCTTCCAGACATCAAAATTATTAGTTCCGCTTGTTTATTTTTATCTGGTGTTGCTGTTTTTCCTTTCGTCCAATGTATTTCCCGAATCCGATTCCCATTTATTAGTTCGAGTCATGTGGTGTAATTACTGTTGGAGATTTCGTTTGAAAACCAAAGTTATTACACACATAGTGCCTTGTACCTGTACGACCATGCAAGCATAACATAAATTGATACTCGCACTATCATACACATAACGTCGGGCTACTACAGTACTGCCTGCGCTTAGTGGTTTCATTGGACTAAAAAATATTTGCATTTCACAGTACTTCGTATAATGTAGTATTCAATATTTTACAACATAATCCCTGCAAGTAAAGAGAAATTACAAAGAAATCTGCAGATCAACTTTCCTTTCCCCAACCCCATCCCGTTCGTTTGTCGTCTCCCCTTCCCTTGAAATTGGACCAGAGCGCATCCTTCTCTCCTCCGTTTCCTCCCTCCCTTTGACCACCACTGCTCTAGTGATGGGTAGAGCTGGCCAAATAGGCCAGCACGCGACCCAATATTATAGGTACGACCTAAGCATGGCACGATCTATTTATAATCATGTCAGATCAGAACCGTAACACTTCGCATCGGCACGGCACAGCCCACAACATGTCTGGCATGGCCTGGCCCATCATCAACGGTCGGAACGACACAACTTCGGGCAATCGGGCTAGAAGAAGCAGTGCAGCAAGCTAGCACTACAGAAGAATGATGTCATACAAGTGTAGTAGCAGAGCGTCAGGCCTTAGGCATTAGAGCGAGACATAGCGTAGGGCAGCCGTATGGTGCACCTATACCTACCTGCCTATTTAGCTACTCTCACATGCAACAATGCTTAGGCCATCTCCAACCGTTGCCCGTCGCAGTCCCAAATCCCTTCCCGATGGGTAAACGCGTGCGACGGGAACAAGGCGGCAGCTCCAAGGAGTTCCCTTCCCGGGCCGGCAGCGGACGGGATAGGAGAGAGGTTCCCACGCCCGGGGGAACCTCTCTCCTTTCCCTTCGCGGATTCGCAGCGCGGGGCAGGGGGAGTCGTTTGTGGGCGCGCGCTCGGGCGGAAGAGGCGGCAGCGAGGGGAGGCGCTATCGGCGACCGCGACGGAGGAGGAAGGTTGGCGGCGTCGGCGAGGGGATTCGGACGGCTGCCTCGACGGGTGCTTGTGCAGGGACGCGGCGCCGGCCAAGGGAGCAGCGTACGAAGCGCGGCGGCGACGCGGAGTGACGACGGGAGGTACGAATCTTTTTCCCCCAAAGTACTTGGATCTGTGGATGTCGCGGTACAATAGGCAATCCGGTGTACGGGTGCTCAAGGAGGCGGTCTCCTCCGGTGGGGGGCGGGTGGAGAGTAGGGTTCCCGTGCGAGGAATGGATGTGGAGGCGCTGCAGCGCGAGGACGGGCCGAAGGCCAGCTCTGCGTGAGGGCGACGAATGTGTGGTTCCAGATCCAAGGAGTCCGGATGAAATGGAACAAAATGCACAAAGTATTTCGTTCTTCATCGTCGCCCTTCTGTATTGGATTGTGGACGAAGCATGGGTCGCCGGAGTGCTCACTGACTACTGTCATCTACCTTCTTCGGCGAGCAGAACAAAATGGCAGCGCCAGAGGCTCGGGTCACGATGGCGCCTTGCCGGAGTTTCACCAAAATCGCGCTGATGTGAGGGCAAACACCTTGGGGTTCATACACTCTTCTTTCCTCCACAGGAGCTAGCCTTCGGTATACGACGTATTGCAGCCGTATTGTATCCCATGTGGCGGTTATGAGGAAATGGTAAAATAATACAATTCTGTTGGGGAAGGGAACAGGGAAGGGAATGCTGTTGGAGTGCAGGAACCTGAAGGGAACGAATCTGGGAAGGGAATCTCTTCGGGAAGGGATTTTTGGATGGGAAGGGAAGGAAACGGTTGGAGATGGTCTTAGAGGGATGGGACATGGTCACATGTGAGCTTAGAGGCAAGAGTGCTCATGTGTCTCTAGTCTCTACTCTCTCTCACTGTCTGTCACATGCAACAGTGCTCATAGGGATGGCCGGATGGGACATAGAAGCTCAGAGGCTCAAAACTTGGCCTATAAATAGGCCACCGCACCCAGCCACCCACCACGGCCATACATCTCTATCTTGCTGTCTCTCTTTTGCTACTTGCTAGTCACTTCAACAAATCAATTCCATTCAGAGATCAAGCCTCCAACCAGTCCTCCCAAGCTCTCCTCTCTCAGTCCTCTCAAGCTCTTACGCATCTGGCTTCGAGGACTCCTCCTCTACCGAGGACGAGGAAGATGCTTCTGACTCCGAGGGCGCTGGCGAAGAAGCATAAGCTAGTATATAAGTAGGTTAGCTATAGCATAGGTTCAATCAATCTTTTGCAATCTGGATGTTGGTTTTTTTTAATCCAGACTTCTTTTATAAACAAGATTGACTTTATATATATTTTGTAATTGATCATAATCTTATTTCTTAGTGTAATTGTATATTTCTTAGTGTCTTATTTTGTATTTGCAATCCGGATGTTAGTTTTTATGTAATCCAGTCTTGTTCTGTAATCAGGAGCTTTTGGTAATCCGGACTTGAGGTCCAAACTTGGTGTCTTACTTTACATTGGCGGTTGGTGGCATCAACCGGCAGAGATAAAGCGTATATCCCTACCGATTTGCATCAACGAACTCATCATTTTTTGGTTGTTGGTGGTAATAAATCGGAAATAATAAGATATCACTTCCGGTGCTAGCAAGACCGGTACTAATAGGCAGTCGTCGATTAGGGTTTTCTGTAGTAGTGAATAAATTTCAAAGGTAGCATTATACAATATAGTATATGTAAGAAACTTGTGAAATACTTCACGTTCAACTATTTTTTACAAAAGTATATGTAAGGAACTTGTGAAATATTTCACGTTCATCCAATTTGTACAACTCTGTTATAACTAACTGGTTCACTCATTGAATTTATAAATAAGCCAACAACCTAGGTGATTGAGCAATCTGATCCTGAGTATATATGGAAATTGAGTTATACACATAGCAGTGTAAAACAATTTAATAGTGAAATGTTAAATACTTGGTTCGCAATATTCTAAACTACTGATCACATTGCACTTAATTACACTTAAGTGCATGATATGTTATTATACAAGACTAATTATTTGTGTTCTTTCCAAATGACTGTGCAATGAACCATAGATATACTGCCAATGCTGACGGATAATACTGCAATAATAAATTATAACAAGTTTAGTCACGTAATTTGCGCATACCACCTTACTAGTCATGGTAATGTTTTTGCATACATAACCATTCTAGTCCATGTTCCCATTTACCAAAAAATGATGAGCTCAACACTAGCCAGCACGCTAAGCTTCTGTGTGAACCTGCAGCATGCGAGAGACAGCGTATATCCTTTTCGGAAAGAGAAAGAGCAAGCATATATCCTATTCGGAAAAGAGAGAGAATATATCCTCTTCGGAAAAGTAAGAGAAAGCATATACAATATAGTATATGTAAGAGAGAGAATATATCCTTTTCGGAAATAGAAAGAGAAAGCATATATCCTATTCGGAAAAGAGAAAGAATATATCCTCTTCGGAAAACTAAGAGAGGTAGAGAGAAAGCATATGTTTGCTGCTAGCCACAAGCCAGCTTGGAAAATTACTAAGTTTTAGACGGAAATATCAATATAAATACTGGCAAAGAATTGCCATTTGCGCGCGCGCGCGAACACACAGGGGGGGGGGGGCGAGAGAGAGAGAGAGATGGAAGGTGCGGCCCAGATCCTCTTTACCAACGCTGGGCAGCTGCTGAGTGAGGAGTACCGGCAGCTTCGCGGCGTCAGTGGCGAGGTTGCTGAGCTGCGAGACGATCTTGACACCATGAATGCCCTCCTCGTCATGCAGTCCGAGGCCGAGGACGGCGCCGTCGACCACTTCGTCCGGGTTTGGATGAAGCAGTTGCGCGAGCTCGCCTACGATGCGGAGGACTGCATCGACCAGTACCTGCTCCGCATAAGGTGCCGCCCGGGCGACGGCGTGCGCGCCAGGTTCAAACACCTGTTCGAGACGCTCTTCTCGCGCCACCGCCTCGCCGGCGAAATCAGCGCCCTCCACGACCGTGCCGTGGCCATCAGCGAGCGCCACGCGCGGTACGGCGTCAATCGCGACGCGCTGCGCCGCTCCCCTTCTTTATCTGCCCCTCAGGTGCTGACGTCGTCCGCATCCGCGCGTGCACTCCGGCCTGCCGAAGACCCTGCTGCTGACCACCACCAGCTCATCGGCATCGACGACCAGGCGGAAACCCTAGTCGAGCGGCTGAAGGCGCAGGCGGGCGGAGAGCGCGAGCGCAAGGTGTTCTCCATAGTGGGCTTCGGGGGCCTCGGCAAGACTACGCTGGCCATGGAGGTGTGCCGGCGGTTGGAGGCGGAGTTCCCGTGCCAGGCGATGGTATCGGTGTCTCAGGCGTTCGAGCCCAGCAGAGACCTCAAGGCGCTGCTCAAGCGCGTGCTTCAGCAGATCGTCAAGCCCAAATCAGACAACGAGAAAGGCATCAAGGAAGAGGGGTCCCTCGGTGAAATCGACGGCTTG
Source organism: Phragmites australis (assembly GCF_958298935.1). Taxonomy (NCBI): domain Eukaryota; kingdom Viridiplantae; phylum Streptophyta; class Magnoliopsida; order Poales; family Poaceae; genus Phragmites; species Phragmites australis. The sequence goes on from NC_084934.1 coordinate 4,578,357, forward strand.
GATGCTGATCAGCTAGCCCACCAGGTCAAGGAGATTATCAACGACAAAAGGTACGTACAACTAACTAGTTACCAATTCGACGAGGCGCGTATTATCATCAGGAATTGTTTGCTTTCCTCACATTCTTATATATGCCCCGTAGATCAAGACACATTCAGACAACCCAATAATCTTCATGCAACTCCAATTGTAGCAAAGTTGACTTTTTTAATGAAGGAAGATTTATTCTAATATGTAATTAATAATGTCCAGCCTCTGCACCAAGGGGTACATATAGTCATTAAAAAAAGGAAAAAACAAAGGAGAAAATTCTGAAATCAGTGTGCACAAATCAAAATTAAATATAAAATAAGACCTTTCTACACTAATAAAATGCTTACTTGCTGCACTTTACATTGCTATTCCACCACAGATCGAGTGGATAAGGAAGAACCCCTAAAATCCTACATTTGAGGCGAAGAACATAGGTACCTAAAGTAGCTCGCAAGCATCGATAGCCAAAATCTTAGTTGTGGCTGTTTGGTCAGATCAAAACCCCTTCGCCACCTCCACCAGAGACAGGCAACCGCATGATGCTACTATCACAATAACTGTACCAACCACAACCACATGAAGGCCCCTTCGCAATGCCGACAGTCACCATCAAATGGTGATCCCAACACACGAGCACACAAACAATGCGGGCCTCGATGGTCTGGCGACCCAATCAGCCAGGCTGTGAGCATCAGCCAAGAATCTTCACTCCAACATAACCCAATGATCTGGAGGCAACAGGGGACCTCACCAGGCCATGCGGAGGTGGAGACACTCCCCACGCACCGGGAACGATATGCTCTCGCTGCACAAGCACCGGCAGCTCAGATATGTACAGTTTGTACCATAGGGATTTAGGTGATGCCACAGATCTAGCTAGGCTGTGTGGAAGTGGAGCACCTTCCAACATGCCAGGCGCGACGCTTTGCTGCACAATTTCTAGCATCGTCCACAATGCGCATCAGTCAGCCTTGATCAAGAGCCCCGCTAGACTGTGTGGAGGTTGAGTATCTCCCTGTGCACCAAGTGTGAAGCTTTTTCTACACAGTCTCCAGTAGGACCTCCACGAGCCCATAAAGGAACCACACACCATCAGCCGAGGTCATGCCTCTCCCGGCTGGATCCGGCCAACCGAGGCTCGATATGATCTAGCCACAAGCGGGAGAGGAGATCCAAACTGAAAGAGAGGTTTAGATGTGGAAGGGGGAACATGGATGGCACTGCCCTTGGAGTGAGCACCAGCGTACACCTTCACACACCCTAGAGGTTCTACTAGACGCCGAACCCTCCCTGGACGTCACCTACCACACGGGGTCGAAGGCAGCAAGAGGGGGAACATGGCGCGTAGCAGCGAGGCGATGATGACCACCCCCCATGACGATGACCGTCAGTCCGCCATTGATCCCATAAACTTTTGCCACCTCCACAAAGATCTTGGACATGCCGGCGTAGATCAGCCATCACTGCATCGGCCACCGCACCCGGCACAACCATCTTCCCCTACCACAACTAGATCGGGATGGGAAAGTGAGGGAGTGAGGGAAGGAGATGAGAACCACGACGGGGAGCTTTGGATCCGCCGTTGGCCGCAGTAGGGTGGCAGCGGCCGGCTAGGGTCGACAGCGTGAGGTGGTTAGGTGGAGCTCTGGTTGCCCCTCGTGTCGCCACTGGAGGGGATGCAAAGGAGGTTCTCCTGTCAAGTACTAAAAATCTGATAGTATAAGTTGACTTTGATCAAAGAAACAATCCAAAACCTTCCCAACGTGAGAGAAATGGAATGGTGGTGCTAGAATGAGCTTGTGAGCTCATGACCCCCTTGGGGTCTTATATATATAGGGGAAATTTGTTGTGGTATAGAACTTTGATGGCATTTTCCATTTCACATTAAACTTTCAATATTTAGCTGGGTACCATTACAAAATCATGGTTCTTTGCCACAACACACCGCAGCGAATAGATTAATATCTCTTCTGATTTGTGGTGAGAAAGTGTTGATGAAAAGCTTTTTTGCCCTTGTGGTTTGGAGCAAATTTCCCCTATATATATAGCTAAATATTGTAAATCACCCCTTGCCTTTGGTGGAACACATAATTTACAACTTATGCCATTACATAGATTGAGCTGAATCTTGAAATGGGTCTATTCCTAGGTTATTGGGATATCCCCTAACAGTACTCCCTTAGCTACAGGCTCCTAAGCATTTGGGGCCTATAGCTACAACAAAAGGATGACCCTTAGCCTCTTAGGAATAGGAGCATCTACTCTAGGAACCTTCGATATCGGAATGCCTCGCTAAAAACTTTAGCCAAAAACCTAGTGGGAAAAAAGGGCCTCGAGAAAAGAGCGTGTATTAGAAGACCTTCAGCCCAACAAAGTCGAAGGGATTCCTGACGAAGTTGTTCAGTCTGAAGTCAAAGGAGAACCGCGGTGGTGGGGTTTGACGAAGACGTAGGCAGAGAGAGGCAGTGGCTCTCGGCAAAGCTGAGGGAGTCATACTCCCTCATGCATACTATCTTGTTGTTGAAGCTTGGCATAGTCAAAGGAGAGCCATGGCGATGAAACCCAGTGTTGAATTCCCCCCGGCCTACCCTGGTGTTAGCGAAGCTTGGCATAGCTAAAGTTGTGGATGCAGCCAAAACAGAAGTTTTGTAGCACTGATGAGGTAGTTTTGCAGCACTAACGAGGTAGAACATGTGAAGTCGCTTGGGGAAGTTTGAAGTGTCGACTATGCAACTAGCCGAGAGGCCGAAGGCACCAACGATGCTTGTTCAAAAGTAATGGTTAAACTCATATAATGTTGCAGGGTTTGTCGCTACCCTCAGCATCACCCATACTCCCTCTTTAACCATCGCTAGAGAACAAGCCGCACACTTCTCCCCCAGCACCCGAGCGACGCCTGGTGGATTCGAGGGTGATGGAGATGAAGCCTTTGAGCCGTCCATTTCCCAATAGCATCAGTGATGCTTGATGAAGCTGAGGGAATAGAATTTGTCAAAACACTCCCTCAGGCGTGCTGAAGACGACGAAGGCATGAGCGGAGTCCAGGTCGATGAAGCACTCCCTTAGGCATGCTGGATTAGATGAAGGCATGAGCGGAGTCCAGGTTGATGAAGGACTCCCCTCAGCACGCTAAAGTCGACGAAGGCATGAGTAGAGTCCAGGTAAATGAAGGACTCCCTCAGTTGCATTGAAGTCGATGGAGCACTCCCTTAGGTGTGCTAAAATCGATGAAGGTGCGCCCAAAGCCGAAATCAAGGAAGCACGCCCTCTGGCACGCTGGAGTCGATGGAGGCGTGCATGGAGTCAAAGTCGACGAAATACTCCCTCAAGCGCCGAAATGGAGCTCGATCCGCAAGGGCCAAACCTCGATGTAGAGAGATTACCACCGAAGCGAAGCTCAATCCACGAAGGTCAAACCTCGACATGGAGAGATTTTCATCAAAGTGAAGCACTTTGGTGTTGACGAAGCTTAGCAAAGTCGTAACCATCGACACAGCGTAGGAGGAGTTGAGGTTGTTGACGAAATCCTTAGGCTCAATCAAAAATGTCATCGACGTGGTCTGGTGAAGTTGGGGTCATCGACGTAGTCAAAGGAATCGTCGCTGGAGTCCCGTGGCCTGATGAAGTCAGTGGCGTCACAGCATGCTGAAGCCGAGGGAGTCATACTCCCTCTAGCGTGCTCCAGAGCTCACGCAACATGGCAAAGTTAAGGTCGTCGATGAATCCTGTGTGAATTCAAAGTCGTCGATGAAGATTGAGTAGAATCAAAGTTGATGAAGCTGAGAGAGGCATACCCCCTCAAGTGTACTCCATGCGTCAATGAAGCCTAGGCGGAGTCAAAGTCGACGAAGCCGAGGGAGGCGTACTCCCTCAGGCGTACTCTGCGCATTGACAAAGCCTGGTGGAGTCAGAGTTGTTGATGAATCCTGAGCAGAGTCAAAGTCTATGAAGCTGAGGGAGGCGTACTTCCTCAGCCATACTCTGTGCGTCTTCAAAGCCTGACAGAGTCGATGTCATTGATGAAGCCAGAGCAGAGTCGAAGTCGACGAAGTTGAGGGAGGTGTACTCCCTTAGGTGTACTCCATGCGTCGACCTATCTTGGCAGAGTTGAAGACATCGACAAAGCCTGAGCGGAGTTGAAGTTGACAAAGTTGGGGGAGGCGTACTCCGTGCTTCAGCAAAGCCTAGTGGAGTCAAAGTCGATGAAGATGAGGGAGGCGTACTCCCTGAGGCGTACTCCACGCGTCAACAAAGCCTGGCGAAGTCAGAGTCATCGATGAAGCTTGAGCAGAGTCAAAGTCGATGAAGTCAAGGGAGGCGTACTCTGCGTGTCGACAAAGCCTAGAAGAGTCAAAGTCATTGATGAAACCTAAGCGGAGTCAAAGACGATGAAGTCGAGGGAGGTGTACCCCATGCATCGACAAAGCATGGTGGAGTCAAAGTCATCAATGAAACTCAAGCATAGTTGAAGTCGACGAAGCCGAGGGAGGCGTACTCCCTCAGGCGTACTCCGTGTGTCAACAAAGCCTGGCGGAGTCGAAGTCATCGACGAAGCCTGAGCAGAGTCGAAGTTGAGGGAGGCGTATTCCCTTGGGCGTACTCCACGCGTTGACCAAGCCTGGTGGAGCCGAAGCCATTGACGAATCTTGAGTGCAGTCAAAATCGTCGATGAAGCCTGAGCGGAGTCTAAGTCAACAAAGCCATGGGAGGTTTACTCCCACAGGAATACTCCACATGTCAACGAAATGGGGAGTATCTCCTAAGCACTATTCGATGCACCTTTGCACAACTGGTAGCAGGAGGCCATGAACTATTGGCCCTTCAATTATTTCTATCCCCTTCATTGATGGCGGCGGTTTGAAAGCGGTGGTGACGAGGTGGTCTTCATGTGCATCTCACTTCTTTGGGCACCTTTGGTGTGACACCAGTGATGGAGTGAAAAGGACAATAGCGAGGTTGTTTATGCTCATGGCTTCACTTCCTTACTCGCTTTGTGCAGTGTCGACGACAGGTTGAAGAAGATGTTGGCGGGGCATCCTGTACCTGCATCCCCATTCCCCTATACGCTTGGTGCGGCCTTGGCGTGGATTCAAGAAGGTGATGGTGAGGCAGCTTGTGTCCGCATCTTCACTCACTTTTCCGCTTCGTGCGATGTCGGCTTCTGGCAGTGTTGTGGCTTCGTGGTGGTGATGGAGCTCGAGGGTGATGTTGTTGGGGAACGGGGAGCTACGCTAGCATAAAACAATTTTTCTCTACTGCGTTCAACCAAGGAACCATGCAAGTAGAGGATCATAGATCGTTACCATTAGATGCACAACGCAGAGGAAGAAGAGTTAGAGTAGACGATCCAATTTCGTGCGAGTCCTTGACCAGCCCCGACAACGTGCATCGCATCCTTGACCAACTTCGACCACGTGCACAGCGTCCTCGACCAGCTTCGAGCAGTACCGTGTGTTCCTCGACCACCTTCACGACCACGAAGTGGATGTAGTCGATCACCTCCGCGACCACGTAGAGAAAGTAGTCCATCACGTCGACCACCTCGTTGACCACAAACAGGAAGCCTCGACCACGTCCTCGATTGTGATGAGGAAGTAATCGAACTCGTCCTAGTGTTCTTGTCGCCGATCAGCACCGCAGCAATCGCAGCAATGCCTCCACAGTACCCACACGTACAGGGATGGAACGCCGTACGCCGGTGTGCTAGCACTGCGCGCGGGACCAGGGTTTCGCAGGGAATTCAGGAAGAGGTGGCAGCCAGAATTTTGGTGGAGGAATTAACTCATGCGCCCACGGCTCCTGCCTCCTCTTATATAGAGTACGCTAATGAGACTTTAATCACATTAAAGCCCATCATGACTCTAAACCCAAATGAACATTCAATCATATTAAATCTCATTCGCAGATCCAATCTGCATACGTGATCGCCTCTAGGGCATATCACCAACAATGTCCCACTTGCACTAGAGTCGATTCATGCAAGTTTTAAATTCCATCCCTTTAAGTGTGTGACCCATTAAGTTCATGTGTAAATGGCCGGTACCCAGAAACCCTTTCCAAATTGCAAGTCAACAATGGTACCTAGCAGGACATATTGACTCCTGAATGCACACAAAGATCATATCAGTCGAACCTTGACATACCCATGCAACAATCCCTTTACTAAGGCGAGATTCATGCCACCCTTGTGATAGCTCGACCATTCACTCGATCAAGTAGTGGATTCATCATGATTAACTCTTTAATAAGATTTGGCATGGCCATGCACTTTCTTAATCCAACTACCTCTAGGGCCCCAAAGATATCTCTCCTGTTATCTAGGAGGGGAAAATTCCATCTTGATCGCTCACAGCTCACGACATGTTTCATAACATACCCGAAAGCAACCTTTATGACTACCCGGTTACAGAGTAGCGTTTGGAAGCTCCTAAGTGTGTTACTACACATTCTGGAATCAATGACGATCTCAGGTCAAAGGATTCTTCAGGTACACTATTCAAGACTACAACTGATGACACCATAAATAGCATCCCAGCATTGTCTCAAGGTGGGTCAATCCAACACCATGTTCTCTAACATGTGTCCACATTATTTATTTAATATCTCCATATCTATGATACATGAAACATGATCATCAATCAATACATGTGTCGATTTGTGAATCATCATTGTTCCTTATGATGATGTGAAACCAGGGATCATTTTAGAATGACATCAAACAATGAGTCTCATGAGCAAGTCACATACTTGCTGATCAATATCTATAATGGTCATTCAAGGAACAAAGTAACGAATTACTCGAGACAACACAAACATAGAAGTGATATAATCACCTCCAGTATTGCCTTTATGGCATATCACCAAAACTTTCCTATTTGCACTAGAGCCAGTCACATAGGTATCCAATACCTATTGTTTGATAGTGCACCTTTTTTCAGGTTGTAGGATAAGACAAGCTAATAGATTCAATCCGATAGGTATCCAATACCCATTGTATGTACTTACATCACTTCTCCATTCAATTCAAAATAATGTACCTATGCCAAAGTACATGCTCCAAATTGTGGTGGTACTAATACTCCTAGTGCTCGAGCAATAGGTCTACTATCAACAATAGAGACCCATTGGACTGAACACATTGCAAACCACACATAACTCAGAAACTAATTTTTTGATCCACGCAATCTCCAATGCGACTTCAAAAGCGGTGGTGTACTTAGCAATAGTTGTAGAGTAGGCAACGGTTCTTGCATGAAACATTTCTAGCTCACCGTTCCATCATTTACATAAAACCAGATTCCACACCATGATTCCTTTGTTGGTTTGGAATCTAGCATCAATGTAACCATTTACGAAGACATTTTCTTTCCTCCAAAAACCATAGTCACATCCTCCTTCTTATCCAATACTAGAGGATGATTTTTTCTGATGACTATCAACAAGACTTGTGATTGATATCAAGATTTCCCTGCTCATCAAATGTCACAACATGTTGAGTTACACAAAGACTGACGCTACATGGCATTGGCAAGAAACCTCACTTGGAATCCTGCATATTGAACTATTTCAATACCTTGTCAATGTGCGTTCTTCGAATTAATCTCATTTGTCTTTTTTCAGGCATTTTATTCAAGATATCATGCTCATCAGGTGTCACAACACATTGATTCTCGCAAGTGCCAACACTTCGGCCTCCTTTTATCTATCTATATAGGTCTTTATGCCCTATTTATATTGTCTTTCCCACAACTTCATCTTGAAACCATTTCTCAATGAAGATTTGAGAAACTTAATGCATTGGATTGTCATCCTGATCAATAATATGTCATACATATTTATGAGATCAGAAACACAAATATGCCCCCACTAGCCTTGTTGTAAACACAAGGTTCTTGCTCACTCTCGATGGAGTCAAATTCTTTTGGCCATCTCATCAAAGTGAAAGATCCAACTCTGAGATGCTCACCTCAATCCACAGATGGATTTTTGAAGCTTCTGTCACACCCGGTTTTATAAAGGGACGACTAACTGGTCCTTCCTGGCTTGCTGAATAGCTTGTTGTGCTCTTTCTTACAGGATGGGAACAACAGTATTTTATAGTCCTCTATCATGTGTTGGAACTTTTCATGTTGCCTATCACTAGTGAAGTCTTCCTCCGTATTGCGCAACATTTTGTCTATGTTGTCATCATCATTGCCGACAAAAGTATCTTCGAACGTCGACATATTAATATCTTCGTCAGCTGTCATATCATTGCCTCTGTCTTCTTCGATTTGTGAGCTGCTCTTCATGCACAACCTCCTCATGTTCATCGTGCTCGGTTCAGAGGATATAGCTAGGCTTGAAACCCCTGCAAAATAAGTGTGCACAGATCTGCTCTATGCCTGAGAACTGCTTCTCATCTTGCAATCAACACACGAACATCATATATAGTGATCTTCGCGCTTGTTTTTTGGCTTCCTGTATGCCATGACAGCCCTAAAAAAAGCCTTCGCGCCATGAAAGAACTCTAGGTCGCGATGGCCAGCTTTGTACATCCATGTCTAGTCCATCTACAAGTTTATGATTATCATTACGTTTTAGCAATCAATAAAAAACCATTGAACTGATAACCATGCAATATTTCAAAATGCACATCTAATTTATTGAATTACCTCACATCTTGATTGCTTCATGTTAGAGGACCCATCTCCTTTCGGCACTTGGCCTAGGTCAGAGGACCCACCTTCTAAATGTTGCCGGTCCACTAGCGACTAGAGGGTGGACATGCCGTCCCTATAGCATAATATTCAAATTCAATATGATCATCTATTTAGAGGTGATTTTAATATTTTTCTTAATTCATTACTAGAAAATTGGATCTAGGTTTTAATCTATTTAGAGGTGATTTTAACCTTTTTTTTTTCTTAAATCACTATTAGAAAATTAGAGATCTAAGTCACCATGACATAATCACATACTTTCAAATCTACAGCAATCAAACAAATAAATCTAACCACAAATAAAATGTAGATCATCTCTATGTGCCCTACAATGAGAAAATTGTAATTTTTACTCAATTAGAGCTCAATTGGAGCTCTAGCTCTTTTACTCAATTAGAGCTCAATTGGAGCTCTAGCTCCTCCCAAATTTCATCACCATAGAGCAATCACGTAATTTCAAACCTAGAACAATCTAGTAAGTAAATCTAAGTAAAAATAAAATATAGATCATCTTACTAACCTTGGAGCACGTAGATTCCTTCAAATTCTGAAGTCTCCAAGCGCAAGGTTGGACACAAATGGCAGGAGCCGAGCAGAACAGAGCTCCTCTCTATTTTGTTCGAGCTTGGGGGAGAAGAAGGCACCTCTTTTATACTATAGATTTATTAGTGCTGGTCCGTAACATGAACTGGCACTGATACTAAGTATCAGTATCGGTTTATGGTTACCAGCCGGCACTAAAGTATCAGTACCGATTTGTTCCAAGAGCCGGCACTGATACTGAGTATCAGTGTCGGTTCAACTAGGCTCAATCATTGATCAAGCACGGGATGTTACGAACCAGCACTGATACTTCATCAGTGTCGATTCTGATTTAGCTGACACTGATGACCCGACGTAGATGATCTGTTCTGTTCTAGTGTAGCCATTACAGACTTAACGCTTATGAAATATGCAATATTTTGATCTAATTAATCTATTTACTGGAGCAGTAGTAGTGCGCGAAATAAAATTAAGCCTACAGGAGGTATGTTTGGCGAGAGGTCAAGCTGCCCGAAACCAAAACGATAAACCGCGCCTAACGAGACACAAAGGCACCAGTGGTCTAACAGTTTGGACCTCAGAATTTGAACCATACGACATGAGTTCGATTCCCGGCTGGGACATACTCGTTGCAGATTATCGCATAGGGTGGTTGGTAAGAGGGGCACAGAGGCTTTTACCTCCGGTTTGCCGATTGGGCTTCGAAGGGGCTTAGTCGTGGATTTTGCTGCCCACGGACAACCCCAATGTTGGGAAAACTTTCCAACGTGAGAGAAATAGAATGACGGTGCTAGAATGAGCTTGGCCCTATTTCTAGGCTATTGGACAATACCAATTAAATGTAAGTTTCGTTGTAGGAATCATGAATTGAGCGATATTCCAATTAAATGAATTCCATAATTATCCAGTATTTTAATTTCGTAATTGTCATAGGCCTAAAGCACATATACAGACATGAGCATTTCTAAAGTATTGATGATCATGATAATGCTACTCATTTAAATCAAAATTTGACATGGGAATTGACTAAAGCAGGTAGGCTAAAACTGGCATCATATATAGCTCAATTTTATTTGTTAAATTAGTGCTCTCAACTCAGCTCAACTAACCATGGTATGCATATGACTAAACAGGTTCCTCATTGTGGTCGATGATGTATGGACCATACGATCATGGGAGGCAATCCAATCCGTGTTGCCAAGGAACAAGTGTGACAGCAGAATCATCGTGACCACTAGGATAAAGGGTGTGGCTAAAGCATGCAGTTCTGGTAGTGTTAGCGGGTGTTACGTTCATCATATGGAACCCCTCAAGCTGGAAGATTCCAAAAAGTTGTTCCTCAGCAGAGCATTTGGCTCCGAGAGTGCATCTTACCCCGATGATCTCAAATATGTAATGGACAGTATTCTAAAGAAATGTGGTGGGCTGCCATTGGCCGTTGTTAGCATTGCTAGTGTTCTGGTGGGCTATAGATCATCGGGAAGCAAAGATAAGTGGGATACAATATGCAAATCAATTGGTTCTCAGATGGAGAACAACCCTAGCCTTGAGGGGATGAGGCAGATAGTCGTACTTAGCTACAATCACCTGCCGCATCACCTCAAGGGTTGCATGATGTACTTTAGCATCTTCCCAGAGGATTATGAGGTCGACAAATATCGGCTCTTGTGCAGATGGATAGTTGAAGGATTGATTTTGGAGAAGCGAGGCTTGACCCTAATGGAGGTTGCAGAATCCTACTTGGATGAGCTGGTGAGTAGGAACATGATTGAGTTAAGAGTTGATTTCACCTACTATTGGAAGGTGGAGTCGTGTCGGGTGCACGATATGCTTCTTGAGGTCATGGTGTCCAAGTCGCTGGAGTCTAACTTTGTCAGCCTGCTAGGAGGGAAGTATGCAACCATGTCCTATGATAGGATTCGTCGCCTCTCCATCCAGGGGGACGATGACAGGAGGCACCGGAGAGTAGAGCAGACCAAGAAGAAGATGGTAGTACGTGGCATCGAGGGGATAGATGTGGAGCATGTTCGATCATTGAGCATGTTTCATCACGGAGGGCAAAAGCTGCTAGAACACCTAGACAAGTTCACCCTGCTGAGGGTACTTGACCTGGAAGACTGTAAAGACGTAACAAATGATCATATGATATATGTTTGCAGGTTGTACCTACTCAGGTTCTTGAGCTTGAAGGGTACACATATCAGCGAGGTGACTCCTCAAATTGGAAAGCTAGAGCATCTGCAAACGCTTGATCTACGTGACACGATAGTTCATGGGCTACCAGAAACTATGAAGAAGCTCTATAAACTCGAGCGAGTGCAGATCTCCCATGGGTTAAGAGGTCCGGAGTTTATGTGGAGGCTGCCCCTGGGGCTCAAGAAGATGAAAGCGTTGCGTGAGGTGGGCTTTGCACTCCTCGGAAACAACATCGAGGTTGCTCAAGATGTGGGTGAACTAGAACAACTTGAAGAGATAAGTGTCTACCTCGACAACGAAAATATCGATTATAACAAGGAGGTTCATGAAGAGTTTGCCAAATCCTTGAGTAAGTCATACTCCATCCGGCGCCTCATCATAGGAGACGTGGGTTTTAAGAAGGGAGGACTCAACTTTCTCCATCGACTTCCCGCGCCGCCACAACTTCTCCGTTACCTTATGATCGCCGGTGGCATCTATGGGTTGCCGACGTGGGTCAGGTCACTCAGGTACCTTGTTCAGTTTAACATGTCGTGGGGACACCTTGTTGGTGACCAGCTATATGATGCCCTGTGTGAGTTGCCCAGCCTCAAGACCATTGTCATTGAGAACATGTGCTACATCCACGATGAGCTGGTTGCACGCAGTAATCACAGGTTTACAGAGCTCAGCAACCTGAGAGTGTCCTGTAACCATAAAACGCCCACTGTTCTTCGGTTTGAGAAAGGATCCATGGCAAAGGTAGAGACCCTCCTGTTTAACTTCAGTACCTGTGACTACGAGAAGAAGATTGTCGGCATCGAGCACCTGACCAGCCTAAAAGAGGTACATCTGTGGGGTGGCACGAACAACCCTGCACTAGGCCGTGCACTGGAGCAGCTCAAGGAGGAGAACACAAGGCGCCGCCTCGACTCCATTAATCAGTTTCAAATTGTAGTGAAAGACTGGTGATCATTCTGTCGTTTTATTTATTTCTCCTTAACATCGAAACAAATTGTGTTTGTTTAATTATTGCTCTGTTTCCTTTTTTCACTTTTAATTTAGGGCGTTGCTGTTGCTTTTCATTTGAACTGTATTTTTCAAATTCCACACCGACCCACTTGTCACATGCACATGGTTTGGAAAATTTCATTTCATAGTAAAACATATGTTTCCGGTACGTATGTTATTCTGACTTGAGAGTGAAGGGGTTGTAAAACAACTCTTCACAGAGTTGTTCACGTGACATTGATATCTCGTTTATCTTATTTGCATGCGTTAGTCACAAAGTATCTCCTTTTTTCCATCCCCTCTATCAAAGGATTGCATTGTCTGGGGACGTCGGTCTTATCAACAGCCTAGCTGGCAAATCTACCCACCAGATCTGATAGAAACATTCCGAGGCATCTACTGCTTTGTGATTCAAAAAAATCAATTGCACAGAATTAATAGGTCTGAAACCAGCCTTAACGATTACTCCCTCCGTTTCGCAATATTTGTCCATGGTCTCGGGAGTATCTGTCTCAAATTGTTTGTCTATTACGGTAATCAAGAATACTTTATGGTCTATTTTACTGCTATACCCTTGAGTGTATGCATGCATTTACTCCAACACTAGTGAGTTATTTACTCTTATTCTTACATTGATTAGGGGTAGTATGGTCATCTCAGTGTATTTTTTCACTCGATTTTAGTATTCCTTGGTTTGTACGTAATGGTGGGCGTGGACAAACATTGCGAAACGGAGGGAGTATGACTTGTCACCGCTACTTCAATTTCTTCGAGTGGAGGAGCCATATCTGATGTCGTCCGCATACGAGGGAGGCGTTTCCGGTCGCGCTGCCAGTGGCAGCTCCCCTGCCTCCACCCACCAAGGCGCCCGTCTGGAGCTGGTTTGCGCTTCAGTTATGGCCGCATGCATGCAGGCCCGGTCCTGAGATTTTTTGGGTTCCGGTGCAAAATTAAACACAGGGCTCTAAATATATTTGAGTTGTTACCGACAAAAACTTAAATTGCATCAAAAACAATATTTATATGAAATACTTCATACATATTACTTAAAAATTTCTTCGGATATTTCTAGATGTGAAGTCATTAATGATTGTATCAATATTAATCTCATCCAATAATTTCTTCTCAATGCATAAAGTTGCCAGACCGTTTAATCTTTCTTCGGACATTGTAGACCTCAAATAGTTTTTCAATAATTTCAACTTTGAAAAGCTTCTTTGGGCAGATGCCACAGAAATAAGATCCGATAAGCAACAGAAATATTAGGATAACAATCTGCATTTCTGATAAACTCAAAAATCTCCATGGCAGACATTGGTCTATCTGGTAAAGTCAACTGCATAACACTTAACTCAGAAATTAGATCATTTAACTCAACATCAGATGAACCCTTTAGAGAGAAAGTTTTTGCAAATTTAGTGCAACGGTCTTTTAGTTCAATACCATCCAACGACTTCAAGATTGTTGAACTCATTAAAAACCCAAATATACTTTTGAATTCTTGGAGTTCTTCAAATCTAGTTTTCAATGAAGTGATTGTCATATCAACCATAACAAAAAAGTAATCAACTTCAAAAGCCCTCTCAGCTTGCAAATTTGCTTCATTATAATCAGTTTCATCAAACTGTTTCTTCCTAATAGAACGACACTTTACTGGAAATGATGCCTCTACACCCATTTCATATGCAATATCTTTGGCTATGATCAGACTAGAAGCAAATCCTTCATTTCTATAGCTGTGAAAGTAATTCATTATACCTTCAATTTGCTGTAAGGTAGACTTAATGCACATGGATGGTGATTGCAACTTCTTACTTATAGTGTTAACAACAAATAAAATGTCATACCAAATAACCATACCAAGTATAAATTCAAAGCTGCCAAGCACTTCAAATAAATTTTTTGCATCGCTCTTATCCTTGGGATCAGTATCATCAGCTTCCCTTAAATTTAACAAAGTTGACCTTAGCTCAGGAGCTTGATACCTAATTGGTTTTACACTTTTGATTCGACTCTCCCAACGAGTATTGCACAACGATTTCACAGTTAAACTTGGAATATGTTCAAGCAAAACGTTCCATCGTTTGGTAGAACCAGAAAACAATACATATATCCGTTGCACAATTCTAAAAAATGAAATAGCTTTAGCACATGATTTAGCCATGTCACAAAGAGTAAGATTAATACTGTGGCAAGCATATGGCATACACAAAGCTCTTCGATTAATATCAAGCAACCGTCTTTACACCACCTTGTGTTTTCCTTTCATGTTAGAGCCGTTATCATAACCTTGACCCCTAATATCATCAATATTAAGACCAAAAGACTTGATAGAATCAATCAATACATTGAAAAGCCCAGAACCAGATGTATCATCCACCATCAAGAAACCCAAAAAAACTCCTCTAATTTTATTTTGCCATCGGACATATTAACACATCGAACCAACAAACTCATTTGCTCTTGATAACTCGCATCTGGGGTACAATCAAGGATAATGGAGAAATATTTTGCCTCTTTAACGATCTTTATGATATAATTTGTAATATCAGAAGCCAAAAGAGAAACCAACTCATTCTGAATTTTATGACTAAGATAATGATAATGAATCTCATTATTTTGAATACGTCTAAGATGGTCTTGCATCACCAAGTCAAATTCTGCAACCATCTCAACACAAGCTAAGAAATTACCATTATGATCATTATAGAGTTGCTCATTGGATCCTCTAAAAGCCAAATTACGTTTACCAAGAAATTTGACAATGGCAATTATTCTTAGTAAAACTTGTCTTATACGTTCTTTCTCCTTTGTGATTTGCTGTTGTAAATCTTGTCAATTGTTTCACTTTTCCTCAATCTAGCTCTCAGTTCATTCCAAGAGGTCATGTTGGTAATATGCTCGACATTAACTTCATGTTCTTTTAGCCTCTCACTAATATGCCTCCAATCTCTAAATCCATCACGCCCCAATGAACTCTTGCAATTTCTAGAATTGAAAATCTTACAACTAAAGCAAAACACTCTATCAACTTGCTTCGAATACACTAACCATTTTCTGTCATGAACCTGCCCATTGCTCATTTTTCTAGAGAAATGAGCATACAAAAAATGTCTTGAGTTGTCATCTAAAGGGAATACAATATTTTCTTCTCTTATAGGCCCCTTCTCCACTAATATATCCCTAGCTTTGTTATCAAGATTATCCCAATTTCTTGGATCATAAATATCCGTAGTAAAAACCGGCTGCTCATCAACACTAGCAGATTCTGTAGCAGATGAATTAAATATGTTGTCATGACCACTTACATTGTTATCATCCTCGTTGATGTCAACATTGTCTTCCGTAGGGGTAGGGCCCTGGTCGTCATCGTTCACATTAGTTTGTTCCTTCACAGCAACTATCGCCCAATCATCTGGGTTTCGTGAACTGCCCGTATTACTCTTTAAGAATTTGTCCATTGCCCACTTCTGTGATTCTATTAACTCATCCACCTGTTTTCTCTTTTTCCTTTTTTTGCTACCCGATGCGTACTTTCTCAATGACATGATACCTAGGACGAACTGATAATTGAAAAGATTAACATGTTAGTGGTTGAACTCATATAAATTACAAAGTTACAAAACTAAAAAAATGGGATTAATTGAAATTAACCTTAAATTGTGATTTCTGAAATCTGCTGGCTGCTGCTCTGTTTCTGAAATCTGCTGTTCTGTTTAATTGAAATTAACAGTTTCTCGTGATTTTTGAAATCGGGCAATGCTTCTGTTCGACTGTTCCCCCAAAAGAATCTAAATCTTCTGCCGTCGCCTACTCGCATGTCTGCGTTTGACGTGAGGAACGAAGTGGCACTAGCACCGGGGCCCGAGCCACCGGCGGATGGCGGACCGGCCAGGCACTGCCGCGCTGGCGCCTGGCGCCTGGAGGGTGGGCAGGCGGCGGCTCCACGGTTGCCAGCTGGCGCAGTGGTGCTCCTCAGGCTCCTGGAGGGCTGACTGGCCAAGGCGGCCACCGGGCGGACCGCGGACGGCGGACCAGGGGGGGCACCGGGCCACCGGCGGACGGCGGACCGGCCAGGCATTGCCGCGTGGTGGGCAGCGGCTCCGTGGCTGCCAGTTGGTCGGCTCGATCTCCTCAGGCTCCTGGAGGAGCGAGTGGGCTCTCGGCCGATGCGCCGACGCCGCGATTCCGCGACGGCCGGCGTCACGCAGAGTCAGGAGTCGGAGAGACGGAGTCACGGAGACCAGGGCGGCAGGGCCCTGCGGGAGGCGGTCCTTCTCCTTCGGCGGACGGCGGTCGGCGGACGGCGGTTCAGTTCGAGGCTTCGACGGCTCGGTGTCGGCATTATGTGATCCTGCGGACTGCAGGCGGGACTCGGACGGTGGCCAGGCGGTGGCGGCTGGAGCTCCTGGAGGCCGGAGGTCTTGGCCCTCCTGCCCTCAGCGGTGTCTCGCTGAGTTGGAGACTCGGAGTCCGCTCGCGGCCTGCCGGCTGCCGACTGC
Organism: Phragmites australis; assembly: GCF_958298935.1. Taxonomy (NCBI): domain Eukaryota; kingdom Viridiplantae; phylum Streptophyta; class Magnoliopsida; order Poales; family Poaceae; genus Phragmites; species Phragmites australis. Next base: position 4,595,323 of record NC_084934.1, read on the forward strand.
CGGCCTCGCGCAAGTCGCAGACTCGCAGGCCGCTGCGAGTTGGGGGCCCCTGCGAGTTGGGGGCTCGGAGCGGCCGCACTGCTTGCCCCCCCAGGGCCGGCTCTGCATGCATGCCGCCCGCCAGGCTCATCGCCCCCTGCACTCCTTCACCTCGAGAGCCCACCGCCGTGTGAAGCCTTCAAGCAAGCTACTATATATGTTCAGAACCATGAATTCTCTGCAGGGCAAGGGCGGCCACTCCACTCTCCCCCATCTCTAGGGCAGTCGTGGCCATGGGTCGCGTCAAGCTTCGGGCCGGCTGCCTGGGCGCCCCTCGGGCATTCAAAGCAAGACTTCACAGGTGGTCTTGGATCGGATACAGGTCATGGGTCGACACTGGTGGTGCAAAAACCGGGAGAGCTCGTCGCCGCTCAAGACAAACCCAAGTCACCCTCACGCTCCAGAACTCTGCTCCATGGTCGACGCGCGGTCTGCCTCGCCTCTGACCACCGTGTTGCGTCCTGCCGCGATCCAGTTCGGTGCCTCCGTTGCCGTCGATCTGGGCACCTGGTGCATGAGTGCAAAGCTCCGTCTCCGGGGCCGCGCGTGGGGTCTCCAATCTTGCCTCCACGCATTACTCCAAGAATGCGCCTGAGGCCCTCTGCTTCGACGCTCGGTCCGGTTGGCCATCTGACGGTCCACAACCCTAGCTTCTCCAGCTGACTGACACGGGCTCATGGTTCTAACTTCTAAGGTCAGGCCGCTTCGGCCGCTCCTGTCACCCCCACCTTCCTTGCACCGCTTGTCTTCACTATGTGAAAATTCCGCGATCGTATGGTTTATTAGGACCATTCATTGCGTTTAGATTTGTGCTAGAGAGGTACGTAAGAAAAATCATAAGATAGATGAGAATCAACCGATAGATAAAAAGAATGGACGATCAATATAATCAGTACTTACGCAAGAACATGCAGAGTTACATTTTCCGTGTCTTCACTGCATCATGCCTCCCTGCGTCGAGCGGAGTGTTACGGTGTGCCCCCAACAAGCCCACCAAGACCGGCAGCTCTGCAGCGTGCCCACAAGCCAATGGCGTCACTCAGGGCTCCATGCACCAGGCCGCATGAAGACTCATGCCATGTTCCGTCGTTCTTCGACCTCGAACACGAGAGGGAACTGTGTTATGCATGTAATCCCGTTGAGCCTAGTTCTTTACTGTTTTTCTTTCTTTAGTGCAGAAATAACACGCCATGCAACGTGTTCATGTGCACGTCTTGCCTTAGTTTTCGGTTAGTTAGATCAGGCCATTGTAGGAGTTCGTGGGATGGCACGATTTCAGCTCATGAAGCGGCAAACATAGCGACGTACTGGTGGACGTGGGATGGCACGGCAGCAATACCCGTTCCTAGCTATTTTCTCGTTCGTTTTCAGTTGTAAGCAAAACGGTATTGACCGTATAAATAAGAGGAGGAAGAGAAAAGGCAGCAAGCAAGTACGCTGCGCAAAAACTACTATGTGTTCATCTGTGTCCACTCTCGCGTAGTGTTCATCGTCCAGGTTGGCTCGTGCAACAACAAACTGCCCTAGTCCCTTGGCGATCATCAAGCAGATTTTGAGGTATCTGCAGGGCACAATTGGCTACGGGTGCTGCTACAAAGCAGACTCGAAGGGGCCGGTGTTAACAGGCTACAGCGACAGCGACCTCGCCGGAGATATTGATGATAGGAAGAGCACTTCCAGGGTTGCATTCCTGCTCGGGAGTAGCATCGTCACATGGAGTTCAAAGAAGCAGAAGGTTATGGCGATATCATCGTGCGAGGTGGAGTATGTTGCAGCAGCTAGCGCCACGTGCCAGGGTGTTTGGCTCAGTCGTCTGCTCGGCGAGATGGTTGGGCGAGCTTCGGTGAAGTTCACTCTCAAGGTGGACAACAAGTCAGCTATTGCACTCTCAAAGAATCCAGTGCACCATGAGCGGAGCAAACATATAGACACGAAGTACCACTTCATCAGGTTGTGGATCGAGGAGGGAAAAGCTGACATTGAACATATTGGCACAAATGGGCAACTTGCAAATCTTCTTACCAAGGCACTTGGGCGAGTCAAATTTGGTGAAATGAGGCAGATGCTAGGTGTCGTGGAGGTGAAGGCTGCACAACGGGCTTAAGGGGGTGAATGTTATGCATAGAATCCCGTTGAGCCTAGTTCTTTACTGTTTTTCTTTCTTTAGTGCAGAAATAACATGCCATGCAACGTGTTCATGTGCACGTCTTGGCTTAGTTTTCGGTTAGTTAGATCAGGCCGTTGTAGGAGTTCGTGGGATGGCACGATTTCAGCTCATGCAGCGGCAAACATAGCGACATACGGGTGGACGTGGGATGGCACGGCCGCAATACCCGTTCCTAGCTATTTTCTCGTTCGTTTTCAGTTTTAAGCAAAACGTTATTGACCGTATAAATAAGAGGAGGAAGAGAAAAGGCAGCAAGCAAGTATGCTGTGCAAAAACTATTGTGTGTTCATCTGTGTCCACTCTCATGTAGTGTTCATCGTCCAGGTTGGCTCGTGCAACAACACGTGGCATCAGAGCCTCGTTCATGGCGGGATCCTGGAGCTCACGTGCCGCCGACGACACCGGCAACGGAGGAGGCGGGTCAGGGACATCGCCGCCACGACGCAAGGCGTCGTAGTCTCCGGTCGGTCGACACGGCCGTAGTGCGGGTCGCCGCAGTGGTTGTGAGATCGTAGTGCGTGAGCGTGTCGTGAGGGAGGGTGGCGACTCTGCCCAATACCCGATGCTCACCCGCACTAACTACGCCGACTGGGCCATGATCATGCGTGTTCAGCTTCAGGCATAGGGGCTATGGGAGGCTGTCGAGTTCGGCGATGATGAGCGCGACGATCGCGCGGCACTGGCGGCATTGCTGCGTGAGGTTCCACCGGAGCTGGTGCGCACGCTCGCCAGCAAGGACAGTGCCAAGGCTGCCTAGGACACACTCAAGACCTTGCACATGGGGTGCAAGCGCGTGCGGGAGGCGAGGGCGCAAACCCGCCGCCGCGAGATCGAGGAACTCTGGTTCCGCGATGGGGAGTCCATCGTGGATTTCGCGCTTCGTCTGACTACCATCGTCAACAACATGCAGCTCCTGAACGACCCCATCACCGAGCATCGAGCCGTGCTCAAGTTTCTGCGTGCAATGCCACACAAGTACCGGCAGATGGCAATGGCCATCGAATACTTCATCGACCTCAAGACGTTGATGATTGAAGAGCTCTGCGGTCATCTGCTGACTGTGGAAGAGAGCTACGACCTCGACGACATGGGGAATGGCGTTGGGAAGCTCCTCCTCACCGAGGAAGAATGGTCAGCCTGGTAGCACCAACGCGGACAGGGTGCCTCGTTCTGCGGCGACAAGGGCGGCAAGACGGAGTTCAAACCGAAGCCGCACAACGGCGACAAGGCCGGGAGCAGTAGCGGTGCTGGCTGCTCCGGCGAGCGTCGAAAAGGAAATTGCCACTATTGCGTCAAGGCCGGCCACTGGGCCAAGGAGTGCCGCAAGGCCAAGCGGGACCGTGAGCGGGAGAACCAGGGCGAGACGGCGAACCTCGCACGTGCTGAAGAGGAGGAGGCACCGGCGCTGCTCATGGCGCAACTCTGCTCTTTGGTGCAGATCACCGACGACGCGCCCTAGGCGGTGTACCTGAATGAGGAGAGGGTGAATCCCTGTGCCATCTCCCAATGGCCTCTGGTACCTTGATACTGGAGTGAGTAGCCACATGACCGGCGTACGTGAGATGTTCACCACGCTCGACAAGTCGGTGCACAGGACGGTGCGGTTTGGCGACGGCTCGGTCGTCAACATCTAGGGCCGGGGCACGATGGTGTTCCAGTGCCTCACCGGTGATCACCGCGTTCTCGAAGATGTCTACTTCATCCCCAGCCTCCGCAGCAACATTGTCTCGCTCGGGCAGCTCGACGAAAACGGGTGCAGGATCACCATTGAAGATGGCGTCATGAGCATCCTCGACCGGTCGCGCAAGATACTCGCCCGTGTAAACCGCACCGGCAATCATCTCTACACCGTCCGCCTGCGTCTTGCCACACCGGTGAGCCTGCTGGCCCAGAAGAATGATGATGCGTGGCTGTGGCACGAACGCTACGGTCACCTTCACTTCCGTGCACTGCGGACGCTGGCGCGCAAGGACATGGCACGCGGCATACCGGCAATCGAGCATGTGGAGGAATTTTCTGACGGCTGCACGCTCGGCAAGCAGCACCAGCTTTTGTTTCCCCGAGCCAGCTCGTACAGGACGAGGCGTGCTCTAGAGCTGGTACACATCGACCTGTGTGGTCCACTCACTCCACCAACCGCCGACGGCAAAAGGTACTTCATGCTCATAGTCGATGACTACACTCGATTCATGTGGCTAGAAGTACTCAGCTCCAAGGATGAGGCGCTGCGCTTCTTCAAGAAAGTCAAGGCCGCGGCTGAGGCGGAGCACGAGTGCAAGCTGCTTGCCTTTCGTTCTGACCGGGGCGGCGAGTTCAACTCCGGCAACTTCGTCGAGTTCTGCGAGGCGAACGGCATCAACCATCAGACCACGGCGCCGTACACGCCACAGTAAAATGGCGTAGTGGAGCGGCGAAATCAGACAGTGGTCGAAATGGCGCGATGTCTCCTGAAGGCGATGGCCGTGCCGGGACCGTTCTGGGGAGAGGCTGTGAAAACAGTCGTGTACATTCTCAATTGAGCGCCGTCGAGGGGCTTGGACGGCGTGACTCCCTACGAAGCGTGGCATGGTAAGAAACCAAGTGTGCATCACATGAGAATTTTTGGTTGTGTTGCACACGTGAAGAAACTAGGTCCCAGAGTGCACAAGCTAGCTGATCGCTCCTTCCTGGGAGTGTTCGTTGGCTATGAGAAGGGCTCAAAGGCATACCGTATTTTTGATCCAGTTGGGAAGCGGCTTCACGTGACGCGCGATGTGTTTTTCGAAGAACACCGCGCCTGGGACTGGTGTAAGTACAGTACCACAGAGCTGCCGGCCGCGCCCGCCACGTATAGCACAACAGCCGAGGCTGATGCAGTGCTGGGGTCAGGCACGTCACGCACTGCTGTGGACGTGCTGACAACCGCGGAGGTGGAGCCGCGCACACCGTCACCTGTGCCGGTCGAGTTCACCACGCCGCCAACCTACGACTCCAACCTCAACACCGACTCCGGCGGGCCGCACCGCTACTGTCGCCTCGAGAACATCCTCGACACCACCAAGGAGGTCTAGGCGCTGGCCGACTTCGACGCCCTAGACGGCGACGACGAGTCCGAGCATGCGGGACTGTGTCTTCTCGCCGCCAAGGAGCCAGCTAGCATGGAGGCCGCGCTCTCTGATCACGCATGGCGCAAGGCGATGCAGGAGGAGCTTGACTCGATCATCGACAACGACACTTGGGAAATTGCCACTCTCCCCACCGGCCACCGTGCCATCGGATTGAAGTGGGTTTTCAAAGTGAAAAAAGATCATGCCGGTAACATCGTAAAGCACAAGGCGTGCTTGGTAGCGAAGGGATATGCTTAGCATCAGGGGGTGGACTTCGAGGAAGTCTTCGCCCCGGTTGCGCGCATGGAGTCAGTTCGTCTGCTTCTCGCTCTCACGGTGCACGGCAGATGGCAGGTACATCACATGGATGTTAAATCCGCTTTTCTGAACGGTGATCTCGCAGAGGAGGTATACGTGCAGCAACCCCTGGGCTTCACCGACGGGAAGGATCACAACAAGGTTCTCCGGCTGCGAAAGGCTTTGTATGGGCTGCGGCAAGCGCCGCGAGCCTGGAATGCAAAGCTTGATGCGTCGCTGCACGCTCTCGGCTTCAGTAGGAGCCAACTGGAGCATGCCGTGTACAGGAGAGGAGATGCTGAGTCGTTTCTGCTCGTGGGGGTTTATGTGGACGACCTCATCATCATCGGAACCAGCTTGAGCGACCTCGACACCTTCAAAGCCGAGATGCAGCGGCTGTTTAGGATGAGTGACCTTGGTCTCTTGTCCTACTACTTGGGAATCAAGGTTGAACAAAGTGATGGTGAGATCAAGGTGAGCCAAACCAGCTATGCCCAAAGGACCTTGGAGAACGCCAGGATGAGCTTGTGTAACTCCTGCTCCACGCCGATGGAGTGTCGTCTCAAGATCAGCAAGAGGGATGGAAGTGAGGCTGTCGATGCAACACACTACAGGAGTGTGATTGGTAGCTTACGCTACCTCGTCAACACCAGGCCCGTCATCGCCTATGCTGTTGGGATCGCTAGCCGATACATGGAAGCTCCAAGCAAGCAGCACTGGGTGATCATCAAGCAGATTTTGAGGTATGTGCAGGGCACAATTGGCAACGGGTGCTGCTACAAAGCAGACTCGAAGGAGCCGGTGTTAACAGGCTACAGCGACAGCGACCTCGCCAGAGATATTGATGATAGGAAGAGCACTTCCGGGGTTGCATTCTTGCTCAGGAGTAGCATCGTCACATGGAGTTCAAAGAAGCAGAAGGTCGTGGCGATATCATCGTGCGAGGCGGAGTATGTTGCAGCGGCTAGCACCGCGTGCCAGGGTGTTTGGCTCAGCCACCTGCTCGGTGAGATGGTTGGGCGAGCTCCGGCGAAGTTCACTCTCAAGGTGGACAACAAGTCAGCTATTGCACTCTCAAAGAATCCGGTGCACCATGAGCCGAGCAAACATATAGACACGAAGTACCACTTCATCAGGTCGTGCATCGAGGAGGGAAAAGCTGACATTGAACATATTGGCACAAATGGGCAACTTGCAGATCTTCTTACCAAGGCACTTGAGCGAGTCAAATTTGGTGAAATGAGGCAGATGCTAGGTGTCATGGAGGTGAAGGCTGCACAACGGGCTTAAGGGGGTGAATGTTATGCATGTAATCCCGTTGAGCCTAGTTCTTTACTGTTTTTCTTTCTTTAGTGCAGAAATAACACGCCATGCAACGTGTGCATGTGCACGTCTTGGCTTAGTTTTCGGTTAGTTAGATCAGGCCGTTGTAGGAGTTCATGGGATGGCACGATTTCAGCTCATGCAGCGGCAAACATAGCGACGTACGGGTGGACGTGGGATGGCACGGCCGCAATACCCGTTCCTAGCTATTTTCTCGTTCGTTTTCAGTTTTAAGCAAAACGGTATTGACCGTATAAATAAGAGGAGGAAGAGAAAAGGCAACAAGCAAGTATGCTGCGCAAAAACTACTGTGTGTTCACTCTCGCGTAGTGTTCATTGTCCAGGTTGGCTCGTGCAACAACAAACTGCCCTAGTCCCTTGGCTGTGAGCCTTCCACATGGAGGCAGGGCGCGGCAGCTTGAGGACGCCATCCTGACGAGTTCCGACTCCACTGGGGTGAGTTGGTGGTCTCCGTGCACTCCCCGGAACAGCGTGGAGTACGAAGAGATGGCCGGCGCCAGAGCTCGCCGGCTAGATGAGCGGAGCAAGATCGATACGGTGATATTCAGGGCGTCAGCGCGGAGGTGCTGACACGGCGGCGCAGTTGGTAGCAGGCTAGCGGCTCATGGAATCAGATCTGTGGGGCGGCAAGGCATCAGCCATGCGGTTGGCGTCCCGTGAGGCACAACGGCCTTCCGGCACTTTTTACGAGTTCGACGAGGGGAGAGCACCTACAGAATCACGAAAATAGGAAGAACACGATGGAATGACCAACTTCTATAAAAGCTCTAAGTTGAGGATGGATTTGGGGAAGATTGGAGGCGGTTTTAGGGAAAAACGAAGCTCACCGTGAGCTGCAAGGAAGAACAGAGCTCGAGCTTCGCCTCTGCAGCAGCTGCGTGAAGTCGAGATGAGGACGGGAGTGAAGGGAGGAGCTAAAGGACGGGAAGAGGAACATGGCTCCAGTGCCGCAGCGCCGCCGTGCGGCCCCTCCTGTCTGCTTGTGCCGGCGGATGAGTCGCGGGGAATAAATCCAGAATCATCCTACATTGTAGAGAAATCAATAATAAGTTAAATCCAGAATCAATAACAAGATAGATGGGAAATAAAAATCGCATGTGATCTGAAGATGAAATCAATACCAGTTAAATTCAGAATCGAGTGAAAGCTAATCTTCCTACATTGTAAAGAAAACATGAATAACTCTGATCAGCTATAAGCCAATAACATTGCAAGTGGCCTTGGAGAAGCTAGGCTTTTATTCTTCTACAGAAGGTTTTAATTCTTGTACAGATTCATCTTCCAAAATCAAGATAAATATTAGTTTTACTAAATGAGAAGTTGTAAAATCATGTGACAAAAAAATAGTTGAATTATGAAATTGGCAAAATAAAGTGATTTAATTAGCATAATGATATTAGTACGATGTTCATAAGTTGCTAAGATATTATTTAATATGTTCGTAGTAGAATCGTTGGTTTATACGCTTTTGTTAGCATAGTTGTGGTTTTCGACATATGCTTATGTGAGTGATGTTGTGGACTCATCTTTATTCAAGTTAGGAAAACCTGTGCTTGTATGCATTTGCGTGTTTGTTCATGTGCAGGTGTTGCTCGACGGTGGACATGATCAATAACGGGATTGGAACTAGGTTCAGGGGAACTGAGGTTCAAAATTAGGTTCAAGAAGGAATTGAGGTTCTAGTGATCAATGATTGTCATATGAGATATTTAGGCTAGAGAACAATACATATGGAAGCAATGTGCACTGTGACCACAGGTGGCAATCTAACTGTCAGAAGATCAATTGGCCACAGGAGGTGGACCGGCAAAAATTATCTCTGTTTGATACGGGCGGTCTAACCGCCAGAGAGGTTTTTGAGAGAAAACCTTCTAATTGTCAGGAAGCGGACTACTGGCCACAATCCGAGTCAGATTCGACTTGGAGTTCTTGATTCCAAGCCAACGTTAGTTTGGGAGGCTATAAAAAGATAGGTCATGACCAGGGAAGGCTCCAAGATCTAGAGGAGAGACTAAGTTTTAGATTTTAGAGAGAGAAAGACATTTTGATGCGGCTTTTGATCTAGTGTGATTTAGCTTATAGTATTTAGTTGATAGAATTTCAACAAAAAGAAAAGAAAAAAAAACCCAGCTCGGGTTTGAGATTTCATGGAGATGTGAGTAAGGATGTTGTGGAGATGCATCTTGTGAACTCATCGATCATCTTGATTGATGAGTTTAGTAAGTTGATGAGTTAGTGATTTAGTTCTTTTCTCCTCATTTATCGTTCTTGTCTTCCAGTTTTTGTTTTTTATAGATATTTTGATTCAATGTGTTTTATCTTGGTTTTGATCCATCCAAAATCATTCTAGGGCATATAGGTAATTCTTTCTTAACCATGAAATCAGGGTTTAACAAAGTTCTTGATCACCATCTATCATAGTCTACTTTTGAGGGTCCACTACTATAAGACCGGCTATATATGCCGGCCCATCAGTGCCAATACCTAATGGGCCAACAATGATGGGGTATCACTACCGATTTATAAGCCACGCGGGAAGAATCAGCTAATGTGCATTATGAACCAGCAGTGATAGTTCGTCAAGTATCATTGCCGGTTCATGTTACGATCCGACAGTGAAACTTGACTATCACTGCCGATTCTAGCCACGAACCGGCTAGAACCAGCAGTGATAGTATCACTGTCGGTTCATAATAGATGACATCTTATCTTAAAAAATTATAACTTTTTCATATAAAATTGACGGGTATAAACTTTATATAAAAATTATACCGTCGACTGGATCTACAACTTTGTTGTTGAAAATGAAAACTTTTGAATTTGAGATCATTTAGATGTCCAAATAATCATTTGAAATTTTAGATGGAAGAGATCAAAATGATTGCATATGTTATTGTAATCACTAGTACATTTGTGATGGGATGGTAAGGACGTATCGCACGAGCTGAGAGGTTTCGGGTTCGAGTCTTGCGAACCGCACGAACGTGTATTTCACGAGAAAAATCGCTTGACTTGTGACTTGCGACAGCGCGGCCGCGTGGGTTCCTTGGGTGTTCACTTTTTTGGGCCAAAAAACACCGATTCTGAACAGACTATCACTGTCGGCTGAAGCCTTGAGCCACCAGCAATAACCCCCTCATTGCCGGTCCCTGGGCCGGCAATGATAGTCGAGGATTATCACTGCTCGTTGCCTACTACCGGCTCCAAAACTGGTAGTGAAGGTCACTTTAGAGCCGACAGTGAAAGCCACTTTAGAGCCAGCAGTGAATGCATTTTTTGTAGTAGTGGTCGTAACTCTCGATCCTGATATCTTATTGACCTAATTTTTGTTGGGTTAGTTCCGTAATGTCTTATAGTTTATGCTGTTAAAATTGGAGGACGATCAGACTTTCGGATCTTGTTTTAAATTATTTTTAGCGACATGTTAACAGTCTATCTAGGAGTGGAATATTGGATTAGTTTGGATTTTTTTATTAGGTGAATTAAATTTTGAATTTGATTTTCACAATCATTCACCCCACTGATTACCATATTAGAGAGTAATTGATCCTACATACGAAATGTTTGAACAAACAGGTGATGGACAAATATGTGAGATCGGGAAGTTAAAACAAAAAATCTGGCATGGCATCTGCCTTCTATTATTACTTACTAAAAATCGATATATTCGCCAGCAAACTTCCCAAACCTTGGTGTTGGGACCGAAATACCAGACAAGGTGGACCTTCGCTTACGGGAATGCCGAAGGGTCCTCGGGGTGACACGTGTTTGGAGTGGAACTATTTCGATTCATCTTCCGGGTATAGTATGATCCTATTTATAGCCCGTACTCGACCACGCCAGGTGTGGTTTACAGCTCGTACCCCTTACTTGCTACATTCTCAGAATATTCGAGGGCATTATGGTACAATTAAGCATATTTACATAATTACAACTCTGCCCTGAGCGACCAAAGCGGGCCCCACTATCCAGTTATGATCTTCGGCTCCGGAGATCCGCCGAAGTCTTCTCCATTCTGTCGTCCACGGGATGGCCTTCGGCTTTGGAGCGAAAACCGGCTGCTACCTTCGCTCGCCGTGGTCAATCAGGACTGCTGGCACGAACTTTGGCTTTCGGTCGAAGGCTCGCCATCGTCTTCACCGGCACGGGAAGTCGAGACTACAGGCACGCCTACGCCCTTCGACCGATGGTGCTTCGCAATCTTCGCAACCTTCAGATGCAGTTCCTGAAATGAACACGTAGTGATAAGCATGTGGTCTTTCCAGTAGACTTCGAGCTATCCTCCGAAGAGGGGGAGCAGGAGATCATCCCTAACACTTGGTCTCTACAATTTCCCACCTTCTTGTAAAGCCCTTGAAGATATACATTTCTGACCTAAGAAGATTGTACCCCTATGAATTACAACCTACCAGCATCGACACAACCTGTATAATCAAATCTTTTCTCTCAATGAAGAGAATCACTTATGCATGGAGCCCTGAGTCCCGCGAACCACATGAGCGTGTATTTCACACGAAAAATTGAATGACTTGTGACTTACGACGGTGTGGTCACGTGGGTTGCTTGGGTGCAAAAAAATCATTTTTTTCAGGCAAAAAATGCTGATTTAGGACGGACTATCACTATCGGCTGAAATCTCAGTTAGCAATGATAACCCCTTCACTGACGATTCCTAGGCTATCACTGCTCGTTGCCCACTACCGGCTCTAAAACCGGCAGTGAAGGCCACTTTAGAGCCTACAGTGAAGGTCACTCTAGAGCTAACAGTGAAGGTACTCTTTTAGCAGTGGTCATAACTCTTGATCCTGATATCTTATTGACCTAATTTTTGTTGAGTTAGTTTTGTAATATTTTATAGTTTCTGCTGTTAAAATTGGAGGACGATCAGACTTACGGATCTTGCTTTAAATTATTTTTAGTGACATGTTAGCAGTCTATCTAGGAGTGGATATGGGATTAGTTTGGATTTTTTATTAGGGTGAATTAAATTTTGAATTTGATTTTCGTAATCATTCACTCCTTTGATTGCCATATTAGAGAATAATTGATCCTACATAAGAAATGTTTGAACAAACAGGTGATGGGCAAATATGTGAGATCGGGAAGTTAAAACAAAAAATCTGGCATGGCATCTGCCTTCTATTATTACTTAATAAAAATCGATATATACGCCAGCAAACTTCCCAAACCTTGGTCTCTACAATTTCCCACCTTCTTGTAAAGCCCTTGAAGATATACATTTCTGACCTAAGAAGACTGTACCCCTATGAATTACAACCTACCAGCATCGACACAACCTGTATAATCAAATCTTTTTTCTCTCAATGAAGAGAATCACTTATGCAGGACACAATCAGTGTATGTGAGCCAACAATGTTCAATGCAGGACAGGTTGGTGAGGAACCTTGCATTTCGATACCCTCACAGTGGAGATACAGGTACTGCCCATGCCACTATCAAATGTGTGCAAATATTCAGCATGGTTATCATTCTCATTCAACACAATTAAAACCTGTGCTAAATGCATCCTATATTCCAATCATCAATTATTACCATCGCAACATGCCAATAATATGCAGCTACTTAGGGAAAATGTCATCTGTACCGATAGGTAATCACATCAAGAGTTGCAAGGCAACACACAAAACAGACCTACAACGAAGAAATTAATTCTCAAAATTAAAATAGACCACCTTTGCCTCAAAATCATAGCACATTGGTACTAACCAGAGCCGCTGCACTACTCACTACCACTCTAACAGAAGTACAATCCTGTTCATCATAAACATTGATCTAATTTTTTGAAGTCTCCAAATCTTCAAACCGTGATCATATTAGAGTATCTAATCATGTCTTTAGTTTGTTAGATAACAGCACGGTGCCCAGACCACCTGGTCTCTGAAATGGGTGTGCGTTGGTTTCAGTTAGTTAGTCTGTCAGTTTAGTTTGTTAGGCTGTTAGCGAGTTAGTCTTGGCCACGGAGCTCGGATGTGGGATGCCACGATCGAGCATCGTGGGTAAAGAGTCGGGCAATCACCCCATGTAATCTTGTTCTCATTTGTCTATTTAATGAATTAGAAAAACCCGCTACATCTCGGGTGAGGCAGCACCAAAATCAGAGTTTAGTTTCTGAGCTTCTTCAGTCACTGTAGCGCACCTGAAAACAGGCTGTTTTTCGTCCGTCTTCAGTGAAGGCCTCGGTGAGCTGAAAGTTTCTCTCGATTTGCCATTTATGTGTGAGTGTTGGAGTGTGTCTAGGTGAAAGGGTACGATGAGTTCTTTGGAGCGGCAACAACATGTGGTCACTACTACAGAACATCACATTCATAACGCTCTATTAATATTGGTACTGAAGACGTATCAGTACCGGTTCATATATTCCCGCGTGCGAACAACAGCAGAGGAGATAAGAACCGACACTGATAGTGATCAGTGTCGGTTCTTAGCATCAGTGCTAGTTTCAGCCACGGACCGACACTAATAGTGACTATATCAGTGCCAGTTCTAGACATGAACCGGCACTAATATAGACACGAATCAGCACTGATAATTAGTATCAGTGCCGGTTCTATTTACGAACTGCCATTAATAATTGTTACTGCCACAACTCATCTTAAAAAATTCATAACTTTTTCACATGAAGTCGGATGGGGAAAAACTTTATATGAAAACTATAGCTCTCGATGACATCTACAGCTTTGTAGTTGAAAACCTTTTAATTTGAGGTCATTTAAATGCCCAAATAATTATAATAAAGTTGCAGCAGTGGTCAATGACAGCTCACATTAAAAAAATTCATAACTTTTTCAGACGAAGTCGGATGCGGAAAAAGTTTATATGAAAATTGTAGCGCTCGACGAGATCTACAACTTTTTAGTTGATCACTTTTGTATTTGAGATAATTTATATATTCAAATATCTATTCAAACGTTCGGTTAGAAGATGTCAAAAGGATTTATTTTGCTACTATACTCACGAACGGACGATAGCTGAGATGGTTAGAGGGTTCATGCGTGCGCACAGGAGGTCTTGAGTTCGAGTCTTGGTTGCCACATGCGAGCGAATATCCCGTGAGTTTGCGAATATTATGCGCGGTCAAGTGGGCTTCCTCTGGTCGCGAAAAAAAATTGAAACTTTTTTCGGCCTGAAAAATATTGAATCGAGACAGACTATCAGTGCCGGTTGGTAGCTCCAACCGGCACTGATAGTGATTTTCAGTGCCGGTTCCATACCCGGTACTGAGTAATCAGTGTCGGTTCAAAACCCATCACTGATGACGATTTTGAACCAGCACTGATGATGTGTTTTGGTATAGTGGGTATCAAAGCTAGGTCGTATCAATTGGCAATGTTACAGGTTTCGCGTTCCACATACCCACCACCCCATCCCAGTTTCTCTGTCGGAGATGGCAGCAGCGATGGCGGCGGCGACTACGTCCTGTTGATACACAAGATAGTCGGAGAGATCGGAGGAACAGTGAACTAACCACCCTCACGAGCATGAACTACACGAACTGAGCAGCGCTCATGAAGGTCATGATGCAGGCCAGAGGCTTGTGGGGCACCGTCAACACCAAAACCACCAACTTTCATGAGGACAGGATGGCGTTAGAGGCCATCCTCCATACCATCCCGTTAGAGATGATGGGGAGCTTCACCGGGAAGAATAGCACCAAGCAAGCCTGGGACGCGATCAAGACCATGTACATTGGTGTCGATCGTGTCCGCAAGGCCAAGGCCTAGACACTTCACTGGGATTTCGACGCTCTCACATTCCGTGATGGGGCAACGGTGAATGAGTTCACAATGAGGATCACCGGCATCGCAAAGCAGTTCACACCATCGGTGGCCCTCATGATGAGGAGATGGTTGTGCTTAGATTTCTGCAGGCCATTCCCTCTAGGTATTCACAGATTGCGCTTTCAATTGAAACATTGCTTGATCTAGAGATTCTGTATGTGGAGGAGTTGGTGGATCTACTCAAGGTTGCAGAGGAGCGCCACAACCTTGATGGCAAAACGGGATCAAACAACTACAGCAACAAGCAGTTGCTCACTTAGGGGGAGTGGCTGGCATGCCAGAAGCAACGCCAAGTTGGTGAGGTGCACTCCGGTGGCTCTAGGTCGGGCCGCGAACATCGGCATTGTGGCGGGACGATGACGCGCAAAGGCGAGGGTCCGCGCGACACAAAGGGCAATGTGTGCGATCTCTCTCGTGTGACAAGTGTTGGAACTGCATCAAGTATGTGCATTGGGCCTGTAACTGCCGTAGCAAACAACGACGTGAGCGCCAGGAGGCGAATCTAGCGGAGGTGCAGGATGATCAGCCCACGCTCCTCATGGTTGGGCTCGTCTAGAACCCCAGTGGCATGCTGTAGCAGGTCTTCGTCAATGAAGAGAAGGTGATCCCGCGGGATAGCAGCCATGATTCACGGTACCTAGACACTGGTGCTAGCAACCATATGACTAGCAACCATGGCATGCTCATATCGCTCGATGAATCAGTGAAAGGCACTGTCAAGTTTGGCGATGGATCCTTGGTGGAAATTCACGTGAGAAGCTCCGTTGTATTCGAGTACAAGAACGCTGATCACCGTGTTCTCACAAAGGTATATTACATCCCTCATTTGCACAACAATATTTTGAGCCTGAGGTAGCTTGACGAGAATGGGTGCAAGGTGCTCATTGAGGATGGCGTGCTCAGCATCTTCAACACCGTGTGCCTGCTGCTAGCGCAAGTCAAGCGATCAAGGAATCGATTGTACATCCTTAAGTTGAACATTGCCGAACCGGTGTGCTTACTTGCAAAAGCTGACGACACGGCATGGCGGTGGCACACGTGGTATGGCCACATCCACTTCAGGGCACCATGACTGGTGGTTACACACCTAAGGTCTACACCTTGTATTGGTAGTTACACACCTAAGGTCTACACCATGTGAGAAGTATTATTGACTTGAAAAAAGAGGATAACAAAATATTGGGTCAACAAATTAAATCTCGCCTCCTCAAATGGATCGCTCTCACTCGGCAAACTCATGGGACTGGAGTGGTTCCGGGAAAGCACCTTATTATCGGAAGGTAATGCTCGGTATGAAACTGATGACTGAGGAAATTGTAACCAAGCAGCAGGGAGCTGACACTTAGTAGAGGACAAGACTGGACCCGAGGTTATGCAGCAGGCAACAAATTCCACCAGTCAATAATGCTTCTCACATGGAGCGCAGCAGAACAGGAGGCGCACGGAGGCACGTGGTCGGCTGGCTTGATGCAACACGTGAGTCGGACTCAGTTGAGTCAGACTCGACTCACATGGGGTCTCGTCTTGTGTGACGTGGTGCTCATCCTTGTCCAGGAAGTTGTCGTGGTAGCTGTGCTGGAGTCGAATTTGGGACTCCGTGACTCGTGATGATGCAAACTCGGCGCATCAAGCACAACACTTATATCAAAAGTGCTTATGAGAAGAGAATATTGACAAATCAGCAAGCATCTACATAAAATTGTCTCTTCCAATATAAACATCACTTATGAAGGTGCTTAAATCGTTTAAACAATTACCAGGCCATCACGGAGCATCGATGCTTTACCAAGCCACGAGGCCAAGGAAAAGCTAAGGAATAGGCACTCATCTTATCCTAAGTGGTAAACAAATCGGTTTTTCTACGATATTAGATGTTTATATTGGAATAGGCGCCCATCTTATCTACATGAGATCGAAGTTTTGGTGAGATATTAGATGAACTGGCGTACAGGTGATAAGATGTGTTATGCGGGCAAATGTATGAGGTGCGCATGTGTTGGAGTACGACAGAAGGTCACAGCGACGCTGATGAATTTTGCAGCAAACAAAAGAGGAGATGCAGTTAACCGGTTGGTCAGACCTCAGACCGGTGTTGCGGTGCTCGATGATGAGCATGGACTATTGATGATGTTTGGTCGTAATACATATGGCGACTAATAAGAGTTCAACAATAGTAGCTGAACAGTTTGCGGGAACATGACAGACAGTCTAAGGAAAGTTGACGGACATTTCACTTGAAGGGTGAATATACCATGGTGCAGGGTGGATAGGTTGGTGATGATAGGCCAATCATACCGCGGGTAGCAGAGATAAAGAGGCTGGCAATAAGGACATATGAGCATGAGGGCTACTGGTGGTTATTCTCTGTGACGTGGCAACACATGGCGCGAGCTTAGGATGCAAATTTGCATTGGAGAGAGGTCTTGTGTGCTTCCAAATCAACAAGGGCGCGGATCGATTCATACGTATGAGTTTTTGAAGTGTGGATTAATAGGCGTGATGATGCATCAAGGGCTGAATTGGAAGGAAGTAGAGATGCTCTTTACTTGCAACCGGAGTAATCTAGTTAGTCTGGGACTGTAGGAGACTACGGTGTAAGATGTCGGAGAATCATAACCTAAATAGTCATGTGAAAGAATAATGCTAGTGTGAAAATTTCTATGTGTGACTCAGAAAATAATAGTGAATTTCTTAGTATCAAGAAGCAACCAATTGGGAGCATGGATGTCAGATTCAATTGGTTTTTTCATGTGACGCTCAACAGGGAGCAGTTTTCCTTCGTGAAGTCCGGTGATTCTGGTTGTATCTACTTATGTGATAATGCATGCTACCGTGTTGTTGGAGTAAGGTACTATCAAAATCCAGATCTATAATGGAGTTGTGTGCTTCGAGGAGTTAGCATGTGTTAAGGCTAAAGAGGAATCTGATTTCGCTCAAAGAGACTATGTTGATAGAAGAGAAAGGTGCTCAGTTGCAGGTGGAGTCATAGAGACAGAAGTTGTAGTGATAGCAGTGTCTCTTAAAGGCGATGAGTTTGAGTGAAACTCATCGAGAAGCTCTCGTTGAGTGGCAAAGGTGACAACTCAAGTCCGATGTATATGGAGATTCGCTTATGATGACATTAAGGTGGCAAATTATTTGCCAAGATGAAGTTTGTTGGATATACGTCAAATAATTGTACGGAGTTGGTTATGTATAGGACTTTATGTTGTATTAGCGGTATATGACGGAATCCTAGTAGGACTCTAAGTGGAATCCTAGTAGGACTCTAATTGGAATCCTAATAGGATTGCTGTAACCAGATATCCTCATAAATATAAGAGGAGTGTCACTGTTTATAACTAAAAATATCGCGTCTCTAGTATCGTATGTGATCGTATGCATCATCTTGATAGATCAATCCGTTGCTTTCGCTGATAGTTAATTTTCTAACAAAATTGATCTGGTATATATATAGGCTGCAAATGAGGTCCAAAGTATATCCCACAAATCAACAATTTAACATGGCTCGCATACCTAGGCCCCCTCCCTTTTGTGTGTGTGCTCTGTTTTCCTTTCACTTTCATCTGCCACACCTTCTGCAGAGCATTTTCCATCCTAGTTCCACACAATACACGGTCCCTCTATGGTTCGTGGCCCCTTCAGATGCTTCTCCATTTCCTTAGGGTATATGTATTACTAGACAGAAGGCGCGCTAGGCTGCGTCCGTCTTGCATTTCATGACAAGAGTAATAATAGCAAAGCTGGACAATATGTGATTTTAGATAACCAAATATATGAGTAAATGCTGATAATCAGGACGTATTAGACCTAAATAAAGGAGAGAATAGTAGAGTAACAGAGAAAAACTTACCGCAAATAGCAAGATGAAACTACGTTTAGGTAGGCAATGTAGCCATAACAATCCCAGCAACAATCACCCTCGAAAGAACTACACCCTAAAATGGTTGGTCAAGAATCACTTCATCAAAACATCCAAGTATATTGTATACATGAATCATCCTTGAAGAAGCATACAGTGCTAAGCCCAGGTAGGAGTGAAGATAATTAGGCAAAAAGGAAAACATACAACAACTTCAAGCTATATGATCAGTAAGTGCGCAACTATCTTTTCTACGATAAAATCCAAGCATGCCAGATTAGCATATTCTGTTCAAGTATTTCGATAGTGGGATATCACTGAACTTGGAATTGGAGTAACATCTTTTGTATGCCAAGTAAAGAGAGATACTGGTAAAAGATGCTACAAAATTACTCTACTATCGATCAACACTTGATCACTTCAACCATCCTGGGATTTTAGGCTAACAATTAAACACAATACATAGTACATTGATAATAACTTTTTGACTCCATTCATTGAAGCAAAGAATGAAACAAAAAGGGGGTAAGAAAATAGAATATTATCAAAGGGAGCAAAGAACTATTCCAATTTATTACTCGTAAGAATTTTGTGGTGAAGCTACAACCTTCAGATATGAGATATGGGAACCTGTATAAAAAAGCATAATTGATATATGCTCATGTGAATAGTAAATATCTGAAGTAGAAACGCACACATAAATACTAAGAATAACACGTTGCAGATACAACCTACAAATATGAGAAATATTAACTCTAGTATATTCCTAGGTATAGCATGAATAAAAGATAACATGCAGCACACAGTAATTCTTGTGGCTAAGAGGATCATATTTGCAGGTACTTGTATTTATGGCTAAGGCTATTATATTGCTGCCCCAATTTTCGAAGATCACCATGTAGATATTATAAGTTCAATGTATCAATTAACCTTGTCATGTGACATAATGCACATAGACAAAGGTCAGGTGGGATCTCAGATGGACTCAGGATTTGCAAATTTTGTGAAAGCACAAAAATCCAAAGATCAAATTTGGATCATCCATGTAGTATGGTAAACATTTACATATATCTTGACCATGAATTGAAAAGAGAAATATTTTAAATCATAGCTCAAAAAGGATTAGGAGGTAGCCATATGTGAAGATGTCAACCCATCAGATTACCTTTGGCCTTTTAGGAAGATATAGCACTCTGTTACATGCACTATAATTTTGAATTCATCTCAAGAAAGATAGGCTCCAATTCTTTGACTTGCTATTTGCTACATTCTTGTGTAACATTTGTGTTAAAAAAGACAACTTTAGTAGGACACTGAAAAATGATGTGGCAAAGGTGATCCCTTGAATGATGCTCACTAGAAAAAAATGAAGAAAGGTTGGAGATAGCTGTGATCCTGGGAGGGGCTTTTCGTCTTAGCCAATGTCTTTACTTTAATTATCATTTGTGTTCTACAAAACACACATAAACAGATATGGTAAGAAGCTAAATCATCCCTACAACCTACACCTGACAAATATCGTAAAAACAACTCCATTTGTCTCAAACTTCTTAGGTCCTCGTACCTATGTCTTCCATTAATGAATAATCTATCAATGCATATATGAATTTTAGATTTACAGGCTTGCAATTTATCCATGTAGCAAATTATAATTTTGAAACACATGAAATGGTGAGTGACCTAGGACCATAATTAAACTCACTCCATCAAAGGCTGCACAAACTTGCAATTTATTCAAGAATACAATGACTATAAACATATCTGGACGCATATGTGAGATATAACAAAAGTCCAAGAGTAAACTGTGCAAAACATAGGAAGTCATGTATACATCCAGTGATAAAGATTTGGTGGATGGCACGCTAACAGTGCGTCGATGCCTCCAACGGCCTCCAATTCCTTCTGTGATAAAGATTGAAATTAATGAACATACTAGCCAGAACATTAGATGACTAGATTGAATCAAGCTAAGCAAGAAAACGGAATCAAAACTAACTCAACAAATTTGGAGTGCGCGCTCTGGTCCGACACTGTCACCGTAGTCCAACGGCATGTCGTAGTGGTTGTCACCGGCGCCGTCGCGCATCCAGTCCGTGAACCGCACGGTCAGCACCTCCTTCACCTCCTGCATCATACTAACCACCTCCGCCAGTATGATGATCCGGGTGATGCCCACCGGGTACAAGCAGTTGCCGTAGTAGTATATGACTCGCAAGACAACTAGCGAGTTGATGTTTTTCCTCATTCCAGGTTGGTGAGTTAACTGAGATCAATTGTTCAGGTGCACCGCCGTCGCACCGCTCACTTCCAGAGAAGGTAGCCAGAGAAGCCGGCTTCACCGCATTCTCCTCAACATCCTGCAGCCTCGCTTCCAGACCCATATCGTCTCCCCCAGAGAGCCCAAAAAAGAAGAAGAAAAAGGAGGTCAAGAAGAAAGGCTCTAAGAATCCCCTGTTGGAGATGTCAAAGGCCATTGTACCGGTGAAGCAGTCCACGGACATTGCACCCGTGTGGACTCAGGCCAACACGAAATTCAAATATGGGAATCCCTTGATGACGGTAGATGAGCTAGCAAGGGTGGGAAAAGCATGTGTCGACCTACATAATTACTACATACAGGCTTGTAGAGACAGCAATGCTCAATCCATAGTCGTACAATACAAACGATGATACTTCTTAATTGATCAAGATGGCTACTTCATTGTGGGTTTCAACGACTTATACGACATCTTCAACCTTGATGGCCTGAACGTATCATTATTATGGGTCTTCACATTGTAAGTCCCTTGATACTGGATATTCATTAATTAATATCATTAAGTCTTGAATCTAATTGTGTTCTTATATGTAGATATTTGATAAAAGAAACAATGAAGAACAAGGATCTCGTCGCATTTCTTGACCCTGAAGTCATTACAATATCGGTCATCCAATTTCACCCCGACTACGCTGTGAATCATATGGCCAGGGCAATGCAACAATACTCAAAAGTGAAGTACCTGATGGGTGCCCATAACACTGGTGGTCATTGGATCTTACTTAACATTTGCCTTGAGGGACTTGGTGTTCTACGTCGACTCGTCAAGACCAATATCTGCAAAAAACAAACTTAGATCACGTGATTACAGCATTGTAAAACAACTCCTCGACGCGTAAGTTCTTTCTGTCTTAGTTCATATATCAAACTTTTATAACATTCAAAGGCTCTATAATCGATCCCTCTTTATGCAGGGCTTTTGACAAGTACCTTCGAGCTCAACCTGACTACGACGCGAAAGCCAGTCGCAGGCTGACACACAAGACAAGTACGCGGTAAGTACTACCAAATAGATTACCAAATATTCTCTGTTGCTATTTTTTTTTCTTTTCATCTAACAGTAAAGTTTCTTTTCAGCAGTGCCACCGACAACCATCAGGCAACACCTGCGGATTCTATGCTGCGTGGAACATGCTCCTCACGCTCCGACCAAAGAATATCAAATCCCCCGATATAAGTTTAATACAAGATTGTTCGTAACTAATTTCGGTAATTAGTTTAATTCCATGATAACTTGACGTTGGTTACTCGTTAAATTATGCAGAAATACAAGTGTATGTTTCTCGATACGGGTGCACTCTCGGATATTCGATGACGGATCGTTGAGTTTATGGTGTCTGAAGTCATCAGCCCACAGGACAAGTTTCACTATAGAAGCCATAGGTTGTGAAGTCTTATGTAATTATGAGTTGATCGGAACTTTATAATATTTGTGATTCTGTAATGAATTTATTTGAACTTTGTAATATTTGCAATTATGTGATGAAGAGAGTTCTTATACAAGTGTGTTTGTCGATATGTATTTGGATGCGTTACTATTGTTTGCAGGAAGAAGACGGCTGCTAAATCCTGACTACGTTCCAGGATGCAATCAGGAAACAGCTCATTCCTACTAGACAAGAGAAATGTAAGTGACGGGTAAATTGCCTACCCATCACTTACGTTATTTATAATGACGAGTGAAGTGGTCACCCGTCACTTATAGATTTCTTCCTAATACATGGGAGAGGTTCATAGGTGACGGGTAACAGTTATTATCCATCATATTTGTTCAAAGTTCAAATACTGGATACAGACCAATGACTAATCTTCAGTGATATATTCAGAATGATAAATACGATATCTATCATCCATAAATATTATGACCCATATCTATATCTGTTTTTTACGTAGCCAGAGTCTCTGAGTTACCATGTCTTACATTGTTTCGCCGTCGAGTAGTACTAATAGAACATGAGAGCCTGTCTATACCCAGTAGATTGATTGGGTTCTCGTAACTCGTAACCATTTTAGTTCCTGTGTACAGATAGGATGGGGGTAGAGCGGTAGATCCATTTTAGTTTAACTCAATCATATAAACTAGTTATTTTGACTTCTCTATGTTTTAAAATAGATAATATTTTAGTTTTTTCTATAAATACACGATGTTCTATTATTTTGATATAACTTTAGCTTAAATTTTTCGATCTTACCTCCCTATTAAATAACTTTGTTCCTAATACAAATCTCATTTCTCATACAATAAATAGTATTAAAAGAGGATAAGATAATCATTTTATTTTTCACCTTAATACTTATGCTCAATTCTAAAATATCATCTATTTTAAGCAGATGGAGTAGTTCAAAATGATCAGCTAGTTAATTAAATTATCTAGCGTGAATCTGCAGATATCTATTGGTGCTACATGCCCATTCCTATATACAGACCAAGGGAGTGGGTTCTTGTAACAACCAACAAGTGGGGACTCATAAACAGTCGTATGAAGAAACTCAAGCTAGATTTAGGTCATCTCCAGCAACTATCTTAAATTTTCATCCTTAAAAATACTATTACAGCATCCCCTATCACTATTATAGCATTCCTCAATCCCTCCATCTCTAGCAGATACTCTATATCTCATCCACTATCTTCTCTCCCCTATATTAAATTGATTTTTTCACAACCGCCATAACCGTCACAGGAGCAATGTTTTTTCGCATTATCCCGTTGCAGCGGCTATTGAAACGCACGTTACAAATTAGTGTGTCGAATTATATTTGTTTAGAATTTTTTTTGCAGACGATATTGTTGCATTAAATATTTGAGCGCTTATTTTGATCTCGGCACCTGCAAATACGCAGTCCAAAATGAACGTTTGCAACGCAGGACCTAAGGCGTTCCATGCAATGTAGCTTGTACAGATAGAAGGCCAGCAGTCTTACTGCGGGGGAATGACGAGTAGTGGCTTGGAGTGGAAGGAACTGCGGTGCGTTGCTGTGGAAGAAGGCCGCGAGTCTTGCTGCCGAAGCCTCACGAGAACTGGCTTCCAGGGGAAGGAACGGCGTTGGCTTCCGTCACAAGGCTCATGATATCCCTATATATATGAGGGTGAGGTACTCAGACTCTGCAAGCCAGCAAAAAATGGATCGTCGTGAAGCCTGGAAGCAGACCGTGAGGGAGTTGTGTTTCGGCAATGACTCTTCCGATGAGGAAGATAATTTGTTCCTTGCCACTGTGAGCGCCTTGCATGAGTCGGAGGCATCACAGCGGGGAGCTTGGGGTGGTTCAGTGCCGGGCCGTCAGCGTATCCAGCGGATTCGCCTGGAGGGCCATCATAGGTTGTTTAATGACTACTTCGCCGATCACCCGGTGTACCCCGATTACATCTTCCGTCGCAGGTAATATTGCGAACAGAAAGTGTCTTATCGAAGTATTATGAACACATGTATGTGTGGGGTGTCTTATGCTCGTCGGTCCTGCAAGTTTAGGATGAAACGTGACATGTGCCTCAAGATTGTGCAGGCAGTTGCGGACCATGACCCGTGGTTCCAACAGAGGAGGAATGCTGCAGGAGAGCTCAGCCTGTCGGCGTTGCAAAAAGTCATTGTGGCGTTTCGTATGCTTGCATATGATGCTCTTGCCGATTCTCTCGATGAGTGCTTCCGGCTAGGGGAGGCCACTATCATTGAGAGTATGAGGCGGTTTGTTCGAGCCGTCGTCGGGGTATTTGGCGGCGAGTACCTCCGTGCTCCGAACGAGGAGGACACCGCGCGCTTGATTGCTATAAACGAGCGAAGAGGGTTCCCCGGGATGCTCGGAAGCTTGACTGTATGCATTGGAGGTGGAAGAACTGTCTGACAGCGTGGTCTGGTTCCTTCACCGGCCATGTGAACTCTCCGACAATCATTCTAGAGGCGGTGGCGTCACAGGACCTGTGGATTTGGCATGCTTTCTTCGGCATGCCAGGTTCGCTAAACGACATCAACGTTCTGCACCGCTCGCATCTCCTCGACAATCTTGCCGCTGGCGTGGCCCCCTAGGTACAATACTCCATTAACAGACATGCCTACACCATGGGGTACTACCTTGCAGGTGGTATCTATCCGGAATGGGCCACCTTCGTGAAGCCTATTCCTTGTCCAGTTGGGAGGAAGCGGCAGCACTTCGTCGTTCAGCAGGCGGAGTTACGGAAGGATGTCGAACGGGCCTTCGGGGTCCTACAGTCTCGGTTTCCCATAGTCCGAGGGGCTACGAGGATATGGGATGAGGAAACACTTCACAACATCATGACCGCCTGCATTATCACGCACAACATGATAATCGAAGATGAGAGACCAGATGGGGACGTCGAACACGTGTACGACGGTGCTGGTGATCCTGTGGAGCCATCACACACCCCAACCCCCACACTAGAAGCATTTGCCCAAAGGTATGTGATGATAACTAGCAGGCAGGGGCATCACCAGTTCTGTGACGATCTTGTCGAGCATCTCTGGCAGTTCCACAGAGTGGAGTAGTATCCACATCAGGTAGTCTCAAGAATAAATTGATTTGTCCTGTGTCCTTTGGTAGTGCGTATTATGTTGAGTAATTTGTCCTGTGTCCTTTGGTAGTGCGTATTATGTTGAGTAATTTGTCCTGTGTCCTTTGGCAGTGCGTAATATGTTGAGTAATTTGTCCTGTGTCCTTTGGCAGTGCATACCAAACTGAGTAATTTGTCCCGTGTCCTTTGGCATGTTATGAACCTATGGTCTGTTTTGTTACGAAGAAGGTACTGAAGAGTTGCAAATTCTGAATGGTTCTGACCTTCTGTTCGTCCCCCCCCCCCCCAAAAAAAACAAGTGTTCTGAAAGAATGTACTCATCCACCGAGCAGTCGTTCTTCTGAGTACTCACAAAGCAGCATACATTACGACTTTGCAACTGAGCACTGCCCGACATCAGTAAGCAGCACTGCACTCCATCAGTAATCAAGCCGACACCTGCACTACATCAGTAAGCATCACTACTCATGGTTGATAGCCATCAGACACCAGATTGAATCAAGTTTTTTATATCAGCTCATAAGAACTGGATGCATCATACAGACTATGTAGGATTTCCATGAGGAACAATTGCACTGGTCAATCAAACTCTTCAGTAAGTCATGGAACAATAAAACCTGCTAGCAAAGCCAGTAACCAGTCCAAAAATCATGGATGAATAAAACCTGATTGCAAAACTAGTAACAAGTACAAAGATAAGGCATACAGGACCTGCACACTACATCTAAGCCAAACAGCAACATAACCCACACTGCAATATGCCATACAGGTACTCTACACATGCTCTAAGCCAAACAGCATGAATCAACTAGAACTGGTTCAGTACAGAAAGCAAACTGGAAAACAGTTTCAACATCAAATAAAACTCCGCAAACAAAATCACAATTACATAGATGGGCCTCAGGTGACGCGCCTAGCGGCAATGATGCTCTGCCTGAGGCTCTTGTAGTAGGCCTGCTGGTCCTCATCCATTTGAGAAAGGTCCATGCTCATTATGTGCCTCTCCTCCTTTTCCTTTTCCTTTTCCATTTGCATACGCTCTGCCTCGAGCCTTAGCCTCTGCTGCTCCTTTTCCAGTTCCATTTTCATTCTTTCCTCCTCGAGCCCTAGCCTCTGCCGCTCCACATCCATCAACTCAGCAAACCTCTCAGCTCTTTCCTTTTCAATCTTGTCTTTCATTGCCAACTGCCGATCAAATAAGTCTGTCATGGGCCCAGAGGCTGAACTCGACGACGAAGTACCGCGGGCTTCCTTGGACCGAGTGCGACCAGGTGGCCGTTTGGCACGTTCACCGGCATTGGATGTAGGTGCATCCACATCCTCTGCTCCGTTCAGGCTGGCAGAGGAGGCTACATTAGGCGTCGATGAGGGGCTTCCTGCGACAGTGATCTTCTGCCTTTTGCGCGAGGACTCTACTTGCCACTTGGGATGATCCCGCAACTCCCTCCAACAAGGCAGCAACGTGAACTCCTTGTGCTCAGCGGCTTGAAACATCGTGCATGCCTCCACGACCTCCAATGTGTACAATACATGGTACATCAGTTTAATAGAATTGCACATATGTTGTGTATGAGGCATGTTGTAATTGTTGCAAGTTTGCAAAAGTGTTAACCAATATCCTATTGATATGTTCGGCCAATATGAAAAACTTAAGCACAGGCCTCCTATGGAAAAGAGCTACAATGGTTTAGGTTTGCACACTGAGCTATTGTACATAACGAAGCAGTACAAGGTGCAACAATCTTAACTGTGCTTGGAATAAATTGCTGAAGTGAAAAAAATAATGAAATAATCACATACCGTCTCGGCCTCGGTTGTTCCACTCCTCCTATTGCGCTGAGCCCTAGCGTAATGACCGCAGAACTTCTGCACCATACCGTTGATGAAAGTCCATCTCCCCTACAACGACTTCCTATTGCGGGTCGATGTGAACTTTTTGTTCTCATGGTAGAAACTCTCGACCCACTGCCAGAATGCACCCAAACTCTGGTTGCTCCCCACCACGGGATCCATGCTCACTTGCAGCCATGCCCCCACCAGTAGTAGGTCCTCCTCGACCCTGTAACTGGATCCACGGCCACCCCGAGGTGCGACATCTCCATGAGCCTCTACAGTCTGGACCTCTGCCGAAGGGATCTGGGTCCCAAATATTCCTTCTTGGGTCAGCGGCGTAACATCGCCCCAATTCATGTCTTCGCTGTCACCACGAAGGAACCCGGCGTACTCCATAGATTCCCTGAACACAACAAAATAAGCAAATGGACTGACATTCTACGGAAATCAGTATGGTTCTAGAGATTCTGAAAGGTACATTGAGACATAACTTAGCTCAGTGAGCATCACAGTTCACCCTGCCATAAGCAGTTCACACACAAATTGTTACGTCTTAGGAAATAACACATACATCACGCGGTACTACTGGAACATATACATTACGGCAAATTCCAAACATCTAAGTTTCCACCCTCCCCGACTACATCCTCCCAGAACGATCGGATTCATAGGCCATGCTATCATCTGAACAAAGTAACTCATCCGAGCTCCAGTCAACGGGAACCAAGTCATCGTCGTCAACGTGCAATGATCCCGAAGCTTCCTCTACCTCTGCCACGCTCGTATTGTCGCCGTGACCAACATGGTTCATAGCATCTTCTACTTCGAACCCAAGTTGTTCCAGGTCCGCCGCAATGGTCTCGACCTGAAGAAGTGCCATGTTCAGGTCCACAACAGCAGGGGTGCTGTCCGGACTCAGGTTATCACTGACCACCTTCTTCAACACGTCAGCCACCACCTGCACATGGGCTTGCATCTTCGACACAAGATCGGCTAGCTCGGTGGTGTCCATCTACAAGCAAGGGAGAGGGAAGACTAAAGCGACAAACTAAATTGCACCTCAAAGTGAACACTGCATACAAATTTCATGCAGCATACATACATACACAGTACTGCACACTAGTGTATGGCCCATTCTCATTATTATCCCCCCTCCCCCAATACATACACAGCATGCTTTTCGATTCAAAACAAATAATTGCACACGGTTCCATGCCTTCCCTCTAATATGACCCCTTATTTTACATGAACCTTCTACAAACTCACCCTTAAGTTCAGTCATCAGTACCATAAAGATTTAAAAAGCTTTAGTTCAGTCATCAGTCCAAAACTTCATTTTTCAAATCAAACACAATGCAATTATTTCAGTGAGTTGCACTTGCACTGAAACTACATTTATCCAGCATC
Organism: Phragmites australis; assembly: GCF_958298935.1. Taxonomy (NCBI): domain Eukaryota; kingdom Viridiplantae; phylum Streptophyta; class Magnoliopsida; order Poales; family Poaceae; genus Phragmites; species Phragmites australis. The sequence continues at coordinate 4,623,997 of NC_084934.1, forward strand.
AGGTTACTTGATCATTGGACACAACAACAATTCTGAACACACTATGATCGGCATGCTTTTCGATTCAAAACAAATAATTGCACACAGTTCCAAGACTTCCCTCTAATATGACCCCTTATTTTACATGAACCTTATATTAACTCAACCTTCAGTTCAGTCATCAGTACCATAAAGATTTAAAAAGCTTCAGTTCAGTCATCAGTCCAAAGTACAAAACTTCATTTTTCAAATCAAACACAATGCAATTATTTCAGTGAGTTGCACTTGCACTGAAACTACATTTATCCAACAACAGGTTAGTTCATCATTGGACACAAAAAACATTTCTGAACACACTATGATCAGGATGATATATCACATGACAGTTTGCACTATATTTGCAGGAGCCATTGCACAAAATGGTCCATGTCCCGATATGTTATGAAGTTGCCAAAATTCCATTTAAACAGAGGTCAGTTGCAAGAATGCTAGCATGTTACTGTCTTCAGAACGATTTAATTTTATCAAACCCACATACACATAAATATGAAATGGTCAGCACACTACCTGAGAAACTTATAGTTCAAATACAGTCAAGGTTCTTATATTGTAGTAGGAAATTTGATCTCAACTGCATTTCTATTGTTGAAGGATAAGTGCACCAGACATCCTATCAAAGGCCAGCATCAAGCAAGATAGCAGGTACAATAATCATTGCCACAAACAGAGGATGAACAAATGGGAATCGCCATGCCCAAAGCATGCTAACAGACCTGACTCTTTCAATCTACAGGCTAAAATCTGGAAGGGAACTCGCTTGAATCTCACGCAATAATCAAATTGAACACAGTTCAAGTCAGATTGATGCTACAAACATAGTTGTTTAATTAAGCTACAATCCTACCATTTTGCTGCACAAATGAAGGAAGGTTTCCATCATTGCCTACCAGATCGGAATGTTAAGTGTGCCAAACCCTCAGATCCGTGCACCAAACCAAGAACGATGACACATTCACAGACTAATCACTACAAATCACAGCATATTCCGGAGGTACCTTCCCTACAACAGCTACATCGTTGTATCCCCTTCACTGCCGACGGCAACCAACCGCAGCACCGCCCAACCTCCACGCATATCCATCGATCTCGGAGCGGAGGACTTATCACAGCCTTGGGGAGGACCACGGTCTTGCTAGGGCAGCGACGGCCGAGCAAACTGAAGGTGGGGAAGCCGCCGGATCTGCGTTGTCTGCCGGCTCGCCGGATGGTGCTCGCTTGCGCCGGCCCCCGAACCTGCCCGCCTCGCCGCCGCAACCAGTCGCCAGCTCCACTTCCTCCTCTCCGCGGGAGCAACGGTCGGTACTCGACTCCCCTCGCGCACAGTGTTGAGGCGCCCACATCTCTCCACAATTTTGCCGTTGCCAATCCCCTCCCAGCTTCCCTGTTCCACCGGATACGGTACCCGCTGGAGACAGATGCGGTCGGCGTCGGGACCAAAACCAGCCGCTACAGCGTTTTGCGGCTCAGAAACGGACTCCGCTGGTGTTGGTCTTAGGCTTCTTACATGTGTGCCAACGGATGAACAACCTTGGGTCAAGGTTAGATCTGTTGCAAATAAATATCATGTAATCAATTAGGGACTAACTACTAAGAGTTGTATCTATTGAGAAAGGATGCCTTCCCAATACATATTTTTTTTTTATCATGTTCATTTAGTATATATAAATATGTAAATACCCTATAAATCAATAACATTATTTTTACTCTCTACTTCTTTATCTCTCTACAATTACTTGCAATATGTTATTAGACACTTCAATTCTACCACTAATCGACCAGACAAGAAACAAGAACAGAGGCACGAAGGCCTCGATCTCCCACGGGTAAGCAATAATGGTGAATCCATTTCGCCTGATTCATGAGTTGTCTGCATCCTCGCGGTTCATTGTCATCGTTCTGCCACAACCGTGCCCTCACCGTGTCCGTCGTCACTCACGCCATGGTCCTGGACATCGTCGCTATGCTGCACCAACAGCCCGTATGAGTGCCGCTGCACGCCGTGACATCCTAGCGATGACCGTTTTTGCAGCCCCTCCACCGACCACACCGTCACCAGCCTCGCTGCACTTGCCGCCCTTCCTTTTTGGAGTAAGGATCCCTGCAGCACCGGCCACTGGCATCGAGTCCTTCACGATGGCGGTTGGCTCCGACCCGTCGCCCATAATGGCAACCCGCACTGGTGCTGTCCCATTCTTCAACAGTACGCTACTGGAGGAGGAGCCGGATGAATACGTCCCTATGACGCCATCTCCAATGGCAACTCCTCCACGAGTCCTCCCCGACATGAACATAGTGACCACGGCTTCTTCCTTTGCGACGGCGCTGTACTGCTGCCTTGATCACACCGTGATAGCGGCGACCAACCACCGCTCGAGCCTTTGCCCAGGGTCATGGGCCCCGGAGGCCCTCAGCCTCCCCTCCAACGGGGACTAAGCGCACCCGTACGTGCGCATGCATGGGGAAGGGGGTCTTCGGGACTCTCTGTGCACGTGTGAAAAGGGGAGAGAGTGGTGTACCCACACGGCAGCGTCCCTAACGGCGACCAGGTGGCCTCGGTTGCACTATGCGACCGCTCCAGGATGGCTTCCCGGTGGCCACCACATCCAAGGCGATGGCAGCCCTCATCGTGACGTAGTAACATGCAAACAGCATCACACATCATGGTGACACGGCTTCAGTGCATCTTCATGGCGATCCTCGGTGGCCGCCCCATCTTCGATGGTGGCCCTTAATGCGACGTGACGACACGCCTGCTTCAGAGCCGCACGCCCACGACCATGGTCACGATATGACCTTAATCCCCCAGTCCGCAACACATAACAACACCCAGCAGCCAGTTTTCCCGAGAGGTTTTTGGAGATTTTAATATGATTCATAGAATATAATTATTATTTTTTAAGCTCATCAATGAGTTTTTTTTTCTTACCTAGGTTTTTTATATGAGCTTATAACGAGGCAATAATCAATATATATCATATCATTTTCTCCTTATATTTTTTTATTTGATTTTAAAAGAGTTTTAATGACATATCAATATATTATTTTTTCCTCATTTTTTCCACAGAGTTTTAGAGTTGTTTTCAACAAGAAGTTTACAACAGCAATAATTGATCAAAGGGGAGTGTTGCAAATAAACACCATGTGATCAATTAGGTGCTAACTAACCAAGAGTTGTGTCTATTGGGAAAAAATGTCTCCCCAATAGACATATCCTTTTAGCATATCCATTCAGCATGTATAAATATGTAAACACCCCATGAATCAATAGCATGTTTTTTACTCTCTACAATTACTTGCAATAAGATCTACCCACATCTTAGTTCTTGGATCAATTGCTTTTAGGCCACTCCTAGTGTCTTAGGCATAATTAGATGTCCACTTATGACAAAAGGTGATAGTTAAGGAATAAAGAGAATCAGCTGGTGTCTCTTGGAAGAAAAAGACAGGCTCAATATCGAAGAGAATAGAAATCGATATCGTTGTTGGTTCCAATGGACTCATTAATTTTTTTGCACGTTGTCGTTATGAACCTGCAGTGATATCTTATCACTATTGGTGCTACCTAAATAGGCTTTGGTAAGCAGTCACTGATTGAGGTTCCTGTAGTAATGCTATTAGCTATAGCCTAATTAAGACTCTTACTGAACAACAAGAACATGTGACTTGTGTCCTCATGACCCAGGCAAGCTACCTACAAACACTACCACAGAAAGGTTCATCCTTGCGACCATTTCACTACTGGTTCAATAAAAACTAGCAGTGTTGGGTTATCACTGCCAGTTTTTAATCTCCAAATACACATAAAAAGCCGAGCCAATAAGAACCGGCAGAGATAACTATATTATCACTGTCGGTTCTTTAAATGACGTGCATAAAAAGATGTGTCTTTAGTAACCGACAGTGATAATATTTATCTCAACCGGTTCGTATTCCAAATTGGCAGTGATAATGTTTATCATTTTCAGTTCTTTATAAGCTATGCATAAAAAGACATACCTTTAATATCAGGTAGTGATAACTATTATCACTATCGGTTGGTAATATGAATTGGCAGTGATAAATATTATTATCACTACTATCAGTTCGTAATTCAAATCGACGGAGCAATAATTGACGAAGACAAACCGACAATGCTATTTATTATCACTATCGGTTTGTATTACAAACCAACTGTGATAATTCTTTTATAAATAGAACTCGCCTCCCATAGAAGCCCATATCTCATTTCGCTCTTCTGAAGCCACTCCCGAGGGGCAGTGATGGTCGAAGTGGAGCGATGGTCACCGTGTCCCCTGCGATCGCCTCTGTCCCTTGTGCCCAGCTTCAACGCGCCATAGCCACTTCGCCGTCCGTCGAGCCTACCGTCTCTCAGGTGACTCACGCGGCCACACGCGTTCCTCGTCTGCTCTCCTCCCTGTCTCCTCATCTCCACGGGCGAATCTTGTGTGAAGATGATTATGGCAATAGATAGATCTAAATGAATGGTAAAAAACACAAATGTGTTGAAGACGGATTGTGTTTATGTATTTAGGCTTACTATTGTCATTATGAATATAGATTTAAATATATTGTCATTCGTTCAAGCTAGATTGTGGCAATAACCACATATAAATGAGTGACAAAAAATATATTTTCTTCAATATTATGTTTTCGCTATTCATTTAGATGTATTGTTGTCACTCGGATAGTGTTATCACTCGGCTAACGTAACATTTGTTCCTATTTTTAGATTTAGGTATAAAATGCTCTACCGTGAACATTTCGGCATAGAATTTCTATCTTAAGTTTGACATCAAATTTAAGATAGATCCCCATGATGAAAGGTTCACAATTAAGTACTTTTCAGATCTGAAAGGTTACCAGTTCATGACACAAACTGACAATGATAATAAACTAACTATCATTGTCAGTTCATGTTATGAACTGGCAATGATAATTAGGTCATCACTGCCATTTGAAAACATGAATCGATATGGATTATCAGTGTTGTTTATTCACTGGCGGTTTAAAAATCAACAGTGATGTTAATTGTGAACCGACAGTAAAAATAGTTATTTGTGTTTAATAAAAATGCTACCCAATCAATAAGATTCTAACTTGCGAGCATCCCAAGGTGCATTTGATGTTCGTTCGAGACGAACAGGTAACTATGGGTGTTTCAACAAGGCAGTTGGAATCGTATGCTTGGCAACAACTTCCATGAGATAAACTCAAATAATGGCCATGCACCCATGCAGATCTTTTTCAACCGCCAGTCAGAATCGGTCCACTGTGTAGCAAATGAATGTAACAAAAAAAAGTAGCTAGCCTAATTAAGATCCTAACATAGACTGAACAGCCAGAACATGTTATTTGTATTCTCATGACCCAGACAAGCTACCTACAAGACGGTTGAGTTTATCCCCCTTTAAAGAATGGGACAATGATTTTTCCTTGAATTTCGTAGTATTGTGTGCATCCGATATTGTTGGGCAACAGTAGGTTTGACAGCAATCAAGATTATATTCAGAACTATGTTGACCTGTAACATGGTAGTAGTTGGATGTCACTAAATACTTTAACACTATGCCTGTCATCTTTTGTTTGATCTGTCGATGTTTTGGTGGAAGATATTTTGTAGAGCCAGCTAGTTTGGAATCATATCCTCTACCTTTGCGGTAAAGGCAGAGAAGAACAGTGCGAGTAGGAATATTGTAGCATGTCTCTGTAGACCGGCAAGGTTTAGTGCTACAGCTTGTTTGGTCCTACCCATACTATCCAACGGCTCACAGCGGGAATATTGTAGCATGTCCGCTGGGAACAGCATCATGGACCTTTTTTTTTATTTTAGCTTTTTTAAAATTAATATTTTAATAATAGCTCGTCAAATCCAAAATTTTCAGGAACTAGCTTTTTTTATCACGCCAAAGTGTCTGACGTGACTCTCAATATAGTTACGCCATATTCATTAGCATGACCAAAGTAGCCACGCTGGCGAAAACCCCGACGTCTTTATACGTGGGTTCGACGTGGCAGCCTGAGTCAGGCTACCACGTCGAATCCACGTGTAAAGGTGCCGGGGTTTTCACCAGTATGACTATTTTGGTTATGCCAATGAATATGACGTGACTACGTTGGAAAGTCACGTCAGATATTTTGGCGTGACGAAAAGAGCTAGTTTCTAAAAATTTAAGGTTCGACGAGCTATTATTAAAATATTAGTTTTAAAAAGACAAATAAAAAAAATCCAGCATCATGCCTTTACTCCGCTATGCAGAGGATATGGATCCAACTGGTTTGGTCCTTACCCATACTATCTCACACGTTCAATAATCGAACTCCTGATAGTGTTGCCCACGAGAGTGACAGGAACGGACCAGCAGCCGGTCTGTACCCGGCAATTGAACCCAATAGAGTGGTGTGAACACCCGCGCTGCTAGCCACAAGCCAGCTCCGAGAAAGAGTCAGGGCAAAGCATTTGCACTGAAGCATTTGCACTGAAGCATTTCACACACACACACACACACACACAGAGAATGGAGGGAGCGGCCCAGACCGTCTTAAGCAATGCTGGGCAGCTGTTGGGTGCCGAGTATCGGCTACTCCGCGGCGTCGGCAGCGAGGTCGCTGAGCTGCGGGACGATCTAGCCACCATGAACGCCCTCCTCCGTATGCAGTCCGAGGCCGAGGACGGTGCCGTGGACCACTTCGCCCGGGAGTGGATGAAGCAGTTGCGCGAGCTCGCCTGCGATGCCGAGGACTGCGTTGACTTATACAAGCTCCGCATCAAGTGCAGGCCGAACGACGGCGTGCGCGCTTGGTTGGAACGCCTGCTCGGGACGCTCTTGCGGCGCCGTCGCCTCGCCTCTGAAATCAGCGCCCTCCGCGCCCGCGCCGTCGCCGTCAGCGAGCGCCACGCGCGGTACGGCGTCGACCGCGACGCACTACGCCGCTCTCCTTCTTTATCTGGCCCTCCGGTGCTGGCGGCGTCCGCGTCTGCACATGCGCTCCGCCCAGCCAACGGCCCTGCTGCTGACCACCACCAGCTCGTCGGCATCGACGACCAGGCGCGCTCCCTGGTCGAGCGGCTGAAGGAGCGGGTCAACGAAGAGCGCTATCTCAAGGTGTTCTCTGTCGTGGGGTTTGGCGGCGGCGGAAAGACTACGCTGGCCATGGAGGTGTGCCGGCGGTTGGAGGCGGAGTTCCCGTGCCAGGCGATGGTGTCGGTGTCTCAGGCGTTCGAGCCGGGCAGGGACCTCAAGGCACTGCTCAAGCGCGTGCTTCAGCAGGTCGTCAAGTTCAAAACGGAGAATGAGAGAGGCGTCAAGGAAGAGGGGGACCTGGGAGGAATCGACGACCTGGATGAACAACACCTGGCGGACAAGCTCAAGGAGAGTATCAACGACAAAAGGTCCATTCCCCCTCTCTTCTCATAAACTCTATAAACAAATACCCCTAACCCCGATGAAAAAAGAATGGGAGTTACAGTTTGTTTATATTATAGTTACAATATTTTTTTGTTGTAATTTTCAAGTAGTGTTGGTGTAAACAAAAAATTGGGTGTTATAGAACTCAATAGAATCTACATTTTTTATATTAACAAGTTAGATTAAATATCAGCCATAAATAGCAAGACTTGATGGTTAAAGGAATTCGGGCATTAGGAATCCCTAAAACACCCGAGTGACATATAGACAGTAAAAAAAAAACTGTGTACATAAATCCAAAAAAGATGACCATGTGATACACACATCCAAAAAAGATACACATCTAAAAGAACCCATCTAGAACTGCATATGTATTATTCTTGTTATTGTTTTTTGTTTGATCTACGGTAACAACACGGCAATTACTCAGAATCGCTAATACTATGCAGAACGGTCCAGAGTATATTTTTCTTCAACTCTTAGATATGGTTCATAATTAAAGATATGAATCGTGGAAGTTATGAGTAAGATGGGTCACAGCTATTGATGATGTCGGAACAAATTTGTAACAAAATATATTATTGGAGTGCTTCTCGTGGCAGTTCCAATTCTGATGATACCATTTTCACATCATCTATCTAAATAACCTCATATTTTGGATACATATAATACAGCTTACTATAGCATACGTACATATGACTAAACTGCAGGTACCTCATTGTGATTGACGATGTATGGACAATACGAGCATGGGAGGCAATACAATTTGTGTTGCCAGAGAACAATTGTGGCAGCAGAATCATCGTGACCACTCGGATAGAAATGGTGGCCAAATCATGCAGTACTGCAAGTGTTAGCGGACACGGCATCCATCAAATGGAGCCCCTCAAGTTGGAAGATTCTAAGAAGCTGTTCCTCAGCAGAGCATTTGGCTCCGTAGATGCCTCTTACCCTGAGGAGCTTGAAGATGTAATGGGCAATATTTTGAAAAAATGTGGTGGGCTACCATTGGCCATTGTTAGCATTGCAAGCGTTCTAGTTGGCTACAGATCATCAGGAAGCAAAGATAAGTGGGAAACAATTAGCAAATCAATTGGTTCTCAGATGGAGAGCAACCCTACCCTTGAGGGGATGAAGCATATAGTCACACTCAGCTACAACCACCTGCCTCACGAGCTCAAGGGTTGCATAATGTACTTTAGTATCTTCCCGGAGGATTATGAGATCAACAAGGATCGACTCTTGACAAGATGGATCGCCGAAGGATTAGTTCCTGAGAAGCGAGGCTTGACTGTAATGGAGGTTGCAGAATCCTACTTGGACGAGCTAGTGAGCAGGAACATGATTGTACCACATTTTGGCTATGATGGTAAGGTGGAGTCATGCCGGGTGCACGACATGCTTCTTGAGGTCATGGTGTCCAAGTCCCTGGAGTGTAACTTCATCAGCCTGCTAGGAGGGCAATATGCAGCCATGTCATATGACAGGATCCGTCGCCTCTCCATCCAAGGGGATGACGACATGAGGCCCCAGGGTGCACAGCAGCACAAGAAGAAGATGACTGGACAAGGCATTGGGGGAATGGATGTGGAGCATGTTCGATCATTGAGCATGTTTCAGCTCCAGACGCACAAGCTGCTCGATCATCTAGACAAGTTATCCCTACTGAGGGTACTTGACCTAGAAGATTGCGAGGGCCTAACAAATGATCATATGATATATGTTTGCAGGTTGTACCTACTCAGGTTCTTGAGCGTGAAGGGTACAAATATCACCAAAATGCCTCCTCAAGTTGGAAAGCTAGAGCACTTGCAGACTCTTGATACACGTGGCACATTCCTTGGCGGGCTACCAGAAACTATGATCAACTTGGAGAACCTTGAGCGCATACATTTCAGAAACAAGCATGCATGGAACGTTCTGTGGAATTTGCCCCGGGGGCTCAGGAAGATGAAGGCACTACGCGAGGTCGATATAGCATTTCTCAGAGACGACGTCCAAGTTGCCCGGGAGCTGGGTGAACTACAACAACTTCAAAGTATAGGTATGTACATTCATGACTGCCAGTATAACTCCGAGTTTCTCCGAGAGCTTGCCCTCTCCTTGAGTAAGATGTACTCCCTCCGGAGACTCGACATATCAAATATGAATATTGGAAATGGAAAGATGACATTTCTCTATAACCTCCCCACGCCGCCACGACTCCTCCGACACCTTAGGATCGAGGGCGTCCTCGATGATGGGTTGCCTAGCTGGATCGGGTCACTCACATACCTTGTTGAGTTCACAATCATGCGCACAAGGCTTGTTGGTGACCAACTATTCGGCGTCCTGTGTAAGTTGCCCAACCTGAAGAGCATCTGTATGGATCAGGACTTCTGCAACGACGAAGTCTTAGTTGTGCGCAAAAGCCACAACTTCCCGGTGCTCAGCAACCTGATAGTGACCTATAAACCACAAAGGCCCAAAGTTTTCCAATTTGAGCAAGGATCCATGACACGACTTGAGACACTTCAAATAGGATTCAATAATGCGGAGCGGAGCATTGTCGGCATCGAGCACTTGACCAAGCTCAAAGAGGTACAGCTCACAGGTAACAAGCACAATCCTTCACTACGCCGTGCACTCGATCAGCTCAAGGCTGAGAACACGAGGCGCCCCCAGTCCAATCAGCTCCAAGTCGTGGTGAAGTACTACTAGTGATCGCTCTGTTGCTGCTCTCTTTCTTCCAGACATCAAAATTATTAGTTCCGCTTGTTTATTTGTATCTGTGCTGCTTTTCCTTTCGTCCAATGTATTTCTTAGTTCGAGTCATGTGGTATACTTACTGTCGGAGATTTCGTTTGAAAATAAAGTATTTATTTGTGTTATACTTACTGTTCGAGTCGCTCTTACTTGATCAAAGTGAAGGGGTTGTAATACTTGTTCGTGATACTGATATACGCTACCTTATTTACATATGCATCAGCTGAGCTAAAGAGGCTTGCTATTTACAGATCGTTGGAACGATTTACATGCCTCAATACCCGTAATACATAGTAATTCTTGTAGGTTTTTAGATGGGTAAATTGTAGTTGAAGTTGAATCTATTTTTCAGAGTTGTGGACACTGTGCAGTAGTCTACAGCTGATGCATACGGGATGTCGTTTTAGCATTGCTCAGAGATGACGTCCAAGTTGCCCGAGAGCTGGGTGAACTACAACAACTTCAACATATAGGTATGTACATTGAAGACTGCCAGGATAACGCTGCTGTTCTCCGAGAGCTTGGCCTCTCCTTGGGTAAGATGTGCTCCCTCCGGGGACTCGGCATATCGAATGGGAATCCAAATGGAAAGATGACCTTTCTCTATAACCTCCCCTCGTCGCCACGACTCCTTCGATACCTTAGGATCGAGGGCGTCCTCGATATTGGGTTGCCTAGCTGGATCGGGTCACTCACATACATGCAGGGCTTGTTGATGAGTGCAGGGCTTGTTGATGACCAACTATTTGGCGTCCTGTGTATGTTGCCGAACCTGAAGAGCATCTGGATGCAGTGGAAATGCTACAACGACGAAGTCTTAGTTGTGCGCAAAAGCCATAGCTTCCCGGTGCTCAGCAACCTGAAAGTGACCGCAGAAATGCCCAAAGTTCTTCAATTTGAACAAGGATCCATGGCACAGCTTGAGACACTTGAAATGAAATTCAGAAATGCGCAGCGGAGCATTGTCGGCATCGAGCACTTGGCCAAGCTGAAAGAGGTACAGCTCTCAGGTAACAAGGACAACCATTCACTATACCGTACCGTGCACTGGATGAGCTGAAGGCTGAGAACAGGAGGCGCCCGCAGTCCAAGCGGTTCCAAGTTGTGGTGAAATACGAGTGATCGCTCTGTTGCTGCTCTCTTTGTTCCAGACATCAAAATTAATTCCCAACTTGTGTTTTTCCTTTCGTCCAATGTACTTCCCAAATCCAATTCCCATTTACTAGTTCGAGTCATGGTGTATACTTGCTGTTGGAGATTTCGTTTGAAAATAAAGTATTTGTTTGCGGATGCGGCTCCTACTTGATCAGAGTGAAGGGGTTGTAACACTTGTTGCTATAATAAGAGGAAGCACACCAATGAATGTCAAACCAACATTTTTATCAAACCTGGCATTTCTGAAAAAGATCCTCATTGGACATTGGCATTAGCTGATACGATTTTTGGTGAAATTTTTTATAGCATTCATACTTTTCATAAACAATAAAAAGTGAATCCCAACACACAATTTTCCTTTTCTCAAAGCTATCAAAATTGTGTGCAATGCTGCCTCCTGAGAAAGAAAAGTATTAATGGTATGTTATGTGAAATCTGCCCCGGAGGCTCAGGAAGAAGGAGGCACTACGCAAGGTCGGTTTTGCATTTCTCAGAAATGACGTCCAAGTTGCCCGAGAGCTGGGTGAACTACAACAACTTCAACATATAGCTATGTACATTGAAGACTGCAAGGATAACGCTGAGGATGTACTCCCTCCGAAAACTCGACATATCGAATATGAATACTGGAAATGGAAAGCTGACCTTTCTCTATACCTTGTTGAGTTCACAATCCATCGCGCAAGGCTTGTTGGTGACCAATTATTCGGCGCCCAACCTGAGGAGCATCTGGATGGATTGGGACTGCTACAACGACGAAGTATTAGATGTGCGCAAAAGCCACAACTTCCCGGTGCTCAGCAACCTGAGAGTGACCTCAAAAATGCCCAACGTTTTCCAATTTGAGCAAGGATCCATGCCACAGCGTGAGACACTTCAAATGAGATTTCAGTGCTGTGGAGCGGAGCATTGTCGGCATCGAGCAGTTGACCAAGCTCAAAGAGGTACAGCTCATACGTGACAGGCACAACCCTTTTCTCCAGGAAGTACTGGATGACCTGAAGGCTGAGAACAGGATGCGCCCCCAGTCCAATCAGTTCCAAGTTGTGGTGAAGTACGAGTGATCGCTCTGTTGCTGCTCTCTTTCTTCTAGACATCAAAATTATTAGTTCCTCTTGTTTATTTATTTGTATCTGGTGTTGCTCCTTTTTCTTTCGTCCAGTGTATTTCCCAAATCCGATTCCCATTTATTAGTTCGAGTCATGTGCTATACTTACCGTTGGAGATTTCGTTTGCAAATAAAGTACTATTTGCTTGCGGTATACGGCTCTTACATGATCATTGTGAAGGGGTTGTAACACCTGTTCGGAATACTGGTATATACTACCTTATTTACATATGCGTGATAAACTCAAATGACAAGTTCACGTCCATTCATTATGCATAAATTTAACGTTTTATAATGTTGCACCCGATTTTAAAACCAAAATCAAATGTAAACTATATGTATATTAGTATCAGTTTATATATACATATAGCAATGTCATTAGTGGATAACAGACACAGTGCTCATCATTACAATACTATTTATACAAAATGATCACACGGGTCTAAAAAAATTATATAGCAGCGGAACAGAAAACATAGTGTAGTTCTGCACCACAGTCAGTCGACCAGAAGCTCCACAAACCTAGAACTCTGCACCGTCTTCATAATATTCTTCAAAAGCTTCACCTTTTGAAAAGCAAGCGTGAGTATTTCTAATACTCAGCAAGTGGGAGAAAAATATGACATAGAGATTTAAACCAAGATTTTCTATCCTCTAGGATTTAATTTGCATAAAAGCCAATTTTAACCCTAACTACGGAAAAACAGTTTTATTTTTTAAAAAAGAGGTAAGAAGCGCAAAAGATCTCCTTTAACCTCCGAGAATTCAACCATTTCATAACCATAGAAAACATCCACCCAACTAATCATGTGAGGGTCCATGCCGCTCGTAACTATGATCACGGCTGAATATTCAGTTTGACACTCTGCAGAGTTTGTACATTTAACCCATGAGTCATGATCATCTCTTTTGTTGGTACCCATCGGTACCTTACACACTTCTAAGGTGTGCGCCAAGAGATCACTTCGAGGCTTTTTTCAAAGAGTCTCCTAGTATGTACTCACCAAATAAGATTTCATCGCCGTACATAAGTGAAGTAACTCTCCACCCCAGAAACCCCCTCTTGTGACAGGTAGAATCGGGAAGTACCCCTTCCTTCTCTACACATCCATTTAGCTTATACACCACTGGGAGAATATCTAATTATTTAGCCAAGCCGTACTATATAGGTCTCATAGTTGTACTGTTATCATGGGTGGTTGCTCCACAAACCGGTCCTTATTATAGTCTGGGCAAGACCACGAGCTCACCAATAAGGGTAAATACTAAACATATCCAACCAAGATAACCATACCTGGAACACATCAACAGGCACACACCAACGTACCCTTCTTGCCCAAGCCCTAGATTCATTGTTGCTAATTCCCTTAACAACATCAATTATCATAACAAACTTCCTGTCTCAACTTTTAGTTTCATAACTCATGATTCACCATGGACCGGAGGCACCGGCAGGGCTAAGCACGGCGGCGGGCGGCCGAAGAGAGGTAGGAAAGGCGCTCCGGTGGTCGGGAAGCTCTGACGAGTGGCAAAACCCAGAGAGGGAACGCCGGCGAACTCACCTCGAGCGAATACGAGGTCGGAGCAGGGCTGTGGAGGCCGAGCGACGATGAGGGCGGAGGCGGCGGTCGGTGCGGTGCCGGGATTGGTGCTCCGGCAGCCGAACGACGATGAAGACCCACAGAAACAACTTCAGGGAAACCTGCAGTGCCGAAGAGGGGGGTTAGCTCGACCGGAGATGATGCGAACATGCGAAGAACCACGGCGGTGGCGCATCTCACCGGAGCAGAAGAAGACAAGAGTGGCGATGGCAATTCGAGCGGGGAAAAGGGGTGTGAGATGGTGGAGGAGTTATGGAACCACACCGTTGAGGTATAGGGCGGCTTAAATAGGGGAGAGAGTGAGCGGAGCAGCCAAAATTCAGAGGTGAAGGGGAGGCGGCCATTTAAAGGCCGACGATTTTCGCATCGATTCGGCATTAGAAAGGGAATAAAGAGGGGGAAACGGGCGAGGGTGCCTTGATGGCACTTAATGCCTCGGATTCGATCATTTTAGGGAGGAGAACGGGCGCGGGAGGCGCGGATTTGAACAGCGACCGGCGGAGGGGATCGGAGCCTGCGGAGGTGGAAGAAGGCAAGCTGGCGGCTCAGCTTGAGCCGGACCCGCATGATAGAGAGAGGCGGCGGGCTCATGCTCGGGGAATGGCCGGCTCAGCCGGGTGAGCTCGGCCTAGCAAGTGCGCGCAAGAGATGGCCGGGCCACGGCCCAAATCGGGGAGAGGGAGGGACAACGGCCCGGGGAGACAGGGGGAGGGAAAGAGGAGTGGTTTGGGCTCGACTTTGAGAGGAAAAATGGCACGGTTAGGATTTTAGAATTTAGAAAAGTTTTTCTATTTGCTTTTGAACCATTTTTGCAAGGGGATTTCAAACGAGCACCTTCTAGCGAATTTGCGCAAATATTTTTCACCCATAAAAACCTATTGCAAACTATAGCAGCATGAATGCATCAAGCATGATTATAACCTATGGAAAATTAAATTTATAAATTATTTTTCTTTCTAATTGAACAAAAACCTACATGCCCTATTTAATTCTAACAAAATTTTATCTATTGAGAAAATTTGAAAGTTAGGGTGTTACTGTAATACCGAATTTTTGAGAAAAAAAAAGATTTTGACCAAAAGTTGACTTTTTGATCCGTTGCTCGTATAGACGATCGGAGACCGTGGTTGCGTTCATCTTGTCGAGACGAACCCATTTTGCTATTCATATGTCCGTTCCGGGCACTTTGTGACCCGTTACAATCCCAATAAATCTAAACCGTTGATTTTTATAAAAAAAATTTATAAAAGACGGATGGGTCGGTCATCAACCCGACCCATCCATCCAGAGCCTTCTCGCTCCCTCTCGCGTCTCTCTCTCTCTCCCCTGCGCACTGCGCCGTCCCCGCCGCCTCTGCGCCACACCTCCGCTGTCGGCCCGCCGTCGCCACCGCTTGCGCGCCGCTGTCCACGTGAGCATCGCGCTGTTGACGAGCGCCGCGCGCCTGCGCCGCGTGCTGCGTGCCGCCGCCATGCACGCCGGCCATCGTGGTCTCTCTCTCCCTCGGTGTCCTGACCGAGAAAGAGAAAGGCTGGTCGAAGAAGAAGCCAGGAAGAAGAAAGCCAGGAAAGGGAAAAGAAAAAGAGAAAAGAAAAGAAAAGAAGGAAAAGAAAAGAAAAAAAGAGAAGAAAGAGAAAAAGAAAAAAAAAGAAGAAAAAGGGAAGAGTTGGAAATTTCGTAATTTTGTCAGATTCGTCGTCAATCCTTCGAAGGTGATTCTTCAGTAATTCTTAGATGTTTATGGTTATATCAAATCAATCAATTCCTGTCGTATCATTTCATGTGATTAATAGTCCGATTCGTTTCGATAATCGTTATTGATTCGAAGATACGACATCCGAGTCGAAACATTCATTTCTTTCCACGGAGTAAAGTCTAATTAGTGAGAACTTTGATTCGGCTCTGAATTGGAAATAGTATATCATTTCATGTGATACAGTTTTCTGTTCGGTTTTCTGAAATATAGGTGTATATGCGACGTTTTCAGACGTAGGATTGACGCTTCATATTTTATGTGTTTTAAATGTGTTTTAGTGCTAATAATATACCTGTACAGGTGGTACTACTTCCGGACGTTGTTGATCGAAATTTCTTCGTCGCTTTTGGTAAAAGGCAAGTAACGTGGGGGTGTGAGTGCTATGTTTATATTCATGTCTTACTTCTTTTGAAAATAAAATTGAAGTATATGGCATTTTTCTAATTCATTCAAATCATGGATGATGTTGCATTTGATTATTTAAATCCATGCTTTTCTTATTGATTTGGATGGTACCATTGTCATCATGAACCAGTTTGGTGTTTTTTTTTTATATCACGAGTCATTCAAAAGGAAATTAAGAATTGACGTCAATTCACATGCATACATATGCATTTATGCATTTCATATGGTGATAAAGGCCGATCACTGCCATCGTGCGTGATTGGTACCGGTACATGGAGTTGCATGAGATGTTTGCATCGTCCAGCTCTCAAATGGAGTTGCATCATGGCATTCATACATTCTTTTTTTTATGATATCTGGAGAATATAGAATTCTGGGAGTTAAATGCCACATTTGTGGAAGATCGGGTTGGAGTCTGTCGTTACTTTCTCGACAAATATTCTGAAAAGATATTCTCTTCAAAACCATGTGGTTTTTTCTTGTTGTTGTGAGAAGAATGTTTAATTCCCAAATACTCTTGAATTGGGTGAGATATGTTTATATTCATAGCTGTTACTTGCTGAGCTCGTCTCACCCCCTATTAAATCTTTTGCAAGTATGTTTAGAATGTTGACGTGCATTTTGGGGATGGATCTTGGTAGTTGCACGCACTACCTCATCACAATATCGATGACTCAACCGGTGTTTATAAGTTGTGTTTTTGGTGGTCTGTCGTTTGTTTTGTATATGTTGTGGTAAGACGCTGGTAGCGTCGTGAAGATTTCTATATATATGTTGGTTATATCATATATTGTTTGCTGTGATCTTTTTTATGGTCAGTTATACCGCCCCTATAGAGGAAATGCTGCCAAAATTTTCTATTTTTAAATAATTATGCTTAGTTGTAAAGTAGGGTGTTACAGTTACGTACAAGTCACACGACACGACTAACAACAAAAGTTATTATGACCATGAAAGCATAAAATGAATTCATACACACGCTATTTTACACATAACGTCAAGCTAGTACACTACTGCCTGCGCTTAGTGATTTCATAACACTACTACAGAACTAGTCATAGATGGCGGCTCATCACTATCAGTTGTGCAAGAACCAACAGTGAAAATATATCACTACCAGTTCTCAATCTCTCGCGCCCGAATCATGATACAGCAGCTAAGAACCGGCATTGATAGTCGGTATCAGTGCCGGTTTTAGCCACAAACCACCATTGATACTCCGTTCAGACATGAAATTTTGATCGATTCTAGTTTTTCCTCATCCTCACGTCCGGCTCCAGAGATTTTTGTTTTGGCTCTCCCTCTGTCTTATCTCCTCCACCACGTTTCACTCTCTCTCTTATCACCTTCCCTGACACCTCCCCACTGGCCTCCACCCCACCTAGCTCCTCCCTGCCTCCTCCTCCCCTCACGAGATTCATGATGGAATCCAGCAGGGATCCATGGTGGGATCCAACCGTGGATCTCGCTAGGGTCAGAGATAGCAGCCTTCAAGCTAGGGCTAAGAGCGGACGACGGACGGTAGTGCGATGTGGAGCTGCATCTGGATGTGCATGTGTGTGTTGTTGAGCTGGTGGAGGATGACGAGCTGGGGCTGGCAGCGAACGCGGACGGTGAGCTCGAGCGGACGGCAATAGCTGACGAGTGGCGACGGATGAGCACCACCATGGAGATCATGGGCCGAGTGCTTGCCGGACATCGTGCGCAGTGACCACGACGACCTCTACTGCGCGAGCCCTCCGCGGCACAGGCGGCGACGACGATGACGACAAGGGTTCCGTGCGAGGCGGTGTTCAGCGAGATCCATAACGGCGACTCGAGCTCCATGACAGCAAGCGGCATGGTGGCGGGCTCGAGTGGCTTCGGCTCGAGCGCCTGCTCAAGCTCAGATTCTGTTTTTTTTGTCTCCGAGAAATTACTTCACTGCCGGGTTCACAACCGGCATTGATAGCACTCGAGTTTCACTGCCAAGTATTCACTGCCAGAAGCAAAACCGGTAGTGAAGGCCGATTTGCAACCGACAGTGTTAGTCCGATCTGTAGTAGTGTAAAGAAATATTTGCATTTCACAGTACTTCATATAATGCAGTATTCAAAATTTTACAACAGAATACCTGAAAGTAAAAGAGAAATTACAAAGAACACAACAGCCCACAAGTCAACTTTCCTTTTCCTAACCCCTCACACCTACACATAGGGGTGAAAACAGTTTGGATAGTTTCTGACCGATCCGAGTCGGAATCGAAAACAGATAGATTTTTTAGAATCAGCATCAGATATTTTTTCAGAATTGGCGTAGCAGTTTCCTACGGAATCGGTATCGGCAACGGATATCCGATTTACATGAGTTTGGATATTATCTTAAACCCAGTTCCAATTCTCTCAATATTCAAAATATTATTAAAATAATCATGAATTTTTTTAAAAAAAATATATGGTATAGAGGATCCTATAATCTAGCCTAAAAAAATTCAACTCTAAATATGATATGTACAATGAGAAAACAAAAAAAATCATTGTATGTAGTTTGACAAACTGCGTACAATGAATTATTTTTTTCTCATTGTATAAATCATATTTTTGTCTAATTTTTTTTAAGAATAAGATCATAGTATTCTCTACGTCATCAAAAGTTTTCAAAAAAATTCATGATAATTTCGATAATGTTTTAAATTTTAAGGACAAGAGAACAAGTATCCGATAAAACGGAATTCAAATGGTAATATCCGATAAAGATTGATACTCTGGCAATTCAATCGGAAGAGGCTCAAATTGTTTTCGACTCTGATTTCCGTCTGATTTCGAGTAAACTCCGAAGAAAGTGAAAATGATCCGAAAAAACCAGAAAATAGGATTGGTCGGTTCAGAAATTTTCCTCCGTTTTCTTCCCTGGGTGGTGGCACCCATCCGGCCGGCTGGCTGTGGCAGCACTACTAACTTCTTTTGAAGAGCATTTTCCATCCGCTTTTCAAATTCGCTTCTCTTGCCAAATGCCACAACTTGCTGTTGCCTATTTTTTGTTTTTTGTTTTTTATTGAGGTATTCTCTTGCCCATCAAGTTCACGTCTCTGATAGTTTCCACTTTTCAAGCCCGTTCACGTATTCCTTTGTTGCAATAGCCCACCCGCTTCTTTTTCTTTTCTTTTTTATACCGAGCTCTTTATTCGGGACCTACATTAAAGATCAAATCGGAAATATATGACATCGAGAATTGAACCAGGATAAAATCGGCCACATCTTTGTGGCTTGCCGCCGAGCTCATGCTCGTTCGCAAAGCCACCCGTTTCTCAAGGCCCAGCAAACATTGCATTCGGCTTAAGCCAAAAAAGTGCAGATCACTAATGTGGGACTCTCTGTAACACGGCGTGTGATGGAAAGCCACCAGATCAGACAAACCACACCGACCGAGCTCATGACCCAGCAATAAAGGCCAACCAGGGCCGTCTCTAGGAATTTGAGACCCCGATGTGAAATACAAAATAAGACTCTAAAATTAGAGAAATCATATAACCAAAGTATACTTTCACTTAATTATATAACTTTAATACATATTATTTCTTACAATATTTAGAAATATATCAAATATTAATATTAAAAGAGTAAAGGTAGTACTCAAGCAATAAACTGACCTCATGTTCTACTGAAAAACATCATCCTTTTAGTATTTCTTGAAATGAAATCTATACTTAATCTTCTCCGAGACATCATTTTCAAGTGCTATTGTTGCCAATCTATTAAGTCTTTCTTGTGTCATAGTAGAACGCAAGTAGGACTTCAACAACTTGAGTTTAGAAAAGCTCATTTCCATAGATGCAACAGTCACAGGAATGGTTAACAAAATTCTATATGTAATAACGACATTAGGGAAACGGTCTAGCTGTTTCAAATACTTTAGAATATCAAGATGCCCCATAGATTCCTTAATAAGATCCTGGATGAACTTTAACTCCACATACAATTCTGTTCCGTCAATATCTGATGTTCTTCACTCTTAAGTGCAGCCTCAAGATTAATAGAAGAAGAAAACAAACTCTTATCATCCAAAGAGCGCAACTTATCTGAATTAAACAAGAAACCAAAAGTAGTTTCGAAAATTAACACGAACAGACACAAACGGAAGCGAAACAGGCCACATGCCACATGCCACGATCAAAAATTAAGTATATACTTAATCAAATTAATTAGGATTTGAATCCCTAATTATTTGGGAGCCCTATGCAACCGCCCATCTTCCCCTATTACTCGACGGGTCTGAGGCCAACAGGTGCTAGATAATCTTTCTCTTTTTTTTTTCTCTCTTTTCTGTTTCTTTTCTAATCCGTGTTACTATTTCGTTATGTTTATTGATTTAAGATTTTGCGCCTTTATATGCATTCAAAATTTCGAAAACTTGATTCAACCTTTTTCAAGTTCTAGTTTGACAATTTGGAAAACACTAATTCAATATTTTTGCGTGAAATTGTTGAAATAGTATATTTAAAATATTGAACTAGTACATCTAAAATATTGAATTAAAATAAAATATATTCACATTGTTGTTGCCACTCACCGGAGCTCAACACATTCACCCTCACACCTAAACGCCTACACACATGTGCTGGAGATCGCTAAGTTCAGACAAAACACGCAGAAACCTAAGTCTGACAAAAAAAAATCGACAACACTCAAACACGCTACCGTAACTGACGATGAACTCAGGAGATTTTGGTGCTGCTTTTGACCACTTGCAGTGTTTTCTGGACTCGATTAAATAGAGAAACTAACACATGAGTACATGGGCCATTTGCCTGATTCTTCAGCCATGAACTCCCAATATGCCATCCCGTATTTTCGGTTCATGGCTTGACCAAACAGCTAACTAACTGACCTGCTAATATTCAGCTAAACCTATTCTACTGGACTGCGCAAGACTAGTTCATGGCGTCATTACTTCAACAGTTCAGCAAACTTAACACGACCGTGGGACTTTGTCAGAATATCTGCAACCTGTTATTCAGTACAATACAAACATGATATCCATCTTGTCTTCATTGACACGCTCTCTGATGAAATGAAATCTGATATCAATATGCTTGCTTCTATCATGGTGTACTGGATTCCTACAGAGCTTGATTGCCGATTTGTTATCAACATATGGCTCAAACTTCATTGACTTAGCTTCAGTTAAGTCTGCAATCAGTCTGCTTAGCCAAATTCCCTGACAAGCTACTGTGGCTGTCGAGATATACTCCGCTTCACACGAAGAGAGTGCCACAACCTTCTGCTTTTGAGATGACCAAGTGATCAGATTTTCACCCAAGAAGAACACCATTCCAGACGTGCTCTTCCTGTCATCTAAATCCCCAGCAGGATCACTGTCTGTGTACCCAATTAACTCAGCTCCTGCTTCTTCCAGCTGACTGTACTGGCATCCACAATTCAGAGTCTTATTCAAGTACCTGAGTATAGGTTGCACTGCTGCCAATTCACTGCTGTCTTCTGAACGATTTGGAGTACAAATACGTGCTTCGACGTTCATATCGCTCGTAGCAATAGTATATTTCCCTCCAAAACAAAGGCTACCCATAATCTGACGAATTGTTTTTTTTTTTTGGCAGAAAAAAAGTAATCCGATGAATTGCAGTACTTTCAGGAAGTTTGTGACAAAAGAGAAGGGTGTATAACAGCTTGCAAACTAAGTCCCCTGCATTGGGGAATTGTAAATATCAGGAATCTTGATTCATACCTAGGAGATTGAAGTATTACACATTAACAAAATCAAAAGGTTACTTATAATGCTAGCTACTCCAGAACTCAAGAAAATCAAAAAGGTTCCTGTAACTTTGAAGTGCTAATTGTTTTTCACATTACATGTCATAAGTAACAATCTGTAATTCTACACCGTAGTCTCCATCTACACTCACAAGGTGTTCCATGAAAATATTGAGGCCCCTTAAATCAACAAGTATCAAGTACAGATGGATTTACCGTTTACACACATCAAGCATGAAATCAATGATAAATTAAGTAATCCATAAGGCAGAGAGATAAGCATCATCTGTGGACATTATTTTGCAACTCTAAAATAAAGACAGGCAAATTGGTACATGTACTAATGTGGCACAATGAACGCATGCACGCAATGTGCTCGTCCTATCAGAAAGAAATATAATGACTTGACCTAGTAGTATTCGTCAAGTCCGTCCATTAAAAATATAAGAGAGAATATAATATTTTGTAAGATGCATACGATGTGATTGTGAGCCCAATTAATTTATAATATGCAAGTCATAAGATGGACTTAATCCTTCGAACGAGTATTATAAACTTAAAAATGACACAAGACCAACAAGTTGTCATATATTATCACTCCGTACAAGAGTAGCATGCAATCAAGCACATTGATTTGTTAGCTATCGTCAGCCAGCTACGAATGAAATGACCCAGCAACCTTAGGATCATCCATGTTGACTGACTGAATGCCAGATTTACCGATGAAGACAATACATACACGCAACTATGGTTTCTGCCTTTCAGGGGCACTGCAGCAGGCAGGCAGCTTGGTGTGCAAATGTGAACGAAGAGAACGATTAAGTCAGTCAAGAGTAACAGCATGGTATTAACTGAGTCAGTCAAGTGAACAGAATGGTATTAACTGCACAAAGTGCAGCATGGCAGTTCGATGGAATAAAACTAAGCTTGTCATCCGTTGGTGTCACGAAACTATTTTTTTCCTTTTTTTACGAAGTCAGTCATCTATGAAATGAACATTATCGCAAGATGCAAGGGGGGCCACAGGTGCCTAAAGAACATTATCGCAAGATGCAAGCCATGTTAAAATGAAACCATGGACCGATTAGTGATGTATGTGGGCAGTACCACTAGAAAGATGTGCAACGTTGCTACGCCTGATAGCCTGATAAACAAAACATAATATAGCGATGTATGACCCGTCGCCGAGGTAGAGTATGTAATAAGTCAATAATATTTTAAATAAAAATATTATAGACTAATCTAGTATTAACATGAAAGTGCTAAACATAAAGATTACTTCAAGTTACAATGCAGGAGTACAAATGCACATCTTCTTGTTTGGTAACATATTCTATGTCAAACTTCCGGTGGTCATTTGATAAGAAGGAAGTTTGTACCACACTGCACCCAATAAAATAATGTTTTCGACGGAGAAGAGGAGAGAGAGGAAGGGAAAATTACTTTTTTACCCTTTGGTCGAACCTGACCCCGCGTGGTTGAGGTAGACCTGGTCCATTCCACCGCCTTTGCATCCCCTCCAGCTCTGACGATTTTAGCTCCGCAGCCGCCGTCGCATCTCACCTAGCTTCCACCTCCTTCATATCCCACCAAAATGACGCGCTGAGCTTGTGGAGAACCAGATGGAGTCACAGAGTTTGTCGACTTCCAAACGTAGTGTGGGACGGCTTCGTAGCACTAACAGTCCAAAGAAGGGTGTGAATGTGTCATGGGTTCCTGATAGGTAAGCTTCAAATCCTTGGCTAGATTTGTTTTCGTGTGCGTGGTATTTGGGGAATTCGGGGATCTAGGGTTTCACTTGCTTTTTCTAGTGCGACTGCGATTTGACTCCATCGCATTCGGTTTCATTTGGTTAGGATGGACCGCAGCTCAGTGTGCGGAGTTGCGATTCGGATAGCAAGCTATTGGGAACAAAGAGACGACGGTAGTCCCACGTACAATGTTAGCAGAGATGTTAGATGGGTTAGAGACAAGGATAAATTTTTTTGGATCGATTTGTTTGCTAACCTAGATGTTGATATCAAACGTGGGAAGAACCAAATCTTCTTAGTGACCTACTTGGACAAGAATGAAGGTCACTACAAAGAGCTTGATTCCGACTCTATCTTGTTTGACGCCTTTGCCATGTACTAGGAGTTGAGAAGACTCCCGCTGCCTGTGGTAGTCATAGATCAACCATGTTACATGGCCGAGAGTAGTGCATTGACCCAGGTTGATCAATCTAGCATAGAGGTTGGAGCAGCTTCATATTTAGAGCCTTCTGTTTTTACACAGCGGAGCATTACCTCACAACAACCACAACACCCTGACGATACACGCACAAGCACTGCTTCTGAGCATGTTGGTAACTCTGAGGCAGGTCCTTCTGAGCCTGCTACTAATGTTGATGCTTGGGTTGAGAATGATGAATTGGAGTATATTGGTGTAGATGATGAGGCCAACTATGCAGTGGTCCGACTGCCAGCATGCGTACAGTCTGACCGCCAAAGGCCAAAACCTACTGCAAGCCGGCGATCTGACCGCCACTCCAAAGCCAGTCTGACCGCCAGCCTGTTGATGCTAGGTACACTTAGGTTAGCTTATCCAGGGTTTCGAACTTCGAGACCCTAGTCCGTTAGCGATCCTGTGCAATTGTTTTCAAACCCCAGTGCTCTACTATTACTTGAGCATGCATCATTTATGTACTTTTCCTTTGTTCGCCTATTTATGCATTGCATCCGTGATTCTTTTAGAGAGCATTGAACAAACAGTCCAGACAAGCAAGGGTGACACCAAAGCACCTCACTTCTGTGAGTTGTGTGCGGGTAGCGTCAGGCAACCGACGGAGCAGCAAGCCAAGCATTTAAGCATATTGCACCCTTTGTTCAATTGAATGAAGTCTAAAATTGATAATTATGCTTATGTATGTCACATGTTTAGCGAGTCAAATGTCGGGCAAAAATGGGTAGAACCTATGTTGATTGCATGATCTCTACCTTTAATTGTTGTTCCTCTGTATCCTTGTAACCTTGAGCACATGATCGATGTCTAATTACAAGTTTATTCGATATGCTTAGCAATGTTTAGGTCCTCGGTAGAAGTCAAGCGACGGTATCGCCATTATTCGCGAGCATAGGGCTCACTTAGGGTTTACAAATACATTTATGATGTTGAGATGGTTGGATAAGTGGTGAGTATGAGGCGAGATGTGGGCAGTGTTAGGGGTGTTTTCTACTCAGGAGTAGTCCTCGGGGTAGTTCGGGAGAGGAACCCGAACACTGTAGACTGCCTGCATTGTTTAAGGCCATCCGTCGGTGTAGTTGTCTCTAGCACTTACCTTATTTACCGCATGCCGATCTAATGGTAAGACGACCCGAATACCTTTGTAGCTATGATCATTTGGGCATGAATATCGACGGTGTGAGCAGACGGGCTTGTAGAGGTATCTAGTTTGCTCTAGGAGTAGTTCTAGATACCTCTGCGTCGAGCGATGCATGATCCAAATGGTTGGGGCTTATTGGGAAAGGTTGACACGAGTACCCCTTGAGTGGGCCTGTGTGGACACGTGATCCGTATGGTCCTCGAGTCGTGTGAGTCCAAGAGTATCCCCTGTAGGGTGTAAACGTATTTTGAAATACCGCACTGTCGGAGGATTAACTCCTGTCGCAGGGATC
Source organism: Phragmites australis (assembly GCF_958298935.1). NCBI lineage: Eukaryota > Viridiplantae > Streptophyta > Magnoliopsida > Poales > Poaceae > Phragmites > Phragmites australis. The sequence continues at coordinate 4,649,615 of NC_084934.1, forward strand.
CCGAGAGACCACTTTTTAGAGATTCAGCTGGGGGGATGATCCTGAATAAGTTCGTCGGAAAAATAAATGGAAGTGGAAGTAAATGCAACGGCCGGTGGTGGGGGATGATCGACCTAGTGCAAAGGGAAGTAAATGCACCGGAGTTTAGACAGGTTCGGGCCGCACGGGGGCGTAATACCCTACTCCTGTATGGATGCAATAACTTATCCTGAGGGGGATCCCTCAAGGATATATCTGGTTACAAGAATATAGTGTCTAACTAAGAGCTTGAGGCTCCTTGTTCCTCGGCAGGAGCTCTGCTTAGGCTTGCTTGCAATGTCTTCGTCTATTGGCTTGGTTCGTTGTGTGGTCCGTCTTCTTTGTCTAGGTGTCTCGGTTGACTGCTTGGGCTTTTTTTTTCTCTCTCTGTATGCCGATCCTTTTATGCACTCGCCGGCCGCGACATACCCCGAACGGGAAGGAAGGGGCACAAGTTCCAAGACACCACGACTGAGAAAGGCGTCATCATTTCCTCTGGGCGAAGTGACTGGGGCGGTGGAAAAAACGCGGCGCGCATCCGATCACTTGTCACTGTGGGCGCCCTGGCAACGGGCGCCGTTGAGAGGGCCCACCGGGCAACCACAGAGGCACCCGGCGTGCCTGCCCTGTCTTGTTCCTCTACCACGGCAGGGCGGCAGGCGGAACGCCTTGATCCTGGCGATGTTATCCCGAGACACACCGGATGATACGGGACGAGACCCGTGCAATTAATGGCCCCACGCCTCTCTGCCAAAGCATGGCAGGGACTGACACTACGGCGGGAGCAGTTGGGGATGTCAGGCCGCGCACGCCCATTAAATGCGGCCTCGGACCTCTGACTGGTTGACACCTCATCGGCGGGCCCCTCGGGGGCCCTTCTGGGTCGTCGGGGCACCGAGTGCTCGGGGGTACTGTTTACCTCCCCGAGCACCCTCTCCTGAGAATGCCTACCCTTGCCCTCGGGGTACTGGGCGCTCGGGGCCACTGTTTACCTCCCCAAGCACTCTCTCCCGAGCACTCTCGCACGAACCTTCGGGGGACTGAGTGCTCGGGGGCTGCCACGTGCAACCCCGAGCACTCTCTCCCGAGCACTTTTGCACTGACCCTCGGGGAACCGGGCGCTCGGGGGCTGCCGCACGCAGCCCCCCGAGCGCTCTCTCCCGGAATTTAGCTCTTTTGATCGTCGGGAGACTAGGGTGCTCGGGGGTGACCGGGCACCTCCCCGAGCACTTTCTTCCCGGTACTTGGACTCAGCGGGTCATCGGGGAACTGGGGTGCTTGGGGACCAGAGACTGTGGCCCCGAGCACCTTCTCCCGGAACTTAGATTTTTCTCATCTCGCAGGAGAGACCTCGCGGGATGGTGACACGTGGTGGACGGCTGGCCTGGCCTCGGGACTCAGGGACCCCCGGTTCCTGATACACCGACAGTAGCCCCCGGGCCCATTGGCAGGTGATGGCACAGAGACTGTGGATGGGCCCTTCATCGCGGATGAGGCCGAGGCCGGCGTGGACGCCACATGGCAGGCTTTTCAAGAGGTGGCCCTTTAGATCCGGGCCTCTGGTACGGCCCAGCGGGGAGACAAGCGGACGCGCGTCCACACAACTCCCGAAGGGCATGACAACGGTACGGGCGTCACGCGCGGCTACCGCGTAGATCGAGGAAAATACGCCTGGCAGCCGCTGACGCCGCACGACCAGCGGGAGATTCGCCTGGCAGTTGCGTCGACCGAGGGAACCGTCCCGCCGAGTGCACCGTTGGCAGGAAACGTTTGAACTCTGAGATATAAAAGGGGGAGGGGATCGATCTGCCCCCCTCTTTACACCTTCTTGCGATCTTGCTCTTGTCTCCTTCGTGCTCCGGAGCCCTTAGAAACCCTTTAGGCGATCGGAGCGCTTCTCCTCCTTCCTCTCCAACACCAGACAACCTCCCCTCCCGTCGAGATGCCGAGAGCCGGAGGAGGCCGTCGTGATAGGACTCTGAACAGCATGCTACCAGAGTCTCGCCTGAAGAATGAAGAGGCGGCTGATAAGATCAGGAAGCTGCTGGTCCCCAAGGGCCAGCAGGGAGCCGCGGTGGTGACGCCAGCGAACTTCCCGCCGGCGACGACCATTTTCGGGTGCATTGTCTTGTTCACGTCTTTCTTGGCGGCGGGGTTGGTGCCGCTGTTTTCAACGTTCTTCCTCCAAGTCCTCGACACCTACGGCATCCAACTGGTGCACTTGAGCTCCAACTCCGTCGTGGTGCTGGCGGTGTTCGCGCACCTCTGCGAGATGTTCGTGGGGGTGGCTCCTTCGGTGACGCTTCTCCGACATTTCTTCGTCCTGCGGCCGGCCGGGAAGAAGAGGGGTTACTCCACGGCGGACGTCGCGGGGTGCTGCAATCTTCGGCTGCGAGACGGCTTGGGGGAGCACTACATCCCCCAGGTGCTGCGCAGCAAATGGGAGGAGTGGCGGCGGGACTAGTTCTTCATAGACGTCGACCCCCATGATCGTCTTGCTCTACCGGAAGTGGCGGCGGAGCCCCAGAAGTCGACGTGGGAGGCGCCGCCGCCGGAGGACGCGAGGTTGAAGCCAGTGTTCGAGCGCATTAGATTCCTACGCGATTCCGGGTTGACCTCGGTAATGGTGGTAGCGGACTTCTTGCGCCGTCGCCTGGCGCCCCTACGGGAGCGGGCCCGGCCGTGCTGGCTCTACACCGGGTCTGAAGATATCACCCGGACCCAAATCGGCGCAAGCTGGGATCTGGGCCCAGTGGAGCTGAGGGGCATGACCCGAGTGGTGACCGGTGTGGAGGACACGAGCCGGGCGGTGCTCCCGTGGCCGGAGATGGCGCTCTACGCTAACCCCGAGCGCGCTGCGATCTTAGCGAAGCTGCCGGAGTTCGACGCCCAGGGGCTCATCGACCGGCCGAGGAGCTGGAGCCCCGAGGCCCCCGAGCTCCCTGGGCTGGACGAGGTGGCCAGCGAGGAGGCTGCGAGCAGCCCGGTGTGGGCCGGTGGCCCGGGCGTCGCGTGCAGCGAGCCGCAAGCCAGCGGTAGAGCCGTTGCGAGAAGCAGCCGACGCACCGGAGAAGAGGGCACCGCCGACAGCGCAGCGATGATGGCGCCGGGAGACCGGGCGAAGCGCCCTCGAATCTACATCCTCGTGTCGGATTCCCCGCCGTCGCCATCGGCGGTGGCGGCGTTCCCGGCCCTGGAGCTGCGCCTTGTGAGGATGGGGCCTGACTCGGCACCTGGAGATCGCGCGGCGGCCCCGCCGAGCCCCTGACGAAAGAGGCGGCGGGAGGATTCCGGGTCGGCACTGCCGGACCCGGAGTTCAAGCTCCCGGCGGCCAAATGGCAGTATCGGGGAACTACGACCGCGTAAGTTTCATTCTTTGCTTTTTCTTGGGCACTCTTCACCCGAACTAGATTTCGGTTTTGACCTTCGCCTATCTCCTGCAAGCCACCCACGGGTGCCGCCGAGGGCGAAGGAGCGTCGGCGCTGGTGCCAGATTCAAGCCCGCTGGTCGAGCCAAGGCAGGCGGACGCAGCGATGGCGGGGGGGCCAGCGGACGCGGCGGCCAAGGGGAGGACGGTGGAAGCGGCGTCTGGGGGGAGGACGGAGCTGTCGCCCGAACCCTCGGCGCCGGTGGAACCTACCTCGGGCGTGCAGAGCCCGGGGCGGATGATGGCGGAAGCAGCGGCCTTGCCGGGGCCGGCGGATGCGGCGGCCGAGGCGGGAACACGGCCGTCGCCCGAGCGCCCGGCGCTGGTCGAACCTACCCCGGGCGTGCCGAGCCCGGGGCGGATGATCGTGTGGTGACCCTTGGGGACCCCGAACCCCCCGGAGGCGGATCACGGGGAAACCAGCGCTCCACCGGCACTCGGCCGGCCTGTCGACCCCTTCCTGGCCGCGATCGAGAGCGTCTAGGCGGCGGTCGAGCGGCTGGGCGCGGCGGTGGACGCAAAGGAGGGACAGCTTGAAGCGGAGCGTGCCCGGCTGAACTTGGAGAGGGCACAGCTTGAGAGCGCCCGGGAAGAGGCCCGCGCGGCGGCTGCGTGAGAGCAGAAGCTTTTGGAAGATACCCGCGCGGAGGTCGCGCGGGAGCGGGAGAGTTTGAAGACCGCCCGCGCCGAAGCCACGCGGGAGCGAGAAGACTCCGCCCGCCTGGCTGAGGCGTCGCGGCAGCAGGCTGCTGAGGCCCTTGCCAGGGAGGCGCAGGCGCGGGAACGGGAGGAGGCGGTCGCCGGCCGCGAGAAGGCGGCGGAGGACCTCCGGGCTGAGCTAACCCATCGAGAGGGCGAGGCCGATCAGACGCGCGCCAGCCTCCAACGTTGGAAGGATGAGCTCTAGAGAACAGACGGAGATGTCTGACGGTGGGAGGAGGACGTCTCCATCCGGGAGGTCGACAACGAGATCATGGCGGCGGAGCTGGGCACCCGGGAAGACTCGTTGACCCGCCGGGAGGGGGAGGCTACCGCGGCGGCGGTGGCTGTTGCCGCCAGGGAGGAGGAGAACGCTAAACACGAGGCAGAGCTGACCGCCCGTGAGCGCGCTTTGTCCGAACTGGTGGCGCGGACGAAGCAAGCCACCGGCCTGGCAACCGACGTCGGCTCTTCTAGCGCGGCCGAGGGCCAGGGACTCGAGGAGCAGCTGTAGGCCGCGAAGGAGAAGCTCGAGGCTGCCTTTTTTCTCGCGGGTCAACTTGCAGTAGATGTTGGAGGACGTACTCCGGCGGATGCGGCGGGCCATGGAGATGGCCGGCCTTGGGCGACTCATCGCGGACAAGAAAAGCGATGGCCCCGGACGACAAGTCCTGGGGCTTCAACAAGTCTGCGAGCGCCTCGAGGAGCTGCCCTGGGCCGTCCAGGAGCTCGCCGCCCGGGAAGGACGCGGCTTGGCCCAAGTAGTGGCCGAGCACGTCCTGGCCTGCTACCGGAGCAGAGACTCGAACTTCCCACTGGAGCCAGCGTGGGAAGGAGTGGTCGAAGCCGAGGGAGAGGCCGCCCGGGAAGCAGTTCAGAGCACCGCTGTCGAGGTGGCGGCCGGCTTCAGGCGGGAAGTGCCGCCGCCGCCAGCCCCCGGGGATGGCCAAGACGACTCCGATGCCGACTCTGCCTCCGATTAGGCTTTTGTAGTAGTTTCCTCTTCTTTTATTTTTGTCTTGGCTGGATGTAAATATGGGAGTGATCCCTTAGAAATGCTTGTATTTTCCTTGTGAATATAATGGAAGCTTTTCTTTGGGCTCGCAGCTCCGGTGCTCTTGAGTATTTAGCGTTTCTTCTGATGTTTTGCCTTGAAGCCCCGGGGAGTACTCAGTCGGGCCGTTCCCAACCTTTCCGTCCTCGGGAACGAAGTCGTCCTGATCGTCTTTCTTGGCGCGTTCAGCCCCCGAGCCCTCGCGAGTCCGCATCGACTAAGTCAATAGACAAAGACACGAGCTTCCTTACTCGGGAGATGGATCGATCCAGCACGGAACACGCCTTGACCGGTGAACATTTTTTCACCTTGCGACCACTCAGCCAGCAGACCGGAGACACACACGGGAGGGAATGCAACCAAGAGTCCCCATGGTTCGGTGGTGCCCGGGCTTAAGACGGACCGAACCAAGCACCGACAGCCCACCCCTGAGGCCTAGGCTCCGGACTACTCGAGTGGCTCGAGCGATAGGATTACCCAGGGCACCCAGGGACTCGGTAGTGCTCGGGGCCCTTAAAAGCGGACCGAACACTACGACCACCATGAAAGACTTCGGTCGGACATTACCGCGCGTACGGTACACCTTTCTACGAACCGTTCTGTCGTTCTAGGAAAAAGTAGACACACGGTAGGGTTTTGTGCGCGAGGAGATCATCTCACCGGCATATTAGAATACGAGGGCCCCCCGAGGATGACTCGGGAACAAAATAGTATTGAACATAAATTCATTTGAATTTAATCACTCACCAGACAGCTGTCGGCCTTTCGGCCGGTCGATCCAGGAGGAGCGTGCGCTCCGAGCTCGGGGTGCCCGGGGGCTTGGTTCCTTCAGCCGGGGCGCCCGAGCGTCAAGGGGCACGCGAGGAGCCCGGGGTCGGGTGATCTCAACCACTCATGCCTAAGCGGTAGGATCACCCGAGGACCCTTGGGGCTGATCAGCGACCTGGGCATCGAGGCCCTCGCGGTCGAGCTGCTTTTGCTTTGATTGTCGACCTGTGACTTAAGAGGGAATAGGGAATTTCTTTGCTTGGTGCGCTCTGTTAGTGCGGTACTTGTTATAGACTGCTCTCGTTTTCGACCCGAGACCTCTTGAATACCCAGACCGGCGGACAAGAGCAGGCAGAAGGCATAACCCAGAGGTCCTATGGTTCGGTGGAGCCCGGGTATGACAGACCAGACCGAGCACCGACAGCCTGCCTTTGGGGCCTGAGCTCCGGACTACTCGAGCGGCTCGAGCGATAGGATTACCCAGAGCACCCAAGGACTCGGTAGTGCCCGGAGATCAGCCAGGACACCGAACACCACAGCCTACCACATCGGACGTAAGCCAGCAGCAGATGCCCGCGTGTATACCGATCGGGATTCTTTTATCAGCGGGGAAAATGAGAGAGCGAACTTTTCTCGCACAATCGAGCATCTCACCAGACAGATTAAAACATACGAAATCCAGAAGAGCTAAATTGACATACGATTGCACATTAACATTTACACTGAATTGACAAATTTTACAAGGTTGGGTGACTTACCCAGCTAGTGATAGCCCCCGATCAACTTGGGTGGGGGCGAAGCCTTCGGCCTGGTTGACCTGAGCCGCGAGCATGGCCGTCTACGGGTAGAACCTGCGCAGGTGCTCGATGTTCCATGGGTTGGGAAGCGGCTGCCCATCTTCTGCTGCCAACCTGAAAGAACCTTCTCGCGGGATCCCGATCACGGTGAAGGGACCTTCCCACATGGGGGACAGCTTATTCTTTCCTTTGCACGACTGGACGCGTCGGAGAACTAGATCCCCAACCTCAAAGGACCGTGCCCGGACATGGCGCTGGTGATAGCACCGCAAGCTTTGCTGGTACCGAGCCGCCCGGACGGCGGCACGCCGCCGGCGCTCCTCCAGGTAATCAACGTCGTCGCGCCTCTGCTGCTCTTGTTCGCCTTCTGAATAGGCATGCACCCGAGGGGAGCCTAGGGTGAGCTCGGAGGGGAGGACCACCTCAGCGCCGTAGACAAGGAAGAATGGAGTCTCCCCGGTGGCGCGGCTTGTCGTGGTCCGATTAGCCCATAGCACGGCGGGCAGCTCGTCCACCCATCCCTTCCCGTGCTTTGCGAGCACGTCATAGGTCCGGGTTTTGAGGCCTTTCAGTATCTCCGCGTTGGCGCGCTCAACTTGCCCGTTACTCCGAGGATGAGCGACGGAGGCGAAGCAGAGCTTGATGCCGAGGTCTTCGCAGTAGTCCCCGAACAGGGCACTCGTGAACTGGGTGCCATTGTCGGTGATGATCCGTTTTGGGACACCGAAGCGACTGGTGATGCCGCGGATAAACTGGAGCACCGTGTTCTTGGTCACCTTGATGACTGGGACCGCCTCCGGCCACTTGGTGAACTTGTCGATGGCGACGTAGAGGTACTCATAGCCCCCGATTGCTCGGGGGAATGGACCCAGAATGTCCAACCCCCAGACCGTGAAAGGCCATGACAGGGGGATGGTGTGAAGAGCCTGAGCTGGCTGGTGAATCTGCTTTGCATGGAACTGGCACGCCCTGCAGCGCCGAACCAGCTCGGAAGCATCCTGGAGAGCTGTAGGCCAGTAGAAACCTTGCCGGAAGGCCTTCCCGACCAGCGTGCAGAATAATGAATGGCCACCGCACTCGCCCTCGTGGATCTCAGCGAGAAGCTCGCCGCCTTCTGCCCGGGAGATGCATTTCAGGAGGACACCTCCTGCGCTACGCCGGTAGAGATCCCCATCTACTATGGCATAGCGTTTGGACTGCCGAGCAACTCTTTCGGCAGACGCCGAATCCCCGGGAAGGGACTTTAACTTCAAGTACCCTCGGATGTCGTCCATCCACGAGGCATCTTGAGAACATTCAGCAAGTGCAGTGCACTCGCCGGACGGCGGCACCCTGACGGGGCTTCCCACTGAGGGCACGGCCGGGGTCCCCTGAATTGGGTTCGAGGTTTCCCCTTCGTCCTGTTCGGCAGGCAGGACGGAAAGCCGTGTGAGTCTTTCTTCAAAGACTCCGGCAGGGACGCGCGCACGGGAGCAGGCCAGGCGGGAGAGCTCGTCGGCCAGAGCGTTGTCACGGCGAGGGATGTACCGCAACTCAAGGCCATCGAAGCGCTTCTCCAGCTTCCTGACTGCTGCCACGTACGTCGCCATTTGAGGATCCGTGCACTGGTACTCTTTGGACACCTAGTTGATCACCAGCTGGGAGTCTCCTTTGACCAGGAGGCAACGAATCTCGAGCCCCACCGCAGCTCGGAGGCCGGCGATGAGGCCTTCATATTCCGCCATGTTGTTGGATGCGCGGAACTGCAGCTGCACAACGTACCGGAGTTCTTCACCCGTTGGGGAGGTGAGAACCACTCCGGCCCCCGCGCCTTTTAGCGTGAGGGAACCGTCGAAGTGCATGACCCAGTATCCGGGCGCGCCGTGCCCGGGATACGCAGAAATCTCTTCTGGGACGACCTCGGGGATGGGTGTCCACTCTGCCACGAAGTCGGAGAGCGTCTGGCTTTTGATCGCCTGACAAAGTGCAGGTCGAACTCCGCTAGCTCCACCGCCCACTTGACAACTCGCCCGGTGCCTTCTCGGTTCCGGAGGATGGGTCCCAGCGGATACGTGGTAACCACCGAGACCTTGTGCGCTTGAAAGTAATGGCGCAGCTTCCGGGAAGCGATGAGCACAGCGTAGAGCAGCTTCTGAGCCTGGGGATACCTTGCTTTGGCCTCCCGGAGGACTTCACTGATGAAGTACACCGGTCATTGTACCCGGTGGGCCCGGGTGGCGGCTTCACCTAAGGGGCTGTTACAGCCCCCAAGCTCGGCGGCGTGGTCGGGGTTGGCCGGGTGCCCGAGCTCGACTCCCTGGTCAGGAGGAGTAGAGTGCTCGGACTCGACCCCTTGCTCAGGGGGAGCTAAGTGCTCGGGCTCGACCCCCTGCTCGGGGGGAGCCAAGTGCTCGGGCTCGACCCCCTGCCCGGGGGGAGCCGCGAGGACTGGGGAGTGCCCGGGGGCGGCCGGGAGCTGGGATCCAGCAGCTGGCCCCGCGCACTCGTCGTGCTCCACCACCAACACCATGCTTACGACCTGAGGAGTGGCCGATATGTAGAGCAGTAGGGGCTCGCCTTCGGAGGGAGCCACCAGCACGGGTGGTGAGGTGAGGTACTTCTTCAGATCGCGGAGGGCCTGTTCGGCCTCCGGCGTCCAGTCAAAACGACCGGTCTTCTTCAGAAGCTTGAAGAGGGGGAGCCCTCGCTCCCCGAGCTTGGAGATGAAGCACCCGAGGGCCGCCATACAGCCGGCGAGACGCTGGACCTCTTTGAGTCGAGCCGGGGGTCGCATCTGCTCGATGGCCTGGATCTTCTCTGGATTGGCCTCGATTCCTCGGCCGGAAACCAAGAAACCGAGGAGCTTGCCCGCCGGCACCCCGAAGACACACTTCTCGGGGTTGAGCTTGAGGCGGGTGGTGCGGAGACTGTTGAAAGTCTCGGCAAGGTCCTCGAGCAGGGTGGCGCGGTCTCGGGACTTGACCACGAGATCGTCGATGTAGGCCTCGACGTTGCGGTCAACCTGCGAATCAAGGGTAATGCGAATGGCGCGCTGGAAAGAAGACCCAGCATTGCGCAAACCAAAAGGCATCGACGTATAATAGTAAGTCCCCACCGGGGTGGTCAAAGCAGTTTTTTCTTCGTCCTTAATAGCCATGCGGATCTGGTGATACCCAGAGTTTGCATCTAAAAAACATAAAAGATCGCATCCCGCGGTTGCATCTACAATTTGATCAATGCGGGGCAAGGGAAAAGGATCTTTAGGGTAAGCCTTATTTAGGTTGGTGTAGTCCACACACATGCGGAGCTTGCCGTTGGCCTTCGGGACGATGACTGGATTTGCCAGGCAGTCGGGGAGGAGGACCTCTCGGATAAATCCGGCGTCAAGGAGCTTGTTGACCTGCTCCCGGATGAACTCCTGGCGCTCAGGCGCCTGCCGCCGGACCTTCTGCTTCACCGGGCGGGCGTCCGAGCGCACCGCCAAGTGATGCTCGATCACCTCCCTGGGGATCCCGGGCATGTCGGATGGTTGCCATGGGAACACATCTGCGTTAGCCCGGAGGAAGGTGACGAGCGCGCTTTCCTATTTGCTGCCCAGGTCACCGCCGATCCAGACGACCTGGGTAGCACCTTCGCCACCACGACCTCCTTCGTAGGAACAGAGGCGTCGGCGGCGAGTCGGGGTTTGGATGAAGAGGGTCCCGGGCCCCCTGTGCAGCCTTCGACCTCGGCCTGCGCAGAAACCAGAGCCATGTACGACTGCTCGGCGCAGGAGACGGTGCCGCCGGAGTCGGCAATCACGGAGATGGGGCCTGCTGGGCCCGGCATCTTAACCGTGAGATACGCATAATGCACGGCAATCATGAATTTGGCGAGCGCCGGATGCCCGAGGATGGCATTGTAGGGGAGGGGGAGCTCCGCGACGTCGAAGAGGACGTTCTCCGTGCGGAAGTTGTCCCGACTCCCAAAGGTCATGGGTAGCTCGACCTGCCCGAGGGGCAGGGAGTGCCCGGGTGTTACTCCGTAGAATGGGAGCGACGGCCTTAGGTGCTTGGAGGACACCTGCATCTTTTCAAAAGCCTCCTTGGAGAGGAGGTTGAGGCCTGCACCCCCATCGATCAGCACTCTGCCGACCTTGACATTGCAGATGGTGGGGGACACTACCAGGGGTAGTCGCCCCACGGCTGCAGTGCTCGCGGGGTGGTCGGCCATGCTGAACGTGATCGGGGCGTCCGACCACCTTAGGGGCCTGGCGGCTTCCTCGCTCGGGGTTGCCGAGCACACCTCGCGCTGCATGACCTTGATGCCACGGCACGAGGAAGGCGTGTAGGCGCCACCGTTGATGAAGGCGACGGTATGCTCGGGCTCCTGGAAGCTGAGCTCGGTGTTGCCGGGGGCGGCCTCAGCATCGCCTCCCCCGCGGGACTCGTCGCGCTCCCTCTGGCGTTGCTCGATGAGACCTTTGACCGTACGATACTCCGTGAGATCGTGCCATCTGGTCTGGTGTATGGGGCACCATTTGCCTGGCTCGGGCCCCGCGGGAGCGGGGACCCTCGCTGGAGCAGGAGCCCGGCCGGGTGCCGGGGCTCTTGCGGGAGCCGGTGCCCTAGCTGGTGCCGGGGCCCTTGCGGGTGTGGGCCGTCTGTCAGCGACCGCCCGGCGTTCTTGCCGGCGGTCGGGCTCTTGGGGCGACCTATGGGCGGGGCCCCGGGCCGGTTCGACAGGAGCGGCTTCATGCTTTCTTCTCTTCTTCTTTTCCCGCCTGTCGGAACGGGAAGAACTTGGCTGGTCGACGGTGGGGCGCGGAGCATGCCACGCCCGGGCCTCCGCCGCCTTGGCGCACTTATCGGCCAGTGCGAAGAGTTCCGTAGTGGTTTCAAGTTTGTGCGTACCTAGCTTTTCGAGCATCCTCTCGTCGCGGACGCCCTGTCGGAAGGCGACGATGACAGCGTGGGGGGCTATCCGCGGGATGGTGTTGCGGACCTGGCTGAAGCGCTGAATAAAGCGCCGCAGTGTCTCCCCCTCCTGTTGCTTGACGGCGTGGAGGTCGCACTCCAAACCGGGGCGCGTGAATGTGCTCTGAAAATTAGCCACAAACTGGTGGTAGAGGTCATCCCAGGAGCTAACTGACCCTGGGGGTAAGTTCATGAGCCAAGAACGGGGAGAGCCCCTCAAGGCAACATGGAAATAATTTGCCATCACCTTTTCACTGCCCCCGGCCGCTTGGACGGCCGTAGTGTAGATCTGGAGGAACTCGACGGGGTCGATGGACCCATCGTACTTCTCCGGCAGCTCAGGGCGGAACTTGGAGGGCCATTTGACCCGACGGAGTTCAGTGGTGAAGGCACGGCAACCGGTGCCGTACCCTGTGGCGCGGGCGGTAGTCCTTGGTGGCGAATAACGGCTAGCCGTGGATTCCTGGCGATCGTGGGCCGGAAAAGAGGAAGCCTGGTCCTCAGCCTTGGCCTCCTGCCGGGTTTCCCGCTGGCGCTCGAGGGTGACACGCGCATCTTCGTGGCCCCTCCGCTCGTTGAGACGCAAGCAGAGGTCCTGGGCTTCGAACGCGGCCATGGGGGCGGCGCTCCGCCTGGAGGCTCCCCAGCCCGTGCGAACGTTGCCCGTTGATGAGCCGGTTCTAGCAGTGCCACGCTGGGTGGTGGCGCGAGAACTCCCGGCCAGGACCTGGCGGCGAGCAGTGCCGACCAGGGCAGCGACGTCTTGGATCCAGCGGCCTTCCGGAGTGTTCGGCGTTGCCTGGACAGGCGGATGCCTGAGGAGAGCGTGCGTCGCAAGTAGCGTACTTCCGGGGCCGGCTTCGCCAAAGGCGAGCCTACGCCGCAGAGGCGCCCGGTGCTGTCCAGAGGCGGACCTGGCGGCCGGGGTTTCGACCACCTGATGGGGGTCGGACGGTGCACCGGTGGCGGCGGCGGCGGCCTTGCTGGGCCCAGCGCCCTGGTCCCCTTGGGAGGGGAACAACACGCATGTAGATAGCGGCTGCTGCTGGGACGCAGCCGCGACTGGGGCCTCCGGGACGTCGGGCAGCATTTCTTCACTGGAAGTGGAGCCAGAACGCTGGAGACGGTGCCCACCAGCCATTTTTTCCTGTGGAAGAAAACAAAAGAACAGATTCAGGGATGTTCCCCCCTACCTGGCGCGCCAGCTATCGGAGGATTAACTCCTGTCGCAGGGATCCCGAGAGACCCCTTTTTAGAGATTCGGCCGAGGGGATGATCCTGAATAAGTTCATCGGAGAAATAAATGGAAGTGGAAGTAAATGCAACGGCCGGTGGTGGGGGATGATCGACCTAGTGCAAAGGGAAGTAAATGCACCGGAGTTTAGACAGGTTCGGGCCGCACGGGGGCGTAATACCCTACTCCTGTATGGATGCAATAACTTATCCTGAGGGGGATCCCTCAAGGATGTATCTGGTTACAAGAATATAGTGTCTAACTAAGAGCTTGAGGCTCCTTGTTCCTCGGCAGGAGCTCTGCTTAGGCTTGCTTGCAATGTCTTCGTCTATTGGCTTAGTTCGTTGTGTGGTCCGTCTTCTTTGTCTGGGTGTCTCGGTTGACTGCTTGGGCTTTTTTTTCTCTCTCTGTATGCCGATCCTTTTATGCACTCGCCGGCCGCGACATACCCCGAACGGGAAGGAAGGGGCACAAGTTCTAAGACACCACGACTGAGAAAGGCGTCATCATTTCCTCTGGGCGAAGTGACTGGGGCGGTGGAAAAAATGCGGCGCGTCCGGTCACTTGTCACTGTGGGCGTCCTGGCGACGGGCGCCGTTGAGAGGGCCCACCGGGCAGCCACAGAGGCACCCGGCGTGCCCGCCCTGTCTTGTTCCTCTGCCACGGCAGGGCGGCAGGCGGAACGCCTTGATCCTGGCGATGTTATCCCGAGACACACCGGATGATACGGGACGAGACCCGTGCAATTAATGGCCCTACGCCTCTCTGCCAAAGCATGGCAGGGACTGACACTACGGCGGGAGCAGTTGGGGATGTCAGGCCGCGCACGCCCATTAAATGCGGCATCGGACCTCTGACTGGTTGACACCTCATCGGTGGGCCCCTCGGGGGCCCTTCTGGGTCGTCGGGGCACCGAGTGCTCGGGGGTACTATTTACCTCCCCGAGCACCCTCTCCCGAGAATGCCTACCCTTGCCCTCGGGGTACCGGGCGCTCGGGGGCACTGTTTACCTCCCCAAGCACTCTCTCTCCCGAGCACTCTCGCACGAACCTTCGGGGGACCGAGTGCTTAGGGGCTGCCACGTGCAACCCCAAGCACTTTCTCCCGAGCACTTTTGCACTGACCCTCGGGGAACCGGGCGCTCGGGGGCTGCCGCACGCAGCCCCCCGAGCGCTCTCTCCCGGAACTTAGCTCTTCTGATCGTCGGGGGACTAGGGTGCTCGGGGGTGACCAGGCACCTCCCCGAGCACTTTCTTCCTGGTACTTGGACTCTGCGGGTCATCGGGGAACTGAGGTGCTCGGGGACCAGAGACTGTGGCCCCGAGCACCTTCTCCCGGAACTTAGATTTTCCTCATCCCGCAGGAGGGACCTCGCGGGATGGTGACACGTGGTGGACAGCTGGCCTGGCCTCGGGACTCAGGGACCCCCAGTTCCTGATACACCGACACTCACTCTCGGTCATGACCATGTTTCTGTTCATTTGCATCGGTCTAGAGTCACAAGGTGTGGATTTTGGTTGGATATGTGGGAGTTGGTCGAGATGGTTCCATCCTACAGTTATGTTTGATATTGTTCTAGTTTCATACATGTGCAGGTGGTTGGTTACAGGGTTGATGGTAGTTTGGTTAAGTTGACGTGCTCACACATATGTGTCTAGGTTGCGGGTGTATATGTTGTACTTAACTCTGTGGTTTCTTTCCTTGCTAATGGCCCAATACATAATCCTTGAAGTCGGGTTATTTATATGTACCCTATATGGATTAAGTTTTGCGAGTACCTTCGTACTCAGTTGCTCTACAGGTTTTGCTGGCGAGGAAGAGATGATGTTTAGCTACTTCGTGCCTGCCGACGATGGCGACGGGCAAGAGTAGTTCATCCTACTCTGTTGGTGAGGCTTTTGAGGTAGTGCCTAAGGGCATATGGTGCCGCTCTCTTTTATTGTTAATAGGTTTAATCTTTCGCTACCTAGGTGCTTCTTTTGTTGTAAATTGATGTAAATAGTTGCATGGCTAAAGACTTGTAATATAATTTAAATTACTCGTTTTTTTAAGTTTTTTGTGATGACTTATGTTGGAAAGGCATGTGTTCCGGTCTTAGGCACAAAACACGTGCCGGGACTACCAGCTCGATATTCTAGTTAATCATGAAGGTTGTGATTATAAATAATGATCCTTTTGATGATAAACTAGAATACTGTTTGGACGGTTCCTCACAATCCATTCATAACTTGGGTTGATAATAAAAAGATATTGAATCTAAAGGTCTATATCTTACTACCATAAAAGCGCTCATGTATCTTGCAAATCGCAATATGCTTGATATTGTATTTGCAGATAACTTGCTAGCTTAAATAGCACAGCTCTAACAACACCGTTAAGTGAGAGTCAAATAGGATATCCACATATATCTTTATGGTACCAAAGATCTAGGTTTATTCTATCAAAAAATCAAGATATGACTATAGTGGGATATTCATATACTGGCTATATAACTAATCCCCATAACGTCAAATCACAGACTGATTTCATGGTGATATAGTCTTCTCATAGGAGTCACCAAAACAGATTTCAAATACTACTTCTACCTATCATTCTGAAACATCACATACATATGTATAGCTTCTCAGAATGATAAACCACATACAACTCTCATGTGGTATTGGTTACATTGAATCACCAACCATTATCTATGGAGATAATTATGCATACATTGCTCAAATACAAACAAACTACACAAAGAGAAATATAACCAAACATATTGCCTCTAAATTATTCTGTCCTCATGAATTGCAAAATAATAGGAAAATAGAAATTTTGCAAACTCAATCATGTGATAACCTCGCTGATTTATTCACTGAGTCCTTATCAATGTCCACATTCCAAAATGTATTCATGGAATTGATATGCGGCAACTATAAGATTTGCAAAGTTCAGGGAGAGTTAATCCCTGAATAATAATATGTTCATATTATATTGCACTCTTTTCCTTTATGAATTTTTCCTATATGGTTTCTCATATAAAGTTTTTAATGAGGCAATATCTACCTTATTCCTCCAATTTTCCCAAGAGGTTTTTGGAGGTTTTAATATGATCCATAGATCATAATTATTATTTTTTAAGCTTACCAATGATTTTTTTTCCTACCTAGGTTTCTCATATGAGCTTACAATGAGTCAATAATCAATATATGTCATACCATTTTCTCCTTACATTTTCCCATTGGGTTTTAAAGGAGTTTTAATAACATATAAATATATTATTTTCTCCTCATTTTTCCCACAGGGTTTTAGATTTATTTTTAACAAGAAGTTTACAACTGCACTAATTGATCAAGAGGGAGTGTTGCAAATAAACACCATGTGATCAATTAGGTGCCAACTAGCAAGAGTTGTGTCTATCGGGAAGGAGTGTCTTCCCGATAGACATGTCCTTTTAGTATATCCATTCAGCATGTATAAATATGTAAACACCCCATGAATCAATAACATGATTTTTACTCTCTACTTCATTGTCTCTCTACAATTACTTGCAATAAGATCTAGCCACATCCTTGTTCTTGGATCAATTGCTTTTAGGCCACTCCTAGTGTCTGAGGCATAATTAGATGTCTACTTAGGACAAAAGGTGATAGTTAAGGAATGAAGAGAATAAGCAAGTGTCTCTTGGAAGAAAAAGATAGTCTCAATATTGAAGAGAATAGAAACTGATATCATTGTTGGTTCCAATGAACTCATTAATTTTTTTGCCCATTGTCGTTATGAACCAGCAGTGATATCTTATCACTACCGATGCTACCTAAACAGGCTTTGGTAAGCAGTCGCTGATTGGGGTTTCTGTAGTAATGCTATTAGCTATAGCCTAATTAAGACTCTGACTGAACAACAAGAACATGTGACTTGTGTTCTCATGACCCAAGCAAGCTACCTACAAACATTACCACAGAAAGGATCATCCTTGCGACCCTTTCACTATTGGTTCAATAATAACTGACAGTGTTGGATTATCACTGTCGGTTCTTAATCTCTAAACACACATAAAAAGTCGAGCCAATAAGAACCGACAGTGATAGTAGTTATCACTGCTAGTTCTTATAACTAACCAGCAAAGATAACTATATGATCACTGCCGGTTCTTTAAAAGACATGCATAAAAGATGTGTCTTTAGTAACCGACAGTGATAATGTTTATCTCAACCAGTTCGTATTCCAAAATTGCAGTGATAATGTTTATCATCATCGGTTCTTTATAAGCTATGCATAAAAAGACATGCCTTTAATAACCGGTAGTGATAACTATTATCACTACCAGTTAATAATATGAACCAGTAATGATAAATATTATCACTGTCAGTTCATAATTCAAACTGACGGAGCAATAATTGATTAATACGAACCGACAGTGCTATTTATTATCATTGTCGATTTGTATTACAAACCAACAGTGATAATTCTTTTATAAATAGCATTGTCGGTTATGCCTTTAATAACCGGTAGTGATAACTATTATCACTACCAGTTAATAATATGAACCAGCAATGATAAATATTATCACTGTCAGTTCATAATTCAAATCGACAGAGCAATAATTGATTAATACGAACCGACAGTGCTATTTATTATCATTGTCGATTTGTATTACAAACCAACAGTGATAATTCTTTTATAAATAGAACTCGCCTCCCACAGAAGCACAATCTCATTTCGCTCTTCTGAAGCCACTCTCGAGGGGCAGTGACAGTCGAAGTGGAGCATTGGTGACCATGTCCCCCGCGGCCACCTCTGTCCCTTGTGCCTGGCTTCAACGCGCCGTAGCCACCTCGCCGTTCATTGAGCTTGCCGTCTCCCAGGAAACCTGTGCAGCCGCGCGCATTCCTCGTCTCCTCTCATCACCGTCTCCTCATCTCCTCTCCTCTCTGTCTCCTCATCGCCTCTCCCCGTCTCCACTACACGCGCGAATCTTGTGTGAAGATGATTGTGGCAATAGGTAGATCTAAACAAATGGCAAAAAACACAAATGTGTTGAAGACGAAGTGTGTTTTTGCCATTCATTTAGGCTTATTATTGTCACTGTGAATGTAGATTTAGATATATTGTCATTCATTCAAGTTAGATTGTGGCAATAGCCACATCTAAATGAGTGATAGAAAATACATTTTCTTCAAGATTATGTTTTTACTATTCATTTAGATGTATTGTTGTCACTCCGATAGTGTTCCTATTTTTAGATTTATGTATAAAATGCTCTACCGTGAACATTTCGGCATGGGATTTTTGTCTTAGGTTTGACATCAAACTTAAGACAGATCCCCATGTTGAAGGGTTCGCAATTAAGTATTTTTGCGGATCTGGAAGGATTATTATTGCCGGTTCATAGCATGAACTAACAATGATCATTGGGTTATCACTGTTGATTCATGTTATGAACCGACAATGATAATTGGGTCATCACTATTAGTTGAAAACGTGAATCGGCATGGATTATCACAGCCATTTATTCACTGTTGGTTTAAAAACCGACAGTGATGCCAATTTTGAACTGGTAGTGATGACATTTTCTATAGTAGTAAAAGAAGTTATTTGTGTTCACTAGAAACACTACCCCACTCATAAGATTCTAACTTGTGAGCATCCCAAGGTGCATTTGATGTTCGCTCGAGAAGAACATGTAACTATGGGGTGTTTCAACAAGACAGTTGGAATCGTATCCTTGGCAACAATTTCCATGAGACAAACTCAAATAATGGCCATGCATCCATGGAAATCTTTTTCAACTGCCAGTCTGAATCGGTCCACTGTGTTGCAAATGAATGTAACTAAAAAAAGTAGCTATCAACTATAACCTAATTAAGATCCTAACATGCACTGAACAGCCAGAACATGTTATTTGTGTTCTCATAACCCAGACAAGCTACCTACAAGACGGTTGAGTTTATCTCCCTTTAATGAATGGGACAATGATTTTTTTCCTGAATTTTGTAGTGTTGTGTGCATCCGATGTTGTTGGGCAACAATAGGTTTGACAGCAATCAAGATTATATTCAGAACTATGTTGACCTGAAACATGGTAGTAGTTGGATGTCACTAAATACTTCAACACTATGCCTGTCATCTTATGTTTGATCTGTCGATGTTTTGGTTGAAGATATCTTCTAGAGCAAGCTGGTTTGGATTCGTATCCTCAGCCTTTGCAAAGGTAAAGGCAGAGAAGAACATCTTGCAAAGACAGAGAAGAATAGTGCGTCTATTGTTCATGGGAATATTGTAGCATGTCCCTGTATCATTGCTATAGACTGGCAAGGTTTAGTGCTACAGCTGGTTTGGTCCTACCCATACTGTTGAATATGTGTCGAATAATTGTATGGAGTTGGTAACGTATAGGACTTGTAGTTGTATTAGCGGTACATGGCGGAATCCTAGTAGGACTCTAGTGGAATCCTAATAGAATTGTTGCAACCAGGCTTCCTCATAAATATGAGAGGAGGGCCACTGTTTGTAACTATGACGACATAGTGACAGGTTCACAGGGAGATAGCGAGTCTACGAGAACCCTGTGAAGCGGCCTGTGTTGCTAGTTGGGGAGGACGTGGGTGCTCGGGACTTAGCAGGCTAGACAAGTCCGACACGGCTTTGGTGGACTCGGTCACTCGGCAGGAACACAGTTTCGTCACGGAGGAAAACGCGGCCCGGGCGGGGCGGGCGTGGCCTGTGAGGGTGGTCAGTCGGGCTGGGGCGAAGTAGGTCGAGGTGGCGTGTGGTGAGCCGACGGAATCAGGTGTTCGGCTCGGAGGAAGCTAGGTGTGGAGTTCGGCCCGCGAGCGTGGTGGAGGCCGACGTGTGGCTGCGTGAGCTGGTGCACGGGAGGCGCACGGCTTGACTCACGTGGGCGGTCACGACTGGTGATGTGGTCTATAAAGGTTGACGGTGAGGATCGTTGGCTTGAGCGGCAGAGTTTGGCTCGAATGCGGCTGACGATTCCGTGTATAAGATGACAGGAGACCCGCACACGTCTGGTACCTTGCAGGTGCATGTGAAGGCAGCCAGGAGTGCCAGGAGCAGAGGGCATGGCCAGGCGGGCGTGCTGGTGCACATGGGGTAGGTTGCTTGCAGGACGGCTGGTAAGACATAGAAGGCGGCATGCGGGGTACTTGACGACGAGACAGACGGGTTTAGTGATGAACCCGGGCAGACAATTTGTGACAAAGATGAATAGTCTGGTGTTCGGTGAGGTGGGATTGTAGTTTTGGTCAGTCGTTGGATGGATTAGCGTACCGGTGACAAGTCGTGTCGTGTGGACGTGCACGAGGTGCGCAGGTGTTGGAGTGCCATAGGAGGTCCCAGACACGAGGTGCGCAGGTGTTGTAGCGCGACAGGAGGTCACAGAGATGCTGATGAATAATGCAACAGGCGAAGGAGCAGAGGTAGTCGACCAGTTGACCAGACCTCATGCCGGTTTTGCAATGCTCGGTGATGATGGACTGTCGATGGTGTTTGGTCGTGATGCGCATGGCGACTGATAAGAGTTCGACGGTGGTGGCCGGACAATTTGCAGGAACATGGCAGACAATCCAAGGAAGGCTGACGGACAGTTCACTTGGAGGGTGAACATACCGTGGTGCAAGGCGGACAGGCTGGTGGCGACAGGCCAGTCATACTGCGGCTAGCAGAAATGATGAGACTGGCAACAACGACATAGGAGCGTGAGGGCCGGTGGTGGTTATTTTCTGTGGCGTGGCAATACATGGCGCGAGCTCAGGATGCAGGATAGCATCAGAGAGGGCTTGCGTGTTTCCAAATCAGCAAGGGCGCGGATCAATTCGAGTTGTACGTACGGGTTTCTGAAGTGTGGATCGATGGGCATGAAGAAGCTTCAAGGGCTGAATTAGAAGGAAGTAAAGATTATGGAGATCTTTGCTTGCAATTGGAATAATCTAGTTGGTCTGGGACTGCAAGAGGCTAGAGTGTAAGGCGTCGGAGAATCGTAACCTAAATAATCAGGTGAAAGAGCAATGCTAGTGTGGCAATTTCTATGTGTTGCTCGGAAAGCAACATTGGATTTCTCAGTATTAAGAAGCAGTCAATTGGGAGCGTGGATATCGGATTCAGTTGGTTTTTTCATGTGACGCCCAACAGGGAGTTTGGTGATTCTGGTTATATCTACTTATGTGACAACGCGGGCTACCGTGCTGTTGGAATAAGGTACTATCAAAATCAAAATTTATTATGGAGTTGTGTGCTTCAGGGAGTCAGGTATGTGTCAAAGCTAAAGATGAATCTGATTTCGCTCAAGGAGACTGTGTTGATAGAAGAGAAAGATGCTCATTTGTAGGTGGAGCTATGGAGTCTGAAGTTGTAAGGATAACAGTGTCTCTAGAAGGCAGTGAGTCTGAGTAAAAATCATTGGGTAGCTCTTGTTGAGCGGCAAATGCGACAACTCAAGTCCGGTGTACAAGGAGGTTTACGCATGACGGCTTCAAAGTGGCAAATTATCTGCCAAGGTGGAGTTTGTTGAATATGTGTTGAATAATTGTATGGAGTTTGTTACGTATAGAACTTGTAGTTGTATTAACGCTACATGACGGAATTCTAGTAGGACTCTAGTGGAATCCTAGTAGGATTGCTGTAACTAGGCCTCTTTATAAATATAGGAGGAGAGCTACTGTTTGTAACCATGATGACATAGCGACAGGTTCACAGGGAGGCAGCGAATCTGTCGAAACCCCAGGAACCGACCTGTATTCCTAGTTGGAGAGGAGCACCTGTAGTCATGCCTCAGGGATATAGGTTTCAGCTGAACCTCATTAATAAATATCGTGCCTTCAATATCATCTGTAATCGTATGTATTATCTAGTTAGATCCATCCGTTACATCTGATCATAGCTAATTTCATAACACATACTATTGCACAAGTTCAGTAATTGCCCTCATGATAGTGTTGCCCACGAGAGTGACAGGAGCGGACCAGCAGCCGGTCTGTACTCGGCAATTGAACCCGATAGAGTGGTGTGAACACCCGCGCTGCTAGCCACAAGCCAGCTCCGAGAAAGAGTCAGGGCAAAGCATTTGCACTGAAGCATTTCACACACAAAAGAGAGACAGACCCAGAGAGAGAGAGAGAGAAAGAGAATGGAGGGAGCGGCCCAGACCGTCTTAAGCAATGCTGGGCAGCTATTGGGTGCCGAGTATCGGCTACTCCGCGGCGTCGGCGGCGAGGTAGCTGAGCTGCGGGACGATCTAGCCACCATGAACGCCCTCCTCCGTATGCAGTCCG
The DNA here is from genome assembly GCF_958298935.1 of Phragmites australis. Taxonomy (NCBI): domain Eukaryota; kingdom Viridiplantae; phylum Streptophyta; class Magnoliopsida; order Poales; family Poaceae; genus Phragmites; species Phragmites australis. Next base: position 4,671,817 of record NC_084934.1, read on the forward strand.
AGGCCGAGGACGGCGCCGTGGACCACTTCGCCCGGGAGTGGATGAAGCAGTTGCGCGAGCTCGCCTACGATGCCGAGGACTGCGTTGACTTATACAAGCTCCGCATCAAGTGCAGGCCGAACGACGGCGTGCGCGCTTGGTTGGAACGCCTGCTCGGGACGCTCTTGCGGCGCCGTCGCCTCGCCTCTGAAATCAGCGCCCTCCGCGCCCGCGCCGTCGCCGTCAGCGAGCGCCACGCGCGGTACGGCGTCGACCGCGACGCACTACGCCGCTCTCCTTCTTTATCTGGCCCTCCGGTGCTGGCGGCGTCCGCGTCTGCACATGCGCTCCGCCCAGCCAACGGCCCTGCTGCTGACCACCATCAGCTCGTCGGCATCGACGACCAGGCGCGCTCCCTGGTCGAGCGGCTGAAGGAGCGGGTCAACGAAGAGCGCTATCTCAAGGTGTTCTCTATCGTGGGGTTTGGCGGCGGCGGAAAGACTACGCTGGCCATGGAGGTGTGCCGGCGGTTGGAGGCGGAGTTCCCGTGCCAGGCGATGGTGTCGTTGTCTCAGGCGTTCGAGCCGGGCAGGGACCTCAAGGCGCTGCTCAAGCGCATGCTTCAGCAGGTCGTCAAGGTCAAAACGGAGAATGAGAGAGGCGTCAAGGAAGAGGGGGACCTGGGAGGAATCGACGGCTTGGATGAACAACACCTGGCAGACAAGCTCAAGGAGAGTATCAACGACAAAAGGTCAATCCTCGTCTCTTCTCATAAACTCTATAAACAAATACCCCTAACCCCGATTAAAAAAGAATGGGAGTTACAGTTTGTTTATATTAGAGTTACAATATTTTTTTGTTGTAATTTTCAAGTAGTGTTGGTGTAAACAAAAAATTGGGTGTTATAGAACTCAATATAATCTACTTTTTTTATATTAACAAGTTAGATTAAATATCATCCATGAATAGCAAGACTTGATGGTTAAAGGAATTAGGGCATTAGGAGTCCCTAAAACACCCGAGTGACATATTTTTTTTAAGACAATGGATAAGCATCCGGTCTTTTGCATCATGGGATGCATACAATCAATATTTGATTATTACAAAATCGCAACATAAATAATCAACATCACACGGAGAGGAAACAATGTAAAAAGATCTAGAGTCAAGCAGCCTTCAATCTATAACTACATGACCACCCATGCTAGACGAAGAGTTCCATTGCCACCACCTCCAACATATGACAAACTGCTAGAAACTCTTCCCTTTGATCCTCCCTGTATAACAGCCTCCAGAATCTTAGCCAGTAGGTGCCTCTAAAAAGTACCTACATGAAACACATTTTTGTTTTTTTTATCAAACATTATATCATTATGACAGAGCCAAATAGCTCAAAATATTGCCGATATCCCAACTAAGATTCTTCTCTTTTCCTTAGCTCCTATCGCCCATAACCAAGTTCCAATCAAATGTGACATGTTCCTCGGTTTCTTAATTCCTAAGGCTATACTGATTATATACCAGATAGTCTTAGCTAAAGAACATTCAAAGAAAAGGTGATGGATAGTTTCATTATGATTACAGAAAGGACACTTGAGGCTGCCCCTTCCAGTTTCTTTTGGCTAGGTTATCTTTGGTCAAAATCACCCCACGTCCTATGTACCATAAGAAAACCTTTATTTTTAACGGGAACTTGAGTTGCCACAGCCACTTGTTTGCGATGCTAATGGGTTGGTTTAGCATTGTTTTGTACATCGACTGGACAGTAAATTGCCCTTTTTCATTCAGATCCTATTTATAAATGTCTCTATCATCAGAAAGATGTATATGAACAAGTTGCAACGTCAATTGTTGCCATTCAATTAGTTTGATCCCAAAGATCAGTCAACGGAAGGACAAATTAAGAGGTATGCTTCTCATTACCTCTGCTACTGTGACTTGTTTATGTCTCACCACCTGGTACAACATGGGATAATGCTGGCTCAGTGGGTATTTACCCAGCCAAATATCATTTCAGAAGCAAATTTGTTTCTCATTCTGTACTTGAAAAGACCCCCATTTGAGGAAATCATTCTTTATTTTCATAAGACCAGTCTAGAAATGTGAATCTCCTGGCTGTCCTTGGACCTGTGTGAGTGCTTTGGAGCCAAGATACTTATTCCTGAGCAGTTGTTACCAAACCCTATCCTCAGTAAGCAGCTTGAAAAGCCATTTTCTTAGAAGGCAAATATTCTTAACCATAAGGTTGGTAATTCCCAACCCTCCCCCCTTGGTCCTTGGGTTGGCAAAGAATATCCCATGTGCAAGTCTATATTTTTTCTTGTGATTATCACCTTGCCAGAAAAACCTGGATTTTAGATAATCCAGCCTTTTAAGGACTCCCCGTGGGATCTCAAAGAAATACATCATGAAAATTCGAAGACTATTGAGGACTGAATTAAGAAGCACTAATCGGCCTCCAGCTGACATCATCTTCCCTTTCCAACTACTCAATTTCCGTTCGAATCTATTTTCAATTCCCTTCCAATCCTTATTTCTTAATTTACGGTGATGCATTGGAATGCCAAGATACCTATAAGGGAATGTAGTAGTATTACATCCAAATAAAAGAGTGTATCTGTCTTCGCATTCCTTTGCCTCACCATAGCAGAACAACTCACTTTTGTGGCAGTTTATTTTCAACCCCGAGAGCTGCTCAAACATAGAAAGGATAAGTTTCATATTCTTTGCTTGTTCCAAATTATGGTCCATGAAAATGATGGTGTCATCAGCATATTGCAGGATAGACAGATCATCATCTACCAAGTGTGGGACCAAACCTGTTATTTCTCCATCCCTTTTGGCTCTTGATATAATATTGCAAGCATATCTGCTACAATATTGAAAAGGATGGGTGATAGGGGGTCACCTTATCTTAAACCTTTGTGTGTTTGGAAATAGGGGCCAACCTTATCATTGATCTTAATTCCTACATGTCCTCCCGATACAAAGTTTTAGATCCACTCACATCATTTTGTGGAGAATCCTTTCATTCACATGGCTTGTTGAAGAAAGGGTCATTTAATTTTATCATAGGCCTTCTCAAAATCAAGTTTCAATATCACGTCGTTATGTTTCTTTCTATGTAATTCATAGATGGTTTCATGTAAAATTATTACACCTTCCATGATGTTTCGTCCTGGCATGAAGGCGGTTTGTGTAGGTTTTATTATCTTTTCTGCCATAGTACCAATTCTGTTAGTACCCACTTTGGTGAATATTTTAAAGCTGACATTTAACAAACATATAGGACGGTACTGTTGAATCTTCAAAGCCTCCTGAATTTTTGGGACAAGTGTTATCACCCCAAAATTAAGGCTATAAATGGCCAGTTGTCCCTGGTGGAATCAAATAACAAAGCCATAAGGTCCCCTTTGATGACTTCCCAAAAAACCTGATAAAATTCAACAGGGAAGCCGTCAGGACCTGGGGCTTTATTACACTCCATCTAAAATATTGCGTACTTCACCTCTTCTTCATCAAAGGGTGCTGTAAGGATGTCATTCTCTTCTTCACTTACTTGGGGTATATCATTTATGAACGACTCGTCCATCGCAAAAGTATTATGCTCTGACTTACCAAATAACCCCTTATAATATCTTGTGATATACTTTTTGAGATCAGCTTCCCTGATGTACTTGCTGTTCTCGTATTCAAGTTTATATATCTGCTGCTTTCGGTGTTTACCATTGGCTACTAATTGGAAGTATGTAGTATTATTGTTACCCTCAAGTAGCTCTTTCACCTTGGCACATTGGTACCATTTGAGCTCTTCTTCTCGCAGTAAATGCGCGAGCCTCTCATTTAGGTAATGCTTAAATGCCACCTCAACATGTGTTAATGGATATTTTTCCGCCTTTTTGTCGAGCTCATCAACCTTATTGGCCAACTGTTTCTTTTCTTTCTTTAAAATTCCAGCTGTATGTTTAGCCCAACCCCTCAAATATTGTCTAAGAGATCGGATTTTGTTTTGCCATTTTTCGATGGCATTAGATCCTCGCTGTTCGCTTTGCCAGATGTTGGCAACCATCTCATAGAAACATCATGAATTAACCATCCCAATTCAAATTTGAATGGAGGTTGTTTTCCGTACTGGAAGGGGCCCCCTGTATTGAGCAATAACGGAGTATGATCCCATCTCGCCCTATCCAACGCCTCAACTGAGACTATTGGGTATTTTGCTTCCCATTCCGTGCTCATCAGAATCCTATCGAGCTTTTCATATGTTGGAGGATCAAGATCATTCGCCCATGTATATTGGCGTCCATTCATTACAATCTCCTATAGATCCACTGTTTCAATTACAACATTGAATAAATGGAGCCAGCGTGAATCATATTTTATCATTATTCTTGTCCTCCGGTTTCCACATAATGTTAAAATCACCCCCGATTAATATTGGGTGGGTTTCAGCACTACAAACGTGAGCCAATTCTGTTAGGAAGGTAGACTTAAGGTCATCTTGGGCTAGTCCATAGACCGCTAATAAAGCCCATGTGAATCCATCCTCTTTGTTATTTAGAAGGAATTTAGTATAAAAATCACCTTCCACAATAGAGCCAATGTCAAATATTGTTGCATTAACTCCAACTATCATATCCCTAGATCTACCTTTTGGAGGCATTATATGCCACAGGTACTCAAGGCCACCACATAGGTGTCTGAGGGTTGAAGCATGAAAATCACTTCTACCTATCTCCATGACGGCAATGAAATCTATATGTTGTTCTTTAACTGTATTCGAAAGGAAATTGTGTTTAGCCAAGTCACCAAGACCTCTGCTATTCTAGAAGATTATTTTCGTGAAAGAACTAATTTTGATGGAGTGTTTGGTTTTTTGGATGGGCGGTTTATCTTGCCCTTAATTTTTGAAGAACTGGTCTTTTTCTTCCTTGGGACCGCGTTTAGATCATAGCATATTTGATCAAAACCCTCCTCATCGAGGACCTCATTTAGGTCACGACATATGTGACTAAGGTGCGCCTCAAGACCATCCATGTCATCTTCATCATCAACATCAACAGAGAAAGTGTGAATCTTAGTAGAAAGGTTATTACCTATTGAATCAGATTTTTTTGCAGCAACTGTAAGGCGATCTACTTCTATATTTTTAATAGCGATAACAGAGTTCATGATGTCACTATTATCTCTACCCATAGAATCACCTAGTTTATTTATATTGGATCTGATACTGTCAAAAGGCAAAGAAACAAAGGAGTTGTTAGGCATACCACCATCAAGGTTCCTCTTTGCTGCCAGAAGCTTTGCCTTTTCCAAAATATGCTCATCTCCCCTTGCTGTAGTCCGCTTGCTAAATCTTCTGCATGATTTATCACCCCCTGGAATGGTTGCAAGATCATCCACATTCGAGGTAATCACACGTTGCTCCTTTGTCTTTTTCTTCAATTCAGAAATCCTATCAACCCCGCCACAGAGTCCAGAGCCTGCAGTTCCTCCGCCATTGCCATATTAGACATATTGGCCCGTATACCATTCTGTTTGGAAAGGTTTTGTAACACATGCCTGGGAAGGCCAAGGAAAACACTTGGTAAATTGGCTCTGTTGGACTGATCATCAATAACTAGACCCTGCTGCCATTCAAAAGCGTTGGACTGATCATCAACTATTAGTCCCTGCTGCCTTGGAGAAGAGGGTGGCTTTGAAATTTGAGGGATTCCAGATGTTGCTGCCTTGCATATCAAATCAACTGCCAGTGCTAAAGAAGCTTCATCCGCCAGCATCAAAGAGGAAGCATGAAACAATAGCTTCTTAGCCGTGTCCAAAGCAACTGCAGAAAGTTTCATTGGCGGCAGCAGTTGTGTAGCTAATTCTTCCTTGTCACAAATTGGCATCAGTAGATTAGAGCCATCAACACCAGCTACCAAGGGCGACTGCAAAGATTCCACCTGGCGCAAGCACTTGACATCCAAAGTATCAGTAATATCCTCATGCCTGTGCACCAAGAACTCCACCGAGCGGCTGCTAATATCCGTCAGAAGCTCTAGTGGCCAGCAGACAGCATGCAGCATCTCAATCGGCGTGGCCAGAACATCGGACAACAGCCCAACACCCAGTTGCTCATGCACCTCAGCAGCGGCTTCACCTGAGACATTCCAGTCCAGGATCTCGCGCAATACCGAAGGCAACCATCGAGCAATCACGCAGGGCGAGAGAGTGTCCGGCAGACCCTCGCCAAGACCTGCAGACCCCTCCTCAGAAAGCACATCACCAAGTAATCCCTCTGGCACCAACACGGATGATGAAACCACCGGTATAGCTTCCTCTGTCGGCACATCATAGATATCAATGGCAAGAGATGAGCTGCGAGGATCCATCCTTGTTACCTCATTATCTTCCGCAATCACTTCATTAGCCAAACACACAAGAAGATCATCCACAACCTTGTCCAAAATACCGTCAGCCATGGATTTATATTTCACATTCAAATCCTCCTGATTGAGCAACTCTTCCTGCATGTCATTGTCTCCTGAAGGTTGAATATCAGAAGATGCAATAGTTGAACTTCCCTGATTCTCTTTACTCTTGGGCCTCTTGTTTTCATGGTCATCTTGAGAATTCTCCTCCTCTTCTTGCTTTGCATCACCCTCATTGTCCTGTCCATCCTTAGAATCACCAGACTTAGCAGATGGCAGAACCTTATCCACCTTAAAAAAATATTTCATAGACAGCATCATCAACAGTAATATCTGTGGCATCGGGGATCTTGCTGACATCAGTCACTGCCACACAAATGCGAACCACCCCCGTCTTTTTAAGATGAACCATATCTACCTTCTGGGTCGCTCCCAGAATTGAACCCACAACCCATAGCGGCAAAAAAGACCGGATTTCATATGGGACTCCATACACATTGACCCACACATGCTGCAGATATTGACATGGTTCTATTTTTTGGTTCCATTCTTCAATCAACATGACCCCCTCTGCATTGATAGTTCTGATTTCCTTGATGGCAACCAAACGCTGCAACTCAACCTGACATGAGAAAGGAACAACATATGCCCCATTACCATGCTCTTGAACCGTCCATTGCCATTTGACAGGGATTAGCCATGCCAATTTGGATTTAATCAACTCCACCAGAATGTTACCTTCCTTAATGTGAATCAGAGCTGTTGCAGCATCACTCTTGTGAATTTTGGCCGAACCATCATGGGGTATTTGAAAGAAGACAAGCCCATCATTGGCAAAACCGCAGAAAATTGTTGTCGGCTTGGGAGCACGCAAAAGAGGAGTGAAATGCTCCTCCTCGCAAATCTGACAGCATAAGACGATCTGTTTCTTACCCTTATTGTTCAGATTTTTTTGGACTCCAGATCCCCCGCTCTTCTCCATATTACGCTTGTGGCCGCGATCAGTATTGTGATCACTGGCCGCCTTGACATTGAGGTTCTGTCCCTGATCTCCATCGTGGAAATTTGGCAGCACTTGGTGTGTAGGCGGCACATCTGCACGTCCTCCACGTCCACGACCGTCACCACCTCTCCTGCTGTCGATGCGCCCGCGCCCAAAGGGAAAGAAGTAACCGGGGGGGCTAGATCGGCCAACCCCATCTCCTCTTCCTGCGCCACGACCGGTATGGCTGCCAGACGTAGCACCGCCACCACCACGGCTGACATGAGCACCACCGAAAGAAACAACGCCTCCGCCACTGCCTTCAATCCTGCCGCCAATGGAGGCACCACCATTGCCGCCAACAACACCACGAACATCACTGCTCCCACGACCCTCACCACCAAAGCTAGCGCGCCCCTCTCTTCTGCCAGCCCCATAAGCACCGTCGTCCATGCTTCCTTCACATAGAGCACGAGTAAAGGAGCATCGATCACCAGCCACCGTTCCTGTCCAGATGCTAGGGCTCGGTCTAGCCCAGATTCTTTTCCACAAGGAGAATAGACCTGGGTGTCGTCTGGCCCAATCAGTGGGAACCCTATCCGCTCGCTTGGCCCCACCTGTCGGCCCATCTGCAGCTTCTGTTTTCAAAATTTGAACTCCCCTAAGATGCAAATCAGCCTCCGCTGTCACATCATCGAAGATGGAGTGCACTCCCTGATCCCAGAAGCGAGGCGGAAGCACATCTCTAAGTGATTGCCGAGGAGAAATTCTCGGCTTCGGCAATGGACCTATCCAGTATCCACGGTTTTGGCCTCCCGCACGATGAACGACCAGAAGCAAAGGAATTGACCGGTGCAATTGCCACCGGAGCTGAGAGAATGACCGCAGATGAGGGATCCGTATTCCTGGGCGATGCCGCCTTAGCGCCAACCGGCGACGGAGCCGGCATAGGCAACGCCGCCAAACCAGACTCATCAGCACCATGAACCTGAGCAAAAGCCGCCGGACGGATAGCACCAGCAACGAATGCACGCTCCAGATGATCATGCGCACAAATACGACACTCAATATCCACCTCCATAATAGCAGCCTCGAATTCACGCATGACAAAGCATCGATGTCGACTCACAGCCCGAATCGCAGGGAGCCAAGAGAATCGCCTCATCACCGCGTGTTTCCCCCATATGCTCCCCCGAAAAACTGTGTACATAAACCCAAAGAAGATGACCATGTGATACACACATCCAAAAAAGATACACATCTATAAAGCTGAAAGAACCCATCTAGAACTGCATATGTATTATTCTTGTTATTGTTTTATGTTTGATCTACGGTAACAACACGACAATTACTCAGAATTGCTAATACTATGCAGAACGGTCCAGAGTATATTTTTCTTCAACTCTTAGATATGGTTCATAATTAAAGATATGAATCGTGGAAGTTATGAGCAAGATGGGTCACAGCTATTGATGATGTTGGAACAAATTTGTTAACAAATTATATTATTGGAGTGTCTCTCGTGGCAGTTCCAATTCTGATGATATCATTTTCACATCATCTATGTAAACAATCTTTTATGTTCTTGTGGTAAAAAGGTTTAAACTATTTCAAATAACCTCATATTTTGGGCACATATAACACAACTAACTATAGCATGCGTACATATGACTAAACTGCAGGTACCTCATTGTGATTGACGATGTATGGACAATACGAGCATGGGAGGCAATCCAATTTGTGTTGCCAGAGAACAATTGTGGCAGCAGAATCATCGTGACCACTCGGATAGAAACGGTGGCCAAATCATGCAGTCCTGCAAGTGTTAGCGGACATGGCATCCATCAAATGGAGCCCCTCAAATTGGAAGATTCTAAGAAGTTGTTCCTCAGCAGAGCATTTGGCTCCGTAGATGCCTCTTACCCTGAGGAGCTTCAAGATGTAATGGGCAATATTTTGAAAAAATGTGGTGGACTACCATTGGCCATTGTTAGCATTGCAAGCGTTCTAGTTGGCTACAGATCATCAGGAAGCAAAGATAAGTGGGAAACAATTAGCAAATCAATTGGTTCTCAGATGAAGAGCAACCCTACCCTTGAGGGGATGAAGCATATAGTCACACTCAGCTACAACCACCTACCTCACGAGCTCAAGGGTTGCATAATGTACCTTAGTATCTTCCCGGAGGATTATGAGATCAACAAGGATCGACTCTTGACAAGATGGATCGCCGAAGGATTAGTTCCTGAGAAGCGAGGCTTGACTGTAATGGAGGTTGCAGAATCCTACTTGGACGAGCTAGTGAGCAGGAACATGGTTGTACCACATTTTGGCTATGATGGTAAGGTGGAGTCATGCCGGGTGCACGACATGCTTCTTGAGGTCATGGTGTCCAAGTCCCTGGAGTGTAACTTCATCAGCCTGCTAGGAGGGCAATATGCAGCCATGTCATATGACAGGATCCGTCGCCTCTCCATCCAAGGGGGTGACGACATGAGGCCCCAGGGTGCACAGCAGCACAAGAAGAAGATGACTGGGCACGGCATTGGGGGAATGGATGTGGAGCATGTTCGATCGTTGAGCATGTTTCAGCTCCAGACGCACAAGCTGCTCGATCATCTAGACAAGTTGTCGCTGCTGAGGGTACTTGACCTGGAAGATTGCGAGGGCCTAACAAACGATCATATGAGATACGTTTGCAGGTTGTACCTACTCAGGTTCTTGAGCGTGAAGGGTACAAATATCAGCAAGATGCCTCCTCAAGTCGGAAAGCTAGAGCACTTGCAGACTCTTGATACACGTGGCACATGCCTTGGCGGGCTACCAGAAACTATAACCAACTTGGAGAACCTTGAGCGCATACATTTCAGAAACAAGCATGAATGGCACCTTATGTGGAATCTGCCCCGGGGGCTCAGGAAGATGAAGGCACTACGGGAGGTCGGTTTTGCATTTCTCAGAAATGACGTCCAAGTTGTCCGAGAGCTGGGTGAACTACAACAACTTCAAAGTTTAGCTATGTACGTTGAAGACAGCAAGGATGACGCCGAGGTTCTCCAAGAGTTTGCCCTGTCCTTGAGTAAGCTATACTCCCTCCGGCACCTCGACATATCAAATATGAATACTACAAATGGAAAGATGACATTTCTCTCTAACCTCCCCACGTCGCCACGACTCCTCCGACACCTTAGGATCGAGGGCGTCCTCGATGATGGGTTGCCTAGCTGGATCGGGTCACTCACATACCTTGTTGAGTTCACAATCATGCGCACAAGGCTTGTTGGTGACCAACTATTCGGTGTCCTGTGTAAGTTGCCCAACCTGAAGAGCATCTGTATGGATCAGGACTTCTGCAACGACGAAGTCTTAGTTGTGCGCAAAAGCCACAACTTCCCGGTGCTCAGCAACCTGATGGTGACCGATAAACCACAAATTCCCAAAGTTTTCCAATTTGAGCAAGGATCCATGACACGGCTTGAAACACTTCAAATAGGATTCAGTAATGCGGAGCGGAGCATTATCGGCATCGAGCACTTGACCAAGCTCAAAGAGGTACAGCTCACAGGTAACAAGCACAGCCCTTCACTACGCCGTGCACTCGATCAGCTCAAGGCTGAGAACACAAGGCGCCCCCAGTCCAATCAGCTCCAAGTTGTGGTGAAGTACTACTAGTGATCGCTCTGTTTGCTGCTCTCTTTCTTCCAGACATCAAAATTATTAGTTCCGCTTGTTTATTTGTATATGTGCTGCTTTTCCTTTCGTCCAATGTATTTCTTAGTTCGAGTCACGTGGTATACTTACTGTTGGAGATTTCGTTTGAAAATAAAGTATTTATTTGTATTATACTTACTGTTCGAGTCGCTCTTACTTGATCAGAGTGAAGGGGTTGTAATACTTGTTCGTGATACTGATATATGCTACCTTATTTACATATGCATCAGCTGAGCTAAAGAGGCTTGCTATTTACAGATCGTTGGAACGATCTGCATGCCTCAAATACCCGTAATACATAGTAATTCTTGTAGGTTTTTAGATGGTAAATTGTAGTTGAAGTTGAATCTATTTTTCAGAGTTGTGGACACTGTGCAGTAGTCTACAGCTGAATGAATTGAGGAAATGATAGTTTTACAGGGATTCGATGAATGTACTATCCAAGAACCATCACTTCAAGAGATGTCTAGATGTGCAGGGGTCTAATTAAGTTGATTCTGAGTAAAAAAATCGAACGGCGTTCATGAATGCTTGTTAGAGGTTCACTAGTAGAATAACATGTTTGATGTTTTCCATTCTAAATTGCCAGTTGTGATATGACATGAATGATCCCTGAAAAAAGTCTGCAAAACCACATGTTGCTCCGCCAGCTTTCACGGATACGCCGATACAGTGAGTATATATAAATATATAGTTAAGTTTCACAAAAAATGGAGGACATGCCTGCATAAAATAAGTGGAATGAAAGCGCTATTTGAGCTGTTAGAAACATATGCGACCTCTAGTGGCGCGTACATCATACTTCATAAACTATTACCAAGAAAAATATAAAATTGATCAGTACTGATGTATAGATCTGGAGCGTCCTACCTGTCAAGGTAGACTTTGAGCATATAATAGTATACGTCAATTTGTCATTTCTTGCGCAAGATTTGCATGTTATATGTATTTGATCTAGGTGCTTGTCGTATGCGCACAGGAATCACGGTGGTCTGGATTCCTTTCGTTCAACCGCGCGATATTACTCCAAATCATAGATAATCAAAATGAAAAAAAATATTCTAGTTAGATACGACAAATGTAATTAGTGTACTAAAATAATAAAAATAGGAAAGGTTTTAAAAACGGACACTAGCTTGTTTGCCCTTTCCTCCATGTTTGTGGTATCTTGTTTGAATCATAAACCGCATGGTCCTTTCAAAGGCATATAAACGTTCTCTAGCTTATTTCTTCACTTGCTAGTCTACATGTGGTCAATTATGTATGTAGAAAATTAGATAAATAATAAGGGTGATCCTATTCTTCAGATACCTGAGTGTTTTAAAAAAATCAATCGACAAACGTCGGTATTGGATGTAGATTGAGCCGTCAGAGCATCATCTTCAACCTCCCACAACTTTCTCTCACGCACGACAGACCCGGCGCTGAAACCTCACTTCACTCCTCTGCGCTGCCCACCTCCTCACGTCTGCAGCGGGGTACCCGCCGCCAGATCCGTGCCCGCCAACCCCTCCCACCACTCACCTACTGTCTGTGGCATCAGCGCTCCCCAGCCTCCCTCTAAATTTCGCACCCTGAACCACCCACCCCGAAAAGCACCCTCCCCTAATCCAGCGGTGGCAGCGTGTTCACACGAGTGCCTGAAATCTCTCGGAGATTTCGAGCACATGAGATGTAGGAAGTGTGAAATAATAAAGAATACTCATGATAATCAGTACCAAGAGAAAAAACAAGTTGCTAAGGTAGCGTTTGTTGAACGAATTTAAATGGGATGGGATGGTCCTGGACAGAATGATTCTGGATGAAGTGGACAAGTAGGTTGTTTGGTTGGATGTATGTGAAGGTACGGGAATATATTTGGTTGGATGTATGAGATGATAAGAGAACGTGTTTAGTTGCTTAAAAGCCATGTATTATATCAATATATAACTTAATTATTTTATAGAAAGAATAATTTTTATATTTATTATTATCAATAAACTATGCTAATTAGTACTAATCATTACTAATTCTAGTTAATCATAACTTAAGTTGTAAATAATCATCACTAAATACTCACAATAATAATTAGTTATGGTTAATAACATCTAACTATAACTAATGTTTAACTAAAAATTCTTAATAACCACGAATAGTCACTAATTATCACTAACCACAAGTGATTAGTGGAGTTGACAGAACCTGCACGGGTTCGTTCGGCCAATTTTCACGCACGGGATGGTTCAGCATCTGGATTGAATATTCCTGCACGGGATGGTTCAGCATCTGGATTGAATATTCCTGGAATATTGTACTACTCCGTCCCGGATGGTTTGGTTCGATCCAACCAACCAAACGCGGGGACGAGACCTCATCCTGGACGATCCTATCCAGGCTCTCCCTCGTACGCCCAACCAAACACATGGTAACTTAAGAGAAAAGCAAACATCACTTCATGGAAGTAAAATATACAATCACCATCATGACATACCTTGATGGCGGCAAATGCGGCTCTAAACTCAATCTAGTTAGAGCCCGGAGGTCAAACTTGAGCATCTAGACTAGCCTAAACTAACCTAGACAACTAAAGCTAAAGCGGGGCGACACCGAGATTGGCTCTGGACTTGAGAGACCTTCTATGCCTGGGACGTTAAAGGGGGTCCTTTTTATAGTGCTAGGAGGCGGTGGCAGCCGCTAGAGGTGTGTCATGCAGCACAAGCCTGCCCCTACGCTGGTGGCCGCCATCTTCTGGTATGTCGGTTTCTCTCCTTCTAAAAGATGTTCAGGGGCTTCTATATTTTCCCAATGAGTGTAGATTTCCCAAGATATACTTTTGAGGATAAGTCATAATCTCCATCAATTTTTAATCCATGTTGATGCATTAAGAATATTTTCCAATGGTAGATGAAGTAGCTTCTATAAGACTTGCATGAGGGGAAAGCCCTCGGCCCAGGATGGGCCAAGAGGGCCCCCAAGCGGACAGTGTCGGCCCTCATCATCTGCGCCTTCACATAATATACGCTTGCTATGCAGGTGGTGGTAGGGGTGAAAACGATCGAGTTTCCCATTGGAAAATACCCTAAACCACTTTCACTTTCACTTTTTTCTCAAGTCGGAATAAAACCCTAAACCGCTTTCACTTTCATTTTTTTCTTGAACTAGAATCGAAAATGACAATGTCAGAAACAGATACGAAGTCAGAACTATTATCAAAAATGGAGTCATCGAAGTGGAAACATTACCGGAATCGGTCGGAAGCCTATAATTCAGATCCGAAACACCGACCTACAAAACCATAACTTCAAATATTTGACTTAGCACAAGCAGATATAAGGTCACGTATTCATACAACTGCACATTCATATATGACGACCTATAAAAGTTCAACACTCAACAAAAAGACAAGAGTCTCACACTCAACTCATATGACAAGTTCATGTCGATGCATTATGCATAGATTCGACGACTTACAAGTCACATACACAACTAAAAACAAAAGTTATTGGACACATAGTGTCTTGTATCTGTACGACCATGCAAGCATAACATTAACATGAATTCATATTCACACTATTGTACACATAAGGTCGGGCTACTACAATACTGCCTGAGCTTAGTGGTTTCATTGGACTCAAAGAAATATTTGCTTTTCACAGTACTTAATGTAGTGTTCGATATTTTACAACAGAATCCCTGCAAGTAAAAGAGAAATTACAAGTCTCCTTCCCTTCTCTCCTCCATTTCCTCCCTCCCTCTAGTCTAACCACTACTGCTACTCCCCGGCCTCCCTCCCTTGCCGCTTGATCTTCGGCATCCATGACCCCACCTACCCGTTCAGATCTAGCCGGCTAGTGGTGGGGGGCTCACAAGCTCCAGGATGGGTTTGGCATTGGGGGCGGCTCTAGGAGGAAGCGGCGCAAGGGGTCGGAGCCGCTGGGCGCTTCTCCCATGGGCAATATCGTCGCGAGCCTGAGCCTCCAAGTGGCGGCGCTGACATGCTGTCGACAGGCTCAAATTGATACTCCGACAATTCGGTCAGAAGAGGCTCAAATTGTTTTCAACTCTGATGTCGATTAAACTATGAAAAAAACCAAAATGATTTGGAAAAACCAAAAAATAGCATCAGTCGGTTCGGAAATTTTCCGTTCCGTTTTGTTTCCTGGGTGGTGGCACGGTGGCGCCCATCTGGCCGCCTGGCTGTGGCAGCACTACTAATTTCTATTTCAATAACATTTTCCATCCAGTTTTCGAGTTTGCTTCTCTCGCCACACTTTGCTCTTGCCCATTTTTTCTTTTTTCTTTATTGAGGCATTCTCTTGTGTTAGCAGACGGTAAAGGAGAAAGGATCAACAAGACGAGGAAGGGATCGGAGAAGAAGAAGGGTAGCTAGCCATATCGCTGGACATGGCGACGGCGAGGTTTTCTTGAGGAGAAGGAAGAAGGTTCGGTGTTCTGTTACAGCTTGGCGCTCAACGGCATCTCACGCGCGCATAAGTAGCCACAGCTACGCTTCTCACCTCACTCACATGGGCTAGGCCCACACGTGTTACAAAGCCATTCTGGCCCAGTCACTCACACGTTGGCCCGCCTGGACCGCCCTTGGCGATGCACTCCAGCTCGTGCCGTAGCGTCGTCAGCTCGTGCCGGATGAGGCACAGTGGTGCTGACACTCCCCTGGTCTTGATGTCCTGCTTGTCCCCAAGAAGGAGCATGAGGGAAAGCCTGATGCAGAGCGTCGGTGTCCTCCCAGGAAGCATGCTCAACCAGCCTTGAAGTCCATTTGATCAAGGATTGCGCCACCGTTTTATCGCCACAGCCTATCATACGTTTCTGAAGCACGGTCTCCGGCACATGCAGCTGCACATCTGAGTCAGGCAAAGATGAAGATACCTGATGGTTGCCGATCACCTTCTTGAGTTGGGACACATGGAAAATTGGGTGGATGGAGCTTGAAGCCAGCAGTTCCAGTTTATAAGCCACTGAGCCGATCTTGTCAAGCACACAAAAAGGCCCATAATACTTGAAAGAAAGTTTCTGACAAGAATGATTGGTGAGAGAAGATTGAACGTATGGTTGCAGCTTGAGAAATACCAATTCATTCACTACAAATGAACGCTTAGATCTGTTCTTGTCTGCCTGTTTCTTCATGCATTGCTGAGCTCTGACAAGATGCTGATGGATCACCTCTTGCATTAGCTTCCTGTCAGCCAGCCATTTATCCAGATCAGGTACAGAAGTGACCTTATCAGCAGTGATTCCAAAGTGCCTTGGCTGATGACCATAGAGAGCCTCAAATGGAGAAAGTTTGAGAGCTGAATGTAGGCTAGTGTTGTACCAATATTCACATAATGACAGCCATCTACTCCAGCTCTTGGGACAAGTGTGCCGCCACTACTCCATCCGGCCTGTTGCCTCCGTCGCCGCTAGATCCGGTGGGGTGTGTTCTAGATCTGTCGATTTGGAGCCCATCCTCATCGAGGAAGGTCCTCGCTGTCGCGGCATACCACCTTGGCTCAAATCCACCCCGTCGCCAATGCATTTTCGGTAGGCCTTTCTCCGATGATCATCGCCCCTCCATCTGTGAGGTGGGGTCATGTCGTCTTCTCTGCGACCTTGCGTTGCTTCTAGTCACTGTAATGGCTTGGCTTTCACCACCCCTACAAAAAAACTCACATTTGTCTATTTTTTGCCAAGTCTGTTGTTCAACAAAACTTTATATTTTAGCAATTCAGATAGAAAAACATCAACTCCCCCCCCCCCCTGAGCTTCCTTCTTGCTCTTCCTCTTCTTATTTGACATCCCAATCGTCGTTGGTGCCTTCGAAACAGTCCTACAACCATATTCTACTTGCCAAAATGAAAGAGCCTAACAACGGAATGGAACGAGACAACCCAATTCCATAGGGACTTGGGTGCGGACGCAGTCTTAGTATTCTACTCATCATATCTCCATCCCGAGGGAGGTTGAACTCTGGGTCTTTATCCGAAAGTAGCAAGGTTGAGTACAAAAGATACTCAACAAGTTCTAATACTACTTCAATGGGTTTGATAGATGCATAAGAGGAGAAATAAAGGATAGATCCATAGGAATATAGTTCCGGCATAAAGCTAATTTTATGCAAGGTTAATTAAGGTGTTACAAACAATTAAAACATTTGAACAAAAGCTAAGTTTGATTAACATTAAGGGGTTTGTTGGTCCTTGGGAAAGATATTCATTCCTCATTGTTCTCATCTTTTAAACTGGTCGACACCTCGTCCCAACCAATCCAATGGCGCACATTCGATTTTTTCCAAAACATGGGCACACAACCCACTCACACATCAAGAACACACACCACTAGTATAACCATTATGTGGCCACAACTTCGCATGTTAATGGCCGCAGACATAGCTTTTTGAATAGATTAGCACTCAGCAAAGGTGTACAACTTTACCATAAGATATGATCAGCCCCCAACCAACGTCGTGGTGGGGCGAATCATAACAAGGCTCCTCACACCTCCTTCCTTATTAGACTCCAGCATATGGAACACCCTAGGGGCTCATAACTCTTTATGTTGTTTCATCTCATTTACAGCCTCCAACCGAACCTCGAGAATGTACATAGATTAGTCAATTCTTCTCCTTGGTTCTCACTGCTCTCAGCCCTCTGAATATTATGTCTAACTTGGTTGGAAAAGATAAAGGACCAAGCCCCTTAGTATTATGGGGGACATTTAGTTGCACAAGGGTGGTTTAACAGAACGACATAACGATTAATTTCTTATATGGACAAGGCACGCATCATCATGAGTAACGAATACAATAAAGGCAGACTTTCTCTCAAAGGCATCCTCATTGAGGACTACCTTATTCACCCCACCAAAATAGATTTTTCCACTAAAGGTTCTATTATCACCAACACCTAAAGGTTCTATTATCACCAACACCACACTTTTTACACCGGTTCAAAACACTAAGCCCCGTGGTTGCTAGGCAGCAGAGCAACGACATGCAGGTGCGTAGGGTGGCGTGAGAGGGGGAGCTCAAGGTGCTCACAGGCACGCGCTAGCGCAGAGCGTGAGGAGTTTACGCTGGCTATTTGAACCGGATTCAAATTTAAATCAGACACACAAAGAACCAAAAACAAAACCCAATAAATGAAATGAACCTAATAATGCATTGATTAAATTTTGGAAGGTTTAAAATGAGGTGAAATCAAGACGCACAAATTAAATTAATTTAATCCAACTGTATCATTCTATTTATAAAAGATGACAATTTTAGTGAATTCTACTACTGAGTAGGAAATAAAAGGCAAAACATATGGTATTACAGCTCTAAAGGTTATGCCACATGCCGCACATGATGTAGAGCAGTATGCCCGTGGTGGACCATAACTCGTTGACTATGCAAAAATGGGGTTCGGGCTCTGATATCAATCAATAGCAGCCAGTCAGTTAGTTGAACCAATGCTAGTTGACCGTGTGAAAGAAATAAATCCAATTGACGGTCACGGAACCACTACGGGATAGTCGGTGAGACAAGATCGGATCCCAATTCATATCCCTCAACCATTAGTGGAAGACCATTCAAAGGAAAAGGTTGGATGGGAGCGGGAGGGAGTCAATTACAGAAAGAGTAGTAGAGACGGATATGGGGACTGTAGCTCCAACCATGCCCGAAAACTAAGAAATTCTACGTGTTTAGACCGATTCAAGGTGGAAAAGGGTTGCTTAAACTGAGGTAGGTGCACATAAATATATTGCACTAGTATTCTAGTACGACTAGGGAGGCTGAAACGCACGTGCTGCCAGCCACAAGCCAACTCGGAGTCGCACTAAAGACTTTGGAGAAAGAGACCCTTAAAATAATTGGGAAACATCAATACAAATACAGGGCAAAGCATTGCCATTTGCACTAAACCATTTCTCTCTCACACAGATCTAGAGAGAGAGAGAGAGAATGGAGGGAGCGGCCCAGACCGTCTTAAGCAATGCTGGGCAGCTGTTGGGTGGGGAGTATCGGCGACTCCTTGGCGTCGGCGGCGAGGTTGCTGAGCTGCGAGACGATCTGGCCACCATGAACGCCCTCCTCCGCATGCAGTCCGAGGCCGAGGACGGCGCCGTGGACCACTTCATCCGGGAGTGGATGAAGCAGTTGCGCGAGCTCGCCTACGATGCCGAGGACTGCGTTGACCTATACAAGCTCCGCATTAAGTCCAGACCGAACGACGGCCTGTGCGCCTGGTTGGAACGCCTGCTCGGGACGCTCTTGGAGCGCCGCCGCCTCGCCTCTGAAATCAGCGCCCTCCGCGCCCGCGCCGTCGCCATCAGCGAGCGCCACGCGAGGTACGGCGTCAACCGCGACGCGCTGCGCCGCTCCCCTTCTTCATCTGCCCCTCCGGTGCTTGCGGCGTCCGCGTCTGCGCATGCGCCTGCTGCTGACCACCACCAGCTCGTCGGCATCGAGGACCAGGCGGACACCCTAGTCAAGCAGCTGAAGGCGCAGGCGGCCGGAGAGCTCTATCTCAAGGTGTTCTCCATAGTGGGGTTCGGGGGCCTTGGCAAGACTACGCTGGCAACGGAGGTGTGCCGGCGGTTGGAGGCGGAGTTCCCGTACCAGGCGATGGTGTCGGTGTCTCAGGCGTTCGAGCCGGGCAGGGACCTCAAGGCGCTGCTCAAGCGCGTGCTTCAGCAGGTCGTCAAGCCTAAAACAGAGAATGCGAATGGCGTCAAGGAAGAGGAGATCCTGGGAATCGACGGCTTGGATGACAAAGGCCTGGCTGTAAAATTGGACCAGTGCCTCAAGGACAGGAGGTACGTACAACTAGTTACAAATTGGCACACACAAAATTAGTTTCTGCACGTCCGGAATCCTTACGTGCTACTACGAAAACTACCAGCTATAGTTTCCAAATAATTATAAACTTGCAGCGGAAAAATTTAGTTTGGAATTTGCACGTAATTGTAGAATCATTGTATATGTTTAATACACAATTACTCTCTCTAATTTTAAAAAAGTGTCACTTTGGTGTGTGTAGTGAAACTTTTAATTTGTAGGTAGTGGTATGTACATTTTTTAATTGTAAGGTTGAACTTGTGAAAGGATACATGTAGATCACTGCTACAGAAACATCAATAGACAATTGTCTATCACTACCAGTTTGTTAAAAACTGACAGAGACAAAGTATCAATGTCGGTTTTTAAAACAAACTGACAATGCTAGTCCATTCGAAAAAACTAACAGTTAAAATCAATTTTTTCTACACTATTGTTTTAAAAAAAAACTAATAGTGCTACTATCACTATTGGTTTTAAAAAACCGTCAACAATAATAGCGAGTCTTACTATCGGTTCCAATAAAAACTGTCACTAATAATACATTATCATTGTCAGTTCTAAGTTTGCATCTCGTCTTAAAAAAGTCATCACTTTTTCCATACAGAATGAGATCTACAACTGTGTAGTTGAATCTTTTTATTTGAAGTCATCTAGATACACAAATCTGGTTAATTTACAACCAATTTGGTATCTCTAACTTATCAAGCTAGACTCCTTTCATTGTGATTCACTTGTAGGAGTACCTAGCACTCCTAAACTACATGCAAAAATAGTTAAAACTAACTAGTAATATCATGATGAAATGATCATATATGCAATGATTAAGTTCTATTAACTTAACAAAGTCATGCCTCCAAGCTCCAGCTTGTGGTACAAGGAGGGAGATGGTGTTCCACGACAATGAAGGAGTTGTACCGCAGAAGATGTGATCGAACAAGCTCCCCTGCTAGTGGTTGTTGGAGCTGCCGAAGATGATCACCATCATTCGGTTTAGCTCGTGAGCTGATGCAGCGTGGTCAGGACGATGGCGGAGAGGTGGCAGGTCAGGCAACATGGTGGAGCTGTGGTGCAGTCGACGGGACAGGCATGGCAGCATGTAGGCATGCATGCGCGTGCTCGGCTGGCTATGGTGATCATTCAGTTGGAACTGTATGGTACCGTATCTGGAACTGTAGGATCCACTTCTTTGTTAGTCCTCGTGCATCGGACAAGAACTCAGGCACGTAGGGGGTGCGTCTGCCTTTCGCTCCACCGGGTCAAAGCGCTGATGCATGTCGTTGATCCAGTCAGCCTACATACCGATGACCCCCACCGCAGCTCCTGCGCAAGAAAGGCCTAACAGATAGGCTACGTCCTGCAAGGTCGGGATCATCTCGCCGTACGGGAGATGGAACGTATGTGTCTCCGGCCTCCATTGATCAACCAGTGCTGCTATCAGCGACCGATCAAAGTACAAACGACAGGCCGCAACCTCGGGGTTCTCCGTCGATCGGGTCTCGACCAACCGGCAAAGCGGTAGGAGTCCGGCCGCTGCTAACCTACAAGTGTTGCAGTATATCAATAATATGGAACAACATCAGTGATATGGCACATTTTGTATCAAATTTTCAAAGTACCTGTGCTTTCATCGCTCGTCTATCGTCAGCAGCTCTCCAGGGCCCCGTGGTCGAAACACTCCTAGCTCCGTCTGGTGCTCGGCGGATAAGAAGCTGCGATGCTTCTTGTCCACGGCAGGGTCTAAAAGCTCGGGGGTCGCAGGATCAGCCATATCTGCATTTGAAAGACATGTACATTAATACATTGTTAAATAAATACAGTAACAATATACTTTGAAAGCAAATTAACTATATCACTATATGCATCATTAACGAATATTAAAATGGTATGTATCCACTGTGAGAAGCTCCTAATACATGAGTCTGATCTCCTTACAATCTGCGGAGTATCGGTTGGAAGAGGACCGAGAGCTATTGGTTCATCACCGTTAGGTGCAGCCTCCGCAATTTGTTTTAGAGTCAGTTCATCAAGTCGTGCCCATAATGCATTGAACTTACGTTACTGGTTTTGACTGCACAACTTCTTGAAAAGCTTCATTAACTCTTTGTTTTTAAACTGTCTGTAGAAGTTCGCACCCATATGGCGCATGCACCACCTACTTTTGAGATTGGGCCACTATGCTGCTACACCCTGTCGCACGCTACCATGTTGCATATCCAGCAAAGCCTGCAACAATCCTGCATGTCTATCATGAATGAGACATACATCTGGTCGGTCAAGAACAATTGCATGTTTAACCCACGCTGGGAACCAATACCAACTGTCTCCGTTCTCACTCTCCACGAAAGCAAACCCTAGTGGTAGGACTTGGTTGTTACCATCGACCCCAACTGCAGACAAAATCTACCCTTTGTACTTCCCGGTCAGGCGCCTAGTTTTGCAAATTCTCCTGCAGGGAATCTATTTATTTAATTTTTTAATAAAAAAATATAAAAATAAAAAAAACTCGTCAAAGGTGGAAGGGAGACGTGAGGGAGTTCTGGCCTAAGGTGAAAAGAAAGAGAGGTAGATGGACTGGGTCGAAAGACTACAGAAGGAGGAACTGAAAGAGATTGAGCCCAAGATGGATTCCATAATTTGGAATTGATTTGAGAGGATTAGACCTTGGTTTAAATTAAGAATTTAGTTCAAATTCAAACCTTCACACAAATATCCAAGAAAACCAAAATGCACATGAGTTAATTTAATGCATGATCTGAATTTAAAATTTTAGATTTGGAATGAATTTGTGATACTTAGCTCAAAACTTATCTTCTTTCATTTGAATTTGGCTTTAATTATAAAAGTTCAAAATTTTAGTGAAATTTTCTATTCTTCTAAATGAGGGGAACACGGGGTGTTACAGACAGTGATGACCTTGTTTCTAGTAGTGGATTAATCTGCAAAGTTATTTTCTTAATTAAGCGATAGCTCCATTGGTACGGCCTCTAATTGAGGAGCCGTCCACCCAGGCTTAAACTCATGTGCTCGCAGGTCATGTAGGGTACCCTAAGAATTGGTTTTAACGAGTTTTTTTGGCTAGCTAGGGTTCAGTACTCCCCTACCTTTAGAACAACACCAGAGGAACGTCTCTCTCCTCACGGTTGATTTTTTTAATTAATATTTTAATTTACTATGTTTTATAAATATATTACAAGGGAATTAGCAATCAAGGTTGGGTTTTGGACACTATATTGACGTCCAAGGCTTTTTTTCACCGGAAAGAGTAGTGTTGGATACTTACCTCTAGCCCATTAGGGGGCCTAGAGAGACATGTCGGTATTGTCCTCGTTCCTCACTACTGCACTATTATATTAAACAAGGATTATCAACAAAACTTGTATAAATAGCATTTCTTAAAAAAAAAGATTCGGTAAATCTCAATTGAGTTTTTGAAGGGGCTCCAACGCCCAAATTTGTAGCATGTTATTTTATTGTGATTGATGCTCAAAGGTGCTAGCTGTTTGAGGAAACAAAAATGTATGTGTTTTAAGAACCTCCAAAACCTGAATTGTTGTTCATACCTACAAATACAATCAATTTATATAATTGGAGTTACAATTAGTTTATATTAGAGTTACAATCATTTTTGTTGTTGTAATTTTTTACTAGTTTTGGTGTAAATAGAAAATCGGGTGTTAGAGAACTCACAACATCTACATTTTTTCTAATAACAAATTTGATTAAATATCAGCCATAAAAAGAAGATTTGATGGCTAAAGAAATTCAGGTCTTAGGAAGCCCTAAAACACCGAAGTGACAAATAGACGGTAAGGAGGGGGGGGGGGTGTTGGCCATGTGATACACAAATCCAAAAAAGATACACATCTCGATCTGCATATGTATTATTCTTGTTATTGTTTTATGTTGGATCTACGGCAACAACACGACAATTACTCAGAATCACTAATACTATGCAGAGCGGCCTAGAGTATATTTTTCTTCAACTCTTAGATATGGTGCATAATTAAAGATATGAATCGTGGAAGTTATGAGCAAGATGTGTCACAGCTATTGATGTTGGAACAAATTTGTAAAAATACTATATTATTGGAGTGTTTCTTGTGCCAGTTCCAATTCTGATGTTATCATTTTCACATCATCTATCTAAACAATCTTTTAGTACTTGTGGTAAAAATGTTTAAACTATTTCTGAATAACATCATATTTTGGACATATGTATAACACAACTAACTATGGCATGCATATATATGACAAAACTGCAGGTACCTCATTGTGATCGACGATGTGTGGACAATACGAGCATGGCACGCAATCCAACATGTGTTGCCAGAGAACAATTGTGGCAGCAGAATCATCGTGACCACTCGGATAGAAATGGTGGCCAAATCATGCAGTCCTGCTAATGTTAGCGGACATTGCATCCATCAAATGAAGCCCCTCAATTTGGAAGATTCTAAGAAGCTGTTCCTCAGCAGAGCATTTGGCTCTGTGGGTTACCCTAAGGAGCTTGAAGATGTAATGGTCAATATTTTGAAAAAATGTGGTGGGCTACCATTGGCCATTGTTAGCATTGCCAGCGTTTTGGCGGGCTACAAATCACCAGAAAGTAAATATAAGTGGGAAACAATTAGCAGGTCAATTGGTTTTCAGATGGAGAGCAACCCTACCCTTGAAGGGATGAGGCAGATACTCACACTCAGCTACAACCACTTGCCTCACGAGCTCAAGGGTTGCATGATGTACATTAGTATCTTTCCAGAGGATTATGAGATCAACAAGAAACGACTCTTGAGAAGATGGATTGCCGAAGGATTGGTTCTGGAGAAGCGAGGCTTGACCGTAATGGAGGTTGCAGAATCCTACTTGGACGAGCTAGTGAGCAGGAACATGGTTGTACCGCATTTCGGCAATGATGGTAATGTGGAGTCGTGTCGGGTACATGACATGCTTCTTGAGGTCATGGTTTCCAAGTCCCTAGAGTGTAACTTCATCAGTCTGCTAGGAGGGCAATATGCAGCCATGTCATATGACAAGATCCGTCGCCTCTCAATCCAGGGGGATGACGACAGGAGGCCCCAGGGTGCAGAGCAGCACAAGAAGAAGCTGGCTGGAGATGGCATTGAGGGAATGGATGTGGAGCATGTTCGATCACTGAGCATGTTTCAGCTCCAGGCGCACAAGATGCTCGATCATCTAGACAAGTTCTCCCTACTGAGGGTACTTGACCTGGAAGATTGCGAGGGCCTAACAAACGATCATATGAGATATGTTTGCAGGTTGTACCTACTCATGTTCTTGAGCGTGAAGGGTACAAATATCAGCAAGATGCCTCCTGAAGTCGAAAATCTAGAGCACTTGCAGACTCTTGATACAGATCGCACATGCCTTGACGGGCTACCAGAAACTATTACCAACTTGGAGAAACTTGAACGCATAGAGTTCAGTAACAAGAAGAAATGGTACGTTATGTGGAATCTGCCCCGGGGGCTCAGCATGATGAAGGCACTACGCGAGGTCGGTTTTGCATTTCTCAGAAATGACGTACAAGTTGCTAAAGATCTGAGTGATCTACAACAACTTCAAAGTTTAGCTATGTACATTGAAGACTGCGAGGATGGCGCCGAGGTTCTCCAAGTGCTTGCCGAATCCTTGAGTAAGCTATGCTCCCTCCGGAAACTCGACATATCTAATATGAATATTAGAGATGGAAATATGACCTTTCTCTATAACCTCCCCACGCCGCCACGACTCCTCCGATCCCTTAGGATCGAGGGCGTCCTCGATCATGGTTTGCCTAGCTGGATCGGGTCACTCACATACCTTGTTGAGTTCACAATCATGCGCTCAAGGCTTGTTGATGACCAACTATTCGGCGCCCTGTGTAAGTTGCCCAACCTGAAGAGCATCGGTATGGATCTGGGCTTCTACAGGGACAAAGTCTTAGTTGCACGCAAAAGCCACAAGTTCCCGGTACTCAGCAAACTGATAGTGACCTCTAAAATAGGAATGCCCGAAGTTGTCCAATTTGAGCAAGGATCCATGGCACAGCTTGAGACACTTGAAATGGAATTCAGTTATCCGTGGCGGAGAATTGTCGGCATCAAGCATTTGACCAAGCTCAAAGAGGTACAGCTCACGGGTAGCAAGCGCAACCGTTCACTACAACATGCACTGGATCAGCTGAAGACTGAGAACAGCAGGCGCGCCCAGTCCAATTCCAATCAGTTCCAAGTTGTGGTGAAGTACTATTGATCGCTCTGTTGCTGCTCTCTTTTTTTCAGACATCAAAATTATTAGTTCCACTTGTTTATTTATTTGTATCTGGTGTTGCTGCTTTTCCTTTCATCCAATGTATGTATTTCCCAAATCGGATTCCCATTTATTAGTTCGAGTCGTGTATGGTATACTTACTGTTACAGCTTTCGTTTGAAAATAAAGTACTCCTATTTGTTTGCGGTATACGGCTCTTACTTTATCAGAGTGAAGGGGTTGTAACACCTTATTTACATATGCATGGTAAACTCAAATGACAAGTTCACGTCCATTTAGTATGCATAAATTCGACGTCTTACAAGTCACATGACACAACTAAAAACCAAAGTTATTACACACATAGTGCCTTATACCTGTACGACCATGCGAGCATAACATAAATTCATACTCACACTATCATACACATAACGCCGGGCTGCTACAGTACTGCCTGCGCTTGGTGGTTTCATTGGACTCAAAGAAATATTTGCATATCACGGTACATCGTATAATGTAGTATTCAATATTGGGGGATTTTTTTTTTCAGATGCCTATTTTTTTTTCAGACGACGGATATGAGCTGTTGGATGGCTATCCAATGGCTCACAGCCATCTTCAACCTCACGACGCATGCGTCCCGAATCTGCCCGCAGCCGACGCCGATCGCTCTCCAGCTGTATCCGCCGTCGGAACCGCGGCCGTCGCCCCTCCCCTGCTAACCTTTGTTTCTGCTCACCCCCGTCCTGGCCCCACCCAATGGTCATCCTCTGCTGCCCGCGGTGGGACCCACCACCTTGATGCCCTGCCTCCGCGCCCGTCTCCTCCGCCAGGCCAACCAGCCTCCCCCGGAGCTTCCTCTAAACCTGCCTCCGCTAAGAATTTGAATCTTAGCTATCATTGGCTATTGTTAACATTGCCAGTGTTTTGGCGGGCCATAAATCATCAGGAAGCGAAGATAAGTGGGAAACAATTAGCAAATCAATTCACTACCGGAGACAGCTTCTTTGCCGAGTGCCTCAGGCACTCGGCAAAGGACGATATACACTCGGCAACGGCTTTGCCGAGTGCTACACTCGGCAAAGGGCGCTCAGTAAAAAATTTGTCGGCAAAGACCTCTTTGCCGAGTGCACTTTATCGGGCACTCGGCAAATGCTTTGCCGAGTGCTAAGCTGACACTCGGCAAAGGCCTCCGCTTTGCCGAGCGCCAATGAATCAAACACTCGGCAAAGGGGGCGTCTGTGCCGAGTGCCACCTGGAGGACACTCGGCAAACAGGCCATCTTTGCCGAGTGCCTGGACCGTGGCTCTCGGCAAAGCGGAGGCCTCTTTGCCGAGTGTCATGGCCATTGCACTCGGCAAAGTGACTGAAAACAGCCTTTTTTATTTGTTTTTGACATCCCATCCAAACAAACAGATATATATATATATAACAAACATCACCAACATCACATATATATCATCAACAGCACATACATATCACCAACACCACATATATATCACAAACATCACATGTCTCACAATATATCACAAATAAGTTCACAAGTAATCCAAGTGCTCCATCATCTACAACCATAATTGCAAATAGAAGTACCATTAACAACTACAAGTATCATCACCAAGATGGTCAATGAAACTGATTTGGTGAATGATTCGCTGAAGCATGAGGATCGTTCGATGCCGCCGATTGATTCTGCACAAAGGAGAAGAGATTGCATGTGTGAGACAAGATAAATATATACCATACATGAATAAAATTTTCATACTCCACTAGGTTTGACCATAAGCATGAACATACAAACTAAAACATTTATACTCACAGGAGTAGAATAGTGAGGAGGTGGAGGTGGAGGTGGAGCGAATAGCGAAGGTGGCGGAGTCACACCCGTAGCGGCGCCAATACTTTGCATGTACTGAAGAATCTCCACCATCCTCCGCTGCTCGGCCTCCATCGTCGCCTGCATTTGCTCCCGTATCCTCCTCTCTTGTTCCAGCTGGGCCTACAATATATTCACCCTAATGTTACAATAATGCAAAGGAAAGGTATGAAAAAACCAATGAACGACGAATAAACCAGGAATAGCCTCGAGTGCCTCCACCCGGTGGTGTGAAGTGTCCTTCCGAGGTCGTATGGCCGGGCTCGTGCTCGTGCTGCTTGCTCGAATCTGGGAGAGACTGGGAGTAGCGGCCGAGTCGATTGCGCCGTCGCCAATCCAGTATCGCCCATGCTTCTTGCCTCCTCCCACCCTCATGACGACTTCTCCATCAAGGTCCTCGGTGCTCGGATCGTACTCTGGCCCATGGACCTCCCTTGCCATCGATGTGTACTCACTAAGGCGGTTGTGGACGGTCGCATTGTTGTACGCCTCGGGCCCGTCCTCCGGGTTGTAGTCGACGTCGGACGTCGCCTTGCCCTTGTGGGCCATAGCAAATGCCTTGAAGATGGAGCAAGGCTGGCCACCATGTGACGCCGACTGCGAGAAAAACAGCAAGATGATTAGAAATCATGCAGAATTGAGCGTTAGAATAAATAAATGAATTCGCGTACCCATGTTTCTGCGTATCCGCTGAGGTTGCGGCTGCCTTGATGGTGTGCTACACCTGGCATCATCAAACGCCGCTCCCGGCACAAGTTGTGCGTCTCCTCCCACTCGCGTGAGCACCACTTGTCCACCATCTGTTCCCAGCACTGGGGATGCGCGGCGCACCAATAAGGAATCATCTACAGGCCATCAAGTACATGACATATCAGAAGATGAAATTAAGCCTACTTAATCTCAAAAGGAATCAGTATTAATGTTCTGTATTTACCTGCAGGTACTGGTCCCGGGTCAGCGTCATGGTTCTTGCGTCCCTTTTGGTGACCTTCGTTCCAACGACGGTCCCGTGGTAAGTTACGACGGCCTGGATGCGCGCCTCGTAACGCATGTCCACGACGAGTTTTTTGCAGCATTTGGTAGCCACCGCATCCGCCCTGGCCTCATGTCCGTCCTGGCATCTAAAGAAATCCTGCATACAAACACGATGTATCCATTCATTATTTCAAGAATGTCCAATAAATACGATGTATTGAGCAATGTAGTGCGAGGAAGACTTACCCACAGCTCTTGCTTCACCCGCTCCGCCTTGTTGTTGAATACCCTGTGGGCCCGATCTGCAGCATCGGGGGCGGCGGCGTAGTGGTCAAACGAGTAGGCCGGCCCCGTCACTCCGGCGTACGCAACCAGGCCAGGGAAGTGCTCCTTGCACAGAAGACCGAGGATGCCATTGACTTGGCGTGTGTGAGCACCTCCACTCGCCACAATCGTCCAGTTCCTGCCCAAGTGATTAACAATCGTCCAATTTCTATTTTGATATTCAACATATCATATAAAGTAGTGATAACATCTAAAGTTACTTACTTTTCCCCCTCGGGTCGAATCAGCGGGCGTCTCTCACGAGGTATCGGTCGTTGAGGGAGGCTCGCGGGACCTCGCAAGTAGACGCTGGACGAACTAGAGGAAGCGGAACCCCCTGCTGTCGCCTCCTCCAGCGCGTCCTCCTGCGCCTCCTCCTGCGCGTCCTCCTGCGCCTCCTCGGCGTCCTCCTGGGGCACCTGCTCCTCCTCCTCCTCCTCACGCGACGGGGCGGCAGGCGACGACTCCCTCCTGCGGCTGCTCCTCCTTGTCCTTCGGTACAAGGACGTTAGCTTCCTCATCCCACCGCCCACCATCTTTGTTCAATCACCTGCAATTAAAAAGAGTAAACCAATAAGCACAGATAAACAAGAAGTACTTAGAAAGAGATGCAAAATAAACAAAACGTAATTACAAAATAACATAGTATTACATGTATTAGAAATAATCTTCATGATCGGGATTAGCTGGATCATAAGTCTCATCATCACTATCAATCATGTCGAAATAATCAACACTATCCGAATGAGCAATGTTGCCATTGTCATTGTCTAAATGTAATCGCTCAAGCATTTGTAAGTCCTTCACATTTTGCACCTCATCTCCAACGTCCTCTTCAATAACCGTTTCATTGTCTACTTCCATTCCGATCGCTTCAGTTAAGTCTATCTCAAACCTCCCTTCTAGTCCCTCTTCTTGAAAGAACTCTCCGTCATATGTGTTTGGGTCTAAGTTGTAATCTTCATCGTTTGGGACAGGCACTTTACCGTGTGGCGATACCCTGTGCACAATATCCCAACCCTTAAGATGCCTTATGGTTTGACACGCATATGGGAGATAATAAACTTGCGTGGCCTGTTGGGCCACAATATAGACATCGTCTCCTGGTAAGACAGAATCCTGTCGAATTTCGACTAGCCCAAGATTACAATATGTCCGCCTCGTTACTTCAGGATCAAACCAATGGCATTTAAATATGACGGGATTAAAAGGTTTGGAACCATGAAACTTGAGTTCGTATATTTCTTCAATTCTTCCATAATACTCGACCTCATCAACGCCGGGCGTAAAAACTCCGGAACTTGTGGTTCTTCGATTGGGCCGACTCTGCTCGTAGCTTGTTGTGCGAAAGCGATATCCATTCACGTCATAACCAGAAAATGACCTGACCCTATAGGCAAAGCCATCGGCAATCTGTCTCAACTCGGCACACATAGACGCATCCCTCTGGCCCTGCAAGCTCAAGCAGGATACATCGTTATATTATTCGCACGTACGAGTAACTTGGAATGTCAAACTACGTACGAGCTAAATTGGACGGTACCTTCCGTTTGAACCAAGAAATGAAATCGGGCATTCCATTTCCCGCACCCTGTCTAAGAAGGGTATCTACCTGCTGCGGGGTAGGATCCCTTGATTGACGCCAGAATTCATGAAGAAATTCCCTGTACCAACGAGAAACAAGGGGGTTGGATGCAGAATAGTGATGGCGTATTTAACAAGTTCGTTGAGAACTTACTGCATGTACGGTGCCACTTCGTCAAGGTTGGTCAACACGTATAGCATGATATGGCGCCACTCTTCATGATTCAAGGTCTTGGGGGTCGATGCACTTGCGCTTCCGAGTTGGCCTCGGAAAAGGCTGAGGTTCGATTCATTTTCGCCAGCATTGTAACGAGGGGGTGGATTATGCACGCTAGGGAGGTTGTCACCATAGTATGTTGTTGTGAAGTTCGCCACCTCCTCCAGAATGTATGCCTCTGCAATGGAAGCCTCGATTTTGCATTTATTTCTACATTTCTTTCGAAGAACCTTTAGACATCTCTCGATTGGATAGCACCAACGGCCCTGCACGGGCCCCCCCATTCGTGCCTCGTACGGGAGGTGCAAAATCAAATGCTGCATCGGATTGAAGAAGCCGGGTGGAAAGATCTTCTCCAACTTACAGAGCAACACAGGTGCCATTCTTTCCAAGTCAGCAATCACGGTCCGAGATAACTCCTTGGCACAAAGCTGGCGAAAGAAATAGCTCAACTCTGCTAGCACTAGCCAGACATGCTCAGGGACATAGCCCCGAACCATCGCCGGAAGAAGCCGCTCAATCCATATGTGGTAGTCATGACTCTTCATCCCTAAGACTCGCATAGTAGATAAGTTCACTCCCCTCCTCAGATTAGCTGCATACCCATCAGGGAACATTAACGTCTGGATCCATTCTAGTACTTCCCTCCTTTGAGGCTTGCTCAAGACAAAATCGGCCTTAGGCCTTCTCCATGTCTTGCCGCGACTAGGAGGCTTCATATGTTGGTTTGGTCTATCGCATATCGTTGCCAGATCCACTCTAGCCTTAACGTTGTCCTTTGACTTGTCAGGAATGTCCATGATTGTTGCCCAAAGTGCCTCGGCAACATTCTTTTCAGTGTGCATTACATCAATGTTGTGTGGAAGGAGAAGGTCATCAAAATAGGGGAGCCGAGTCAAGCCCGACTTATGAGTCCACATATGTTGCTCACCATATCCCACAAAACCACCTTCTGGATTGACCATGAGACCATCTATCTGTTCACGAACCGTGGCACCAGTCATTATCGGTGGTGCAGGGTCTGTCACTACGACACCTTTCGTAAAGTTCTTGATGTCTCGTCTGAATGCATGGTCAAGAGGGAGGAATTGCCGATGTTTGTCGAACGATGAATACTTGCCACCCTTCTGCAACCAAATGAACCTCAAACCTTCCTTGCATACTGGGCATGGGAACTTCCCGTGAACACACCAGGCGCAGAATATCCCATACGCCAGGAAGTCATGCAGGGAGTAGTGGTACCAAACATGCATTTTGAAGTTTTTCTTTGTAGCTCGGTCGTATGTCCATACCCCTTCCTCCCAAGCACGGACCAATTCATCAATCACAGGCTCCATGAACACACCCATATTATTCCCCGGGTGTCCAGGAATTATCAACGACAAGAATACGTTCTGTCGTTGAAAGCATATGCCGGGGGGGGGGAGATTGAGGGGGATAACGAACACGGGCCAACATGTGTATGGGGCAGCCATCATTCCATAAGGATTGAACCCATCTGTTGCCAGCGCAACACGTACATTACGAGCCTCTTTAGCTTTCTCATGATGAATGCCATCGAAGTGGGTCCATGCTTCACCATCGGATGCATGTACCATCCTGTCAGGATTGTATCGTTTGCCATTTTTGTGCCATGTCATCTGTTTCGCGGATTCCTCGGTCATGTATAGCCGTTGGATCCTCGGTATGAACGGAAGGTGCCGTAGGATTGTCACGGGAATGTCAAGCTGCCTCTTCTGGCCATCACCAGAATCTACCTCCAGGAACCTAGATGATTTACACTTTGGACAGTACTTTGCTTCCACGTATTCTTTCCTAAATAGGACGCACCCCTTCGGGCAAGCATGTATCTGCTCATACGGCATCTTAAGTGCACGAAGGAGTTTCTGTGACTCGTGCATGCTCTTTGGCAGAAGGTGACCCTCCGGAAGCAGGCTGCCAATAACTGTCAACATACCATCGAAGGCGTCTCGACTCAGGCTATACTGGGACTTCAACGCCATTATGCGTCCAATGGCATCCAGTTGAGAAACCTTTGTCTGGCCGTGAAGGGGTTTCTGTGCCGCGGCAAACATGTCGTAAAACGCCTTTGCGGTTGCCTCTGGCTCCTCCTCCGTACGTCCTTCAGCGAACTGTGCCTCGTGATAGTCATTTAACATGTTTGCTACCCCGGCCTCAGCATCATAATCCTCGACGCGTGGCCTCACCACCTCCTCTCTCGTACGATCGGCTTCACCATGGTAGACCCACCGGGTATAGTCTGCCGTAAATCCATTCTTCCAAAGATGTTCCCCCATTACCTTCTTCGTTTGTCTTTTCCTGTTTGCACATTTGCTGCAGGGACAGCAAATTTTACTCGCTCCTTTAGCAGCCACGCCAAATGCCCGTTCCAAGAAAGCATCGGTCTTGTCGATCCATTCATTGGTGACCTGACCCTGACTTGCGCGGCCCGTGTACATCCACTCACGGTCCTCCATCCTCTAACATATATAGCGGCGAGTAATATAAACATCAATTGCATCTACACGACGTTCCTACTATCTTATAGGTGAGGTTAGGTCCTAATCCCACACGAGGATCCGTAGATGAGGTTAGTTTCCATTCTCTACTCCTATTCGAGACAGAATTTCGGCAGCATCTCCCCGCTGTTCTCCAAATACACGTCCTGCTAGGGAGAGTGTGTATCCGGAGAACAACAGGGAGATGATGCCGAAACTCTGTCTCCGATCGGAGCAGATCATAAAAACTAACCCCACCTACGCATCCGCGTGCTGTCCAAAAAATGTGGACAATTCGAAACAGATACGGTTTTAGATATGCAAATATCTGCATATTTCCAACCGTATCTCTTTCGAATGGGAGACGCCTAACTGGGTTACGTGATCTACAACATGATACGGAAAGAGGGGTTATACCTAGGGTGGCGGTGGAGTCAGGCGACGTGGTGCAGGCAGTCTCGCAGCGCCAAGGAAGGCGATCGGGGTCGCCGAGGTACTCCGGCGCCGCTCCGACTGGCTCTTCTCTGCCAAAAAAGAAATATAAAACTGTTAATACAAAATTTCGGCAGCACCTCCCCTGCACGGTGAGGTTTCCAAAACCTGCAACAAAACCAACGGCACGATAGCCGACATGCACATATATATGAACGGCACGATGGCCGACATCCACAAGATTATATCCAACCGCATATATATAACAATATCACAACCACTCCTACGACTACTTTGACTACCACCACAACTACTTTACCACTACTACTACCGCAACCATTAGTAATACTACGACGACGACGGTATGGCATACCTAGTGATACGGAAACGTCGGGAACGTGACAACGACGACCGGAGCGCCTCCTCCTCCTCCTTCTTCTTCCTCCTTCCTCCTTCTTCCTCCTCCTTCTTCTCTTCCTCCTTCTTCCTCCTCCTCCTTCTCTCCCTCCTTCTTCCTCCTCTCCTTCCCTTCCTCCTTCTTCCTCCTCTCCTCCTCCTCCTCTCTTTCCTCCTTCTTCTTCCTCCTTCTTCCTCCTCTCCTTCCCTTCCTCCTTCTTCCTCCTCTCCTCCTCCTCCTCTCTTTCTCCTCCTCCACCGGCGGCGCGTGGCGGCGGGCGCGGCGGCGCTGGCGCGGGCGCAGGGGCCGGCGGCGGCGGGCGCGGGCGGCGCGGGGGCCGGCGGCGCAGGGGCCGGCGGCGGCGGCGCAGGGGCCGGCGGCGGCGGGCGCGGGCGGCGCGGGCGCGCTGGCGGGCGCGGCGGCAGGGGCCGGCGGCGGCGGGCGCGGGAGCGGGCGCGGGCGGCGGCGGCGGCGGGTGCGCGTGCGTGCATGCGTGCGTGCGTGCGGGCCGGCTGGGCCGGGTACTTAAATCCCTGCTTTGCCGAGTGCCCCCGATCTGGCACTCGGCAAAGAGGGGTTTTTTAAAAACATGTGCAAATTCTTTGCCGAGTGCCCCCGATCTGGCACTCGGCAAAGAAAACCGGGATTTTTTAAAAAAAAATTTCAGGGTCTTTGCCGAGTGCCAGAAGTATGGCACTCGGCAAAGACACGCTTTGCCGAGTGCCAGACTTCCGGCACTCGGCAAAGTCCCTCTTTGGCCTCGGCAAACCCTAATTTTTTCCCCCTTTTGGCCTCCAAATTTTTCCTACAGTCCTCATACAGTACCTGGTACTCCATGTTCCAATGTGGCACATTTCTCGGACTTTTTCTATATTTCTTTAATTCATTTCAATTAATTGAATTTTCTTGGATAATTCAAATTATAACTGCTAGTCATTCGAATAATGAAAAAAAATGAATGGAAAAATGATATTCATGTTATTTAGTATATTGTGAGACCGTATCCAGGAACATACCACCAATTTCGAATATCAAGGTCACGAAACATGACCACGAACTTGCGATCGAGTTGTTTTTAAATTGTATAAAAAGCAAACAAAGTCCGAAAATCTTGAAACTTGTCAAGATATCATGATATCATATGTGGAGGCTGTCATAAAAATTTGAGAAGATTTTAAGCAAGTTATCACGTACGATGCTTGCAAACCGAAGAATCTCCGAAGAAGTTGCTTAAAACCTTGCTGAGATTCTTCGGTTTGCAAGCATCGTACGTGATAACTTGCTTAAAACCTTCTCAAATTTTTATGACAGCCTCCACATATGATATCATGATATCTTGACAAGTTTCAAGATTTTCGGACTTTGTTTGCTTTTTATACAATTTAAAAACAACTCGATCGCAAGTTCGTGGTCATGTTTCGTGACCTTGATATTCGAAATTGGTGGTATGTTCCTGGATACGGTCTCACAATATACTAAATAACATGAATATCATTTTTCCATTCATTTTTTTTCATTATTCGAATGACTAGCAGTTATAATTTGAATTATCCAAGAAAATTCAATTAATTGAAATGAATTAAAGAAATATAGAAAAAGTCCGAGAAATGTGCCACATTGGAACATGGAGTACCAGGTACTGTATGAGGACTGTAGAAAAAATTTGGAGGCCAAAAGGGGGGAAAAAAATTAGGGTTTGCCGAGTGTTAAAAATTACACTCGGCAAAGACCCTCTTTGCCGAGTGCCAGATGTTTGCCGAGCGCTTGCTCTCTGGCACTCGGCAAAGATACTCCTTTGCCGAGTGTCCTATTTCTGGCACTCGGCAAAGAGGGTCTTTGCCGAGTGCCAGATGTTTGCCGAGTGCTTTATCTCTGGAACTCGGCAAAGACCCTCTTTGCCGAGTGTCCGATAAAAAGCACTCGGCAAAGTATGGAACACTCGGCAAAGACGCCGTCTCCGGTAGTGATTGGTTCTCAGATGGAGAGCAATCCTACTCTTGAGGGGATGAAGCATATAGTCACACTCAGCTACAACCACCTGCCTCACGGGCTCAAGGGTTGCATGATGTACCTTAGCATCTTCCCGGAGGATAATGAGATCAACAAGGATCGACTCTTGAGAAGATGGATCGCCAAAGGATTGGTTCCGGAGAAGCGAGGCTTGACCCCAATGGAGGTTGCAGAATCCTACTTGGACGAGCTAGTGAGCAGGAACATGGTTGTACCACATTTTGGCTATGATGGTAAGGTGGAGTCATGCCGGGTGCACGACATGCTTCTTGAGGTCATGGTGTCCAAGTCCCTGGAGTGTAACTTCATCAGCCTGCTAGGAGGGCAATATGCAGCCATGTCATATGACAGGATCCGTCGCCTCTCCGTCCAGGGGGATGACGACATGAGGCCCCAGGGTGCACAGCAGCACAAGAAGAAGATGACTGGACAAGGCATTGGGGGAATGGATGTGGAGCATGTTCGATCATTGAGCATGTTTCAGCTCCAGACGCACAGGCTGCTCGATCATCTAGACAAGTTATCCCTGCCTCAGGAAGATGAAGTCACTACGCGAGGTCGATATAGCATTTCTCAGAGACGACATCCAAGTTGCCCGGGCTCTGGGTGAACTACAACAACTTCAAAGTATAGGTATGTACATTGAAGACTGCCAGGATAACTCCGAGTTTCTCCGAGAGCTTGGCCTCTCCTTGAGTAAGATGTACTCCCTCCGGAGACTCGACATATCGAATATGAATACTGGAAATGGAAAGATGACATTTCTCTCTAACCTCCCCACATCGCCACGACTCCTCCGACACCTTAGGATCGAGGGCGTCCTCGATGATGGGTTGCCTAGTTGAATCGGGTCACTCACATACCTTGTTGAGTTCACAATCATGCGCACAAGGCTTGTTGGTGACCAACTATTCGGCGTCCTGTGTAAGTTGCCCAACCTGAAGAGCATCTGTTTGTATCAGGACTTCTGCAACGACGAAGTCTTAGTTGTGCGCAAAAACCACAACTTCCCGGTGCTCAGCAACCTGATAGTTACCTATAAACGAAAAATGCCCAGAGTTTTCCAATTTGAGCAAGGATCCATGGCACGGCTTGAGATACTTCAAATAGGATTCAGTAATGCGGATCAGAGCATTGTCGGCATCGAGCACTTGACCAAGCTCAAAGAGGTACAGCTCGGCGGTAACAATGACAGC
Source organism: Phragmites australis (assembly GCF_958298935.1). Classification (NCBI taxonomy): domain Eukaryota; kingdom Viridiplantae; phylum Streptophyta; class Magnoliopsida; order Poales; family Poaceae; genus Phragmites; species Phragmites australis. Next base: position 4,709,463 of record NC_084934.1, read on the forward strand.
CATCCACTGCACCGTGCACTGGATCAGCTGAAGGCTGAGAACAGGAGGCGCCCCCAGTCCAATCTGTTCCAAGTTGTGGTGAAATACGATTGATCCCTCTCTTGCTGCTCTCTTTCTTCCAGACATCAAAATTATTAATTCCGCTTGTTTATTTGTATCTGGTGTTGCTGCTTTTCCTTTCATCCAATGTATTTCCCAAATTCGACTCCCATTTATTAGTTCGAGTCATGTGGTATACTACTTACTATAGGAGATTTCGTTTGAAAATAAAGTATTTATTTGTGTTATACTTACTGTTCGAGTCACTCTTACTTGATCAGAGTGAAGGGGTTGTAACACCTGTTCGTGATACTGATATATAGTACTACCTTATTTACATATGCATCAGCTGAGCTAAAGAGGCTTGTTATTTACAGATCGTTGCAACGATCTGCATGCCTCAATACCCGTAATACATAGTAATTCTTGTAGATTTTTAGATGGGTCTCTTGTCCAGGAAATTGTAGTTTAAGTTGAATCTATTTTCCAGAGTTGTGGACACTGTGCAGTAGTCCAGTAGTCTACAGCTGTATGAATTGAGGAAATGATAGTTCTACAGGGATTCTACGAATGTACTATCCAAGAACCAACACTTCAAGAGATGTCTAGATGTGCAGAGGTCTAAGTTGATGCTGAGTAAAAATTCGAATGGCGTTCATGAATGTTTGTTAGAGGTTCACTAGAATAACATGTTTGATGTTTCCATTCCAAATTGCCAGTTGTGATATGACATGAATGATCCTTGAAAAAGTCTGCAAAACCACAGATTGGTCCGCCAGGTTTCACGGATACACCGATACAGTAAGTATGTATTTCTATCTCTACTACTTAAAAAATACACAGTAGTTCCTCACCCTCCGTGTCCTGTCTCCACGTCCTATCCTCCCCACATTCTGCCCTCTTCCTCGTGTGTTTCGCCCCTCCTACAGTTACGTTCCACCACGCGCAAATGTCAGCCCGAGCAGTTGGGGGCACAGAGACCAACACACGAACAAGCCCATCCTGCAACTGACTGCACCATTCGTTCCCATCACCATCTCGATACAGAACCACCGCCCATGCTAGCCCAACCACGCTTCTGCTTCTGTGCATGCATCACCACACCCACCCCTCCCCATGCTTCCTCGATCTCACCCCCAAATCCCCAATACAGCACACCAGCCCTCTCTCGGCCGTCGCCCCTGTGCTCGGTGCCATCATCCCATCTAAGGCTGTCGGCAACCGGTGGTCCTCTAGGGGCAAGGCTAGATAGCTCTGATTCCCCACTCCAGAACTGTCCCTGAGAGCAGCGTCCCCGCATGGAGAGATCTCATGCCCAACCCGATCCACCTTCAAGGCCACCACATCAGCTCCACACCCAGACACGAGCTGCGCCACAGGCCCTAGAGAGGCCGCCGACTAGCCGTGCGGCAGCAGAAGCACACAAGTGAGGCATCAGCGGGGGGCTTCGGTGCCTCCGTCTGCGGACGAGCTAGCGCTGCCGCAGGACGAACTATTTTTCCTTTTTGAATGCAAGGAGGATATGAATGCAAGTGAGTGCTTATTTCTGCATCTTCTCTCAAGTATGTGCTTGAAGTGTTGTCTAATGCATGATTACTCTCTTTGTAGTAGCTTGAAGTGTTGTACTCGCATGTGTAAAAGGAATTTCTAAAGATGTTTCCTTATATGAATCGCCTCTGGTAATAGAGATGATTTCCAGAGATGCTTCCTTATGTGAACTGCTTCTGATAATGGATTGCAAAAAATCATAACTTTTTCATACGAAGTCGGATGAGGACAAACTTTATATGAAAATTGTAGCTTAGTGAAAGATAACATAAAACATCATGATATTCTCAATTGCTTCGTCGTAAACATGATTACAAACAAAATATGAAATTGTTTTGTGTCCTCTCCCTCTCCCTCTCTAATATTAGGATTTCTTGGACGGAAACATGAGGCCACAAATTTTAAATTCTTACGGATAAGCTATCGATTCCAACCGATGACCCTTAGGTGGTGATAGAGGTTCTCCTCAAAGCCATAGCTGCTCAAGCAGCTGCTGCCAAGGCTCAATATTCGGGGATTGACCACTCCGACTGCCAGAAGGAGCTTAACGCCATCCAAGAAAAAATCGAACGTAAGTCCTCTCCCAGATCACAAGTATGTGATTCGATCATTGGGTAGCCAACGATAATCAATTTCTGTTTGCCTTTCCAGTTCTTGAGTCCTCCTTGAATTGAAAAGAAACCCTCATCAATAATGCGATGAAATCCATCGATGGTAATTCCAAATACCAGGAAAAGCTCATAAACGATGTGAAGACAGCAAGAGGTGAATGAAAGGCCATGGCTATCGAACGGGACAATATGGTTGCTGAACGTGACACTGCTACTGCCGAGCAAGATGCTGCGGTTTTAGCACTCCGGATGCCAAAGGAGCAAACCCTCGACTGCATGAACCAATCGGCTTCCGTAAGCGTTGAGACAATGCTCGGCCTCCTTAAAAGCTACAACCCTAACCTCAACACGTCAGTAGTGACACAGGGGTTTGATTGTTTAGTAGAGGAGGCAACATACATTATTGAAAGCATTAAGCTTCTAGTTCCTAACTTTGTCGAGTCCTTAGGGCTCAGCCTGCCTGACAATGACAGTGAGGGTAGTCCCTCGAGCTGATGGTCTGTTTGACTTCTAAACATTCAAAACTTAATCCGTGGTCTAGGGATGTTTGTAACAATACTGCCATTACTTTGCTTGACTAGTATGCTTTTGCTTGCTACTCCTTTGTCAATGAAATAGAGTTAGCATAAGTAGATGCAATACTAAGTAGCACATGTTAAGCACATCCTCGAGACTTACCGATTAGTTGTCTGTTAATGCCTAAAAACTCAGCTAGACAAATCATTAGATGCATTGGTCCTCGAGTAACCACTCGAAGCAACCGCAAGAATAAGAAAAGATTAGTATAAAACTAGAAAAAGGAAATAACAGGATGACATTTTTTGCAAACTTTTACCGACTTGTGTATTTGACCAACGTGCTAACATGACCCTGACAGAGAACACACATTGGACCAACTAGAATTTCAAAACCTTATGAGCCATTAGGCGTGAGATGTCTGACAATCTCTTATGCTGTTATGCCTTTTTAGGTGCAGTTATCCGTCATCGACCCAACACATGCCTCTACTGGCGTTATCCAAAGCAGTCGACGCAAAACCGGATAAACGTTTGCAAAAAATATGTATTTACAGAAATATAGTATTAATATGTAGCCCCCAACTCTCTGATTGAGGGAAGACAAGACTCGATTGGGGAGTAGGAAAAAACATACATGTACCATCAAAAATATATGATGTAGCCCTCGACTCTCTACTCGATGATTGGATCGAGTGGAGAGTAAAGCCGTAGCATCGAAAGTATGCGATGTAGCCCCTGACTCTCTGTTTGATGTGATAATCAAGACAGAGAGTAGAGCTGTATCATAAAAAATACCCGACGTGGCCCTTGACTCTTCGCTCAATAACTAAGTTTGAGTAGAAAGTGGAGCATAAGCGTTGTCGTTAAACAATGTATCTTCCAACTCTCTGGTCAACGTGATAGTTAAATAGAGAGTGAAGTATAAGCATAAAAAATGTAAGATGTAGCCTCCGACTCTCTGTTTGATGTAATAATCAAGACAGAGAGTAGATCATAGGCATCAACTTCCTCTTCTCGACCATATGATCAAAGGCGTCAGCCCCTGAGCACGTGGCTGCAATTTTATCAGGTAGGTGAGCATTAAAAACCCACTCCCGCTTGCGCTCGTTTTCACCGCAACCTTTGATATTATGCGTGAAAATGACACCACACCCCTCTTTGAAGATATTAGACAAATCATAATGCCTTAGCGATGACTCGATTTTCACCAGACGCGCCGCGCGACCAAGGCAGCCTCGTTATCACACCTAGTGTTATAGGATCTTGACAGTTCTGTTTCCACAGCAGGACCCATTTTTATGGCTATAAATAGATACATCCGGGCCCGTTTGTTTTCACCCCGTCTCCTTCCCTTCTCTTTGCACATTGCCCGATAGAAACTCGTAGAGCTTGACACCATAGCCTCCACTCCACCATCATCTCCCGAGCCATGCTCATAAATCAGAGGAGCAGGACCTCTCTCCCCAAGGCCTCTCGCAATGGTTCCACTCGGTATCATCATCGTTTCCTCTGATGAGGAGGAATCGAGTGAAAAGCCTAAGAGGAGAGGGAACAGAATATCCGTCGGAGGTCGTCGACCCTTCACCCGCCACCTCCAGCATTTCCTAGACGCCGACACCACGAAATGACCGGCGTAGGAGTTGGCGATGCGGTCCGCGCAGTAGGGAGATGAAGATGGTGGTGATCTTGACAAGATCATCGACCAAGTCGCCGACAAGGTCTTCAGCGATGGAGCCCCCGAGCCTCCGGTGCTGAAGAAAGTATGATCGTCTTCTCCGTCGACAACCGCCAGTTGCCTTCACATCCTGTGGAGGACCACTCAACATCGTTAGTACCGGTCAACAGCTCTAGCAGGGTTTTCGCCTCGGCCACCTTCCCTGGCCCTTACGCTGGTCGACGACCTATCCCCAGGGCGATCAGCTGTCGCCCCTCAGAGGAATGGAAGAGATTCCTCGACTCGTTTGAGGGCAAGTAGGGGTCCACATACTTCTGAACTCTTGGAGGTGGCGGATCTTCACTATTTGCAAGAGTTAGGCGAATCCTTTCTGTTAACGATATGTAATAGGATAGTCAGTCTGATCAAAATGTAATCGACTTACCTTTGACTTACCTTATCTATGAATGAAATTGTCAGAGTTGGTCGATATTCCACAAGTGCTCGAGTATCTCACCATCTGTAGTAGATAATTGTACTGATCCAGGTCGAGTAACTTTGACTACCATGTAGGGTCATTCCCACTTAGGTGATAAATTATGGCACCTAGCTTGTTTCTGCACCTTTCGTAGAACAAGATCCCCAGTAGTGAGTTTCCTAGGCTGGATTTTCTAACTGTGATATCTACACAACGCTTGTTGATACTTTGTCGCTCGAATGGATGCTCGATAACGATACTCCTCGAGTAAATTGATTTCTTCCGCTCGTAACTGCTCTTTCCCTTCTTCTGAGTAACTTTCCACTCGAGGTGATCCAAATTTCAGTTCAATCGGAAGCACTGCCTCTGCTCTGTAGACTAAAAAGAAAGGAGTTTCACCGGTGGCCCTGTTAGTTGAGGTACAGACCACCCATAGTGCCGAGGGAAGCTCTTTCACCCACCGTTTCAAGTAAGCCTTTAGCCTGTCGAAAACTCAAGTTTTTATATCCTGCAAGACTATACCATTGGCGCGCTCAACCTGACCATTACTTTGAGGGTGAGCTACTGAGGTGAAACAAGTTTTGATGCCATATTCTTCGCAGAATGCAGAAAAGGTACCGCTTTTAAACTGGCTACCGTTGTTTGTAATTATCTAATGCGGAATGCTGTATCGAGTAATTATGCTCCTCATGAACTTCTTAGACACTTCTGCGGTTATCTTTCCCATGGGTTCGGCCTCGATCCACTTGGTGAATGTGTCGATAGCCACAATTAGGAATTTGAAACCACCTTGGGCCCTTGGGAAAGGTCCCAGGATATCAAAGCCCCAGACGGGGAAAGGCTAAGAAAGAGGAATTGTTTGCAGAGGTTATGCTGGTTGAGTGGTCTGCCTTCCAAAAAAATGGCAGCTTTCACACTTTTTAAATAGTTCGGAAGCATCCTGGAGGGCAGTCGACTAATAGAATCCCTAGCGAAAAACTTTCCCGACCATGGTGCAATAAGAAGCATGATTACCACACGCACCTCCATGGATATCAAGCAATATTTTATTGCCCTCTTCCTGAGTGATGTACTTCATCAAAATTTTGTTACTCCCCTTTTGGTAGAGCTTGCCATCTACCAAAGCATATAGTTTGGACTTACAAGCAATTTTCTCTGTAGAAGCATCATCGTCAGGGATGTCTCGACCTTCAAGATAGGCTCGGAATGAGGTCATCTAAGTCAGTTTGTGTTCAAGTAGTGCAGCATCTGTGTCTGCGGGTTCTGCCTCGCTAACTTGACCAGACTGCTGGTCGAGTTGGGAAGCATTCGTTCACCGAACTGTCGGGACAGATAGTTTGAGGAGTTTTTCAACGAAGACTCCTGTAGGTGTTGATGAACGAGAAGAAGTGAGTCTAGCAAGTTCATCCGCACCAGAGTTATCACTCCTTCTGATGTGCGTGACTTCTAGCCCTTCGAGCTTATGCACTTCATTCAGATAAGCTGTCATGTTGTTGTCTAAGCACTGATACTCCTTTTGCACTTGGTTTACTACTAGCTGTGAGTCCCCTTTCACAAGTAGTCGCCTGATTCCAAGCGATATAGCTATGCGGAGCCTGTTTACCAGTCCTTCATATTCTGCAACATTATTTGAAGCTTTAAATTCTAATTAAATGACGTACCTAAGTTTATCGCCCGTTGGAGATTTGAGCACAATGCCAGCCCCCGAGCCTTGAAGTGTGAGCGATCCATCGAAGAAGAGCATCCAATGGTGTTGGGGAACGGTAGGCTACACTAGCCTAAAACAAAAAGTTTCTACCGCATTCACCCAGGAAACTATGCTAGTAGGAGATCATAGATCGTTACCACTCAATGCGTAGTGCAGCGGAAGAAGAGTTGGAGTAGGTCGATCCAACGCCGTGCGCATCAAACTCCTTGAACAGCTTCTCGATCATGTCCGCGACTAGCCCCATGTAGGTGGTCATGCTCCTCGACCAACTCCAAGCAGGTGTTCGTGCTCCTCGACCAGTTCCTCGATCAGCTCCTAATCAGGTCTGTCGTGACCTCGACCAGTTCTGAGTGGTCGTGTCGTGCTATCCAACTAGATCCGAGTGGTCGTGTTGTGCTCTCCAACCAGATCCGAGTGGTCGCGTTGTGCTCCGTGACCAGTCCCGAACACATCACGATCAACTCACCGAGAAGATCAGCACCGCAATAGCAGCAGTGCCTCTATGGTATCCACACGTACTGGGCAGACACTCCGAGCGCCGATGTGCTAGCACCTCGCACGCGGCTAGGGTTTTGGGAGATCGTGTAAAAGGTTGCGGCTAGGGTTCAGAGTGGCTCAACCTCTGCACACCCCCACCCCACGCCTCTCCTTATATAGAGCTCGGTAATGGGCTCCCACGTTGGAAGCCCTTTAGGAATCTAATACCTCATGGATCACAATCCAATCAAACCCATATACGAATCCAATTCGCATGTTTTGTTCCAACCTATTAAGTGTGTGACCCGTTAGGTTTATGTACAAACGGCTATGACTCGGAAACCCTTTCCAAACTGAAATCAATAGCGGTTGCTAGCAGGACATGTTGACTCTTGAGTATACACAAAAGATCATATCGACTGAACCTTGATATACACATGCACCGATCCCTTCACCTCACGATTCCAGTCAAGCTCAAGACGAGATACGTGCCACCCTTGTGATAGCTCGACCATTCACTCGATCAAGTAGTGGATTCATCATGATTAACTCTTTAATCATATTGGCATGGCCATGCACTTTCTCAATCCAACTACCTCGAGGGGCCCAGAGATATCTCTCCTGTTATGAAGGAGGGGCAAATTCCATCTTGATCGCTCACACCTCACGACATGTTTCATGACAAATCCGAAAACTACTTTTATGACTACCCAGTTACGGAATAGCGTTTGGCAGCCCCAAAGTATGTCACTACACATTCTGAGAATCAATGATGATCTCAGGTCTAAGGATCGTACAGGTACACCATTTGAGATAACAACTGATGGCACATCATAATAACAAACCCAGCAGTATCTCAAGGTGGGTCTATCCAATATTATGTTCTTCAACATAAATGTCCATATTATTGACATGGTATCTCTGTACCTATGATCCATGAAATGTTATCATCAATCAATGCATGTGCTGGTCTTATGTATCATCACAATGATATGCGACCAGGGATCGACTAAGAATAATATCATGATATAAACAAAGAATTTCATGAAAAAGTCACATACTTGCCAATCAAAGTAAACGATAGTTATTCTTGGAATAACACATTATTCAGTAGTACATGAACATAGACGTGTGATACAATCATCTCTATTATTGCCTCTAGGGCATATCACCTTCAATCTCCCACTTGCACTAGAGTCAATCATGTAAGTATCTAATACCCATAGCTCTCATGTGCGCCTCATGCTTGGGCCGTAGGAGTGGCTTTGTCAACGGATCAGAACTATTCAAATCTGTGTGCACCTTGCATATCTTCACGTCACCCCGATCTAAAATCTCTCGAATAAGGTGATAGCATCGCAGTATGTGCTTGGACTTCTGATGCGACCCAGGTTCTTTGGCTTGCGCAATGGCTCCACTATTATCACAATAGAGATCCATTGAACTAGAAGCACTAGGCACCACACCTAACTCAGAAACAAACTTTCTGATCCAAATATACTCGGCCTCCGTCGTGGAATCGGCCACCATTTCTTTCTTGGAACTCTTCCAACTCACTGCTCCTCTATTGAGGCAAAACACAAAACCAGATTGCGATCTCGAATCGTTCTTGTCGGTTTGAAAGCTAGCATCGGTGTAACTGTTTACAATGAGCTCCTCCTCACCTTCATAGACTAGGAACATATCCATAGTTCTTCTGAAGTACTTGAGGATATTCTTTACTATTACCCAGTGAGCTTCACCCGGGTATGATTGGTATCTACTCGTAACACTTAGAGCATAGGAGACATCTGGGCGTGTACAAAGTATGGCATACATGATGGACCCAATAGCAGAAGCATACGGGATCACACTCATCCTCTCAAGCTCATCAGTGGTCGAAGGACATTGATTCTTGCTGAGAGTGATGCCATGTGACATTGGCAAGAAACCCATTTTGGAATCCTGCATATTGGACCTTTTCAATACCTTCTCGATGTATGTACTCTGGCTTAATCCGATCAGCCTTCTCGACCTATCTCTATAGATCTTTATGTCCAATATGTATGTTGCCTCTCCTAGATCTTTCATTGAAAAACTCTTTTGCAACGAAGATTTGATAGCATCAAGCATCTTAATATCATTCCTGATCAATAATATGTCATTTACATATAAGACCAGAAACAGAAGTGCTCTCCCACTAGCCTTTTTGTAAACACAAGGCTCTTCTTCATTCTTGATGAAACCAAACCCTTTGATCACTTCATCAAAACAAAGATTCTAACTCCGAGAAGCGCTTGCTTCATCCCAAAGATGAACTTTTGCAGCTTGCATATCTTCCTAGCATTTTTTGGATCGACAAAACCTTCAGGCTGTGTCATGTACACATCCTCACTTAGGTTTTCAATAAGGAAAGCCATTTTGACATCCATCTGCCATATCTCATAGTCATAATATGTAGCAATTGCTAGGATGATCCTGATAGACTTTAGCATTGCGACAGGCGAAAATATTTCATCATAATCAACACCTTGAATTTGTCTGAAACCTTTTGCCACCAATTGTGCCTTATAGATGTGAACATTTCAGTCAACGTCTATTTTTTTCTTAAAAATCCATTTGCACTCAACTGCTTTAACACCATCGGGTGGATCAACCAAGTTCCAAACTTGATTATCGTGCATGGATTCTATCTCGGATCTCATGGCTCCAAGCCATCTCTCTAAGTTCGGTCCCACCACTGCTTCCGAGTAGGTCTTAGGTTCATTATTGTCCAACAGCAATATATCGTGCTGCTATGTGGTTAGGAACATAAACCTCTCAGGTGCACGACTGATCCTTTCTGACCGTCGTGGGGCTGGTGTCTCCACAACATGTTTTGTAACATCCAATTGTGGTTTAGTAGGAGCTGAAACACTCTCTGATGGTTCCTGAATCTATTCGAGTTGCACCGTGCTCCCACTGATGTTCCTTGAGAGAAACTCTTTCTCCAGAAAAACACCATTTTGGACAACAAACACTTTGTCTTCTTCCTGGTTATAAAAGTAATATCCTTTGGTTTCCCTAGGATACCTCACAAAGAAGCATTTATCTGATTTGGGAGTGAGCTTATTTGACATCAAACATTTTACATAGGCCTCACAACCCCAGATCCTAAGGAAAGACAACCCGGGACGCTTCCCGGTCCATATCTCATATGGTGTCTTCTCTATAACTTTAGATGGAACCCTATTTAAAGTGAATGCAACAGTTTCTAGAGCATATCCCCAGAAGGATAATGGAAGATCAGATTGGCTCATCATAGACTGGACCATGTCCAACAAAGTCCGGTTCCTCCGTTCGGACACTCCATTCCATTGAGGCATCCTTGGTGGAGTCAACTGTGGAACAATTCCACATTGCTTTAGATGATCACCAAACTCATGGCTCAAATATTCACCTCCACGGTCAGATCGCAGAAATTTAATTGTCTTGGCATGTTGATTTTGTGCTTCATTCTGAAACTCCTTGAACTTTTCAAAGGACTCAAGACTTGTACCTCATTAGGTAGATGTAACCATATCTACTAAAGTCATCGGTAAAAGTAATGAAGTAATGAAAACCACCTCTAGCGATAGAGCTCATTGGTCCACATACATCAGTATGTACAAGGGCCAACAACTCACTCGACCTCTCTCCTTGACAGGTGAAAGGCGCCTTAGTCATCTTGCCAAGTAAACAAAATTTGCATATATCAAATGATTCGAAATCAAATGTATCAAGAAGACCATTTTTATGGAACTTCTGCATGCGTTTCTCATTTATATGACCTAAGCGACAATGCCAAATAAAAGTGGGATTCAAATCATTAAGCCAACGATTCTTCGTATTAATATTATAGACAGGGACATCCTCAAGATCTAGAATATATAATCCATTCACCAATGGACAATTACCATAGAGCATACCATTCAAATAAATCGAACAACACTTGTTCTTTATTATGAAATCATATCAATATTCTTCCAAACATGAAGAAGAGATAATGTTCTTGCCCAAGGCAGGAATGTATTAACAATTATTTAATTCCAAAACTAATCCTAAGGGTAGCGATAAGGAATAAACACCGACGGCCAACGCAGCAACTTTTGCACCATTGCCGACACGAGCATCCATCTCGCCTCTCGCACACTTCCTAGTCCTTTTCAGCCCCTGCAACAATTTGCAAGTATGAATCATCGATCCGGTATCAAATACCCATGAATCATTAGGACGAGTAGCAAGATTAATTTCAATAACATTTATACCAGAAGTGGAAGTCTTACTTCCCTTCTTCTTCTTGAGTTCTTCCAAGTATAGCTTGTAGTTCCTTCGCCAATGGCCAGGCTTATGGCAGTGGTGGCAAGCATCAGAAGCAGCAGGGCCAGCCTTGGACTTTCCAACAGGTTTAGGCTTTGAGCTCAAGATCTTATCTGACGCTTTAGCCTTGGCCTTGCGCTTTCTCTTCTTGCTATCCTTCTGCACCATCATCACATGACTAGAGCTTTTCTTAATGCTTTCCTCAGCAGTCTTAAGCATCCCATGCAATTCAGCCATGCTCTTCTCCATGCTATTCAAATGAAAATTCAAAATGAACGGCTTGAAGTTCACAGGGAGCGACTGGAGAATCACATCTGTAGTCAACTCAGGACTAAGGGGAAAACCAAGTTTTTTCAAGCTCTCAATGTAACCAATCATCATGATCACATGAGGACTGACTGGACTGCCTTCTGTCAACCTGCACGCAAACAAGGACTTGGAGGTGTTGAACCTCTCGTCCTAGCTTGGTTCTCAAACATTTATAAACAACACCCAATCGATTCTCCACTCACACATCTCCTGACCTCGAATTGAAATGAGACAATGGCATATCCTCATCCACTCGATGGACCTATTGATCCAACACCTCCACACCCCCATTTAGATGTCTATGCTAGAGATTTTTACGGAAACCACAATGCTCTTCTTTGCTCGTTTTGGCCGTCATGTCGACATGGAGATGATGTTGTAGTCCAAGTTTATGAGCATTTCAGTGACGCAAGCTGTCGATTCTTCTGTTGTCCACATTTCAGAGTACGAACAAATAATACTCACTTTCTTTGCGATTTTATCAACACCATTTACTTATCTCTTCTATCACTTTTTCCAGATGGATGATTGTGGTTTTCAGTACTGGATTGACCCACAGATAGAACCACACATTCAAGAATACATCCGTCACCTGCACGTCGTCATCGAGGAACTACAGGAACAATTGCGCCAAGAGAGAGCCAGGAACGTCAGAAGATGCTATATCCCACCTCGCATGGCGGGTCGGAGGAACAACTGGGAGTAATATCGATGTGTTCTAGCGGTCGACCGAGGATTTGATTTGGTATTTGACATGTACTATTTTTCATTCCCTAAATGTGTTAATCCCATTATGTACACAGGAGTACCCAGGATTTGCTTATCACATAACGCTTTCCATATGTACTGTAGGAGTAATGCTTTTTACATGTTGGAAAGAATTGTGTTTGGACGGTGTGTAATGGTTGACAATGTTCTAAAGCCTGTTTTCGATCGTGCACCAGTAAGGAAAAACAACATAGTACGTTAATATAAGACACTATGATAGTGGTGTTTTGGAAAAGAGAGATGTTATTATAGTGCATGCATTGGATGCCTTCCTGCAGTGAGCAGTCACTAGACTCTGAGTAGTTGGCAGCGTGCGATCACAACGCTCTGAAAAGGTGGCAGCGTGCGGTCACATAGCTCTGAAAAGGTGGTAGCGTACGGTCATATTGCTCTGAAAATGTGTCAGCAAGGGGTCGCACCTCCCTGCAAAGGTTGCAGAGAGAGATGAAGTCACTTTGAAACGCTAGTAGCGTGCGGTCACATGGGATTAAGAAATGCATTAATGACATGGCAAGTAGTAACGTCTGAACATGTAATACATAGAAAGTAGACATGTTTGAATATGTAGAACTAGACGTGTCATACATGCTCTTCATCATGTAGCTCACGAAGGCATAGCGTCGGAGGGAGATAGGAAAATAGAGTAGATGATTAGTTTGCGAATCAAAGATGCATCATGAAACAAACATCTAAGTTACAAAAGCCAACATAAAATCCTACTGATGTCTCCCCCGCTACCGACGGCTGTTCCCACCATCATGGTCCCGTCGCCGCTGCTACTGGTTTGCCCTCCGGTAGAACAATCTGACTGGTAGGCCTCGTGGAGATCATGGGTGTCGAGACCTCCACCTGGGTCTCCTGCGTCGGTAGTGGAGCACCAAATAAGTCCCTGATGATGTCATATTCTGGGTCTGACCCAGGCTCATCGTCCTGACTCAGGTATGATGACTGCGATGTTGCCGCCGGCGTCCATGCATGATCACTCGAGGGGCCTGCGAACGGATGAATTTATTAGATACAGTAAATGTGAAAATGAATGTATTAGTAAAAATGCAATGTTGTACTTGTATGGTACGCAGGGGCAGCTGTAGACGGCTAAGGTGCAAACGGTGAAGATGCAGATGCAGATGTCCCAGCTTCATTACCATAGTAACCTGCGGATGGATGATTATATTAGATATATTATTGAATAAATTGAATGCGGTAGTATATTGGCGCCCCTTACCTGAGAAGCCTGCGAATGGTGAAGGTGTCGGTGCTGGCCATGGTGTAGGTGTCTGCGCCGTTAAGTGTGTAAATACACCTAACATATTTTTTAAAATAAATACATCAGTAAGAAAAGAATATCTCTAATCGATGTACGTATGAATAATGTGTACCTATTGTTACCGGCCCTGGAGGTTGTGGTCCAGGTCCAAGTGGCGGTGTGGATGCTGGTCCCAGTGGAAGACGTTGCACATCAGACCTTCTGGACAACTCTGTGTTGACCCCACTGGACCTGGAAGGGGCATGGCGATGTCTGCGGTGGATAAGCATGAGGTAAGCTTCAGGGCCCGCGCGGTCTTATCGAAAACCCGCTTGATAAATCCCACTACATCCGCTGCACTAAGCTGCATCCCTTGCTTGAGGCGTCCCATGGCTCCAGCCGCGTCTCTATGGACATCATGTATGATATCGTACTGTTGAAACAAACGTGAAACGGGGTTTTCAGTATATAGTGGTTCATATGGGATTATATGTTAACAAAAATGATAAGTTACTTAAACATACTGCAAAAGCAGCATCCTCATCCCAATGGCATGGGTAGGCCTCCGTAGTCGAAGCGACGTGCGTCCGGATAGTATCTGGGGTGTAGGTGGCCCGTGTATGTGTACATGGGACGTACCACCTCAGGTACTCCTCGTAGGCCGGGTCGGCGAAAGGACGAGGCTCCTTGACGACATCCTCAAGGGCATGGGCCCATGCTGAGACGTATGGTGCTAAGCGATCTGCCCAGAGGTTGCCACCCAGTTGGCCCTTACGTGAATACCTGCATGTCAACCACGTTAGATAGACTATAAATGATATGGATTATATATTTAAGTTACTTACCTGTGAACGTGGGGTTGAACGGTGTGAAAGTTGATCGGGGGGAATGCTTGGAAACGTCCGAACTGCCTCATCACGCGGTGGGGTAAGTACTCCTAGACATGGTCGCACAAAGGATAAAGACCAAAAGGCGTACGGCCATGTATCTTCGACTATTTGTAGGGGTCCACACCACATCCTCTGGACGCAGACGGTCGAACTGTACCCTAAAAAGCTTGTACGCGCTGTGGGCCTACTCATGCGCCCCGTGCGGCTGTGGAGAAAAATAGTATTAAGCCTGACTAAACATAGTAGACAAGCAGAGCTATGTTTCCTACGTACCCGACAGCGACACCACATCGAGCCCATGGTGGGCCCGTCCTCCTTAGGGTACGGGGACTGATCCACAATGGGCCGACCGATGGCGAACCTCTCGTATGACCACAACTGTAGCAGGAGCGGACACCCAGCAAATGTTGCTAGTGGCTCCTTTGTGCATGCGTCACACAAGGCCCGATACGTCGCCGCTAGGATAGCGAAGGCCCAGCTGAACTGGGGGACATCATCGGGCTCTGCATCTATGATCCACCTCGCGAACGGAAGAAGGTTCCTCAACACCAGGTGGCCTTGGCCGCTGGTGAACATAACCCAGCCGAACAACCAAAGCGGGTAAGCCACCAAGTGCCTCGCGACCGAGTACGGATCTGCGTCAGGGTGGATGTATGCAGGCTTGAAGTAATGTAAATAATGATGAGTAAAATGTCTTGGAAAGCGTACAATAAATGTGAAGGTAAATTGCAAGGTACCTGGAACTGGAGGATCCACTTCTTCGTGGGCCCACGCGGATCCAACAGGAACTCAGGCACGTAGTGGGGTGCGTCGTCCTTCCGCTGAACAGCGTTGAACCACACGAGCATGACGTTGATCCAGTCTGTACCCACGTCGACGACTCCAACGGTGGCTCCGGCGCAAGGTAAGCCTAACAGGTAGGCTACGTCCTGCAACATCGAAGCCATCTCGCTATAGGGGAGGTGGAAAGTGTGGGTCTCAGGCCTCCAACGGTCGGCTAGTGCAGTGATCAGTGATCGGTTGAAATAGAATCGCCTCGCGGCTGCCTCAAGGTTCTCTGTCACTTAGGCCTCCACCAAACGACACAGCAGTAGAGTCCAGTTGCTGCCAATCTGTATCATTTGGAATATTAAGTGAATTGAGAACATGCAATGAATAAATAATCTGGACTATACGCAGGTAACTCTCGACATACCGATGATTCCAACGATCATCGATCGTAAGTAGCTCCCTGGGGCCATGAGGTTGCAGAACTCCTAACTCAGTCTGGTCAATGGCAGATGAGAAGTTGCGGTGCTTCTTGTCCACTGTAGGGTGTGCCATTTCTGCATTCAAAACAAAATTAAATAGTTTATACTATACATATACACACAATTACATGAATATAACATACAGCTACACACAGTTACATGAACATATTACATATACATACAGTTACGTGAACAGCGTATGTCATCCAGGAACACACAGTTAAATGAACATATTACAACATATAGGAACCCCAAATCAAATACAAATGTAAGGTCCAACTACCCCGAACATAGGTTAGGCGAAAACCTCACAAATAGAACATCCAGATACGATAAACACATTCACACTTGATGGCCGTCGCGACCCCATCTACATACCAGGTGCATTTTTTGGACATTTCTTGTACATGTGACCAGTTTCATCACACTTGCTGCATCACCGCACCCTTGGACCCGCCTCGGATTCATCCATATCATTCCGATTCTGCCGAGTTTGTCGACGTCTCGGTGTGTACTTCATCTTCTCAAAGTCTGGCCCGTACATTCGCGAGGGACCTGACTCGTTTGTGAATGTATCAACAATGTCGTAGCCATAAAGCTCATGGTTCTATGTGCTTAGTATTACATCCTTCATAAAGTAGCGGGAAACATATTGTCGGGGTAGCATATTGGACTCCCCACATGCATCTATGACGTGTGTGCACAACCTGTGTAGCAATTGTGGCTTCTGGCACGAACAGCTGCATGTTCCATTCCTAAGCATACACTCTTGCACATGGCACTCATGTCTGCCACCCCTACAACCCTTATCCCGGCACAAGACAGTGAACTTGTGCTCCGCAGTTCCCTCCTGATTTGCGCGGTGCATATGTGCCTTCTTTGTGGCCTTCTCCATGATGTGACATAGCATCGATCCATACAGCATATTGTTATCTGCCATTGCCTTCAAAGCAGCTGCGTAGCGAAATCAATGAAATATCTGCAAGTTCCATGCATAATACCTTCAACAATTCTAACAAGAGGGAGGGACCTCATACCCCGCATAACCCAGTTATAGACCTCAGCAAGATTAGTTATCATTATCCCATACCTTGCCCCTCCAGTGTCATATATCAAGGCCCACTTCTCTCTTGGCTCATTTTGTATCCACAGTGAGAAGTTCCTAACAGATGACCTTGACCTCCTTACTATCTGAGGAGTATCTGTTAGGATGGGTCCAAGAGCAACTGGCTCATCTCTAGTGTCTGCTACCTCAACTGACTGCTTCATGGTTAGTTCATCTAGCCTTGCCCATAGTAGGTTGAACTTTCTCTGTTGGTTTTGGTTGTACAGTTTCTTAAAAAGATTCATCACCTGTTTGTTTTTGAATTGTCTATAAAAGTTTGCACACATATGTCTCATGGACTACCTGCTCTTCAAGTTGGGCTATTTTGCTATTACACACCATCGAACACTATTGTATTGCATATCCAGCAAAGCCTACAACAGCCCTGAATGTTTATCATGAATCAAGCATACATCAGGTCGGTCCAGAACAATAGCATGCTTCACCCGCTCAAGGAACCAATATTAGCTATCCCTGTTCTCGTTCTCCATAAAGGCAAATCCCAGTGGCATGACTTGGTTGTTCCCGTCTACCTCAATTGCAGACAGTATCTGTCATTTATACTTCTCAGTGAGGAACGTTCCGTCCAAGCAAATGATGGGTCGACAGAGCCTAAATGTTTTGATGCTTGCTGCAAATGCAAAGAAAGCACGCTGCAGTACTCGAGGGGAAGGGTTCCTCACATCACTCAAGGGGTAATGTTTGATGTCAAAGTAACTTTCAGGATTTCTCGCACATATTGTGACTAGTTAACGTGGTAAGTTGTCATATGATGCTTCGTATGTCCCAAACCTTATCTCAATAGCCTTTTGTTTCGCCCTCCATGCCTTGGCGTAGCTTATTGTGTAGTAGAACCTTTCCTCAATAGCACGGATTATTGATTGTGGCTCATATTTTAGATTGTTCACAATTTCTCCGTACATCACATTGGCAACAAAAGCAGATAACAGGTTCCGATGGGAGAATTCTATTTTCTCAATGTGACAGTTATGCTCCCTAATTATTGAGCACTTCCAGTGGTCAACCCACTTCCCCCGGAATGCGTGCATTTACCACGGACAATCAGGCACCAAACACTTGATGTCGTACTCCTTTTTTCTTGACTTCACGACCTTGAACTGCCTCAGAAGAGACAACGACCAGTATTTCACTGCATCAATAACAACCTCCTTACTAGGGTACATAGCACTATGGGACACCTCGTTCTCATGATATTCTCATGGTGTCTGATGAACATCACTGACCACTAGCTGCGAAAAATTATGATTCCTCCACTCTGCAAGAACATGAGCACTTTCCTCCTCGTCGGATGAATCCTCATCGGCAATAGCTTCCTCAAGCTTATGATCCTCCCTCTCCATCTCTTTAATTATGCTAGAGATGTGCTCCCCTCATCGGCCACACCTCTCGGTTGCATCGCCTGCACATCCCCAACGTCCTTCTCATCCCCCATAGTTGCCTTGTCTGCTTCATCCACCACTGCCTAACTTGTTCCTACTAATGCTTCCCCGACATTTATCTCTGTTGGATCCTTCTGGTACGCTTCAGCTAGCAGCACAAGAGGGAGACCATATTCACATGCTATATCTACGTACTGCCTCCAGGTAGTTATCGCATTAATCGGGATGAGCTCCCCGATGTACCCCTCAATAGCACGGCTAACCACAGCTCTCAGCTTAAACTCATAGTGCTGGGGATCCAGTTGAAAATGACGCATCAGCCACTTGCACACACCCATTATTGTCCTCTCATTGGCTCTACTAAGTCCCTTCATGACATGCTAAAATCCAGAGAGATCTACACCGCTAGGACCATAACCAATCTGACATTCACCATAATATATCTGAAAATATAGCTTATCCGACATACCTGGAAACATCCAAAAATATATCCAACATTAATACCAAAATCCTATACTTATGATTATCGAAACTCTTACAAAATTACCGGAACCGATAATCATCTAGCAATACATTTAGTTCACTACAATCAATATTGCTCCTAAGCAAACTAACCAATTTAAACTAATTAAACCCCCGTATACTTAATAAAATCCCAAATTATCTATAATTATTACCTACATCACTATTTTGTAAAGTCTATGTAATCAAAACTACCGTACTCTAAATACAGCTATATATCTTATGGTTATCCTACTATGTTCAAATAGATCTTTACAATAAATTACAAAAGATAGAAAATCCTCATTTCTTGATTACCGTGGTAAACCCTAGGTCTCATCTAATGTAACTACAATTTTATCGCTAAACCCTAGATTTAGTGGCATTTTAACTACTAATAAAAACAAAAGTCTAGAAAAATTTACCAAAAACCGAGATCCAAAACGTCCGCAAATCAAAAACAGTAGGACTTCGCCACGCTACCATCCTCTCCTCTCCTCCCCTCTCTTTCTTTTTTTCTAGAATAAAATAATAATTTCGGCTGAATTTCAACCCTTTTATAGGGGCTAACCCGGAGGGGTCTGCACGGACAGGGACTAACCGCCCCCTCAAAGAGCAGTAAGGGGCGGTACGCTGGGGGTGGGCCCTAACCACCCCATGAGAGGGCGGTAAGGGCCATGTGGCGCTGGCCGTGCTATTGTGGTACTCTTACCACTCTCTGAAAGGATTGCAGCCCTTTCAGAAGACGGTAGGCGTCTATTACTATAAATATTTTTAGCCGAGGTATATTTTTGTTAATATTTAGGCTAGAAAATAAAAAAATAAAAAAATCGAGTTTCCTTGGGCGGTTTGGTCACGCATTGACTTCCTGAGCTAGCCCGGATTCAAACACCGAGCCCCGTGGTGCATGGGCGCAAAGCAGCGTGAAAGGGGGAGCTAAAGGTGCTCCCGGGCACACGCTAGAGCGGGGCACGAGGTGTTGATGTGGGGCGTCGCTTCGACTGGAAGCCAGTGATGGCTATTTTGAGCATGGTCTGGAGGTGGGAGACGATGAGCAATTTGTACAATTCTCTTATAACCATGTGGGTTCACTCATTGAATTATACATGAGCCAACAACCTAGCTAGGTGATTGAGCAATCTGATCCTGAGTATGGAAATTGAGTTGTAGACATAGCAGTGTAAAACAATTTAATAGTGATATTTTAAATACTTGGTTCACAACATTCTAAACTTCTGACTACATTGCACTAAATTACACTTTAGTGCATAATAGGTTATTATACAAGGACTAAAAATTTGTGTTCTTCGAATGACTGTGCAATGAACCATAGATATACGGACAGATAATACTATACACTAAATTATAACACGTCTAGTCACTAATTTGTGCAGAGTCGCAGACCACCTTACTAGTCATGGTAATATTTTTGCATACCCATTCTAGTCCATTTTCCCATTTACCAAAAAATGATGAGCTCAACACTAGCCAGCATGCTAATATTCTGCGTGAACATGCAGCATGCGAGAGATAGCATATATCATATTCGGAAAGAGAGAGATAGAGAGAGAAAGCATATATCCTATTCGGAAAAGAGAGAAGAGATAAGATAGAGGAAGCATATATCCTATTAGGAAAGGAGAGAAGAGACAGAGAGAAAGCATGTATCTCATGGAAAGAACGAAAAAAATCGGAGAAGGCAGTATCGAATATCTAACTATAGGATATATGTGTATAAGGAGTATATCACGTATGGATGAGGTATGTGTAACACCTGTTAAAGTTTCGGATATCACGGAACCGAATCAGCGGTACCTGATACATCCAAAATCAAGAAAGTATATATCAGCATGGTTTTGATTGGTTACCTAACGATCAATAACCAACTCAGATTTATCTGCTTAGACGACAAAAAGGACTACTTCCTATCGGCTACGACTGGATAGGAGTCGGAACCCCCTATATAAGGCAAAAAGGATGGGGGAAGGAGGGAGCGAACTCGAGGCAGATATCAAGACCCTAGCAGAGAAGATGTTCGGCGACTTTAGTTCTAGTTTAGGCTAGATTAGATCTGTTCTCTGTAATAGTTTTAGCCACAATACTTGAACTCAAGATCATCAATATACAAACACAACACCCCCACAGGACGTAAGATATTACTCTATTAGAAGGCTCGAACCTGTATACATCGATTGTCCCGTTTCACGATTAATCCTGCTTTCAAAAGTATCTAGTCAATTTATAGATATATTATCAAAAACTAATCTTCAACCGACACCATTTATGCCATCCTCTCTCTAAGTTCCTAAATATCATTATTGATTCATCCAAACTATTATTCATACTGCGCTGATAGCCACAAGCCAGCTTGGAGTAGTACTAAGTTTAGACGGGAAATATCAATATAAATACTGGCAAAGCATTGCCCGCGCACACACAGGGAGGGGGGGGGGGAAGAGAATGGAGGCGGCCCATACAGTCTTAAGCAATGCTGGGCAGCAGTTGGGTAAGGAGTATCGACTACTCCGCGGCGTCGGCGGCGAGGTCGCTAAGCTACGGGAAGATCTGGCCACCATGAACGCCCTCCTCCGCATGCAGTCCGAGGCCGAGGACGACGGCGCCGTGGACCACTTCGTCCGGGAGTGGATGAAGCAGTTGCGCGAGCTCGCCTACGATACCGAGGACAGCGTTGACTTATACAAGCTCCGCATCAAGTCCAGGCCGAACGACGGCGTGCGCGCCTGGTTGGAACACCTGCTTGGGACGCTCTCTCGGCGCCGTCGCCTCGCCTCTGAAATCAGCGCCCTCCGCGCTCGCGCCAACGACATCAAAGTGCGCCACGAGTGGTACGGCGTCAACCGCGACGCGCTGCGCTTCTCCCCTTATTTATATACCCCTCCGGCTCCGGTGCTGGCGGCGTCCGCGTCTGCGTATGCTTTCCGCCCAGCCGACTACCCTGCTGCTAACCACCACCAGGTCGTCGGCATCGAGGAACAGGTGGACACCTTGGTCGAAAGGCTGAAGGCGAGGGTCGGCGAAGAGAGCTATCTCAAGGTGTTCTCAATCGTGGGGTTTGGGGGCCTCGGCAAGACTACGCTGGCCATAGAGGTGTGCCGGCGGCTGGAGGCGGAGTTCCCGTACCAGGCGATGGTGTCGGTGTCTCAAGCGTTCGAGCCCGGCAGGGACCTCAAGGCGCTGCTCAAGCGCGTGCTTCAGCAGGTCGCCAAGCCCAAAACAGAGAATGAGAGAGGCATCAAGGAAGAGTGGGCCCTGGGAGAAATCGACGGCCTGGATGACCAACATCTGGCCGACCAGCTCAAGGAGATTATCGAGGACAAAAGGTACGTACAACTAGTTACAAATTGGCACACACATAATTAGTTTCTGCACGTCCGGAATCCTTCCATGCTACTACAAAAACTACCAGCTATAGTTTCCAAATAATTCTTAACTTGCAGCGGCAAATTTAGTTTGGAATTTGCACATATATTCGAGAATCATTGTAAATGTTTAGTACACAATTACTCTATCGAGTCTTAAAAACTGTCACTTTGGTGTGTGTAGTGAAACTTTTAAATTATAGGTAGTGGTATATACCTTTTTCAATTTTAAGATTGAACTTGTGAAAAGATATATGTAGATAACTGCTACAGAAATATCAATAGACAACCATCTATCACTGTCAGTTTATAAAAAACCAACAGTGACAAAGTATCAGTATCGGTTTTTAAAGCGAACCGACCCCATTCGACAAGAACTAATAGTGATAATCAATTATCACAATAATTTTTTAAACAAAAACCGATAGTGATACTATCATTATTGATTTTTTAAAAAAAAACATAAACGATAATAGCCAGTATTACTGTTGGCTCCAATAAAAAACTATCACTAATAATAGATTATCATTGTAGGTTTCAAGTTTGTAGCTCATTTTAGAAAATTCATAACTTTTTTATATATACAAAGTTAGAAGGATACAATTTGTATAAAAATTGTAGCTCTCGATGAGATCGACAACTTTGTAGTTGATAACCTTTTTATCTGAAGTCATTTAGGTGCCCAAATCAAGTTTACAACCAATTTGACATCTGTAACTTATCGGCCTTAGCTCCTTTCGTCGTGGTTCACTTATAGAAGTACCGACTCCTTTCATCGTGGTTCACTTATAAGAGTACCTTGCACTCCTAAACTACATGAAAAAAGTTAAAACTAGTAATACATGGTCAAATAATCATATATGCAACGCTTAAGTTCTATTAACTGATTAACATGTTGTAGATATGAAATGCATTCATCAAAGCTCTTCTTTGACTTTCATATGGGTCAACTTAGTTGCAAGTTGAACAAAACATGTAACGGTACAAAAATATAGGTTAGTTAATCGGTAAAGTCTAATGGTACTTTTAATATAGTGAATTGATAATATATGCAATGCTTAAGTAGGTTCATGATGAAGCGAGGAAAACAAGTGTCACTTTTGAAGTTTGCAGTGAGATATTTGGAAATTCGTAATGTATTCATACAAAGTTGGATGTAGATAATATATTATATAAAAAGTGTACATCTCGGTGAGATCTACAACTTTGTAGTTGATAACCTTTTCATTTGACTCCATCCACATGTCCAAATACGTGTGGAAAGATTCGAGAAACAAGGCTTAAAAGGAATACATATCCCATTTCAATTAGCAATCTAGGTTACGTGGGTTCGCACAGAGTCAAGAGGTCATGGGTTTGAGTTCTATGAACCATGTGCGTGTGTATTTCACAGGAAAATCGTGTGATTTGTATAGGTGGTGATCCAGGTGCCATTTTTTTTGGATTTTTCAGCATTGGAAAATGGGATTTGGGGATCGATTATCACTGCCGATTCTAATTCAAAACCAACAATGATAATATTATTACTACTGGTTCCAAAACCGACAATGACAATCAGCGAATATCATTGTCGCTTGTTCACTGTTAGTTACAAAACCAGCAGTGATGCCAGTTTAGAACCGATAGTGTCAAACCCCTTTTTTTGGTTCCCTATGCCTCAAGTATTAATCCCTAGAATAGTAGCTGATACGCATAGATAACAACATAATAGTAACATAGTCAAACCAACGATTACAATATCTCCGCAAAGATAAGTCTTACAAATGTTATACATCATATGATTCATTACATCCAAGGCTAACTGGCCAAATTAAAATAGGTCAATGACGAAAGAAATAGATAAGCCTAATGCCTACAAGCAACTCGGTTGTGGACAGTGCCTTAGTCTTCTACTCTTCATCATCATCCTAGGTGAAGTCATAGTCCTGCTCCTCATATGATAGTAAGTAAGGTTGAGTATGAAATGTACTCAGCAAGTCCTAATACTATATCATGGAGTTGATATATGCATAAGGTTATAATTATGGAATAAGGGTTTGAGCACAAAAATGGTTTTGATGCAGTTGATTAGGTGTGGGGCGTAGTTCAAAACATTTGATCAACAAATCCAAGTTTTAAATCAAATTTAAGGGGTTGTGGCCCTCGGGAGGCATACTCATCCCCACAGTGCCCATCTTTTAAGCTGGCCGACACCCAGTCCCAACTAGTTCACGATACCAAGTTGACATTGTCCAAAACATAGACGCCCAACCCACTCACTCACCAACGAATGAGCACACCATGAGTTTAACCATTTTGTCGATAGAACTTTGCATGTCCATAACCATGGACAGGGATATATAAATAGCTTTACACTCTGCAAAGATTGTACACTGTGCCCACATGATATATTCAGCCTCCAACCATTGCAGGGGGTGTAACGAATCATAACGAGAATGCTTCCCTACTCTACTTCACAAGACTTTCACACATGGGAATACAACAAGGGTTGTTGAGCTCCATAAAGTTTATGGCCTCCACCCGGATCTCAAGCCTCACAAAGAGCGCTTAGTCTTCTCCTAGTCCCCACTATAATTAGCCCTCCGAATGATCATCTAGTGAAGTCAAGGTAAGGTGAGGATCAAGCCCTAGCTCATAAACTAGGGACATGTCACTACTACAGAAACACTAATCAGCGACCCTCTATCACTGTCGATTCCTTAAAAATCGACAGTGATAACGTATCACTGTTGGTTCGTGTCAAGAACTGGCAGTGATAGTCCATCCGAAAAGAACCGACAGTGAAAAAACATTATCAGCTAGCACACAAACCGGCACTAATAGTGGAGTTATAAACAAACAGTGATAATGGTTTGCAGCTCGTCTTCAAAAATTCATAAATTTTTCATATGGAGTCAGATAGAGACAACTTTTATATGAAAATTATGGCACTCGACGAGATCTACAACTTTATAGTTGACAACGTTTTCATTTAAAGCCATCTAGATACCCAAATCTGGTCCACAACTATTTTGGCATCCATAACTTATCGAGCTCGACTCCTTTCGTCGTGGTTTACTCATGGTAGTGCCTAGTATTCCTAAACTAGATGAAAAAGTATAAAATTAGTAATGACATGGTGAAGTGATAATATATGTAATACTTAACCACTAAAAAATGATTAACATATTGTATATGCAATGATCTTTTTTGATTTTCATGTGGGCCAGTTCAATTCCAAGTTGAATGAAATATGGAATACAAAAATATAACTGAGGCAAATGATCATCTCTAACGATACTAATTACATAGTGAAATAATAATATATACAAAGCTTAAGTTGGTTAATATTGAAATGATAATACATGCAACACTTAAGTTGGTTAAGTGTTGGTCAACATGTTTTTAGTGAGATATTCGAAAATTTATAAAATATTCGTATGTAGTCGGATGAAAGAAAGATTTATATGAAAATTGTAGCGGTTGACGAGATCTACAACTTTATAGTTGATAACTTTTTAATTTGAAGTCATTTTGAAGCCCAAATAATTGTCAAAAGTTTCAGAGAACAAGGGTCAAAAGGAAAAATATCCTATTGCTCTTAGCAATCAATGATAGGTGAGATGGTAAGGATGTTTCACGCAAAGTGGTCATGGGTTCGACTCCTAAGAACCGCATGCACGCATATTTCGCGTGAAAAATTGCAAACGTAACATAGGGGGCTGGTCTAGGTGGGAAAATATTTTTATTTGGATTTTTTGGCCCCGAAAAACTTGATTCGGGGACTGACTATCACCGCCGGTTGGTGTTATGATCCAGCAGTGATAAGGGGTTTCCGAACCAGCAGCGATACTCGGCGACTATCACTGCCGATTGCGTAGTGCCGGTTCAAAAACCGGTAGTGCTAACAGTTATGAACCGGCACTAAAGGCCTTTTCTGTAGAAGCCTGTGGTTCCACGGGAGTGGCTTAGCACAACGGCACAATAATTCAGCCCTTACGTGGCTGAGGCAAGTATCTTCATTAGCAAGAATACCACAAATTTAGACTTGCCTCCAAAGGCACCCTCCCTAGAGGATCACCTTAGTCACCCCCGTCAAAGAGGTTTTCGTGTTCTTTATCACCAACACCTCACCATTTTAACCCAACATACACCACCAATTACACACCACATTTAACTCATTTGCAAAAACATGATTAAATGATTCTAAGTGTATCATCACTCTCCGAAGAGAGGTCAAGTATCTCCAAAGAGAGCAAAGTAAGAAGTCCTAAGCATAATAGTTTCAAGGAATCATCCAATCATTACTATAAATAATTTTGGACACCTACTAGGGTTTACATGGCATACGGTGAACAATAAATAAGGCATGGTTCATAATCAAGGAAGGTCATAACTATCACAAGCATTTAAATTTAAGAAGATAGCATGCATGTATAAAGTCAAGTTTCAATTGTTATTTATTAGTTTCAAACATGAGTCCAACATGATCAAGGAATTAAGACTTGGCTTCTTCAAATTCTTCCTCTTGGTCCTCCTCCTAAACCAGGTCTTCAGGCTCCTCGTCACCGAACTCCTCTTCTTCTTCTAAAATAGGGATCAATGACAATAAGCGAAAGGACCACTAAGGGTGACATCTATCCTAAAAACTTCAAAGAAAACCAAAATGGACTCCACAATTCACTAAACTAGGATAGATCGATAGATCTTGAATTTAGATGAATATCGGTGAAAGAATAGCCCAAATCGAAATTGAAACGGAGGAGAAACGGCCTTTGAATGATTTGCCGGAAGGTTAAATCCAAAAAAAAAAGATAAGGCAAATTCGTGGCAGATCTTGGATGTGATGCACATGAGGACATCTAGCACAAGATGATGGACTTAGCCATGGCGGTGGCTTCGCCAGTAGAGCGCCGCTGCGGCAACAGAACCACTCCGGAGTTGGCGTGGATGGTGGCGCACTATGAAGACTTGCGCCCATGGTCTCCCAAAGCAAATTGATGCATGCAAACACTTCTACGAGGAATCATGGTGTCGCCGATAGCTATCATGGCCTCAGAGGAGCAGCTTTGGCACATCACGACGAGCAAAGGGGTCCCCGTGCCTGAGGAGTGGCACGTGTTAGCTCTGTAGGGCTCTGCGGCGGCTATGAACGAGAATAGACACCCACGGCTCGATGGTGGTCACAAAGGTGGCTGACAGCGGCCAATGGCGACGGTGGTGCTACGACCGTTCGAAGAAGGTGGAATAAGCGATAGTGCACTCAGCTATAGCACACACGGGCTTTGCGACGTTGTCATGAAGCTAACATGGCATCTCCCTGGTCACAGTGACCACCGCAGGATGGCTGGTGGCTAGGTGTCGGTCAAAAACAAGGGAAAACTAAGTGTGTGTGGTGCGAGGTGTGATGCGAGCCTAGATAGAATGAGTCAAGGCTCTGGAAGGGTATAGGGGAGCTTGGTGGTGCTCACATAGCAGAGAGGGGAGGGGGAAGGAGCTTAGCTGGGGCAGTTGATGAAGAGGAAGAAAATGTTCATGGTGACAACAGCTCGGCTCCGAGGACGAAGTCATGCCTTCGGGCTCTTGTGGTACAAGGAGGGAGACAATGTTCCACGACGATGAAGGAATCATGCCGTAGAAGATATGGTCGAAGAAGCTCCCTTGGCAGTTGTCATCGGAGCTACCGAAGGTGATCATCAGCGTTCGGTGTAGCTCGTCTCCTCCCTCCTCTGCTCCTTGCCAAGCCCAACCGATGACACATCAGACTCAATGCATCGAGGCACACATAAAGAGGAGAGAGGGCTCGAAGCTCATCGAACACAAGGGCCGCTGGAGGCAGTGCTCACTGGAGAAGATGGAGAAAGGAGAA
This sequence comes from Phragmites australis, assembly GCF_958298935.1. Lineage (NCBI taxonomy): Eukaryota > Viridiplantae > Streptophyta > Magnoliopsida > Poales > Poaceae > Phragmites > Phragmites australis. The sequence goes on from NC_084934.1 coordinate 4,737,510, forward strand.
GAAGTTCTGGTGGAGGGTTCTTTGTGCCGGGACTTAGAATGGAGAGAGGAGATTGTGGCGATCCTTTTTATAGGCCGAGGGAGGCTCAGTTGCTCACGGGTTTGGCTGAGATATGGGTGTGGCTGGCGTGGCAAGGTGGTGTGCCTATAGCGTGACACTTGAGTGTGTGGCGCGACAGAGGGCTCAAGCGGGCACATGAAGCTGTCAGGGTACTCATGAGATGACATGGTGCGGTCAGGGCGGTGGCAGAGAGGTGGTAGGCGAGGTAGCGAAGCGGAGCTGTGGCGCAGTCAACAGGACGAGGCATGGCAACATGTGGGAGTGCGTGCGCATGCTTAGATGGCTGTGGCGACCGTTCATCTCGTTGGGCCATCGAGCAGTCACTTGGCACGGTTAAGGTGTGGCAGGTGCGGTCAATGGTGTGGTCAAAAGGATTCTTGAGTGCGCAGTGATGGGACGAGGTGAGGTCATCCTACATGCATACAGTAAGGGCGTCATGCCGTTAAGTGCGGCGGTACAAGCCCGGCTCAGGTTTGAGCAGGGCTCAGCTAAGCGCGCGTGAGCGGGGAGCCCAAGGCGCTCACCTCGCTCTCTTACACTTGGAGAGGAGAGAAAGATGGAGAGAGAAGGAAGCAGTGGGAGGTAGAGGAAGGGAGGCGTAGAGCAGGGCCCACTGATCATTGCGCGGCTCAGTTGGGTTGAGCCATAAGGCCAACGGGAAGCAGGAAATGGATGTGGGCCAACACAGTAACAAGGGTGGGTCGGTGCAGTGGAAAAAGGGCGAGGGAAGAAAGAAGGTCATCATGCCAGTGTTAGGCTGAAAGAGGTGAGAGAATTGTGGCCTGAGGTGGAAAGAAAGAAAAAGGAAAAGAACAAGAGGTAAACGGGATGGGCCGAAAGATTAGAGAAAGATGAATTGAGAGTGGTTGAGCCCAAGATGGATACTAGAATTTGGAATTAATTTGGGGATTGATTTGAGAGGGATTTGGACCAAGTTTGAATTGTGAACTAAGTTCAAATTCAAACCTTCACACAAAAATCCAAGAAAACCAAAACACACATGAGTCAATTTAATGCATGGTGTGAATTTAGGAATTTAGATTTGGAGTGAATTTGAGATAATTTAATTTTGGCTTTACTTATAGAAGTTCTAAATTTTAGTGGAATTTCCTATTCTTCTAAATGAGGGAAACACAGGGTGTTATGGACAGTGATGACTATTTTTGTAGTAGTGTATTCATTTGCAAAGTTTTTTTTTTAATTAAGCGATAGCTCGGTTGGTAGAGACTCCAATTCAAGGGCCATCCATATAGGCTCTAACCGGGGTGCTCACAGGTTGTCTGGGTATCTACCTGAGAACTGGTTTCAGGGAGTTTTTCTCGCCAGCTAGGGTTCGGTACTCCCCTACCTTTAAAACAACGGTAGGGGGCATCTCTCTCCCCGTGGTCTCAAGGTTTTTTATTTAGTATTCTAATTTGCTAGGTTTTATAAATATATTAGAATGGAACTACCAATCAAGGTTGGGTTTTGGACACTGTATTGACGTCCAAAGCAACTTTTTTCATTGTAAAGAGTAGTGTTGGATACTAACTCTAGCCCATTAGGAGGCCTAGAGAGGCGTGTTGGCATTGTCCTCGTTCCTCACTACTGAACTATTATATTAAACAAGGACTCTCCACAAAACATGTGTAAAAGCATTTCTTAAAAAAAGGAACGATAAATCTCAATTAAATGTTTTAAGGGGCTCCAACACCCGAATTTGTAGACATCTGATTTTATTGTGATTGATGATCAAATGTGGTAGCTATTTGAGGTAAGAAAAAATCATGTGTTTTTAGAACCTCCAACACTTGAATTTTTGTTCATACCCACAATTCCAATCAATTTATATTGGAGTTACAGTTAGTTTATATTAGAGTTACAGTCTTCTTTTTTTTGTTGTAATTTTCAAGAAGTGTTGGTGCAAACAAAAATTCGGGTGTTAGAGAACTCAATAAAATCTACATTTTTTCTACTAACAAGTTAGATAAAATATCAGCCATAAAATGCAAGATCTGATGGTTATAGAAATTTGTGTTAGGAAGCCCTGAAACACCCGAGTGACATATAAATGGTATTAAAAACTGTATATATAAACTGTGGGGGAGTGGCCATGTGATGCACACATCCAAAAAAGATACACATCTATAAAGCTGAAAAACCCCATCTCGAATTGCATATGTATTATTCTTGTTATTGTTTTATGTTTGATCTACGGCAACAGCACGACAATTACTCAGAATCGCTAATACTATACAGAACGGTCTAGAGTATATTTTTCTTCAACTCTTAGATATGGTTCATAATTTTTTTTTAAGATAATGGAAGTACAACTGAGCGTAACTTAGTTGTTTGAGAGTGTGGATATACGTCTAGATCATCTAAGTTTAAGTTCTCTTCGACGTGAATTTGAGTGCATATTTTTTTTAAAAATTAGATGTGTGCATCTTAAACGTCTAACTTCTTTGTTAGTGCAGAGGCCAGAAGTTATACTTCTATTATATAAAAAATATACGGTTCATAATTAAAGATATGCTTCGTGGAAGCTATTAGCAAGAGGGGTCACAGCTATCGATGATGTTGGAACAAATTTGTAAAAATACTATATTATTGGAGTGTTTCTCGTGGCAGTTCCATTTTAGATGATATCATTTTCGCATAATTTATCTAAACAATCTTTTACGTACTTGTGGTAAAAATGTTTAAACTATTTCTGAATAACCTCATATTTTGGACATATATATAACTATAGCATGCATACATATGACTAAACTGCAGGTACCTCATTGTGATCGACGATGTACCGACAACACAAGCATGGGACGCAATCCAATATGTGTTGCCAGAGAACAATTGTGGCAGCAGAATCATCGTGACCACTCGGATAGAAATGGTGGCCAAATCATGCAGTCCTGCCAGTGTTAGTGGACACTACATCCATCAAATGGAGCCCCTCAAGTTGGAAGATTCTACGAAGTTGTTCCTCAGCAGAGCATTTGGCTCCGTGGATACCTCTTACCCTAAGGAGCTTGAAGGTGTAATGGGCAATATTTTGAAAAAATGTGGTGGGCTTCCATTGGCCATTGTTAGCATTGCGAGCATTTTGGCGGGCCATAGATCATCGAAAAGCAAAGATAAGTGGGATACAGTATGCAAATCAATTGGTTCTCAGATGGAGAGCAACCCTACCCTTATGTGGATGAGGCACATAATCACACTCAGCTACAACCACCTGCCTCATGAGCTCAAGGGTTTCATGATGTACCTTAGTATCTTCCCGGAGGATTATGAGATCAGAAAGGATCGACTCTTGAGAAGATGGATCGCCGAAGGGTTGGTTCTGGAGAAGCGAGGGATGACCCTAATGGAGGTTGCAGAATCCTACTTTGATGAGCTAGTGAGCAGGAACATGGTTGAACCACATTTCGGCTATAATGATATGGTGGAGTCGTGTCGGGTGCACCTCATGCTTCTTGATGTCATGGTGTCCAAGTCGCTGGAGTCTAACTTCGTCAACCTACTAGGAGGGCAATATGCAGCCATGTCATATGACAGGATCCGTCGCCTCTCCATCCAGGGGGATGACGACAGGAGGCCCCAGGGTGCAGACCGGCACAAGAAGAAGATGGCTGGACATGGCATTGAAGGAATGGATGTGGAGCATGTTCGATCATTGAGCATGTTTCAGCTCCAGACGAACAAGCTACTCGATCATCTATACAAGTTCTCACTCCTGAGGGTACTTGACCTGGAAGATTGTGAGGGCCTAACAAACCATCATATGAGATATGTTTGCAGGTTGTACCTACTCAGGTTCTTGAGCGTGAAGGGTACAAATATCAGCAAGATGCCTCGTCAAGTTGGAAACCTAGAGCACTTGCAGACTCTTGATGCAAGGCTCACATGCCTTGATGGGCTACCTGAAACTATGACCAACTTGGAGAAACTTGAGCGCATAGAGTTCAAACACAAGAAACGATGGGACGTTATGTGGAATCTGCCCCGGGGGCTCAGCAAGATGAAGGCACTACGCGAGGTCGGTTTTGCATTACTCAGAAATGATGTCCAAGTTGTCCAAGAACTGGGTGAACTAAAACAACTTCAATATATTGGTATGTCCATTGAAGACTGCCAGGATAATGCCGCGGTTCTCCAACAGCTTGGCCTCTCCTTGAGTAAGATGTACTCCCTCCGGAGACTCGGCATATCGAATCGGAATTCAAATGGAAAGATGACCTTTCTCTATAACCTCCCCACGTGGCCACGACTCCTCCGATACCTTAGGATCGAGGGGGTCCTCGATAGTGGGTTGCCTAGCTGGATCGGGTCACTCACATACCTTGTTGAGTTCAGAATCATGCGTGCAAGGCTTGTTGATGACCAACTATTTGGCGTCCTGTGTAAGTTGCCCAACCTGAAGAGCATCTGGATGCAGTGGAAATGCTACAACGACGAAGTCTTAGTTGTGCGCAAAAACCACAGCTTCCCGGTGCTCAGCAACCTGAAAGTGACCGCAGAAATGCCCAAAGTTCTTCGATTTGAACAAGGATCCATGGCACAGCTTGAGACACTTGAAATGAAATTCAAAAATGCGCAGCGGAGCATTGTCGGCATCGAGCACTTGGCCAAGCTGAAAGAGGTACGTCTCTCAGGTAACAAGGACAACCCTTCACTACACCGTGCACTGGATCAGCTGAAGGCTGAGAACATGAGGCGCACCCAGCGGTTCCAAGTTGTGGTGAAATACGAGTGATTGCTCAGTTGCTGCTCTCTTTGTTCCAGACATCAAAATTAATTCCCAACTTGTGTTTTTCCTTTCGTCCAATGTACTTCCCAAATCCAATTCCCATTTACTAGTTCGAGTCATGTTGTATACTTACTGTCGGAGATTCCGTTTGAAAATAAAGTATTTGTTTGCGGATACGGCTCCTACTTGTTCAGAGTGAAGGGGTTGTAACACCTGTTCGTGATACTGACAAGGGGAAGCAATAATAAGAGCAAGCACACCAATGAATGTCAAACCAACATTTTTATCAAAACTGGCATTTCTGAAAAAGATCCTCATTGGACATTGGCATTAGCTGATACGATTTTTGGTGAAATTTTTTATAGCATTCATACTTTTCGTAAACAATAAAAAGTGAATCCCAACACACAAGTTTCCTTTTCTCAAAGCTATCAAAATTGTGTGCAATGCTGCCTCCTGAGAAAGAAAAGTATTGTAATGCCAATCGAGGTTGTTGTTCTTCCATGTCTAAGATACAGACAAGTGAAGAAAGGAATGCAGAGAGAAATGTGAGAATACAGTACTCAGGGTTGCCAATATCGGAACCAACAAATACATATTCTTGGAGCTCGAATGTTGTTGCAAATAATTCAAACGTACAACTGAGCATCCACTCGCGTGAGACCCAAAAGGAAAGTGAGAAGCATGCCAAGCAGATCCATGTCTCACTATTTTGATAGGATTACATTTCAAATTGCTTAACCAACTGCTTGTCTACCTCAGCAAGTCCATGTTGAGCTCCTCCTGTTTGTTTCTAATTGAAGTAAGGATTATGCTTACCATTCGCAGGTAACCATCTAGAAAACTTTTGCAAAATCACAAGCAACTCCGAAGTCAAACAAAATAACTTGCCTTGTATCCTCATCGTGTAGAAAATTACTCCAATTTGGATCACCCTGCGATTGCACCGGACCTCAAAAGGCAGTTTGCATCTGAAAGAAGTTTCAGAATTCACCATGTGCTCCAACAATGAAAAAATTGATGGAATTTTTGCGGATGCGCATTATTTATCTAGCAAGCTCTAGCATATTTTTCAACTTAGGAATATAGCAGACAGTATGAGGTGCGATACATGAATTCATAAATCAAAAGACAAACAACTTCACTGAAACTCTCATGGACGCACATCATTTATTTGGCAATTCCAGCTCTAGCATATTTGTTATTAGAATTTAACAGATGATATGAGGAGCAACATAAGCCCGCCTTGGAACATAAATAACTCCATTGTAAGCCCAAGTAGTTGACAACCAACAAAATCGTGGGTTTTCTGGCATAGGAATGCAACGTAACAAATGGGAAGAATTAGGAACTACTATAAACAACCAAAAGTAGACATGGTTCATGACAAAAACGGAGCAGCCGAACACACAGATGGTTGCCACGGCTTTATGACAATATAAAAAAAGACAAGGATTATTAGGATTTAGTTCATGTCTTCATGAATAATGATTCATTACAGTTCTATGTACAAAAGTAAGTAAGTTTGAGCCCAGAAAAGTTTACAACAGAGTTACCGAGATAAGATATCAAAGGAAATTAAGCTTATAATTAATTTGCCTGGATAGAGAAGTTTTACCTGAAGTTGGCTTGACATCAATAGGTGGCATATTAGGTACCACCATTTCAAGCAAAAACACCAAGCTTAATAGTTGAGAATGATCATGTGCTACCCACTCGCACAGGGAGTAATCCATGTGTTGTCTAAAGAGTACATCTGAAGGCTCCTGAAAATACAGTCACCCGTGAGATGATCATATTTCACATCTGCTTCTTCAAGTTTTCCTTGTAAACGTACATCACAGGAATCAAGTTGTCACATAAATAACTAACTGAATATCACCAGGGGTCAAGTAAGAGCTAACTGTATTCCCTACAGAACTCCCAATTCCCATTCTCATGCATTAATGCAACAATAACAGCAGTAAAATAACTGGATCTAGAAAGAACAAATGAGTTCGTCAGTACAAACCACATCTGTTTAAGCCTTCAGAATTTCTCAATAGTACAGTACAAATGCTGTACTTGAGGTGGGAGCACATCATTGCCTTGCACAATGTTTGCAACTATGTGCCACCAGTGTCACAGCACTCAACTTGTGTAGTTATTGCATCGATGGAAGCAGTGGTATGATGTTATTCATCTGCTCTGCATCGTCCTGGAGCTCTTGCTGTCGCATCCTGTTCTGTGCCTCGATCACCGTTTGCTCCTCCTTCCCACAATTCAGAGCACCAACAAATTGTCAAAATTAAATCAAAGCAGCCGAACTCAACAAAACCATGGTTTTGTAGACACAAGCTGTTCTATGCCCTTCTCTTCCTTTGTCTCCACACCAGTTATGTTTAGTTACAAGCTGACAATTTAATTCGAAGAACAGTTATATAATCTTGCTAGCATGCTTTAGGTCTAAGAGACGTTGATGGCAAACAAACTTGATGACACATGTACACCCTAAACATTGACGTGATCAAACACATACAAAAACCAAATAAAGTTAATTACAAACGTTTACGTGATCATACATGAGTGCAAGAACCGATCTGTGATGCCGTAGGCAACTGTACCTGCGTTTAGCTGACCACTGTCTGATGGTAAGGCCACGCTGATGGAGTTTGCAGAGTTGGACCATACTGGGTTGTCCCCTTCATTGCTGAGGTTGCAGATGTTGGGTCCGACCACTGGCTCACGTGCGTGATCACTCCGGATTCGTGACAACGCAAGCGATCAGGCTTCTCGACCACCCGAGCGACCAAAATATGGAGCATGCCAACTCACGACCAGCTTGAGCGACCAGTCGTACGTGCTTGACCACGTCTAGTCTGGCTATCCGCCATGTACGTGTTGCTCTCAATTCGCCGATCGATCAGCAACATCCAGCTACTCCTGAGTCGCGTACTACTCGGTGAGAACAAAGTCGCGTATCTCGACGAGAACAATAGAACAAGGCAAAAACTCTCTGGAGGAAATTTTAGACTCTATTCAACTCGTGACTTGCACGACTCTGTGTCTTGCTTACAAATTAGAGATTACAACTCATATTTATAGCGACCTGCTAACTCCGAATCCTAACACGAATCGTGCCATCCCACGATCTGATTCCGACTTGATCTCTGACTACTTCCGTGCATACCGCACGATCGAACCTTACAAGTTACAACCAGGACTCTAGACTTCAATCGAGTCCCCGAGGCCCACGGTAAGGATTAAGTCCAACATACTCCCCCCTAATCTTGTCGTAGGTCTAGATTACGAACTCCTAATAGATATCGCATGACCACCAACTTCACCACCGGCAATGCCTCCATTAGAGCGTCAGCTTGCTACTCCTCCGTACAGATGAAATCTACCTCAATCTAGCCTTTTTCAACGCACTCACGGATAAAATAAAACTTGGTGTCAATGTGTTTATTGCAGCCATGAAACTCTGGATTCTTCATCAAAGCGATCGTTGATTTGTTATCAACAAATAATTTGACTACTTTGGGCTCTTCTCCTGTCAGTTCCCCCAACCGACTTCTAAGCCACAGTGCTTGGCATGCCGCCGCCGTTGTCGCTATAAACTCAGCTTTGCAGGAAGACAAAGCCATCGTTTTCTGCTTCTGCAAGTTCCATGACACAAGCTATCATTAATGTAGAAAGCCATACCTCCAGTACTCTTTCTATCATCCATGTCATCAGCCAGATCACTATCTGTGTAGCCGGTGATCACCTCTATTTCTCCTCCTCTGGTATACACAATACCATAATGTACGGTGCCCTTCAAAAATACCGAAGAATCTGTTTCACTGCCTTGTGATGCATCACCGCGGGTATCTCCATGAATCTGCTTGCCACTCCGACAGCAAAAGAAAGATGAGGTCTTGTATGGAGTAAATACCTTAGACAACCAATGACGCTCGATACTCAGTTGCATCAACCAGTTGTCCATCTAGATCCTTATGCAGCTGCGCCCTTTGTTCCATGGGGAATTTTGTGGGATTGCAATCCAACATACCTAATTAACCAAGAACCTTCTTCGCATATGCTATTTGCTTGATTGTAATTCACCCATCTTCTTGCGCTACCTCAATCCCGAGATAGTAATTGAGCAATCCGAGATTGGTCATCTCAAACTCACTCATCATCTGTTGCTTGAATCCCATGATCTCCTCTGGACTTTCTCCTGTCACAATGAGATCATCAACATATACTCCAACAATAACTCCATGCCGGCCTATTCCTCTTATGTATACGGCATGATCTTGAGCACACTTCACAAATCCAAGTTGCTTCAAGCTTCTATCAAACCGGATATTCCAGGCTCGTGGCACTTGCCGAAGTCTATACAGCGCCTTGCTGAGTTTGAGCACAAGATGCTCTTTGTTCTCCACTAGAAATCCCTCCTGCTGGGTTACGCATACTTCCTCTTCGAGCTCACCATTTAAGAATGCTGATTTGACATCTAGATGATGAACTTGCCAACTTCGGTTGGCTGCAACTGCAAGGATGATGCGTACGGTGTCCAGCCTAGCCACCGGTGCAAACACTTCTTCGAAATCGATTCCTTGCCACTGCACATAGCCTTTCGCGACAAGCCTTGCCTTGTGCTTAATCACATCTCCATCTGAGTTCTTTTTCAGTTTGTAAACCTATTTAAGCCCAATTGGCTTGTGACCAGCTGGCAATGCTGTGAGAGTCCATGTGTTATTCTTCTCTATGGACTCGATCTCCTTAGCCATAGCGTCCTCCCAGATCTGCTGTCCAGCAGCCTCAAGGTAGCAAGACGGCTCCTCCATCTCTACAAGCATGACCTCTTCTTCCACCCTTAGAGCATCTCTCATGATGTCATCAATGTGCCTGTATCGCACAGGGCCCTCATCTGTGCTGCTGCTCCCGCTCGATAGCGGTGTGGCTTGATCATCCACTGGCAATTCAGGTGCCGGCAACACCATTATATTGGTGGGGGTTGTTGGAGAGGTGATTGTCGTGCGTGCCGCAGCGCGTCTCCTGGTTACTGGCCCTTCCGGTGTCACCTCGCCGGCCAGCGGAGTCGATGAAGGAGCTTGATGATTATTTGCCGCGGGCGTTGGCACACCTGCCAGACCACCCGCAAGTGACATAGTACCACCCATTGGCAGCTCAGTGCTAATCACCTCCTCAACATCGAAATCAGATGGCTCTCCGCCACCTGTTCTTGTACACCAGCTCCACTCCATGCTTTCATTGAATTTAACATCACGACTTACATGAATTTTCCCGCGCCTTGGATCAAAGAGACGATGCGCCTTGCAGCCGTCCTCGACGCCAAGATACACCATCAGCTTGCTTCGGTCGTCGAGCTTCTTCAAAAATAGCGTTGTCACCTTCGTGTGTGCAGTGCAGCCGAACACACAAAGGTGTGCCAAATGTGGCTTCCTTCCGTTCCAAGCCTCAAACGGGGTGCGTTCGTCCAGCGCCTTCGTCGGTAAGCGGTTCAGTAGGAACATCGTGTGTCGCACCGCCTCCCCCAAAAACCTTCCAGGCACGTTCATGCTTTTGAGGAGGGACGTCGCCATCGCCATCACGGTCCTATTCCTCCGCTCTACCACGCTGTTTTGTTGTGGCGTGTATGGCGCGGTGAGGTGCCGTTTGATCCTGGCCTCCTCGCATAACTGGGTGAACTCAGCAGAGAGGAATTCCCCACCGCGATCAGTCCTCAATGTTTGGATGCGTTGCCCACTCGTGTTCTCGGCCTGCAACTTGAACTTTCTGAACATGGAGCAAGCTTGGTCCTTCGACTTGATCACGAACACCCACATCCACCATGAGTAATCATCAATAATTAACATGAAGTAACTGTTACCAACGAGAGTCGAAGGTGTGATTGGCCTGCAAAGGTCAGCATGTAGCAGTTCCAGTGGCTTCTCTGCCCTGAAATTTGCCTCTGCCGGGAATAGCTGCCTCGCCTGCTTTGCCAGCAAACACCCGTGACATAACTCATTCGGGTGTGTGATCGGCGGAACTCTTACCGCCATCCCCTTGTCGACGAGCAGGTTCTAGCAATGAAGTTGACATGTCCAAGCCTCGCATGCCAAAGCCACGCCGAGTCTTGAAGGCTGGCTAAGAGGCACACTAGCGTTGCTTGATGCAGCTCGATCTTGTAGAGGTGATTTAGAGTTTGCATCACCTTCATAAGCAACCGTGCAGGACTATTATCATACACACGTAGATGTTCAGCATCCATGATCACCTTGTGTCCAACTTTGGTAAGTTGTCCAAGGCTGATGATGTTGTTGCACAGTCTTGGAATGTAGTAGACCTCCTGAAACGGCCACTGATCGCCGTTCTTACAGCTGAACACAACATACCCTAAGCCCATGATCTGTACCGTGGAGCCATCCTCGAACTTCACCTTGCTAGTGACACCTTCATCCAGCTCTCTAAACTTCTCTTTGTCACCGGTCATATGATTACTGGCCCCATTGTCCAGGTACCAGACCTCAGAGCTAGAGCCTCCCTCCATTGTGTCGCGCAGTTCCGGCTTCACTTTCTCCTCATTCAACAGCACGGCTCCCCGCTGGTGCTGCTGTTCTTATACTGGCTCTTCTGACACCACGAGTAGCAGGGCCGGCTCGGTGTCGTTAGCACGAGTGAGATGAGTCTCCTCTTCATTCTTCTTCGTTGCCTTGCACTCGTTCGCGTAGTGCCCCATCATGTGGAAGTTGAAGCACTTGATGTGGCTCTTGTTGCGGCGACCGCCGTCCGAGTCGCTCTCCTCATCATTGCGCGACATCCCACTGCGACCACCTCTGCCACGGCCTCTGTCGCGTCCACAACCACCCTGGTCGCAGTTGCTGCTTTCTGCAGCATGGTGGGATTTGCCCTTGTTGCTTGATGAGGAGTTGCCACCATCCTTCTTCTGTCACACCTGCCACTCGGCCTGAGTGAACAGAAGCTGGCTATCGCCGATGCTATTACCACCGGATGCATGCGGGCGAGTATGTTCTTCAAACACCTTAAGCCGCCCCACGACTTCCTCGAACGACATCTTGTTGAGGTCGTAGAACTGCTCGTTCCTGGCGATCACACTCAGGAATCGATCTGGCACGGTGTTGAACAGCTTTTTGACTAATGCAGCATCGTCGAGCGTCTCCCTAGGTTTGCGTACCGGACGGACATGCTGTTGAGCCTTCCGGCGTACTGGTCCAGGCTCTCTCCCTCCTGCATGCGCATGGTATTGAAGTCGCTCTTCAATGTTAGAAGCTGCGTGTTCTTGATGCGATCCGCACCAACAAACCTTGTCTTGAGATAATCCCAGACCTCCTTCGCAGTTTTCTTCCTTGCCACCTGCATCAGGAGATCCTCCGGGAGCGCTTGGAAGATATGTGACCTCGCCTTCTTGTCCTTCTTCTCGTCAACAGCCTCACCGACCACTGGCTCGACTGCCTCCTAGACGCCTTGATCTTCCATCATCGCCTGCACGCGAATCACCTAGCTTGTGTAGTTCGTCGTCGTCAACTGCATGTACAGGAACGACCCATTGCCACTCTCCCGCGTCACCTCACCCTGAGGTACGATCAACATCCTCACGAGTTAGTGCTGCGCACTACGAGCTATGATACCAGATGTTGGGTCCGACCACTGGATCACGTGTGCGACCACTCCGGATTCATGACAACGCAAGCGACCAGGTTTCTCGACCACCCGAGCGACCAAAGTATGGAGCATGCCAACTCACGACCAGTTTGAGTTACTAGTCATACATGCTTGACCACGTCTAGTCTGACTATCCACCATGTATGTATTGCTCTCGATTACGCTGATCAACCAGTAACGTCCAGCTACTCCTGAGTCGCGTACTACTCGGTGAGAACGAAGTCGCGTATCTCGACGAGAACAATAGAACAAGGCAAAAACTCTCTGGAGGAAATTTTAGACTCTATTCAACTCGTGACTTGCTTACAAATTAGAGATTACAACTCATATTTATAGGGACCTACTAACTCCGAATCCTAACATGAATCGTGTCATCCCACGATCCAATTCTGACTCGAACTCTGACTACTTCCGTGCATACCGCACGATCGAACCTTGCAAGTTACAACCAGAACTCTAGACTTCAATCGAGTCCCCGAGGCCCACGACAAGGATTAAGTCCAACAGCAGATCGGCAAAAAGAAATTGTGCAAATCAAATCGAACAGGGAAAATGGAGAAGGAAAAAATAATAATAGAAGGGACGGGCATCAGTGTGGTTGGTCTGCAGTCCACATGCAAGGACTGGAGTCAAGAGAGGTCGCCATTGCCGGGTGGCTACTCGTCGTCGAACCACCGTACCTCTCCTTCCTCACCATTAGAGGCAGTTATTCTGATGGATACTTTCATCAAGCACCTGGCGGGCTACAGGGGCCGTTGAGGCAAGCGTAACGTGAACTCGGTGTAGAAGCGCGTGTTGGCGACTTGTGTGGTGGTCGGTGGACACCGGTGTGCGCGTCGTGCGTCACCCACGTGCACAGCAGGAGCGTAACCTACGGTCTTCACCTGGAACCACTGATGACCGAGCACCTATCGACGGCCCCATTGGGTACATGGGGCAAAGGGCATCACTAATGACAAGTATGGATTCACTAGCGTTGATCTCAAACATGTCGGATACAAGTATGAACCCTTCGTACTCGCTAAAAATGTTCGCCAAGTCTTTTATATGACTGACATAATAAAGAAGAAATGTCAGGTGGTTCTCACTGGGAAAAGATGCATCTTCGAGTTGCAAATGTCATTGATGGGGAGGAGTTCAATCAATTCGATGAAATCCCCACTTTTGCTACTGCAATCGTAACACGCCTTCCGCCGATCGAGAAAATTCCATACCCATGCTCCGACTGTAATGAAGGGATCCATGTCAATAAAGCACAAAAAATGGCGAATTTGAATTTGAGTGACAAATTTGTAATATTAATGTCAAATTTGAATTTATGTATATTAAATTTGTAATATTAATGAAAAATTTGTAATATTAATGTCAAATCTGTTATATTAATGTCAGATTCAAATTTTAGGTTTCAAGTTATTTGAATTTGTAATATTAATGTCAAATTTGTAATATTAATTGTTTGCTTACAGATAACAAGTTAGATGGTTTTGAATTTGAATCAAGTGTAAAATTCCAAATAACAATTTATGAATTTGAATGGGGACTGCTATCAAAATGATAGGTGACGAGTCATGAGAAAAAGGTGACGGTGATACGATTCCCCCGTAACTTATTGTAAGTAATAGGTGACGGGTTGAAAGTATCACCCATCATCTATCTAGTATTATAAGTGGCGGGTGGTTACCATAAGAGACAGGTGGAAGTCTTCACCCGTCACTTATGACCATATGTGTATATAGGTTCAGTCCCACCCTCATTCATGTCATTTTGCCTAAGTCCCATCATGCTTGAGCTGCCCAGTCTCCTCCCCGTCTCCGACGCACCACCTGGCCTCCTCCCTGTCTCCGACACGCCTTCCGGTCTCCTCATCGTCTCTGCTCATGCCGCCCGGTCTCCTCCCCATCTCCGACGCACTGCCCAGTCTCCTCCCCATCTCTAACGTGTCGCCAGATCTCCTTCACGTATCCGACATGTGGCCTTGTCTCCTCCCCGTCCCCGACACGCTGCCCGACCTCCTCCCCGTCTTGAACGCATCGCCCGGTCTCCTCCCTATCTCTGACACACCACCTAGCCTCCTTCTCGTCTCCACTCGCGCTGCCCAGTCTCCTCCCCATCTCCGACACGCCACCCTGGCCTCCTCGTCCCCGACCGTAGAGGGCATAAGGTAAGCATCATTGTGTCCTTCACTCCAATTTTGGGGATCCGATTGGGTTTAGGGTTGGTGTTCCTTGCTTTGTCTACAGTGCAAACACAAAACCATCAGTGCTCCAGATCAAAAATTGAATGTAGTAGTACCAAATTGCAAAAATGAACTGGTATAGAATAGTAGTGTACTCAGAAAGATGAACCGGAAAGAAATACCATGCCAGCGAAACATATATGAGTGAAGTTATTGACCTTGTCAGTATTCTAGCCAAGATGCAATGACCTTGTTCGTATTTCAGGAATTTCTTTTAACAAAACAACAATGGTTTCCAACGACATATTTGTAAAGCCTAATTATTAACTAGGTGGATACATTAACTTATAACATAAAGGGAAAGGTTTGAATATAATAAAGAGGCATGACCAAATAACATCCATTTGAGATCTACACTTGCAAACCAACATGAAACCATTGATGTATGCTATGGTATCAGCAAGAATCCTACATTTGTCTTGTTGTGTAGCAACTTTCCTAGTGAGGAAAATGTTGAACTGATATTTAAGTAGAACAGCTACTTAGGGAACCATCTGAAATGGCCCATTCAGTGAACAAAATTATGGGTTAATCTCTGATGAATGATCACCAATTTTACTCAAAAATGTGTAATGAAAAATGGGGTTAGTTGAAGAGATTCTTGGGAGAGTGCATTTTGGGTTTATCAGAGTTCATTATCTGTGTTACAGAAATGTACAAACTGGATTTTAATTTTCCAAGGGATGTGTTCTATGGACACAAATTGGAACTTGTATCGCTATGAACAACATGTCTAAGTTTGACAAAGTTGTAAAATTTCTAATCAGCAGAGAATGAATAATATGCTAATGGCATAAACTAGTGGAAGCTCACCTTTCCAAGCTGGAGTCTTTGCTCTTTATGGCAAGCTCAATTATTGGCAGGCTTAGTAAATTATGTACCTTGTTTAAATTATGAAATACAAATTGTCATCCATTGCTATAGTTGGGGCTTCCTCATAGTTTTGTAGCTGTCTAATGAGTCTCCCCATTTGCTAATGAGTTTTGTAGCGATTTGATGTGTGGTCTTACTTCACATACTCATGGGATCCCTTCTCCCATCTAGCAAGCAGCTTGTGAATAGCTTTGTCGGTTGCAGAGAAACACACACACACAGACCTCAACTCCAAATGATATAGATAAAGTCGGATGATATACACCTATACGTTACATGGCTAGCTAGATTTATATATTAGCTTGATTTCTATTTTTAACCTTGATTTATTTTCTTTCCTCTAAGAAACCATGGAGCAGAAGAGGACTATCACCCCTGAGAAGCTAAACGCATAGAGGATGCTAGCACTAGAGGTCACCTCAGCACAAGATGGGGCGAATATGAGCCCAAGCCCACACCCGACGTCCTCCTCCGGTAGCAGCGAAAGCCAGAATCACAGCCTGAGCCCTTACGCATCACCGATTCGGGAGAGCCGACGTCGAGCAAGTGATGAAGAATACAATCCCACCGAAGAGGTATTGATATGATTCAATGCATTTTATATTTGTTGAATGGAGGAATATTTTTTATTTATGTCAGCTCCCCTTATTTTCTCTCTAGATGACGGAAGTGCAGTCTCCAAGCCAGACAGCTGGTAGTGGTGCACGAGACCAAAAAGCAAGGTCACAAATACAGTGACCGACAGACAAGGTTACCATCACGGGAATCGATGCTGATGAGCTGCCTACGGATGAAAAGTCCCTTAATAGATTTCGGAGGGTCACAGGGCTCATTGCTCAGGAGAGAGTGTCGATAATGACTAAGTTTGAAGACCTTAGTGACGAAGCTAAGAGGGACTTGTTCGATAATGTTGTCAAGGAGTATCTGGAGTACCCTGGAAACATGAGCGAGCATCAAATGATCGCCGCAGTCAATGCAACAATGAAAGCAATCGTGAAACTTCACTGAACCTTTAAGAGCAAGCTCGTGAATCGGTACTTGGCTAAAGGGGTGGCACCCTTCGAGAGCTACAAGAACTTGAAAGAGGAAGATTGGGACACTTTTGTGCAGATGAAGAGCTCAAAGCAGTTCAAAAAGGAGAGTGACGAGAAGAAGCAACTTCGGGCTAGGAACAAACATAACCATAGGACCGGCGTAACCGGGTACGCTGGGGAAAAGGACAAATGGTAGGCAGAGGATGGAAAATTAGCCAGAGAAGGCCGTGAGAATCCTTGGTTCCAATTCCTAGGACGATCACGATCATATTAGCATGCAAGGGGTGAGTTGTCTGAAAGCGGGGAAATCACATTCAGAAACAGTGAAACCCAGGTAGTCGCAGAAAAAGTAAAAGAAAAGGCGGCCAAATCCTACCAAGATTCTTTCACCGGGGTCAGGGAACATGATGTTCTCTCAGCGGCGTTGGGAAACCGGGAGCACCCAAGTCGAGTGTGAGGTGTATTCAGTTCCTAGGGGTGGAAATACAGCTTTCTCGAAGACTTTGGGATGTACAAGAAGAGTAAGAGGTCAGGGTGCAGTGAACATGGATGCATTGACACAGGACATCACCCGAAAAGTTAATACAACCATCATGGGGCAGCTTACAGCGAAGGGAACAGATATTTCCATGCCACAAAAAGCTAGTCCCGGAGCTGCCAGGAAGAGTACCTGCACCTCCAAGGAGGTCAAGCAACACGTAGTTGCTACCGTGACTGAGCTACATACGATAAACCTGCTAGAAGGGCCTATACCCTGCAACCTTGTAATTAGGCCCAACGGGTATCTCATCTAGGTTGCAAGGGGACATGTGCTTCCAGACGTCCGTATCTTACATACTGTCCTGATACGTGATGGCTACGACGTGGTTATGGTGGACATAGTACATAGCAATACCACCGATCACGTGTTGGAGCCCTCCCCCCAATGATGAAGTCACAACTTTAGGTGAAGCTCTTCATCAAAGGATCTAGTGGAAGAGGGGCGACATCATGGTCTACAGTGCATCCTAGTCTGGACGAGTGTCAAGTGCACCACCGTCGCGCCCCTCGCTTTCAGAGCTCCTCCTCCAGAGAAGTCGTCTTCGCTGCCTTCTCCTCCACATCCGCCAGCCTCGCTTATGGCTCCAATGCCGTCTCCCCCAAAGAGCCCAAAGAAGAAGGAAAAGGAGGTCAAGAAGAAAGGCTCTAAGAAACACCTGCCAAAGAGTTCGAAAGCTATTGTAACAGCGAAGAAGTCCACAGACATTGGAGCAGCGTGGACACAGGCCAACACAAAATTTCAATATAGGAAGCCCATGATGATGATAGATGGCCTAACAAGGGCAAAAAAAGCATGTGTCGACCTGCATAATTACTACATGCAGGCTTCTAGAGACAACAATGTCACATCCATAGTCGTACTGTACAAATGACGACACTTATTAAATAATGACGACGACTACTTCATTGTGGGTTTCAATGACTTATATGGCCTCTTCAATCTTTATGGCCTGGACGTATCATTATTACGGATCTTCACATTATAAGTCTCTTGAGACTGGATATTCATTAACTAATATCACTGAGTCTTGAATCTAACTATGTTCTTATCTGTAGATACTTGATGAAAAAAACAAAAAAGAACAAGGAGTTCATCGCATTTCTTGACCCTAAGGCTATTACAATATCGATCATCCAACTTCACCCCAACTACGCTACGAACCATGTGGCCAAGACAATGCAACAATATTCCAAAATGGACTACTTGTTAGGTGCTCACAACACCGGTGGCCATTAGATCTTACTGGGTATTTCCCTCAGGTGGAACTTGGTGTTCTACCTCGACTCATCAAGGCCAGTAGAACCAAAAGGCAAACTTAGACAGCGTGATTATAGCACTGTAAAAGGACTCCTCGACACGTAAGTTCTGACTGACTTAGTTTACATATTTAACTTTTCTAACATTCAAATGCTCCATAATTGATCCCTCTTTATGCGGGGCTTATGACAAGTATCTTCGAGCTCAACCTGACTACAATGTGAAAGATAGCCACAGACTAACACAAGACCGAATTCGTGGTAAGTGCTACCTAACAGATTACCAAATGCTCTCTGTTGCTATTTTTTCCCTTTTAATCTAACACTAAATTTTCTGTTCAGCAGTACCACCAACAACCACCGGACAATGCCTGCAGATTTTATGTTGCATGGAACATGCTCCTCACACTCCACATGACGGATCTCAAATCCCTCAATGTAATTTCAATGCGAGATTATTTGTAACTAATTTTAGTAATTAGTTTAATTCCATGGTAACATGATATTGGTTATGTGTCAAACTATGCAGGGATTTGATGCTCTCTTTTTTCCATGACGGTGCACTCCTAGAGATTCGACGACGGATCGCCTAGTTCATGGTGTCTGAAGTCATCAGCCCACACGGCGAGTTCTACTATAGAATCCCTAGGTTGTGAGGTAGATCTTATGCAATATAAGTTGATCAAAACTTTGTAATATTTGTGATTTTTTAATGAATTGGTCAGAACTTTGTAACTTTTGTGATTCTGTAATGAAGTGTGTTTGTTGATATGGATTTGGATGTGTTGTTGTTGTTTGTAGGGAGAAGATGACTGCCAAATCTAGGCTACGCTCTAGAATGCAGCCAGGAATCATGACAATGCAGTAGAGTAACCTACACATAAGTGACGGGTAAAGAAGTTACCCGTCACTTATGTATTCTTCCATGTGCTGGTGAGAAAGACATAAGTGACGGGTGAATGAGTTACCCATCACTTATGTATTCAGATAAGTGATGGGTAAATTCTTTACCCGTCACTTATATGTTCTCCCATGAGCTATATAGAATATCATAAGTGACAGGTTAAAAGGTTACCCGTCACTTATGGATAACTAATTTACCCGTCACTTATATCTTTCTATATAGCTCAGGGGAGACGCTAATAGGTGATGGGTCATGGTTACGACCTGTCACCTATGATCTTATTAGTAACAGGTTCTTACCTGTCACTTATAACTAGTTATTAGTGATGTCTTTTTGGTGACTGGTGCAGGACTCGTCATCCATGATAGTTATGATCCGTCACCCATGTATTTTTTTTCATGTAGTGGCATATCGTGCGGATCCAGACACGATCCTGCTCCATATCGTCTAATAATACTTACATATTTATCTCTTATCATCTCACACTTGTACATCTCATGCTCACACATGCTCTATGTCGCCTGACAATGCTTACATATTTATTTCTTACCATCTCATACTTGTGTCTCTCATACTCACATATCTCTCTTAGTATCTCACGCTTTGTATCAGAGAAATTAGAGGATAAACACAAGAAAACAGTTATACAAATTGTGTTTGTCTTTTTCATGCCGTGCCGGCACGTGCACGACCAAGCTATCGTGTCGTGCCAGCACGCCTACCATAACAAGGTCATAGGCACAGCATAACTTGTGTTCGTGCTGTGCTGACCTGACCCAAAATATTTCATATCATACTATGTTTTACATGGTACCAAAACTCATGTCATGGATGCCTAGAAATAGCACTGGCCCAAGTCCAAGCTCTATGTAAGTGTCAAGAAATCCATATGATTGGGAGTGGCATCATCAGCTGAATTTCCTGACATCATCACCCTGTAGGCCTCTTCACACACAATCCCGATCTTAATTTCCTGACACGTCCTTCCCGTGGTAATTAATTCAGTCTGCAAAATTCAATACCAGCTTTACTATTACTAAATACGTACTCTTAGCAATAACCAGCAGGAAATGAATGACGTGGTGGAGATAGATCCAAACCCAATCCATCAAGCTGGAGTAGTAATAGTAATTCCAAACTACTCCTTAGTATAGTACACCAATACCAGGACCAGGTTAAGAAGCAATCACCGCAAAAGAAGGTAATTTACTATGTCCTACGCTCCTACTCCAACAAGTAGTAGTAAGTTCCACTAGCAGTAGTAATAAGTACTACTGCATGCCAGCAGCGTGCCTGACAATTGCAGATCCACATTCACCTTTGCAGAGTATTTTTCCAACCCAGGCCTTGTTTGGCGCTGCTTCTCAGCTAGCTTCTAAACAAAAACAAGTACATGTCGTTGCAAACGGTCTGCTTCTAAACCGGCTTACGAGCAAAGCGCTTCTTTATTTGTACTAGGAAGCAGCTAATGGGAGAAGGGGGTTTCACCAGCTTATCGTGGCTTATGCGGGATGGAGGTAGCACATTACCTTTGAAACTTTATGTTATTTACCTATATCTTGCCACTGTATAAAAATCACCACATCACTCACCCCTACCTCTGCTTGTCCGTTCGGCCCCCCTCTCCCATCCCCCTCCCTATCCTGCACTTCTTGGGCGACCGGGAGAGGTGATTCTAGGGTTCTCCCTCCTCCCCCTCCCCCACCTCCCTCCGACCGCCTCCTGCCAGCTGGTACTCCACCACCATCAAGAAGGGCACCTAAGGAAATCTCCACCAATCCGAGCCAGATCTGGCCCCTCCCTAGCTGCTCTGGCTAGCCGCAAGCATGAATTTGGTTGAGGTACCCTCCCTTGTCGCCGGCGTGATCCTTTGCTCCATCATGTCCCTTGTCTCCCCATGGGCTTCCTCCCTGGATGGAAGAGAAGGCGAGGTAACTTCTATCCTCTTGTTTATTACCTTCATATCTACACGGTTTGGATGAAGAAATGAAATGAATGTGAGCTGAGATGGTTGTAGTTGATTTCTTAAAAGTAGTTGACACATTGCTAGTTGATGTGAGTGTTTTAAATTTTACAATACATGGAAGAGGCTGCAAAATTGTGTTGAAGGTGTTCGATCATGCTCATTCTTCCCTTCGGAATATCATTGAACGCTCATTCGGTGTTTTAAGATGAAATGGCACATTCTTCTAAATATACCGAGCTACTTGATGGAGAAGGGGAAAAAATCATAATTACTTGCATGGCTCCACACAATTTCATTAGAGACAGTCAGTTATGTGATGACCATTTTGATGAGTTTGAGTAAGACGAGATATATATTGATGGGGATAGCCAACATTAGGTAAACCCTAATGATGTCGTTGATGATAGCGATATGGAAAAAGTATGTGATGCCATTGCAACGACCTTGGTGGGGTAGTAATGATACTAATCGCTAACCATCATATTTTGTTACGTTAATGCATCCTTAAGGATGTAATATAATGGAAGACAATATATAAATATATATGTATATATATTATGGCTTCAAAATATTGAAAGTATCTTTTTATCATACATACAAATAGGAAAAATAACCCTTCATCGGTGTTCAGACATGTTACATAAAGATCAGAGGTATTTTAGATATTTCTCAGTTTACAACAGTACTCAGCATCTCACCAACCTATCAAAAAGCCAGACTGCCAAACACCTAGTTTCTCTAGGCAGCAGCTTCTCAGGACAGCCAATCATAAGCTAATTTCTGTATAAGTTTTAACTGTGCCAAAAAAAACTCTAATCCAGACACTACACACCCCCTCTACCTTCTGCATAAATTTCAGCTATGCCCAACAAGATCCTAATCCAGACACTGCACACCCTCTATCTTTATTGTTTGTTTTTTCTTTTGACACGCTCTCCAATACATTCTCTCCAACCGTCCTGCGTGCCGTCTACTTGAGCGGGCGGTCGAGGGCGAAAAATAGGCGGGAGAGAAAAGGAGGACAAGGCGACGTAGTACGTCGCTGTCCTGCAGCGGCCGAACGAACTGGGCCCTGTGCGGTCGTACCCCGCGCCAGGCCACCTGGCTACTGTCCGTAGCTCTCCCAGGCTACGCACGTTTCAGTAGTGAGGATGTGAGGCTGGGAGCGACCATAATCAATGCTTCAATGGCGTGTTTTTCATGTACCGGAGAGAGAGAGAGAGGGGGGATGGCATCAATAGCAAATCCTTATCCAGTAGAATTGCTACGTGCCGTATTGAGATACTCTCGTTGATCTTGGACTTGGATAAATTTGTTCACTTGTCTAGCTCCGTCTGAGTTTCGAAAAACGAAAAGAGGCTGGAAATCGTATTGAGAGCGGAGCAGAGCAGTGAAACTCGAAAGCAAAATGAATGCTACCTAGATTGGAGTACTACGTCGCCATGTCCATGGCATCAAACATGGCACATTCATTCCATGGCCCTCCGGCGCCGCCCTTCATCGCGGATCACGAGCCCGATCGGGTGCCGAGTAATTGCCGGCCTGCGCGCGCGCCCACCCGGCACGCACGGGAGCGCGCCGCGCCGCGCCGTGCGCAGGAGATCCCTGCGAACGAGGACGCGGGGCCGTTACGGCAGGCAGCGTTAAATTAAAGCGGAACAGCGCCGGCCTTTAAATTTAACCCGCCTGGGGTGGGGTCGGTGAGGTAACTGTCGATTAGCGCGCGCGTTGCTGGGGCGGTTCGAAAATGGTTAGCGCCGGACGTTTATCGGTTTACTTTAGGATCTTTGGTTAATTAGTTTTTTTAAGCTACGATAAATAGTAGTTTTTAAATTTTAGCTATTTAAGTAAAATTTATGAGAGTGATTTTTTAAAATAAATTAGAAGCTATAAATTAAAAAAACAACTTTCACTGATTCGCTTTTCGTATAAATAGTAGTTTTCAAATTTTAACTATTTGAGTAAAATTTATGGGAGTAATTCTCTAAAATAAATTAGAAACTATAAATTAAAAAAACAATTTTCACAGAATCACTTCCTCCGTATAGTTTATTCTAATAATTATTAAAAAATCATTTTCAATCATATAATAATTTTTAAAGAATTTAAATTAGAAAAAAAACTAACAAACAGACACTTACTCCGAGGGACGGATTAACTGCGCGGGACGGATTAACCGTTGCTGTCAGTAACTAGTACTCGGTGGCGCCATAATTAGGCCATCAATCAGTGGAGTAGTTACAGATGCTATTAACTGTAGTCGGTGGGCCATTGTTTTTTTAAAAAGGGGAGTGGGCCATTGTTAGCACCTACGTACAGGCTAGTACAAGGCACACACACCCATGCAGTAATCCCGGAAGCGAAGAGCTTGAGGCAGGGGACCCACTTGTCAGAAGCAAAGGGCCGGGCCCCCGCTGCTAGACTGGAATGGATGAGATCGTCGTCGCAAACGGGAAGACGCTCCTCCTCTTTTCCCGCCCTCGAGCGGCTTGAAAATTGCCCCCGCACTGCACCCCACAGCCGACGTGGCGTGGCGTGACGTGACGTGGCACCATCCTATAGAAACGGACACCCGAGACACGGCCCTCGGACGCGGACGCGCGGAGTGCCAGAGGGTGGCGGGCCAGAGGAGCGCAGCGGACAGTAGGCGGAGGAGAGGGCCGCCGGAGATGGACACGCCCGACCGCGCCGCGGCGCCGGCGGCCTCGCGCGCGGAGGTGAAGCATTTTCCCTTCCTTAGTTCCCCCCCCCCTTCTCTTTCCCTCTCCCCCTTGGACTTCCCTCGCGCAAGTCCAAGGGGGAAACAGTCAAGCACCACCGGGCCGTGTCCGGCGACCCGTTCCCTCGATTCCGGTGGGGTTCCTTCTGGCTTCCGATGCGAGGCCTTCTGCAACGGGAAAGTCCGTCGGTTTCTCGCTGCGCCAGTTCGTGGACTCCGGCAGGGCCGGGTCCCGTCGGAGCGCCCGGCGTCGGATTTGCGATTCAGCAGCCCGAAATCAACGGTTCCCCGCCCAGAAATCTGGGGGGCTTTGGTTCCCTTACCCGCTCGGTCGCAGCGCCATGCTCGGCTCCTGCTCCTGCTGCTGCCAACTCGCACATTGGTCACCTCTGCGGAAGCTAGGCGATTGGTCACCACGATTCCTCAGCGACTCCGCGTCCCGAGCAGCGACAAGCATGGAGCGCACGAGCGTTCCGCTCCAGATCTGGCCACCTCTGGCAGAGACCGTTGCATTGCCGCGTCGTTCTTGCGATGCAGAGTGAGCTCTGCGTCGTGTCAGTTCAGGGTTCAGGGATTTTGCATGCCAGAGTTAGATCCCTGCGAACATACATACTTTCTCTGTACCAAGTGCAACCTTTGGCAGAGCCAGATCCATTCTGCTCTAGGGTTTGACCTTGGGAATTGTATCAATTATTACTTATTAGTATCCCATTTAGAGCACAATTTTGCTTAAATGGTTGTGCCGTCCTCTAGCTGGGCTATTCGTTGATGGATTTTTCTATGAATGCAAAGAAGACTCCGACACAGTGATTGTACAAATAAAAGAAATCTACTTGCAGGTTGCAACATGTGCTGTTCAGTCGTAATTAACTAGTGTTGTGTTACTAGTACTTCTCTTGTGCTGAATGGATGATTAGATTATTAGGTCATTATTAGTATTACATTCAGGGAATCTTGTTTTCACTTTTTATTTCCTTTTTTCGTTCAGGGAATCTCTTCTTTTTTATTTCTTTTTAATTTGTGTGTGAAATCAGGACATTAGAAATTTGGCTCCTTGTCAATGCCATTTGTAGAATCATTGACCATCTAATTTCTTACTTTCTGACTGCAGGACTCACCACTTTTCAGCTTCATCAATAGTCTGTCTCCGATCGAGCCTGTCAAGTCGGTTTATACCACAAATAGTCTCCAAGGATACCAGTCCATCAACATAACCTCCGTCTCCTCCATCTTCACTTCTCCACACGACAATTCACAGAAGGAACTGAGGCTTCCAAAGTAAGTTCCGTACATCTTTCTTTCAGACATGTCTGCGGGCGTTATGTGAAAAGCTTTAACCTTTCAAGGAATCAAAAAGGTGACTCTGATGCCGCAGTTTGCCCTGTCTCAGGAGCTCCCTCGCTGAAATTTCTGAAAGTGAGGTTTGTGCTGACGGCAGCAACACAAACAAGCCATCCAAGTCTTCAAATGCAGTTAGGTTGTTTGCCTGCACTAGCACTGTAACTCAAGAAACCCACACAGTTACATGTTCAGATGTGGTTGATCCTCCCAACGGCCCATGTGATTTGGCTCAACCTGGTCAATTCGATGCTGGCAGTCCAGATCATAACACGACACCTTGCCATGGTGTCAGATCAGACCTCAAACAGGATAAGTGCCGGAAATTAGAAGCAGTCCAAACCATAAAAAATATATTGGAGAAACGGAAATGCTTGTTTTCCACTGAAAACCAGCTCCTGGATGGCGGCCAGCCTGAGAAAGACAACGATGAAGTCTTGGGATGTGAATGGTCGGACTTAATTTCCACAACTTCGGGTGAACTTTTGGCCTTTGACTCGTCGATGGATGAGCATCAAAGAGGAGTGCAGCTGGCAGCGAAAAATGCAGAATCATGTGGATATTTTCTATCAAAACTTACAGGAGACGGTGAAATCTCAGACAGAACACATCCTAGTGCATCTGGTCAGGCATGCTATCAAGAATTTGTGATGTGCGAAAAACAGACAGAAAAGGCTCAAATATTTCAGGATGGTCAACAAACCATCCCAAGTGAAGAAATTCAGGATAATATTTATGAAGCAAATGGGTGTATTCCATTAGGCTACAAGGTATTGACCGCCGTATCTTGATCCACCAATTTCGTGTGCTACTAAATGTTGCCCATGCTTCCTTAGGACTGGCTTCCTTCGTAGATTCCTGTAACTTGACCTGTTATAGCAATCTATTCTAACATAATGCTCTCTAATTTTTTTTATTACTGTTAACATGTTTAGGTTGAGACCCAACAACAACGTGGCGTACGAAGACGCTGTCTGGTTTTTGAGGCAGCTGGATTTTCAAACAGTGTTGTGCAGAACGAGACTGTTGAAGATTTGTCTGTTTCAACATGTAAAGGCAAAAGTCCCGTACAAACTCAGATAAATCCAGCAAAAACTCAATCACGTGTATTGCGTGGTATTGGTCTACATTTAAATGCTCTTGCATTAACACCAAAAGGGAAAATGGCCTATCAGGATCCTATGGCTTCTGCTTTGGTTCCGACGTTGACATCTGAACAGGATGTGCATGGGAAGTTGCTTTCTGCAGGAGAGAATTTCGCCGACTCAGGTGTTGAACTGTTAGAAATTCCGATGGATGATTGTTCAGCTGGAGGTTTTCCTGTAAATGATCATGTTTCAAGTCAAAGTGGCAGCCCTCAAAAGAAGAGGTTTGTTTGTGCTTTTGATTTCTTTTCTTTTGGATGATCGCAAGATGTTTATTATGTTTCACTACACTTCGCTTAACTGACAACAATTCGGTTGAAATGCAGACGTAAATCAGATAATGGTGATGATGGTGAGGCATGCAAGCGGTGCAGCTGTAAGAAGTCAAAGTGCTTGAAACTGTAAGTACTCTTTGCATATGGTTATTATGTTGTGAACTTAGTTACATGTAGGGGCTCCTTTTGAAACTTCTGGCATGGAATTTCAAGGAATTACTTTGGACAAATTGAAGATATGTTACATTCTTCTCATAGTCTTTGCCCACTGTTGTTATGTGCAGTTATTGCGAGTGTTTTGCTGCTGGTGTTTACTGCTCCGAACCTTGTTCATGTCAAGGATGTCTGAATAAGCCCATACATGAGGAAATTGTTCTCTCCACTAGGAAGCAGATAGAGTTCCGTAACCCACTAGCGTTTGCTCCAAAAGTGATCCGGATGTCTGACGCTGGTCAGGAAACTGGGGTAGGTGTTCGGTTGGATATTCAGATATACTACTGTTAGCCATTACCCCGCCAGACCCCCCCCCCCCCACCCCCCAATTATGTGATGCTTAAATTCTTTAATAAATTGCAGGAGGATCCTAACAATACTCCCGCTTCAGCTCGTCATAAGAGAGGATGCAATTGCAAGAAGTCAAGCTGTCTCAAGAAATACTGCGAATGCTATCAGGTACATTAAATTGCCCTGGAAACTTATTTGAAGACAATGTTATCTGAAATTATACCTGTTCCGTGTTACTTATACTTTAAATGTTTGGATGAATAAAAGGGAGGTGTTGGATGCTCCAGCAACTGCAGATGCGAGAGTTGCAAAAACACTTTCGGCAGAAGAGATGGTGAGCATTTAGCTTTTGTAATTTGTGCAACCATGCTATACTTATTCATTTTTCAGACTCGTAACATTTTCTAGAAACATGCCAATCTGTTGCTTGCTACCAGACATACTGATAACTTACGCTGCAGTCCCTTACAAAATACAGTGCTGTTTCCATTTATTTAAAATTATTTCTGTGCACTGAATCACCATAAAAGTATTGGATTGATTTTCTTATGATTCTTATTTGCATGAGTCACCACTGTAACTTGTAAGTATGACATTCTGGCTATTTTGCTAGTTTTGTTTCCTTAAAGTGGGCGCATCATGACTTCAGTGAAAGAAACCTAAAGTTAACATGCAAACACAGTTGTGCTATGACTGCACGGGTGGTTCTGACATAAAACAAAACTGCATCTAATTTGAGGGAACATCCTTTTGTGTTTGCAATCTTGTCATTCCAAGTTTCTGAATGATAAACTTCTGTTTCCTAGATCTACACTACATGTGCTTTATCTCAGATAGATCTAGAGTATCTAATGTGCCCAAATTAGTCTAAATTATGAAATGAACAAGAGACCCTGTTATTAAGCCGTTCCTCTGAATATTAATGTTTTGTTCCCTGGTGCTGCATCAGCTGAGACTGAACTCACTGAAGAAATCAAACAAGGAGGTGAAGAAACGAAAATTTGTGGAGAAGAAAAGGAAAATGACCAACAAAAGGCAAATGTACAGAGCGAAGACCACCCTCTCCTTGAGCTTATCCCAATAACACCTCCTTTTGATGTTGCCAGGTTTGCTGATTACATATTCCTCTCCTTGAACGCACTTCATATCTTTGTTTCTGCATTTTAAAAGTAACAACTGAATATTCTTTTACAGTTCTCTGCTCAAACCGCCAAATTTCTCAAGTGCAAAGCCACCAAGACCTACTAAAGCTCGCAGTGGGTCCCGTTCATCTGCTTCAAAAGCTACAGAAACAGTTCAATCTCGAAAATTTTCCAAGTTTGCTGATAGTGGTTTCAATGAAGAAATGCCGGATAGTTTAGGAGAAGCTGATTCTCCTAGAAACTGTGTCAAGACTACTTCACCAAATGGAAAACGAGTCTCACCACCACATAATGCCCTCACTATTTCCCCAAACCGAAAAGGTGGTAGGAAGCTGATATTGAAGTCGATTCCCTCATTTCCATCACTTATGGGAGAACCAAACAGTGGTTCTTCAATGAACGCTACTGATAGCACATTAAGCGCATCGCCTCTTGCTTTAGGTAAGCATTTCTTTGTTCATGTGCGTAGATAGTACTAGATAATATTACACATGTCATCCTGAAATCGATGGTAGCATCTTATTCATAACCTTGTCCACTGAATCAGGATCACCTTAAAGCTGTGAAGTTGACTATGGGACCGGAGTACTACTTGTAGTCCGATAATCTATCTCACATCGTATGCTTCGGCAAGGCTCGAGGTACTGCCAGAGAACAGTAAGTTAGATTTTAAGGTGTAGTAATTTGTATTTGTAAAATATGTAGTTTCAATAATCTGTATGTAAGATGCTGTGATGCTTGAAGCTGTTATCTTTATTGAATTCTAGCAATACTATATAAATCGCCTCTGAGGAGGTCCCATAATTTCATTCCATGTCTTTTCACTGAACAAAATAAATTCTTTATCAGACAGCTCATGTGTGATTGTGACATTTGTTCAGTCTGGACTGTGTTTGAGGTCGGTCATGTATCTCTTTCCTGCATGCATGTGCCCTCCTAATCTCATTGATGTATAAAGATAAGGGTGGTGCTCGAGCTCTGTCTTAGAATAGTGCTTGCTGATGGGTGTTGAGATGTCAGGATCCCCTTCCTGAACTGGTACTACCAAAGTTACACCTCTGCTGCATGGTCCATGAAAAATTCAGTTGAGTGGAGGTTGTTGGTTGGATTGGAAAACCGACGACGCCTCCCAATTATGCATATCCACGAAACCAACATTTATAAATGGTTACCAAATGGCAGATGATGATTGAAAAAAAGAACCGCACCAGCACCGAACATCAGCACATGTTTGCATAAATGAAATGTGCTGACTGAAGAATTGTGTGTTGGAGTTGCTGATAGGCCCTTGTCACTCACTTTGTGGGCAAGCACCCCTTGTTTCTTATGTCCATTATCATGCCTGCCAATTAGAGAGTGCATTAGGCCTACCTGCTAGCCTGCCTGCCTTGCATTATTGGATACCACAAGTAAAGCTATACATATAGCTACATACATATATCTTCTCTACCTGCCAAAACTAATATTAGCTTACACAGGGTGTAAACAGTGATGCATCATCCTGGCTCGGCATTTTGTTTAATGGCAAGTAGGCATAAGATAACAAATAACAAAATGTCTAAGACGCATAATTGCATGGCGGCCCCAGGGTAAGGTTGTTGATCAACTGGTCACCCTCATGGCCTCATTTTCTCCTTCAAAGGCCTCACATTTGTCCAGTTCTTGCCCAAGTTGATTCCCTCCAGGCTGTCCCGCAACCGGCCACTCGGTCCTCAGCAACCCAGTCCAATTGAGACGGCAACTGCTCTGCTCCTTCTCATCCTTCCTCATCGTCGCCCCCTGCATGCTCATGCAAGTCGCCGTTAGGATCTCCCCTTCAGCGACATCGCCGTCGACCACCGTCGCCGTCTTCGGAAACCATCTCCAATGCCGTCTTCTATTGGGCACGTATAAACCTCAGAACTGAAAGTAGTGGTGTTGCATTTGCATATAACATCTCTCTAGCTTTCCTTCAATCTTCAGCTGCTGTATATTTATCTTGTTTTAGCAGCTAGGCTGGTGATGTGTGTGTGACAAGGGCATTGGCATTGAACACTGCAAACATACATCTAAATATGCAACAGTTGAGTAGTATTCTGAATGAACTGTACTGATGTAAGCTGGAGCCAACCAAGATGATGTGCACATGTGGATGGAGGAAGGAACTCTTCTTTGCAGCTGGATGCCATGGGCATCTGCTGCTTTAATTTATTTCAGTCCTTCTTTGACCCCATCCTAATCAGATGTGCATGCATGCCACTCATTCCTCTCCTCCTGCTGTTCACCATTTGGTGGCCATGACCTGGATTATTCCTGCTTAATTTAATTCCTGTTTAAGATAATTATTAATGTTTGTGCTTGCTTCCTTTTCATGGTTAGGAACTTTTTATAAAAAAAACTGCATTGGTTAATTTTGCGGCATCATGTTAGCTCCCTTTCAAACCAAGAAACTAACAATGGTCAATGGACAAGTAAAGCTGTAATGCACTATCATTTCTGTCTACAGTTCCAATATAGATTACCACTCCTGTGAAGAGAAAAAGAAAAAAAATTACAGTGTATATATCGATCGTTTCTGTTTACGAATTTACCCTTTCGGTCTCACATCACCAACGAATTTTACAAGTCACAGCCGGCCGGCCGCGCGCCACTAGTCACCGCGAGGTGGTCAGTAATGCGGCGGCGCGAAGCAGCCGTGCTCGTCGCAGTGCACCGGCGGGCGGTGCAGGAACGCGAGGCACTGGTCGGCCGGGCGCTGGTCGGGCCGGCCGGCGATGCAGTTCTGGCGGTCGTCGATGCGGCGGATATCGAGGCAGCGCTGCGGCTCGCTGCAGAAGTAGTTGTATGAGTAGGTGAAGTTCCTGAGGTTCGGCGCCAGCGCGCAGATGCCCTCGGGGATGTGGCCGGAGAGCTCGTTGTGCGCGACGTCGAGCTGCTCGAGCGCGTGCATCCCGGCCATGGACTCCGGCAGCTGGCCCTGGAGCTGGTTGAAGCTGAGGTCAAGCACGGTGAGCTCGCGGAGCCAGCCGACCTCCTGGGGGATGCAGGACCGGAGGCCGGCGTTGAGCACGACGAACTCGTTGAGCGTGCCGGCCATGCGGCCGACGCTGGGCGGCAGGCAGCCGCTCAGGCGCAGGTTGGCGAGCACGATCACGGACGCTGGCGAGTTGCCCAGGCTCTCCGGCAGCTCGAAGTCGAAGTGGTTGTCGTTGAGGAAGAGCGCGTCGAGCGGCTTGTCGAAGATGGCCGGTGGCACGGGGCCGCACAGGTTGTTGAACCGGATGTCGACGTACTTGACGTTGGGCAGGCAGAGGATGTGCTGCGGGAAGCCGCCGGAGAGGCGGTTGTTGCTGACGTCGAGCTCGTGGAGGAGGTGCAGCTTGGGCAGCGACTCGGGGAGCCCGCCTGCGAAGCGGTTGGAGTTGAGGTGCAGCAGCGCGAGGTCGGAGAGGAGGCCGAGCTCCTCCGGGAACGTCCCCGCCAGGTCGCCGTGGTTGAGGTCCAGGCCGGCGACCGTGACCGCGTGCGGGTCGTCGGGCGCGGGCGCGCAGAAGACGCCGTAGTAGGCGCACACGTCTGGGCCGCACCAATTGCGCGTCAGGTTCTTGGGGTCCTCCGTGATGGCGCGCTTCAGCGCCTGCAGCGCCTCGTACGCCTTCTGCAGCCGCGGGTTGTTCGCCGCCGTCTGCTTCCCCGTCTGCGGCTGCTGCTGCTGCTGGCCGGCGGCGAGCAGCGCGGCGGAGGAGAGGAGCAGCAGGGCCAGAAGCAGCAGCAGCGACGGCGAGGCCTTCTTCATGCCTGCAGGGCGCGCTCTCGCATGCATAGCCATTTGCCAATCCGACCGTGTCTTTGTGCGTTTGCGTTTGCGTTTATGTGCTTGTGTGAATCCGGTTTATATATAGACGATGACGCTTTGTATGCGCGTTCTTATTTTTTTTTAAAAAAAAATTGTTTTTGGTTTTCATTTGCAAGGTTGGCTGTTTGTTTAAAATTATGTTGTATTTTTTTGTTTTTGTTTTTTGCAAGGTAGTTTTCAGCTGAATAAAATTTTCTATACTTTCTTTTGGGTTCGAAAGGTTGGTGTTTTGTTGGTTCGCTATCGACGATTATGGGTGTCTTGATCGATTTTATGGCCTATATATCTTGGGGATTTGGACGGTTAGTTAGCTGTAGGTAGTAGGGATCATGTGGTTAGTTATGATGATTGATCATATGATTAATTGTCTGAAAACTGAGGGCATATACGATTATCCTGTACCAATCAGCATTGAAGTTTATCTGAAATTAAACTCTTGTTGATGCGTCGTTTTCGCAAATTTTTAGCTTGTAACTACCCGTAGGTGATTCGATTTTGACAAATACAGCTAGCTACGATGACGACAAGCTGATCTTGTTAGAGAGACGCCCAATGGCATTTCCATTTTCCGGATTTTCAATATTCGCCGCTCGATGTGTGACTGATGTGTGGGTCCAATGGCCAAACCACAAAACATTAAGATGTACTTGATTATAGAGGGAAACCTCAATTTCCCCCTTTGGCCAAACAATAGAACAACATTAAGATGGTAACCATGTAACTGTCAAGTGCCAAAGTGTGGCGAATAAATTTGTTGGAAATGATACATTGTGATCTTTATGATAAATATTTTGAGGCAAAAGGAGGATCACTGCCGGAGTACTAGTAAAGTACAAGTTAATTCCAATTCCCACATATGATTAATGTCCTCCAATCTAGATTGGAGCAAGCAAAAAAGAAAAACATGTAGCCTAATTGTACATGAAGCATGCTCAACCAAATCCAAATGATATCTTTTCTTTTTCCATTTTCAATCCAACCAAATGATTACTGGCTAGGCACTTATGCCAAGGAATGCTCCTTTAACAATCAGCCAAGCAATGTCTCCTTCATTTAGTTTGCAAAAAAATGACAATAGCCCTTTTGGGTCCCTGTCCATTTATCTTACCCAAAAGTTGAGAAGAATAGATTAGAGATGTGCATTGCTTTTGCATAATGTAGTAGGACTAGCTAATACTTATTACATGGCACTAGTGTTTGTTTGTTAGTTGGCCTCTCTCTTCCCTTTGGCCTTATTATTCTTTCCCTTGTCTGCAGACCAACGACGCGGTTCTTCGTCAGCTAAGCCTCTACCAGCAAAGAACCCAGAATCTCTCTCTCTCTCTCTCTCTCTCTCTCTCTCTCTCTCTCTCTCTCTCTCTCTCTCTCTCTCTCATGGATTGCTTCTTCTTCTCTCTCTTTCATGGATGCTTGCAGTAGCTAGTTAGTTTGAACAGTGTAAAGGCGTCGGCCGTCGCTTTCGCGTACGCTGTGGTCACCAGTTTCAGATTCCTTTTAGCGCCTGCCTACTTGCTGCTCGACGTTTCAACTGACACTGCGCATGTTGTCTCGTAAAGTGAGTGAATTGTGTCAGTAAGGTTCAGTGAGCCCTGAAATGCCAGAGTTTCGTAGGAATCAGTACAAATCCTCTATGAATATGAACAGTATCAAACCCTCGTTTAATTCTAAATTAAATTTAGGAGATACAATCTGATGCAATTTCCCCTTCCTTTTTCACATGGCCTGCTCAGCATCATCCTCAGTCGGCCTCTCTCTCGTTACTCCTTCCACTTGACTCGCAGGCTGTGCGTCCAGCGGCAGATTCGGCGGCGACGTGAGCCATCTCATCTCTCTTTCCTTCCTTTCTGACATGTGGAGAGACGGCGGTGACTGAAACCGCGTTGCATCCAACCATTCCATGGTCAGGATCTCTGAACCTGAATTAAAATTTATCCTGCCTTTCTAGCTAGAGAAAGCTGCAAGCACAAAGCAGGAGGCACGCATGCTTGACCAGCAACTGAACAATCAAGAAAAAAAATTAATATTTTGACCAAGGATTAAATAAATAAATTGAATTAAGGGCTAATTAATCTCATGTCAACAGAAAGTGTCTGTGGGTGCATGTATTTTTTGATGCTGAAAACTGTGCCATGAATTGGTTCAGATGGACTAAATGGTTAGCAGTTCAGTATATAGTCTGTGGCTGTCAAATGCATGCATGCTGTGACCATTTGCAATTTCGCATCACACAGAGGACGAAAAAAAGAATCAAGAAATCAATAACCGAAGATAATTTAGTACAAAATGGGGCTTGTGTTGCAAAGGGGGTTGAATGGTTAACTTGGTCATTTTGGCCCTTGGCCTTTAGAAATGGCTTAAAGTTCCACCAAGTGAGTTGTTTGTGTCAAATTTCCCCTTTTGCCTACATGTACTTTCCGTCTCATCACTATTGTCTTCCAGCCAATATCTGCATGCAATTCTGCTCTTCCATGGACACAGAATTAACCCAGAACAAACAAAATTCTCATATGCTTCTCCCTCGATCATGCAATGCCGGAGGAAACCTCACATCGTGCCCCGGCACAGGGCCCTGGCCATCCATCGATCAGGGTCCGATCAGATCAGAGTTGACACCTGCTGAACTTTTGCTGTCCGTTTGGTAGCACATCGGCCTCGAGATCACATGATCTGCCATCCATGCATCGTTCATTCTAGCTGTACATGGAAATCGTGTAGGACATTAGGCGTTCATAATATCCTAGAGCTAGCACGCATGCAAATCAACCAACGGCCAGGATTCGTCAGATCGCACATCGATCAGTAACTGATCGATGACACGACTCGTGTCCTGTGTGGCTCATAGAAGCACCGGACAAGCGTGCATGCATTGCATTTGCATGATCCGCCAATCCAGCGCCCGGCTGGTAACGCGTCAGTTTCCAGGGAGGATCCATGCGCCCGTGATTTTTTCATATTTTTTCGCAGATGGGGGACATTGTAGGAGGTCTCGTCGGCGAGAGAGATCATGGGGACAAATTCTGGCGTTGCTAAAAATAAGAATCGCATTCTGGTATGTCATGTGTGCGCGACTAAAAGAAATTGCATTTTGTGGTATATATAAAGTTAAAAACTAGCTGGCATACCCTTGTAAAAAAATCTGATATATCATTTTAGGCTAGCTTAGTTGGCTAGATAACAACAAATTGTTGATATAATCTTAAGGACTAGTAACATATACATCAACTTCCTAAAGGCAAGTATCTCACATATACAACTCTTAATATACAACTCGACTCGCATAAAAGCATGTACTGCCATGATCCAGGTGATTTGAGCCTTCTACCGCACAGCTGCCTATTTGCCTAAGAAATAACCATTATATTTAATTCTTCCGAAAAACCAAGTGGATATGCGTGCAAGGTTTACTTGTGATGAGTTATTGACAAAGTTTAAGTTGAGTTGAGTTTGATTTGCATGAGCATGTAGCCATGCATGATTATGATTTTGATTAATCAGAAATGGAGTTTGAGCTTTTGTCTCTGAGCCAGGAAAAATGCACTCACCGGATGGTCTGGTGTGTGGGAATTTCACCACACCGGATGGTCCGGTGTTCAAAAGAGTTCATGCCGGATCATTTCAATTCAGAAGCAAAAATTTGAACACTTCATCGGATGGTCCGATGTTAGGGAGGTATGTTCAGGAGATGTGTTTCTTGGTGCCAGAATGAAGTTGAACGTCGGATGATTTGGTGATGGGAAGTGGTGCATACTGGATGCTTCATCAGAGCATTTTTCAGAAGTTTTTGTTGGCTCAGTGGAGAAAGAGCTTTTCAACATGCCGGATGGTCCGATGTGTACACCAGATGCTTCACTAGAGTCTTTTCTAGGAGATTTTCTCTCAACTCAGTGAAGAGAGATTTTTTTGTTATATTTCAATAGTATGCTATTTTTGTGTGATAACACTAGTGCCATAAGCTTAGCCAATAACCCAGTCCAGCACTCCAGAACTAAACACATAGATGTAAGATTTTCTTTCTTGCGTGATCACAATAAGAAGGGAGATATTGACTTGTGATACTTAGATACCCAACACTAGCTCGCATATATCTTTACCAAACCCCAAGATGCAACAAGGTTTGCTTTTCTAAGGGGAGAGCTTGGGGTGTGCCATCCCTATGGTATTATGTGAGGGGGAGTTCTTGCTTTCTAATAAAATAAAAAATATAACGAGCATTGCACTTTAAACATGTATGTAATTTGAAGCCATGTTTATGCTACGAGCTTGTTGCACTTTCATATCTATACATGTAGTTGTGTAGTTTGAGTCATGATTTTTTAATTGGAATGAAAACTTGAATTAAACCTTATCATCAAACTTACTTGATTGCTTTGATCTTTTCTAAAATGAGCTAAAAGTGATTTGTCAAAATTATGTGCTAAATGCTAAAAAATAGTTGATAGACAAAAGATCAAGGAAATATGTATTGCCGCACTTCTTCTTTACAATATGGCTTATCATTGTACTTTGATATGAAATTGAAGAAGTTGTGTATGACCGAAACCATCGACCTTAAGCTTCTAATTGTCATTTGACATAGGCTTGGTATGGTTGAAAAGTAAGGCTGATGGTGCATATAATTCCTTGCAAATGAACTATTTCCTACGTGTTTTCAAGCAATGAATATTTATTCAAGCACAATGAAATGTTAAAGTCTCTATGTTTTCTAAGATTTAAGTAGTTAAGTTGGGGAGACCAAGTCTTACAAATAAATTATTAAGTACACTTGATGAGTCATACTTACACTGCATTTTTACTTGTGTAGACAGGTTGGTGCAATTATTTTTGATAGAATGGCTTGGTTGAGGATTTGCTTCATTTGTGAATGGTTTATGATTCTTGTTATAAAATAAAAAAAATGAACTATGAAAAACAAAAGAGAGATAAAATATATGTCTTTTGAGTTCTTGATGAATCCATTGTCGCCAAGGGGGATAGAAGAGTGTTCATGAGCATTGGTTTGGCTTTGGCTTCGAGCTTTTTGCAAATCCTTCTTATGCTAAGTGTTCATGCTCTTGCTTTTCTTTGGCTCTTGATCACTTAGATATGTCAATTGGTTTTTGTGCTTCATCTCTTTCTTTGCTTCTTATGTATGTTGGCAATGGACTCATCAAGAGGGAGATTGAAAAACAAGTGGATATGTGCATTGGTTTACTTTTGATAAGTTATTAACAAATTTTAAGTTGAGTTAAGTTTAATTTGCATGAGCAAGGCTATGCATGATTATGATTTTGACTAACTAGAAATGGAGTTGGAGTTTTTGTCTCTGAGCCAGAAAAAAATGCACTCACTGAATGGTCTAATGTGTGAGAATTTGACCACACTGGATGGTCCGGTGTTCAGAAGAGTTCACGCCGGAGCATTTCAATTTAGAAGCAAAAATTCGAACACTTCACCAGATAGTCTGGTGTTAGGGAGGTATGAACGTCAGAGCATTTTCCAGGAGATGTGTTTCTTAGTGCTAGAATGAAGTTGAACGCCGGATGGTCCGGTGATAGGAAGTGGTGCACACCAGATGCTTCATCAGAGCATTTTTTATAAGTTTTTATTGGCTCAGTGGGGAAAGAGCTTTTCCACACACCAGATGGTCCAGTGTGTACATCGGAGGCTTCACCAGAGCTTTTTCTAGGAGATTTTCTCTCTACTCAATGAAGAAAACTTATCCACACGCCGGATGGTCCGTTGCTCAGAAGGAGTGTACATTGGATCATCCGGTGTTCAAGGTTTTTCTATGATAAACTTTCAACTAAGAATTTTGATTATGACTAATTGGAGATAGAGTTAGGGAAACTTTTATGCTTGTCTTGTCTTGTGTAGGTGATAGATGCAATATGATGGTTGACGGCGGGATGATCGGGACTAAGCATGGTTCTTGGTGTCGGACGATCAAGAAGACTGGGCATAGTTAAGGGTGATCTTAGTTGTACATATGGAGAGTGAGCAAAGCTTGAGAAGGTGGATGAAGACGACGTGTTGACAAAGTCAAGCGAAAGGGGTATCTATGCAAATGAGAAGGTGGCTTGAGGGATCGGGAGCAGGAGAGATTTGCCGGCAGTCAAGATCATAAGACGGAGTACACACGTTGACATTAGGTGGCTTGCTTAAGTTATAAGCAAGTGACGGTGAGTCACGATTTGAGAAGCCTGCAAGACAATTTTGCCGTTTAGGCTCAAAACTGTGGGAAGTTTGGAAGTGCACATGGCATCATCGCGAAGCTTGCATCGATGCAAAGCTACGTCATAAAGGCTCCACAGCCATTTGATGGACGAAGAAAAAGTTGGACAAAAATATCCTCGATGGTAGCCAGGAGTTTATTGAAAGAGAGTGGTATTTTGAGTATCTAAGAAAACTTAGGGGCTAAGGAGCCTCTCTAAGCCTATAAATAGAGAGGTAGAGCTGTGTGAGTTCAGTGAGCCAACCATTTTAGAGTTGTGTGCCAGGGTTTTAGAAGTAAGAGAGATTAGTACTTAGCCTGTGTGTTAGGTGAGAGCTTTGTGAGCAAAATACTTTGTAATCTACTAAAATTAGGATGTTCATCTACAAGTAATTAACATATTGTTTACTCTTATGCTTGTGTTCATCTCTTTCTAGTTTCCTTCACTTGGCTTCCTTGTTTGTTTGCAAGTTCTTCAGTTTTTGTTGTGATTTTCGCTTTTGTTGGAGAGCTGAAATTTTTCATCGTGTTAGACTCATTCTTCTTATTACTAGAGACATAAGATTTACATACAAGTTGGTCTTGAACCATCTCTTGCCTCTAGATATATCAACTTGGAGAATTTTTTTATCAGGTGCCTAGATCTAAGTGTTTCCAGTTCAATTTGCAAGTTTTATAACTATGACTCTTGGAATGGTATTTTACAGAACATAGGTTTCAATTTCATCTATGGGAGCTATGTTTTTTTTTGGTGTGGAGAATTTCATCATGACATGTTTCTCTCATTTTGTTGCTTCCATTTATTGATTTGAGACGTATTGGATGAAAGAGTAGAATAGGCTATCTAAGAATTTGATAAGGCTTCTATTTATCTAGTCGTATTTCTCGATCCTACATCTTCGAAAGGTGTCTCAACATCGTAGCAAGTTTGGCTGGGTTTCTTGGATCATTAGCAGAGAAATATGTGGATTTTATGTGATGACAAATTGCTTTCATTATAAGAGAATTTCAACCGGTCGAGATGAAACCATTATTTGGACATTTGTTCGTTCTCTTACAATAGCTACTTTAGTTGAATATACCCGCATCACCACCTGGCAGCTGTCTGAAAGGGGAAATTAATTCTTTCCAAATCGTTAGAGATTGTACGGCATGCAAAAGTGCAAGAACTGTTGCTGCAGAGCAAGAATTTTCCCACGACATGACAATGCCCATCAAGTACAGCAGCGTGCGTTTGGTGACACGTCAAGTTCTGCGGTCTGGTCTCGGCACCTGTCTTTTCGAAAGACAGCATGCTTGTTTACTTGACATGCACAATAATATGTAGGGAAAATTTTGCTTCGCCACTGAGAGGGCTCCAATTTTGCTTCTGCCGCTGTCTTTTATCACTTTCGATTTTCTCTATTGGTTTTCACAATTTTATCGTTTGTTTTTTACAACATTTTTTCATCCTTTAGACGTCTTGAAAGTCCATTCTGCCCTTATCTTTTTCCTCGCCTCTCCATGTGTAGAAGGATAGATTGCATGGGATAATATGTATTGTGCCTCTCAAGCGGTATAAATAGAGTACATAGACTTGTAAGGTAAGAAGTCTCACTGATACATATGGTAGTATGAGATTACAAATCATAACTACCAAATATACTCTAATATCTCCCTGTAGTTGTAGTGGGAGCATTGCAGACAGTCAGACTGAAGAAGAAGTCGAAGGTAGCAAGCCAGCAGACTGACATCCCTCCGTAGTCGTAATGCCGTCGCATTGCGGGTGTTGCGACTGGAGTGAAAACCAACGAGTAGCTCATGCGGATTGTAGCCCTTTTGTTGCCGATATAGCCGAGAGCGATGTGTCGTGGATGTTACCGTGGAGAAGGATACAAGCACAAAGCACCAACACGGACGCATGTACAGGAAATTAGCTTGATTTGGCCGATGAGTCAACTAGCGGTGGCGGCCCCGACGGGGAGGTGGCGGCGGTGATGGCAGCCTGGAGTTGCGGCAGAAGGTGCTGACTCGAATTGGCACTGGTGGCGAGGATGAGTGGGCGGTGACCACACCCAAAGGGTGGTGCCGGGAGACGATAATGGTGTGGCCACGAGCGTAGGCGCTCGATGGTGTGATGGCTTGATGGCGTGGATGGCACACCGGCGACGATGATCCAACGTGACGACGACAGGCTGACTGGAGCTCGGATGGCCGCGGAGGAGGGGGCCGTGTTGACGAGCGCGCTTAGTCACACCACAGCATCATCGAAGGGAGGAGGCACCGGGGAGGTTGACGCCTAGTGATGTAGTCCGAAGCTAAGGAGTGATCAATGGGTCGGCAGGACGACGCAACCCGATCTCTGATTGAGAAAAGAGAAAAATAGTAGCACTAGGAGGTAGCTAGCGGCACGTGCCGTGGTGTAGCCTGTAACACCCTAATTTTTAACTTTTTGAAAATAGTAATAATTTACCTTTTTCTTTAGAATTAGGGTGTTATTCTTCTTCTCAAGATCCTAGGCAGAAAACTTATTTTCTACATTAAATAATTAATGTAGGTTATATAAAATTTTGATGTTTTCATGCTGGAGTAGATGCATTAGAGTTTTTATGGAGTAAAAAAAAAATGAATTTTGAAAACCTCAAGGCGCACCGTTTGAGTTTTTGGAAAAGTTGAAAAATGTTTCCGAAAAGAAAAACCTCATTTCCTTCCTTGGGCTGAATTCCCCTTCTTTTTTCTCTTTTCCTTTTCTTTTCTTTCGGCCCATCTCCCGTTTCCCTCCTAGGACGAGCCCATCTCCTCATCCCTTCTATACCCCGTCTCCCGCCTAGGCTAGGCCCAGCTGTTGCCGCACGTTGCCAAAGGCCAGGCTCAGCGGCTGCCGCACGCTACCGAAGGCGTCCGAGCGCGTTCCGTTTTCTCTCCGCGCGAGACTGCCAGGTGGGCCCCATGCCAGTCGTCGTTTCCGACCGAGGCTCCCGCCACCAAGCTCGGGCTCACCTCCAACAACTGCCGCTGCCCTCCGCGTTCGAATCCTAACGGATTTAACCACCTTGCCCCGCCTATATATAGATCCCATCGCCCCTCATTTTTCGCATCTCCTCGAAACCCTAGACCTAGCGCACCATTGCCGAGATCCCAACCGCTGCTGCCATTGCCGCTTGTGGCTGAGCTCACCGACCGCCGCTCCCACTGCCTCCCAGGCGCATATGAGAGCAGCTCCAGCACCGCAAGCTCGCGACGAGTCCATTCCGCTGCTCCTCATCGACTCTCCGCCGCCGGACAACCCTTCTCGCCAAGCTCCATGCCCCACCTTACACTGTGCACCATCACCGACAGGTCTACGGGTGTCCATCGTCAAAGGTGAGCCCCTGGGAAATTTCCCCATGTCCCTCTCTCTCTGTTGAACCTTCTCGCGCTCGTTTTGGTGCGGTGTAGCGCCGTTTATCCATCTCCAGTGATGCGCTGGCAAGCGCGCCACTGCGGAAGCCAGGCTGTCGTCGTTCTCTATCGCTAGAGCCAGCCGAGAGACCCGAAAGTATCCCTGGCCGTTAGATCTACATACAATGATCCAGATTAGATCTAGAATACCTCTTCGTCGATCCAATCATACGATGACAAGTGGTTTCTTTAATCCCAGTCAGCGCCATTGCCTTGTCATCATGCCATATCATCACCACCTCAACCTTTGAGCCGATGTGTCAAGCCTAGTCACCACCCACATCAGCAGCCCATTTACCCGGTCATCTCCTATTTAATAAAAGTGGCAATTTTGCAAATAAGCCTCTAAACTTTTCTATAATTACCCAAAAGCCCTTATCTTTTTACATCTTAGTCCCTAAACTTTCTCATATTTATAAATAGGTCCCTCTATTTTAAAAAAAGGTCCCTATCCCCTCTGTTTTATTCAATTTTTTTTCTTTTTCAGATTTAACCCTAAACTTGTTTTTAGCATAACTTTCTCGTTTTAGCTCCGATTTAGACGATTTTCGCACTCTCGCGTTCGTAGCACTGTGTACTATCTTTTAGTACCTTTTTCATAGATATTAGCTATTGTTTGGTGTACTATTCTTTGTTAGTTTTTTTGTGTGCTTTTTTGATGTGTTCCAAGAGCAGACGAGGAGCAGTTCAAGAATCTCCAGGACTAAGTATTTGATGAGTTTGAGTAGCAAGTTGAAAGAGGCAAGTGTCCTTGAACATTTTGATCCTAGTTTTCCAAATGTGTTATTTATTTCAAACATGCAAGATATTAATCTTGAATCCTATTTACTTATAGTACCATATTCCATATATTCTTTGTTGCCTAGTTATCAGTAGTAGTTTTGCTGGGTAGCTTATACTTAGCTTTGCACAAGGGTATGGATGGGTAGTCAGTTAAACATGACTTATGAACTATGCAACTATGAGCCAGACTACTATGTCGATGAAGATGAAGATTCCTAGGCTGGTGGACCCTCGATCAATTGCCTGTGGAAGATAGGAGCTTCGCTGTGTTTAGTTTGTTTGCTTTAGTTAAAGACTTCGAGGTCTATCTATTCTGTTTAAGTTAAATATTGTAATAATAGCACTGTGTGTGGTACACTGATGAAGTCACTGCATATATGAAACTTGATCTTAGCATACAAGTGGTTTGCATATGGTTTTGTCCCTTTATAAAACCGGGTGTGACATAGCCGCCCGAGCGATGCGGCAGATCGGGTCAGCCGATAGTGCTTCCTTTCGTCGGCGCGGGCGTTTGACGGCATGGCATGCACGGAGGAGGAGGCACCCTACTGGTGCTGGACGACGCAAAAATAGCGGCAGATCGATAGGATCGACCACGAAAACCTAACTATGATGGTGCAGCCCTCGGCAGAGATCGTGGAGATTGATCTCCCCGGGGGCGGCACAGGTGTGGGCAGCGGAAGCCTAGGGTTCAGGAACGGAACCCCTTTGATACCATGTAGCCATGTAGAAGGATAGATTGGGTAGGATAATATGCATTGAGCCTCTCGAGTAGTATAAATAGGGTAGAAAGACTTGGGAGGCAAGAAGCCTCCCCGATACTTATGTCAGTATGAGACTACATATTCTATCTTCCAAATATACTCAAACACCAAGCACTCGCCGGCCAGCCCCGATGGGTGTTCCCCAACTTGCAAACGCCCCTGCTGCTGATGTTGTTTGCACGTTGCCCACCGCTGCACTGTTTCTCGCCAGACATGCACACACAGCCTGTCGCCTATTGCTGCACCCCCTCCCCCCCCCCCCTCGGCACACTGCCTGCTAGCTGTCCATGCGGAGTCCATCGCTCGTTGATGTCATGGACTTCGATGCAGGGATAGGGACAGTGGCTTTTTGATGCGAAGCCTGCACCGAAGCTCCACCCTCTTGGCTTGATCGCCCTTCTTCCCCATCTCTGGCTGAAGACGCCACCTCTCGATCTCCTATGGCCAGCTCTGCCTCAATTATTGGGCACACTACACCTCCTCGACACTAGGAATCTGTCCACTGCATCAACTTCACTATTCCGTGATGGGGGCTCCACCACCTCGAGAGTCTTCCTCCTCCATCGCTGGTCACCCTCGCCACACTACCTTGGTCGTCTGTTGCCCTGCTTGTCAGCAGCATCTGGTTCCTTGCAGTGTGGGGATGGTTTGAAAAAGCGTCCCGCATAGGGGTTGTGAACCGTCTATAGAAATGAATTCTCTAGTAGTGAAATGGCATCATCCGCTGCCACCATGCGCACAGAGATGAGGCCCCTCATCATTCGTTTTGACCTCCTCTCGCGAAGCAGAAATAGCAACTTCCTTTTTTTTCACCGGATATTTTAGTCCGATTTCAGGAGCCATGCACCGTCAACAGGGCTTGACCGGTGCATATTTGTTGATGATGACACAGATGAACTATATATATTAGGGAATTGAAAGTTTTTTTTTGCCATTATAATACTAGCTATAACATAAGAATAGTTGTATATGCAACATTCGACCGGTTGTTTCAACGTGAAGCAAATGGTCAAACTTCTAACAGATATGGGTCTACCTAACGAGGGCATCCTTAGTTTACCCCATTCATCTTCACAAGATGATTTCACACGGTTACAAGTTACGCCTTTGCAAAAGATGTTTATTTAGGATTGATGATAAGGAGCCGTGCCAAATAAATAGAATAAGAGGTGAATACGTTGCTAATTAAGTCTATTATTACTATCAATGAGAATTGTATACTGCCTAAGTCAAATGTGCTTCTTGTGCTAAGTTTCACACCTATGAAGATAATTCAAGCCAATGTTGCACATTGCAAGGATCAAGACTTTGCATCATCGTGCACTGCTTGATGGCATCCACATATGACCCATGGATCCAATGGTTCAAGACAGAAGCAGATCTGAATGCC
Source organism: Phragmites australis (assembly GCF_958298935.1). Classification (NCBI taxonomy): domain Eukaryota; kingdom Viridiplantae; phylum Streptophyta; class Magnoliopsida; order Poales; family Poaceae; genus Phragmites; species Phragmites australis. Next base: position 4,782,264 of record NC_084934.1, read on the forward strand.
AAGGAGACTAGAAAATAGTCCAAGCCATCAAATGTGACACCCAAAGATCCAGATTTTCATTTCCCAACTTCTCAACTAACCCCAATTTATTTTAGGAGTATCCAACATTTCTAGAGAGCAATAATAGAAGGGATATCAAGTTATTTTTCCAGCACAACAAATGGTGTATCATTTGGAGGCTCGAGTCAAAAGATTTGTAAATTCCAAGACAAGTTGACCAGGGCATTTATTGTTGCACGAGGCTCCACATTTTTGCCTCCTCTCCAGCCTGGTGGCCATGAAAATTAAACCCATTTTAGTGTGTGTTCACACCTAGCTAGGAGGGTTGTTCCTAGTATTAGCAACCTCACTCTCACTCTACTTGACAACTCTTTGACAATTGATTTCCTCCATAGGATAGCCAAGCTGCTACTAGAATCTTGTTTGGGAGTTCTCTACCTCTTTGCTCTTTTAACCTTACCTTGTAAGATTACAAAAGTGGTCGTTTGACGGTGGCCTTTATGTACTTCCAACTTTGTGCATGGTTGTGTGGATTGGAAACTTAGAGTGTGTTCGGTGAATACTTGCTGTGGGTCATTGCATCGGCAATAGTTAGCCTCAAGATTGTTGGGTGACATTGTTACCTTGACTGCTCGCAATAATTATCATCATCACATGGATCCTACCTTGTGAAGATCAAGCAACCCCGCATCACTAGTGCTTTTGTTCATCATGCCCCTGGCATAGATAGAGGACAGGGCAGTGGCAATTCTGTGGGCCCCTGGCATAGATAGAGGACCACACCCAACCCAAAACCTGAGCCCGAAGTGATGAATGGGTGAAAATTGAGACCTGAACCCGCACCCGCTAGGTGCTTGTCTAGTTGGGGAGCTCGCTAACCAGAGCGGCGAGCGGGGCGGTAGGGAGGCTGGGCGATGCAGCGAGGCAGTGGGAAGGTCTAGCAGGTCGGCGAGGAGGCCTATGCGGGGCGGCTGGGTAGGGCGGCGGGGAGGCAGGGAGGCCGAGCGGTGCGGTCACCCATTGGGGAGGCTGGGCGGGGTGGCGGTGGAGAGGCCGGGCATCAGGGACAGGGAGGCCACATGGGGAAACCGGGAGGCCCGAGACCGAGCTAATGGGTGAGTTGGGTTGGGCTAGGATTTTAGGTGACTCATGGGCACCCGTGGGTGAAATTGAAAACCCGAACCTGACCTGGCCATTTTGAGTACCCGACCCTTCAAACCCCTGGGTGAAAATCTAGACTCAAACTTGGACTCGTCAGGTGCAGAACCCGTGGGTCAGGCAATTGCCATATGTGTGCGGCAGTGGATGTTGGCCTAAGCGATAAGAGCCAATGGAGAACTAGGAGAGGTCGTTGTGGATTCGGCAGTGGTAGCTATCGGAGCATAGGAAAGAGAGCAAATGGATGTAGGAGTATGTAGTACCGAAGAGACTATTGTGAGTATATTGTGATGAACATAAGCAGAGAATAGAAAGTAACAAGAGACACGAAGAAACAGTAGAATCAAAATCTTGTATTTATTGATGAGAATGTTTACATATATATACATGTTGAATGGACATGATGAGAGGACATGTCTATTGGGGAGACATCCCTTCTTAATAGACATAACACTTGGTAATTGATCACATGGTTACGCCTAAAAGGTGTCTATTTGTAATCCCCTTGATCAATTATTCCAGTTGTAAACTCCTTATTTAAAACTCCTCTTAAACCCTATGGGAAAATATGAGGAGAAAATAACATGTTGATATGCCATTAAAACTCCTTTAAAACCCAATGGGAAAAAGTAAGGAGAAAAGATATGTCATATATTGAATGTTGCCTCATTGTAAGCTTATATGAGAAACCTAGTTAGGAAAAACTCAATGGTCAGCTTAGATAATAATAATTATGGATCATATTAAAACCTCCGAAAAATGTCTTGGAAAAATAGGAGGAATAATAGTGATATGCTGTTAAAACTCCTTTAAAACCTAGTAGGAAAATGAGGAGAAAAGGGTACAACATATATTGATTATTGTCTCTTTGTAAATTCATATGAGAAAACCTTTGAAAGGAAAAACCCATAAGCGAATTTAGAGAACAATAAGTATATCTTTGATACCACCTTTCAAAACCCCAAAAAGAAAAAAAAAAGAGATATGACATATGATCTTGTATAGATGTTGCCTCATTAAAAACCTTATATCAGAAACCGTATAGGAAAAACTCATAAAGGAAAAGAGTGCAATATAATATGAACAGGTTATTATTTAGGGATTAACTCCCCCCTAAACCTTGCAAATCTTGTAGTCACTGCATACAAATTCCATGAATACATTTTGGAATGTGAAAGTTGGTAATAACTTAGTGAATAAATCAACGAGGTTATCACATGATTTAGTTTGCAAGATTTCTATCTCCCCATTATTTTGCAGTTCATGAGGATAGAACAATTTAGGGGCAATATGTTTGGTTATATTTCTTTTTATGTAACCTATTTGTATTTGAGCAATGCATGCAGAAGTATCTTCATAGATAATAGTTGGTGATTAAATAGAACCAATGTCACATGATAGTTATATGTGGTTTATCATTCTATGAAGCTATACACATATATGTGATGTTTCAAAATGATAGATGGAATTAGTCACTGAAATTTATTTTGATGACTCCTATGAGAAGGCTATATCATCATGAAATCAGTCTTTGATTTGACGTTATAGGGATTAGTTGTATATCTAGTATCTGGATATCCCACTATAGTCATATCTTGATTTTTCTGATAGAAAACTAAGATATTTGGTGCCATAAAGATATATGTGGATATCATCTTTGACTCCCACCTAATGGTGTTGTTGGAGCTGCGCTATTTAAGCTAGCAAGTTATCTGCAAATGCAATATTAGACATGTTGCGATTTGCAAGATACATGAGCACTTTGATGGTATTAAGATATAGAACTTTAGGTTTAATATCTTTTCATCATCAACCCAAGGTATAAATTGATCTTGATTCATATTTAGGGATTGAATGACTATAAGTTTTTTGATAAATATGATTTTCAATATCATTTGAATATTGGTAGACTGATGGATAAATATTCTTGAAGGAATATGCTCAAGTTGTAGACTTAAGCGAAATTTGGTTTTAACCAAATCATTCATCTCAAATTCTATCATAAGATGATTACACACTTTATCGTGTTTGGTTTGAAGATGATACAAAATCCGATTAGAATTTCATTATGAACACACATATGCAATCATTGTAGTTGCAGTAACCCTTATGTGGAAGGAACTTATTTAGTTAGTTATACCACAATCAACTTAACTGTTTGAAGTCATGGATTGACTTAAGTTGTATACAATATATATTATGATTTAGATTTAGAATGTGAAGTCCATCAGGGACTTATATGTCCAAATCTATCTAATTCATTTGATCTGCTAATGATATTGAATATGAGAATATAATTTCCACACATACCATTAGGTATGTAGCATCGTAATTGATGTCAGATCTCTATGTGAACCCTTGTATTACAAGCCTCGCTATTTCACCACCTTATGGAATAAAAATTTTCTTCCACAGGGAAGATATTGTGTTGTTGAGCGAAAGTAATTCTCCTTAATTACCGCCTTTGGTTTGACCAAGTTGAGTGATAAAGTTCTCTGCCTAGGACTTTTGGTCTGAATCTAATTGAAGATGTATGGCTATTTTGAGGAGAAATATATGTCAACAAATTGTATTCTTTGGTATTGATTGATTTTATGGAATCAATATAGTTTGTGGAAATATTATCCTATTTAATTCCATGTATTTTCCAAAACAATAGAGTTAGAGTGTTCTCATGACCTAGCGCCTAAATTTGTGTATATATTTGCGATGGGCATTTGGATGCTGAATGTCCATAGGCGTTTGGATTGTGAATATCCATAAGGTGTCTATCAACTTGATGTTGATTTATATTTACTGTTTTGGATGATGTTCTCCCCCTGTTTCTGAGAATACTTGCAAGAAGTTGTATCCCTTGTGACCATACTTCTCTCATCTTATTTTGGTTTGGGAGTTGAGTGGTTTTGTTAGTGTCACACCCGGTTTTAATGGACAAAACTAGATGCGGCTTATGTGTGTCCAGGATGTTCAACACACATAAGGACATCACAGGTGAAGTAACAAAGCAATACTTTTATAGGATAAACATTTAATTCTTACAGCAATTACCGTATATTGTTTTCTATGAAGATATCTATAGTAGAACAGAAGAACAGGTGCCCAACAACACTGCAGGCAACCGACCGAGAGACACGTGTCTAGAACGTCACAACCTCGTATTGATAGTCTTCAACATCTTCACTCACTAAGCAGCACCACACATGTCACATGGCATAGGGAAAATAGCAAGTATGAGCACATGTCGCACTCAGCAAGTGTATAGGAGAATAATGATATGCAGGCTTATCACAAGAATAGGCTAACATGGTATATTTGTGTAAATGCGATTAAAGAAAAGATATTTGGACACAACATCATTAAACAATTATTAAGTGAAGGTAACCCAATTAATCCACTCATTAAGTTAACCATATTGCGGACCATAACCACCTTCACCACCAGACCATAACCAAAACCATAACCAACTAATCATGTGAGGATCCAAGTCTCCCATAACCGCGGGCATGATTGTTATAAAAGTTTTACACTCTGCAGAGGTTGTCAAACTTTTAACCATGAGTTGTGATATCCATGTTGTCGTGTTCGCGGAACACTTAACACACGTCAATGGTGTGCCACCAGGAGAATCACTACGAATCATTAACCATTGGTTAGGTCCTGGTACTCCAACGAATGTCAGCTAGGTGTCTAACCAATATGGTAAGCCTTACCCATATCGGCCTCGTATTTGGTACTGTATTTTTTGGGTTGTCGCTCCATGAACCGGTCCTTAAATGTGACACTTGGGCAAAGACTATCCTACAGAACCTATCACCTTTTCTTGGAACGTATCCACAATCCCACCACATGAACCGTCATTATCAAACCAACTCCTGCCCAAGTCCTAGGGTTCCATGTTACTAAAAAAGTTCATCATCACCATTGTATATGTCCACTAAACATGTATATGATACTTTCCCAACATCCCAAAAGCATGGCTAAGCAATTCTACCTAAGAGACTCAAATCAACTACCACTTAGGCTTCAAGGAATATAAAGAAAGAACTAGGTAAATCCTAACGTAGGTGACTACCCATCAAGTTGACAGACATTGCATGCAATTTTGTAAAACAAAAAATTTAAAACATAGGTTCAAGATGATCAAGGACACTTGCCTTTTACCCAATATTGCTCAGGGTTGACGAAACCTTGGTCTTGAAATCCCTCGTATAGATCTGAAGCGTTAATGACTAATCATGGATTCTATTGACAAACAAAAGCAATATCGAATAAACACCAGATAAACTCCAAATTGCAAACATAAAAGAAAGAGAACGATGGACTGGAATATTTGATTGGGCTAGACAAGGAGAACAGAATTGACTGGACTTCTTTCGAAGAAAGTTAAAGATATAGGAACTAGAGCTTCACATGAAATGATAGAAAAGATTAGCTAAAGCATTAACATGTTTGACCTATATTATATCATAAACTTATGTTTGTACTGCAATGACATGTAGATTTGATCATGACCTATATGTTCTTGTGACAACCATAAATTTACTTATGAAAATAATATTTTTCATGTTGGAAGGATCTAGATGTTAATCGGGGATAACTACTATAGGGATATGAGAATTAACACCTAAAACTGGCATGGTTGGATAGATCTTGCTTTTACGAAAATTTGAGCACAAGAATCACTCAAATTCAAGCTAAAACGAAGAAGTTATGCTAAAACAAGTTTTGGATTCAATCTGAAAAAGACAAGGACCAATTTTGAATAAAATAGAAAGGTTAGGGGCTTTTTGTAAAAATAGAGGGACCTATTGGTATGTATAGAAAAGTTTAGGGATCAAACTGTAAAAATATAGGGCTTTTGGTAAATACAGAAATGCTCAGGGACTTAAGTGCAAAAGTGCCAATTTCCTGGAATTTCTTGGAATTATTTTAGTACTGGAAAAGGCCAAATTGTTGACTGGACATGATGACTAGGCATATTGGGTGATGTGGCACGGTGACAAGGATTACACATCGGTAATATTGCTGACGTGGCTAGCTGAAGTGGCATAGCATGGATGACTGGATTATGTAATACACATGGCGAAATCCTATTGGTCATTGAAGGGGTAATACTTGGATTTAATCTGGGCCTTTGAAACTAAATCGGACGGCTGGGTGTGATGGTAGAAGGATTAAGTGACCAGCGGCAAGGACAGAAGCGGTGGAGAGCTCGGGCACGGCGGAGGACTCGCTGGAGCTCGGCGGAAACCACGTCACCGGCGTCGGTCCTCGACGGCGAGCGGTGGATAGGCATCAAGTTCGGATGGGGATCTCACCTTGGGTTTCGATGATGTTAGAGAGGCAGCGAGGCGGTTCGGTGATGAGAGAAGGTTGTGTGGCTTCGAGATCTCGTTGGCGGAGGGGTTCCAGTGGCTAGGAGGCGAAGGCAAGGGCACCGACGTGTTCGTCGGGTCTGTGCAACGCTTCTTGCTGTCTCGGTGACACCAAGCGGCACAAGAGGCGGTAGATTGGCGAGCTAGAGTGGAGCTTAGCAATGGTGGCAAGTTGGCATCGATTTCGGCGGAATTGGCACGGTGAGGCGGTGGATTAGGGCACCGGAATGGTGGCTTGGTAGCGAAACAAGGAAAGGGTGCGCTCGGGACTGGGATTTATAGGGGCGAAGAACAAGCGTATGGGAATTGGAGACCAAGGCAGCGGTGTTCGTGTTTCTAGCTCGGACTTGATTTCCTTCGTTTAAACACGATTGGTTGGTGATAAGACGGTAGTAGGATGTAGGGATCACGCGGACTAGATCTGGTAGGCTTCTAGATGATTTTCCCCTCCGAATTTGGTCAGTTTTGGTGCAGGATTTAGTTGGCCAGCTCATTCGTGTGGGGAACGGACTCGACCAATGGTGGAAGAAGTAACCGACGCCCGGGCCCAGCTATCAGCGGTTGGGAGAGGTAGGGCGAGCTACTGGCAAGGGTACAGGCCTGGCGCGGCCTTCGGCGCACATGCGCGTGCGGGAGTAGAGCAGAGGGAGCAGCCGTATGTGCTGGCAAGCTGGGCCGGGACGCTGGCTCGTCCCAGACGGGAAGCAAGGGAGGTCGGGGAGAAGAGATGGGCCTGGACTCGTCTGGCCCATGCGGAGAAAGAGGGAAAACGGGCTAAGGGAAGCGGGCCGGATTCAGAGAGAGAGGGGGGGGGGAGTAGAGAATGGGCTGGACTGGGCTAGCATTAGATTAGGATTTTTCTTATTTTGTTTTGGAAATTCCACAAAAAAAGATAGCAAATGAAGTCCAAATAAAACTTCAAACAAAGCCTAAAAATTCTAGAAAATTCCGGCAAGCTTTTGAAATCATTAAGAAGATAATAAAAATATTTTGAACTCATAAAAACATTTTGATATATTCGAAATTAAATATAACACAAAAGAATTCAAGTAAACCCCAAATGAGCTCAAATAAAATACAAGAAAAACCAAAGAAATACAACAACTCAAAATAAAACTTAAATGTCTATTTTCAACATGAATGCATTCAAACAATTAATAACCTAATTCAAATTTGAACTTGAATTTAGAAAATAGGATTTTTCCTATTCTAATTATTCAACAAATAATCTAATCTTGGAAAATTTTAGAAATTCATGAAAACTAAAAATCAGGGTGTGACAGTTAGGTACCTCCACTCTTTCTAGCATATTAATAGCGGTTATCAGATTTTATGACAACTTTTATGACGAGTAAACGCTTCTGGCAAATTATTTGCAATATGTTGCAAATATAAGATATTCTAAACAAGGATTCAGATTTTTGATACGTGTATATGAGGACTGAATGTCAACGTGTATGGCATTCTCTTACAATTTCTGGCATTCTTTGTGGTATTAATCTCCCCCTAATACCGAAAATTGTCCTCAAAATGTAATGAGCATACGGGCAATGAATATGTTTCCTGTGAGGGACTCGATGTATTATATGATTGATGGATAATTATACCTCATATAGATCCCCAATGCCGTTTGATTTAGGGTGGTGATATTGGTACGTGCAGAACGGAACCGATTCGTAAATGAGAAATACTTGGTTGAGGCCAAATTTCTACGTACTAACTGCAATGGAGGGAGTCGTATGATTGTAGTTGGATGAATTTGGTTTAATGCAGCGGTCTGTAAAGCCGCATATTGCCAACAAGATGTTAGCAAATTGCAATTCTTTGGTTGGTCATGCAAATAATTTGATTCTCTTGATGAAAGATTTAGCTAGACTATTTTGAATGTGCATATAGGGTACTTAATGCAGTAGTGCCTAAAGCTAAACAATAATTGAATGTACATTAAGGAACGGCATTATTCTTGTGAATGGATGTGATCCTGCATCCAAGTTTATTTTCTCTAATTTTAATTATTTGAGAAATGGGATTGGTAAAAATATGGTGTCTTATGTATAAGGGACACATGTGGGACTTTTTTTAAGATGCATCAATCCGCACTATATAGTATCTATATGATCCATAAAATTGCATAATAGAACTACATGGGTGGCGCATTATGAATTTTAATGTAAGAGAGCCTTAAAATTAAATTCTCTGTGACACATGCAGTTCACACAAATATGAAGATATTGAGAATTATTACTACAACCAATAGAATTGTTAATAATTTTCTCATCATCTCTAAGGTAGAGTGATCAAGGCAATCATGTCATGTCTTGATGTGATCAAGATAGAAAAACTATTTTGTATGCAATATGTGGTACATGATTTGATGTATGTATAGTACTATCCAGATGGTATATAGGGAAGATTGACATATCTGTTATTTTGATTAAGAGGAGAAATTCCTCTTTGTTGTTATCATGGTTTTCAATATGGAAACTATTTGACGGGTATCTCTATAACTTAGTAAGGTACGGTTTGAATCGAGATACGATAGAGTATCATCGATCGTGATTTGAGTACTTATAGGGAGAGTAATTATGGCTCGACTAGAGCCAACAATTACTACATCGCGTCCAACGATTGTCAAAATATTTTCTTGTATTTTACTAAGAGTTTAGAAATATTTTGGTTCCCTGTAGTATAGAGTTTGTGGTATAACTATCCACAAGGCACATTTCCTCTTCCATCAGATTGACTCCAATAGAAATCTATATATAGAAATAAAGAATTTGATATGAAATTATTTATCAGACATATAGAATACATACAAACTTTATTTAGTATCATAAGTACTGATACATTAATGGAATGTGGATAACATGGTATTAAGGAATCGGGAGACTAGTTAAGATCTCTAAACATGTCATGTGAAGCAAATTTGACAAACATGTTTTTCGTGCTCATTGGATCTTCTAGCTGCAGAAGAGTCTGGTTGTTACTTGGTTCTTATAGAACTTATTGTGAACAGCTAGCCTCCTTAGTGGAGTCAGTTTGAAGATTGAAGTGTACTTCATATCTTGTTTCTTAAGCAGGTCAGTTGTGTCCCTCATATTGTAAATATAGATCAATTAAATGTCTGAGAAGTGTGGCATTTCTTAGTGGTGTGCTTGTAGCATCCATACTTCCGATAAACAATAGATTCGTCAAGTTTAGGTTTAGAAATACCTTTTCCCTAATCCGGTGCATAGGGCTTCTGCTTTTTGTTACGTTTGTGTTTACCATTGAAGTTCTTTGGATTGCGTCTAAAAAGGGCCATCGAACTTGTTGTTATTCTGGACATTAATATGTACTTTAAGTGAAGGAGCAACGCCGATTGGACGCTGATGATGATTTCTTAGAAGGAGTTCATCATGCTTTTCGACCTGAAGTAATACATGGATTAAGTCATAATAAACATGGTATTCTCTTGCACGGTATTATTGTTGTAAGGTCCTATTTGCAGGAAGTATAGTAGATAAAGTGTTCTCTAACTTTTCTGCATCTGTAGGTTCTTTTTTCACAAAAAACGTAATTTTGAACATATTTTATGAACAATATGGTTGTAATCTCTGATAGATTTGAAATCCTAGAGTCGAAGATGTGGCCGTTCATAACTTACATTAGGCATAATGATGGCCTTCTGTTATCCATATTTTGAGAGGTAGCCATAAAGTGCTTGGATTCTCTCCATCGGATACTCAAATTTGACATCTGGATGGATATAGTGCCTTATTATGTATAAATCTTCATATTTTACTTGATTTCGTAGTGGTGGATCTCCCTCTTGGGGAGGTTGGAGTGCCGCTACTATTCTGCGGGATGAAAGGCTGACCTTGACATCCATAGCCCATGTTGGGATAGTTGTGACCATCGAGTGCGAGTTAGCCGAACTCTTTGCCACTCATTGTATCCTATATGGATTTGACCATAGATTTGATTAATTTAGTATAGATAAATTAAAAATCATCATGGTAATGTTGTAATAATAATGCAAAATATGTCAAGTCAAGTTGAGATTTGAATTACATAGTATAGACCTCAAATTATGTAGCTAACACATTAAAGATAATCAATAAATAGGGTGTAAATCTCGCAGTAGTAGGAGGCATAATCTGACATTTGTCAGTAGATGTCTATGCTCCTATTACCTTATGTTATGCTAAGTGTAATATTTGGAAGAACATGTTGAAGGTAATCATTAAGTCAAGTGACAAAATGTAGACCTCATAGTAATGGTGGATAATCTGTAAATATGCAACAAATGTCATTGTTCTATTACCTTGTGTTTCGCAAATATTAAATGGAGGTAATCAATAATATTCTGTATTAAAATCCGCTTTTAATTAAGCACTTTGTGCTTTTATGAAGAAATTTTGGGCTTAAATCAAAATATGAGTGCGGTGAGTAATCAATTGTAATATAAAAGTAAATTGCAAGAATTTAAAAGTATGGATAGATATAGACATGTTGTTGTAAATGCAGTTACGCAAATACATTGAACATGTTGCAAATCTATCACTCATTGGGTCTAAAAATGCTTATTCATAAAAGTACATAAATTGGTATAATTATAAATAATTACATGTGCTATAACAGAAATAATACACACAGTACTATTTATATAGGCTATTTATTGGGACCCAGGGGGCCTGAATGGAAATAGCTAGCCACTGGTAATTTGTATGGAGGCCGAAAATGAATTTGGGCCGAAGCCCTTTAATTTGCGGCCCAAAACTAGCAAGAGAGGTTTTTCTTATTCTCTCACGCACGGGCTGAGAAAACTTGGGCCGTAGCCCAACGACCTTTTGGCCCAAGGCCCAGATGGGCTCCCCCTTGCCCTGCCCAATATAACAGAGGAAGGAGGTGGCGGTTAGGGTTCGCACGCCACCCCACCTCAACGCGCGGCTGGCCCCCAAGTTGTTGGTAGGCCATGACCGGGCCGAGGCCAGAGGAGGATCGATAAGAAGCTGTCGTTGTTGCTTGGGCTTCCTCCGTCGTCACTGAGCAACCATATGGGCCGCCGTGTAGGGGCACGATGACATGGAGATAGGGCTAGTGCTGTCGTATATATTAGATCTGTGCGTGCGATCGGTCCTAAATGAGTGCGCCATGATGGAGATGCCGCCATAGCAGACCGGGCCATCGCCTGGTAGTGGCCCAGCCGGATCTGGGCGTCACCGTCCAAGAAGGAGTTGCCCCTGTCGACGAGACGACACGAACGGGTCGCCATCGGGAGGCCAAGCCACCGCCACCAGGCAGGAGCCGGCTCAGGTGGAGCTCGTCGCTGACCAACCCGCAGTTGTTGGCGGCCTAGAGCAGTGCGCTCAAAGAGGCACTGCTGCCATGTGGCACGGGCCTTACGACTCATCGTCGTCGCCATGAGGATAGTGCAGTCAGGCGCCACTGGTCGCCGTATGGGCATTGTGCAGGCGCCGCCAGATAGACGGACATCACCAGAGGGTGAACATCGTCGATGGCCCTCTCCGGATCTAGGAGCCACTCAAGCGCTAGATGTGGGTAGGCTGCTGCCAATCTGCATGAAGCGCCGCCAGAGGGAGGGCTTTGGCCATAGGAGGGCTCCCCCACCGGATCCGTTGGATCCCGTCGCCTTGGCTTCAAATTCGAGGAGGGCATCGCCGTGCGATGTGTGCCATTGGCGTATGATTCGGGGAGGCCATTGTCATTGGCCATGTGAGCGGAAACACCAAGAAGACAGCAGTCACAAATGACATGGAAATCAAAGATATGTCCTCGTCGTCCATCGCTTACCTTGTGTTCTTGTTTCTTCTGGGTGTTCCAGTTATGTTCCTGTGTTTGATGTAGGAACAAAAATGCGTTGTCGACCAAGTAGAAGGCGTAGAGGATACAAAGGATCTCCTGGTGTAGCCTTCTTCTTTTTTCTTGTTCGTCGGTTGATGCACGCGGAGGATGGCCACGACGGCGATGAAGTCCTACTACCGCCTTCATGTTGACAACGGTATGTAAGGCGACACAGAAGACGACACCTTGGTTGCATTGGTCGACGTTGTGTGTTGATGAGCTCATGTAGGCCCTTCTGTGCAGAGGCCGTCGTGCCTCTTCTCGATTGATCAGCGTAAAGTGTGCTGATAACGTATTGCGAGTATATTCACAGAAGATGACGCCTTGGTTGCATTGGTTGACGTTGTGTGTTGATGAGCTCGTGTAGGCCCTTCTGTGCAGAGGCCTTCGAGCCTCTTCTCGATTGATCAGCGTAAAGTGTGCTGATAACGTATTGCGAGTATATTGTGATGAACAGAACATAGAGAATAGAAAGTGTCGGGAGAGAGGAAGAAACAGTATAATCAAAATCTTATATTCATTGATGAGAATGTTTATATATTTATACATGTTAAATGGATATGATGAGAGGTAAGAGGATATATCTACTAGAAAGATATCATTTCTCAATAGACATAATATTTAGTAATTAATCACATAGTTACACTAAATATGTCTACTCCTAACAGAGACGTCCTACTTTCTCTCTTCTCGTACGTTCTCCATCCCTGGAATAGGATTTTGTTGATATGGATACGCTATAAGCCTAGACGTGGGACTTGGGCCGGGTCGGCCCAGCCCGGCCAGGCCCCTTTGGGCCTCGGGCCTTCCGGGCCGTGCTAGGATGGCCCGAGGAACTGTTCGTGCCGGGACGGGCTGGCCCAAGCCACCTTCAGCTAGGCCCAGGCCCGGCACGGATGCACGATGGGCCTCGTCGGGCCAAGCTGGCACGGGCCCAGCACCGCCACACTCCACCGCACTGGAGGACGCGTGAGGGCGCGCGGGCGCGGGCCCGGGTGCGGCGCCGCGTGTCAGTCGGCGTGGGTGGGAACTGGCGCGGGACCGACGGGAGGGTGCGGGCGCGGGCGTGGCGCGGGACCGACGGGAGGGCGTGGGCGCTGGCGCCGCGTGTCGACGGGGGCGCGAGCATGGCGCGGGACGGCGTTGTCGCTGGCGCAGCGTGTCGGCGCGGGCATGGCGCGGGCGGCGCAGGAGGGCGCGGGGGCTGGCACCGCGTGTCGACACGGGCGCGGGCGTGGCGCGGGACGGAGCGGGAGGCATTGGCGCTGGCGCAGAGTGTCAGCGCGAACGCGGGCGTGGCACAGGACGGCGTGGGCGCTGGGGTCGTGTGTCGAGGCGGGCGCGGGCGTGGCGTGGGATGGAGCGGGAGGCGTTGGCGCTGGCACGGGAACGGTGCAACGGCGTGAGCGATGCAAAATGGCGCAAAATTTTCTTACACCGGCGCGAAATGGTGCAATACGACGCGAATAATATAATACATAAAATAGATGCATCAAATATTTTTGGAGGAAAAAAGAGAAATTTTCTTATAAAATAATGTGTTACAATGTGATTGCCTCATTAAAAACCTTACACTCCAGTATGGAGTTCCCCCGGTAAGGAAAAGAGTACAATACATTGTTACACACATAATTTACTCATTATCATCTAGATCAAGGTTCTCGAGGTCCGCTAATGCCCCCGCGATCTCCAGATCCTCAAGCTGATGTTGTGTGCCAGCGTTCACCCTCTCCCAGTCTTTGAGGCAGGTGATTGCCTCTACCATTTCAGGAGTGAGCGATGATCTCCGCTCTTCAATAATTCTCCCCACCATGCTGAACGTCGCTTCTGACAAGACGGTCGACACTGGAACTAGGAGAACGTCCCGTGCAAAGTGTGACAACATGGGGAAGAATCGTTCTTTATCTTTCCACCATGCAAGAAGGTTGACAGTGTTGTTGTCCGCAAGCATTGGATCATGGGTGTAAAGATCTTGCTCAAGGTAGTGGTTAAGCTCTGCTATGGGATTCCAAGATAACCTAGTTGTCTGCTGAGATGATGATGCGGATCCCTTGCCTTTGATCTTGTTCCACAAATTGGTCACACTCGACTTGCTTGCTTTGTGTTGCTGTGTAGACTTCGGGATCAGGGGGCTACATCCAAATTTGCCCTGGTATAACTGAAAAACCCGAAATACTTCTTCTTTGACATGATTGTAGGCATCCGAGAAATCAAGGTTGAGCAAGTCACCTATTTCCTGCAAAGCAAGCTCCAAACCACCCAACTTTTTGCGCGGGTCAAATATAACAGCAAAACAATAGAGATGTGGGATAGCAGCAAAATATTTTAGATATTTATCTTTCATTTGTTCAACAATGGGATTTAAAACATTGTCATCCTTATTTTCATTAAATGTGGATGCAATTCTCCAGAGCCACTCTATCATTAAGCAAGATGTAGGATAATAAACACTGGACAACTGCACTATTACCTTGTAAAAGGGTTTTAGAAAAAGTCGTAAACGGGTAGCAATGTACCAATCAGTTTCTGTAAGTAGTAAACCAGCATTCTGAACATTTACGAAAACAGTAATAATTCCCTCGTAACCTTTCACTTGCTTCAACATAGTATGTGTTGAATTCCAGCGCACTTTCATGTCAAGTCCGAATTTTCTTGGCTTCTTACCTTGAGCCTTGCAGTAGTCCTTGAAACTACTAAACATTGTAGGCGAACTAGAGATGAGATGGATGGCACCACGAATATTGTTCAAATATCTATTTACCATTGTCATACCTGCCTGCACCATGATATTGATGATATGACACATACATCTTTGGTGGAGAACATACCCACCAATGTAGCTCTGTATGTGAGGTTCTAGGTCCTTCATTGCTTTTGAGTTGGCTGATGCATTGTCCAAAGTTATAGAAATAATCCTATTTTCTATTTTAAATTCCTTAACGACCTCTAGCACACGTGCGGCAATGACTTCTCCTGTATGTGACTCATCGATGATTCTAAACCCTATTATTCTTTTATTTAGGTTATAGTTGTTGTCTACATAATGTGCGACAACGCTAAGATATGATGTTCTTTGATGTGATGAAGTCCAAATATCAGATGTTAAAGCAAATGAGTAGGTCACGTTATGGAAGTTTTGTTTCAAAGCATCTAATTGACTATGAAATAATTTTAAAATGTCATTCTTAGTAGTTTTTCTAGAGACATGTTGATATTGTGGATAAAAACCATGTTGGATCATTCTCTCAAAACTAAGGCTTTCCCCCATTCTAATTGGTAGATCCTCAGAAACTATATATTTAGCAATTTCTTGACGAGCTACTGAAGGATCAAATATTCATGTGCTTACCGAACCGTCAGGCGCGAAGGTAAGTTGTGTCTGTATAGGTTGTCCAGCTATCCGCACAGCTGTAGCAATCTTTTCCTGACACCGTTTCCAATGTCGATTCAAATGTCCGGTACCTGCTGTTGTAGACGCAGATAATTCACGACTACAATAATTGCAAATTGTGATATATACCTTCTCACCACCCCGTATTTCCTCAACCAACTTCATGTGCTTCCACGCTTCTGACCGCCGTCCGGTCGAGGTGGACGTGTTACCAACAGAGGTATGATTCACATCATCAAGCTCCTTCGGATTTGCGTCGGTATGGTCATCCTCATACCCCTCGAGACCGTCCATGTGACGGTCGTCCATTCCATAATCTCCCATGCTCGGGGACAACTGGCGAGGGTCGAGAGCTGGAGGGGGCTAATGGAGCGTTGGATAGCTCTAGCGCGCTTGCTCCGAACAACACATGACTTTGAACGAGGTAGCATGGTTGTTTTTTGTGTTTGGTGACTCGGTGTGATAGAAAAATATAGATTAGACTGGAAGATTAAATAGAAGCTGAGAAGTAGCCGTTTACTCTGCTCTTGCCCGTTGCTTTTTTTGGCACTTTGTGTCACTCGACGAGTCACAAGCTCACAGCATAAAGTTAAAGTTGATGAGTCACTTCATTGTGTCACTCGATGAGTCACTTCATTGTGTCACTTTATGCCCACTAGATGACCTGGTTGTATGCCTCGTATTCCTAATCTCACGTTTGCCTGTAGCTTAGTAGTACTGCTTGTTTGTGAAGTTTGGTTGAGAGATTCCTGTGCTTGTGTTGTAAATCACCACAATTCTTGATCCTGCAAGGATGTGTATAATCATAAACTGTTTAGCTTCTTAACTTACAGCCTCTAATTCAAATCCATGGTACTGAACCTTGCATATTCTCATTTGCCTCAATGTTCAGTACATCATGAGTCCATGACCATTTTCTTCTGACATGCAAGAAAATGGCCCAAGAGATGTGACCGAGCAGAGCCAATTTTCTTTCTTTTATTTAACATCACCATATCACAACTCAACTTACAG
This sequence comes from Phragmites australis, assembly GCF_958298935.1. Lineage (NCBI taxonomy): Eukaryota > Viridiplantae > Streptophyta > Magnoliopsida > Poales > Poaceae > Phragmites > Phragmites australis. The sequence goes on from NC_084934.1 coordinate 4,799,049, forward strand.
ATTGTATATGACGAACTGGGCCACCGTGCCTCGGGCTTTTTTTCGTGCCAGGCCGACCCAGACCCGACCCATTTTTTTACCAGGCCGAACCGCCCATTAGGCCCCATATCAAGACCCGACCTGGCCCATAAATCGGCTGGGTCAGCCCGACTCATCAGTGCTCGTGCCGGGTCGAACTTAGACGGGACCAGACCTTGCCGTGCTTGGACCAACCAAAAAACACGACCGAAAGTCCCAGCTCTATATAAGCCTATAAGACAAACGAGGTGACATTATTGTACATGACATTACACATCTAGACCATGCCTCCGAGCAGCACCAATCCTTTCCTTTTCTTTTGCACCTTTTTCCATCCCAGTAGGACATGTTGATGTGGCAGCGAAGATGACATCTAGCAGCTGCACATGCATTCATATGGACTTTACGTGTGCTCATCACCGTCGAGGATTCGACTCCCATCAGACGTATATATGCTCCTGTCCATTCATACAAGTCAACATCTACGCGCAAAACTTTTTCTACGTACCTCTTTTCTATCTTTTCACCCCATTATATTTACGTTGAAAAGATGTGCATGCATGCAAATCGACCACGTAGGCTGCGATGACAGGCTGACGTGGATGCCGTTTTTCGCGTGCATGTACGCTCACCTTGTGTCGAGTAGTGCTTGGAGATGTACAAAGATTTTCGTGATAGGAGGAGGCCTGCAACTTTGAAGGTTCCATTTTTCCTCGACTCTGAAACCAAGCTCCTTTGAAATATAATGGCATGGATGTATGACCTGATAAATCTACTAATATCATTTCTAGATTAATTTTTATATGATCAAAAGTAACGAGAACAAAAGTGGAAATATTAATTGATTCTTATATAGACGAATAGGAGAAACCAATAGCATGATCAGAAATTAATATATTTCAAAGGCTATATGGTATCCTCTAAAAAGAACAAAGACCAAATGGTACCAGTATTATAGGTCTAATCTGAGCTTGAGGCTTGAAAAGACATGGTAATTGGGCCCAAACCACCCCACTTGATCTGATCTGGTATGCTATGCCCAATGAGCTAAGCAACATGGCTAACTGTCAGGGAGCTGCTATTGGGCTGAGAAGCAGCTGGAGCTGGTGAGTCCTGATAACCTGCTGGAGCTGGTAGCTAGTGGACGATATACATGTATGTGCGTGCATATATCGTGTGCATAAGAGATAAGCATAAAGTTTGATTATGTTAGAATACTCCTTATTATACTATCCTATCAACTTGGTTCAGTTATCCAAAATTCTCCTCTTCTTCGAGAATGTGCTTGGAAGTATTTGTTTAGGAGAAGCGACCTACCGATGGGACCTGAAGCACTGGAGGACTAGAGCGACTCAGGAAATGCCGAAGCAAGCCGGCTAACACATATAACACACACGAAGCAACCAAACAAAGGACAAGCCTTATAAACTACTTTCATTATTACCATATTTCCTTTTGAATTATCTTATCTTTTATATTCATATGTTTTTACATGTTTACTCGAACTTCATGTCTCTTTGAAACGCAGGAATTTTACAGAAAACACGTGCAATCTAGTATGGCCACTGGCCAGTACCTAACAAACAGTGGCAATAATAACCAAAATCAATTGACACATATGAGAGAGACACAGAAAAGACGATGATGAGTCATGCATGCACTCGATCTTGCTCACTCCATGCATCTACTAATAAGCAGCCCACAGTCAAGTTGTGATGCCACGTCACATCACTAAATCTGGTATGATTTGCACACTTTCCTTTTTCGTTATACAAATCTAGTCCAAAAGCATGGATGCTTATCTTCAACAGACGACAGAAAAGGAACTGAAGACCTACTCACAATCATGCATGATGGATCCGACACTCGATGATTAGCTAGCTTAATGAGCGCAGCTTTTGAGGTCTCCAATATCAACCACATGCATTAAAAAATTTCAAATCGATTGATGCTTAATCAGCGCAATCTTTATAGAAAATGGAATTCATTAATATTCCCCAGTTGCAGATTAAGAAAAAAAATGTGTTAGTTCAGAGTTTCAGATTAAGAGAAAAATGTGTGCCTGAAAACCAGAAATGCTTCACATATTCCTGTTGATTTTTGCGTGCACGCGTGTGTGTCCGGGAAGTAGAAGGTGCAAATTGGAAGGCCTTGGTCTGAATGAATATAATATCAAATCTATTTTTGGAGATGATGAAAGAAACATTTTCGATTAAATAATAAGTGATAATAAAACTTAAAAAAATATTTCACTGGGGACCAGGAGAAGAAAAGCTGCATCACATGCCCTACCAAGCCAAGCGACGTGTGTGGCATCTTTCGCGCTAACGAAAGTCTCTATGTAGTATTAAACTTCGGCAGTCACTGCTCAAGCTCATCCATTCATTTTCAAGACTGAAAAAAGAAATGGAAAAGGAATAAGAAAGAGAAAGAATAAGTGTAGAGGGCATCAAGCTCATAGTATAGTAGTAGTAGCCAGGATAATGATTTTATCTCTTTTAATTCTTTTGTGATGATTTTGATGCGTCATTTAAATAGTGATCCCCATTCACTGTCAGACTCGAGCAAAAAAAATTGAGTGCTCCTTTTCGTTTTTTGAGGGTTGAAAATTAGAGGGAAAAACTTATAACTGTAGTTGGAGAGTAAATCAACAATAATCCTTCGCCAATATAGTAGTAATAAACCAACAAGATCACGGTAAAAGCCTCCTTCTATAAACTCTACAGAATAACACCTCAAAATTAAACCATGCAGCTTGGTTTGAGTACTTTGTTTGAATGCAGGAATCCACACGAAAGCGCTCAATTCCCGCATAAAGGGAGGAGTTCCAAATAGTGACCTAGCAAAGAGAGAGAGAGAGAGAGAGAGAGAGAGAGAGAGAGAGACGAAAATATACACCGGCAGAAAAAAATGAAGAAAATTTGCATTAGTGCAATGATACCACGAGAAGAACAAACAATGGTTGTTCCGACGAGTTATGGCCATTTAAGATTGTCGCGGTACTGATTAGGTGATGGCAATTTGTTCCAAAAAATAATAATTAGGTGATGGAAAGCTGTAGTACAACATAGTATCAACCGTTGATTTCCCTGATTAGTTGGTGTCACGAGCAGTACTACGGAGCCACCAAATTTTGGCATATTTCCACGAACAATTTTGATTTTGCATCAGCAAGACCAAATTCGTTGCAGAAATTCTTGCTTGAGCCTTTATGGCCGGCTTGTACAGGGAACGCGTATGAAATCCGCTATCATCACGACATCATGAATGGCGGTCGATACGAATAAGCCCATCAAGAATGGTCCGTGCACGGAGCACTAATCAAAGGAATTTTTAGTCAAATATCTCTCTCTCTCTCTCTCTCTCTCTCTCTCTCTCTCTCTCTCTCTCTCTCTCAGCAGTAAGCAGTGTATGTGTTTGGCTCCCACCACTTTCTCTCTCTGCACTTTGGAAACTTTGAAAGCCTCTCACAAGCACAGCCAGCCTTCCATTTCACTATCAGAGTGTCAACCCTTTCTCTTTTCTCCCATGCACTCCTTCAGCCATAATTTCTCTCTCTAAAAATGGGATGGGAGGCAAGTGAGGGAGAACAAGAACAAGGTGCTTTCATCCAATAGCCGAGGTAAGGAAGGATCTTGTGGACTCTCTCTTCCCCGTCAAATCGTCAATGCCGATTCAATTTTTTCAAGAATCGATCCGATGTCGTCCTCAAGTTGATCCATTGTAACCCTTCATGTGATGGATTCTTGCTTCGTTTCCTTCACCCTTCTTTTTTTTTCAAATGCTCTCTCAATGTGTTTGAATTACGAATTGCATGGGTTCTTGAGCCACTACTCAACTCAACATCATACTTCCCAAATTCGAAGAGATTCTTAATTAGTTTACGACATCTCCTTCTGATAACTTCTCTTTTGAACAATTCCCTCGACGAATCTATTGCGATTTTTCTTCAGAAACATATTCTTTTTGCCAGGTCAGAAGCAAGTTTCAGGCTGATTCTGAATCAGGTGCATCGGACAATGGAGCAGTACGAGGTGCTGGAGCAGATTGGGAAGGGTTCATTCGGCTCTGCACTCCTGGTGAGGCACAAGCTTGAGAGGAAGAGGTGAGGTGGCAGATGGTGACTCTGTCCTGTTCCTTCTCCAGCCTGCCATGAATGAATTGCTTGCTTCCATGGTGCTACCCCTCTGAAACCTGGCTCATTTAATTTCATTTCAGGTACGTCTTGAAGAAGATCCGCCTCGCGCGCCAGACCAACCGGTGCCGCCGATCAGCACACCAGGAGGTCTGCCTACACTTGCTCTGTCCCATTATGCCATGTAGCATCTTAACAATCAAGTTAGCATGGTCTCTTTTTTTTAAAAAAAAGTAACAATCAAAATAGATTTGTTCGCGGAAAAGATTCAAATTTTGATTCTGAATTAGAGATAGTACCTCCTATGATGGTTTGGCAGCATTCCTCTGGTCCTGTTTCTGAAAAAGAATTTGAATTTGAGTAGTAATGCTTGCAAATGTTTTAAAGAGAGTTTGAACCCCCAAATGGGCAAAATTATTTATTCCTGATAGGGCCTTGTTGACTGTTCTCCAAAGTTACAACTTAGCACACCTGTTCTGTTGTCATGATCTTTCATTACATTGATCATGTACAAAATTCTCCACTTTGCTCAATGTTCATACAGATGGAGCTCATTGCAAAAGTAAGGAACCCTTACATTGTGGAATACAAAGAGTCTTGGGTGGAGAAGGTGAGCATGGTCCCCTGTCCTTGCTGCACATAGTGGCAGCATCCTAAGGGCAATCTTCGATCTTATACCTTTTCTTGCATGTTTCAATGGTCCTGATGAAGGATTTATGTGTTCATAATTGCTTGAAAAGGAATGTTTGTTGTTTTCAGGGTTGCTACGTGTGTATTGTGATCGGTTACTGCAAGGGAGGGGACATGTATGTAATCTTCTGAAAGTTAAGCTCTGAATTGTACCTGGGACCTGTATTACAATCATGATCCTTCTTGTTTTCTCTGTGCAGGTCAGAGGTCATTAAGAAGGCTAACAGTAACCATTTCTCAGAAGAGGTGGTCAATTAGTCTGTAATATAGCATGTTTTATATCCTTATATATTCTGCTCACTGAACTTTGCCCCTTTGTTGTGTCCATTTATTCTGCATGCAGAGACTTTGTTTGTGGCTTGTGCAGCTCCTGATGGCACTTGATTACTTGCATGTCAATCATATCCTTCATCGCGATGTCAAGGTTTCTATATTCAGAACCTTTAGATTATTTATCCTTGCAATGGACTCATGCTACTTCTTCAATACTTACCATGTCATGTGATTGTTTCAGTGCTCAAATATCTTTCTGACGAAGGACCAAAACATACGGCTTGGTAAGCATACTTTTCTTCAAATAAGAGAAAGTATCATGAGTGATGGTAATATCCTTCATGCCGTCTGAAACAGGTGACTTTGGGCTTGCTAAAGTATTGACTTCTGACGATTTAGCTTCTTCAGTAAGTTCATCTTGCTCAACCCTTTAGCGTTCGACGCGTTTCAAGTTCTAAGTTTCTTCTGGTTCTGATTATGTGTTATTTCTGAAGGTTGTGGGAACTCCAACTTACATGTGTCCTGAACTTCTTGCTGATATTCCATATGGTTCCAAGTCTGATATATGGTCCCTTGGTAAGGTTCTTTACAAGATTCAGTTTCATCTCTTCTTCTGAAGATTGCAAATCTGCCGTGTTGGCTAACATCCTGCAATGTCCAGGCTGCTGCATCTATGAGATGACTGCTCTCAGGCCTGCATTTAAAGCATTTGTGAGTAGCATCTGATGTTTTACTGGTAACTAATTTCACCGTAAGCTGTATCGTCCTTGATGACTTATGTTTCTGATAGGATATGCAAGCACTGATAAACAAGATAAACAAGTCTGTTGTAGCTCCTCTACCAACTATATACTCTGGTGCATTGTAAGCCCTTGCCCTATACAGTCCTTATGAAATATTGATGACAATCATTGCATAAAATGAATTTTTAAATTTGAACTTCGAAATCTCGATGACACCTTTCTTTTTGGCCATACAGTAGGGGCCTACTCAAAAGCATGTTGCGCAAAAGTCCAGATCACAGGCCAAGTGTATGTGTTTGTTCACTATCAGCAAATTTAAGTTTATTTCACCTAGTTCTGATGTCTGAACACATTCATGCACCCATTGCCTGATACTGGTATTATTTTTCAGGCTGCAGAACTGCTTAAGCATCCGCACCTCCAGCCCTACGTGTTCAAACTCCAATCAAAGTCGACTCCTGCTCGCAATTTGTTATCTGCTAAACCTCCTAACAGACATGGCACAAATAAGATTGCACTTTCTGATGGCGAAGATAATTGTAAGCTCAAATACAGTAAGAGCCATTCATTTAAAGTGGAGAGGGTTGTGAAACTTGACCAAGCCGCTGCTAGACATGGCCCTCCTAGTTCGACTAGAGCTGACAAAGATTGTTCAGAATTGCTGAATCAACCAATGGATGAGTTGTCAGCCCAAGTTACCAAGAAAGTTGTCGACGAAGTGATACATGATAAGTATTCAAAAGTAACGAGATCTCCATCGCCTACTCCAAGAAGGGCGTCACCAACACCTAGAAGACGACTGCAACCTTCGAAGACATTTCATGCTAGCACAGCTCACCAGGAGGTATGAAGTACCTGACAATATGAAATGTTAACATCTTGTTTGTAGCCTTAATATCCAGTCATGGTTTATATTTTAGTTCATATTTGTTGGTATTTTCAGTCCCTAGCTCGTAGAATCACTAATACAACACTTGGAAAAATTCAGTCATTGTTCATGAACAATATTTCACCGAACTTTAGTTCCTCAAATGAAAGTGGCATCGTGTTGCCTTTGGCAAACAATTTATATTTTGTCCAAAGATTACACCTATCTGTCTTTGTAGGAGCATGTTTGAAGAAAACTTTACCTGCCACTTAGTGTGTGTTTAAGCATTCTGTGTAATCGAAGAATTTCCGGTCCTGACTTTCTGTTTTTTTTTCCTCTTCTATTTTGGACGCCTGCAGCGCCCACCGTCAAGGTCTTCAGTCGACCGAATGGTTCAAGCTACACGACGAATATCACTCCCCATGCGGATGATCAAAACTCCTGAAAAGCGGCAGGGCACCGACATTGTTACCAGATTGAAATCTCCTGATGTTTCAGTAAACGCTCCTAGGATAGACAGAATTGCTGAATTCCCATTGGCATCCTTTGAAGACCCATTACATTGCATCAAGAAGCTCACGTTGCCATCTATCATTAACCAATCCATCACCAAGGACAAGTGCACTTCCCAAGTGCTCCGAAGCGATAGCGAAAACTACACTGACACTCCTGGCATCGACCACCTTCTCTGTGTTCAAAATTCACCCAGAAGCTCGTCAGATTGGAGGCAGAAGAGGTTCGACACGAGGTCTTACCAGCAGAGAGCTGAGGCTCTGGAGGGTTTGCTGGAGTTCAGTGCCCAGTTGCTGCAGCAGGAGAGGTTTGAGGAGCTGGGGATCTTGCTAAAGCTTTTCGGCCCCGGCAAGACATCTCCAAGAGAGACAGCCATATGGTTGTCAAGGAGTTTCAAAGAAACCGGATTATAACCAGAGGCCTGCAACTGCAAACCTAAGCCTGCAATAATTTGTTCCTTAACTAGCTTCAGGCTACCCTGTACAGTTTCAGTTTTGTGATCTGTGTTTTTTCTTCCTGCACTGGTCTTTGTGGATTATTACACACATGTTGATTCAATGATGATTCTCTTTCTATTAACCTGCAGAAACATATTAGTTGAATTCATCAGTCAGATAAGAATACCTTTAGATGCCTGTAAGAGGCAGCCGGGGGGTGTCCCGTACTTCGGCCGGTGGCCAAGGTGGTGTCGAACCGCTGAAGGCATCTGGTGGTCCGTTCGGCACCCAGGCAGACGCCGCGGCCAGGAGGACTGGAAGGCCTGCAGCTGGGCTTTCCATGCCATCCGGTGGTCATGGTCGGTCTGCACCGGCAACCAATTCTGCACCAGTTTTTAAGTCGTTCAACGACACCCAGCCGGCCGGCGCTCTCGCCGGACCGGGCTTTGGACAAGGTGGTCACTTCACATTCAGCGCTGGACTTTCTACTCGTCCTACCTTTGGCGGGCGCTCTGGCTCAGGCCCTGGGTTTGGTGGTCGGGGATGTCTCCCAGGTCACTCAAACGGTCCCTCGAGGGCGCAGGAGGGCATCAACACGGCAGTGCCCGGTTCTGAAGTGAACACAGGGACTTTGTCTTCCAAGCAAAGGAAAACAAGCAGCGACAAAAGAAAGTGTTCTGCTTCCGATGCAAGATGAAGGGACACTCGATGGAGGTATGTGATGCACTTCTCTACTGTGTCATTTGCGATAAGCACGATGACCATCTATCTGCTAAGTGTCCAATTCTGAAGCTCTCCAAACCTAATGCAATGATGCTCAGCTTTGGTGTGGATAAGATGGGTTTTTTCCAAGTTGATCAATCTGGTCACATGGGTCCAGAACCACAATCTCCGCCAACAGCGTTAATCAAGGTTAAAGGTAATCCTTTAAATGCAGAAACCATTCAAAATGAACTTCGGTGAAGGATCCGTGCCGATTGGAACTGGGAGGCAGTTTCACAAGGACCAGATAGCTATCTTGTGGCTTTTCCGAATTCGGAAGAGCTGAGCAAGATGATCGATGCTGAATTTCACCTCAAAGTTTAAGGGGCTACCTTTTCCATCGGAGAATGGAAGCCATCCGATGAACCGAACCTGTTGTTCTTTCTGGAATCGGTGTGGGTGCATATAAAGGGAATTCCACCGGCCTTTTCGGCATTATATGACAATTTGGGCTATTACGACGATGCTAGGCTCCCCGATGGAAATTGACATGCAATGTCTAAGGAGCCACGGCATTGTTCGAGTCCTGATTGATCTTATGGATGCCAATTTACTGCCTGCTAAAGCGGATATGGTACTAGGCAGTGTTGGTTACAAAATCACCTTCTCTCTTGAAGACCAAGGCTTTGTTACCAAAGATAGCCCAATGTCTAATCTGGCTGATGCCGATTTCAATGGTGATGAGGAAAATGGGTGGCGGTCTAGTCGGCAAATCGGTGCGCTTTAGCAACTTCTGTTTCAACCGATGTCATTTTTTTATAGTGTTTTCTTTCTCTTTGTTTTGACTGTGTGTATCTCAAATATGTAGAGGCTAAGAGTGTTCTCAGCCCGATTGTATCAACTTAATGTAATTGACTGAGTCAATAAAAACTTCCTTTATCAAAAAAAAGATGCATGTAAGATAGTGTCACGAAACCATTCCAGCATTTGACATTTGGAGAGCCATTTCTGCGGCGTACCTTGTCCATTGTCATTGCATTTTGTAATATTTTGCTGATATCATGAAAAATATATATGGTTCTTCAATTCTGTTCTTTATATATCTTCTGTAGGAAAAGAAATGTTTCAGAGTTATCCTTTGTGGCCTTGCACGACCCATAGATGAACAACTAACATTTCTTATCCAAAACCAAAAGGACGCAGCATTTCACAACTACACCTAAGCTATGAACTAGTCATTGCACTTTATTATAAGCATATGCTAATTTGCTCGTGTGAGGGTGTAGAGCATGTCATACAATAGCCTGCCTGCCTGCCTGTGTTTCCTGGGATCAACATGTATTTATTGCAAGTTTGCAATGCGCAATTATGCATGAATTAGGATGGCAGTTTGCCCCGTCGGTCCCGCGGGTTTCAGACCCGATGGGGGCGGGTTCGGGTGGGAAAACAATCCCGCGGGGCCTTCGGGTCGGGGCCTGATCTGAATTGAGTTCGAAGCCAGGGCTATGTTTGCCCCCGTGGGCCCCGAAACAAGCCAAACGGTCGAGACGCCTAGCCCACGTGCATGTGCACGCTCCGACGGCCCGACGTCATGCCTCGGTTAGCCGTCGTCGTGCCCTGCCCGCCCGCTGTTGTTGCACCCCGCTCGGTCGCCCACCGTAGTTGCACTTGTCATCCGTCCGCTCCGCCTCGCCTAGGTGGCCGTGCACCCTCCGCCGCAACGCTGCCTTGCCTGCGCGGCTCCACGACCGCCGCCACCCTCGGCCCTCTCGCTCCGGCGCTCGGGTCCCCACCGGGGCCGGGACCAAAGTCGGGAGCCATTTTGCACCTGGTATCCATTTCAGGACCGGATCGGGTTTGAAGAATCGGATTTCGGATCACAAAACCTAGTGGGGGCAGACTCGTTTGCCATCCTTACGCATGAAAGTACTCCCGCAAACATCTCCTGTAACATGCCTCCTTACTTCATTTACCAGGTTCAGCGTTCAGGTAGCAAAATTGGCGTCTTATTTCAATTTTCTTTCTCTAAGAATAACATCTCAGTATTCCAGTTCTCTAAGGAAATATTTGCGTGGTCAACTGGTCATTTCATTGTCTATTAGATTTATTTGGTTAAGCCACATTCTGATTTAACACTCAAATATTACTTGTATAGGCCAAGTCTATTCAATATTTGTAGTGCAAGGGATCTCAAAGATGATTGGCCTGACAACTCAGTCTTTGGAATGTGATAGCAAGAGAGCATATCAAAATCACTCAAATATTACTTGTATAGGTCAACAGAAGTTTCAACCTAGTAAAATGGCTTTTATCCCACAGTATACCATCCTCTCGAGGGGGTCGTTTGGCAGGGATTCTTGGGGGCGTTACTATCCAGAAACAGGAAATGTGAACTAGTGGAACATTGGGGAAACCTATTTATTGAAGCATCTTATTTCCTGCTTTTACACCAATAGCTTATACAAAAATCGTAAATTCAACACAGAAACAACAAGTAAACCCAAAAACTCACTTCGTTTTGACACTGACACCGTCAGTTCCAGCAATGATAACTGAACTCGCCATGTCCAAGAACAACCCATGCTCAACAACTCCTTCCAAAGCTGAGATCTCCTTCCCCGCTGCCAATGCATCCTTGATTGGCGTCTTGAAGTATAAATCAACAATGTAGTTTGAATTGTCAGTAACATAGGGCTTGTCACCTTCATCCAATCTTAGTTTTGCCTCGACCCCTTCCTCCTTAAATAGTTCCTGCAATCTTACTAGATTGTACTTCCAGCAGAACTGCACAACTTCCACTGGCATGGCTAGACCGCTTCCTCCTAAGCCAGTAACTAGTTTTGTCTCATCAATAACAACAATGAACTTGTCTGATGCAGCCTCAACCATCTTCTCACGGAGAAGGGCACCACCACGCCCTTTCACAAGGTTAAGGTCTGGGTCAACCTATTTTAATACCAAAATGGAATGTATTTAGTAATAAAATAGCAGTTCGAATACAACAGGAACAAAAAGCCCAAATATCAGTACAAGTATTTGGAGAACAGAATTGCATAAAGTTGGCATCATATTGACCATAAGGGCATTGTTTGGATTCATGGTATTGCATTGGATAGTTTGGGATCTAGTTCAGATTTAAACTAACAACAATACTTTCCAACGAAAGACCACCAACCCAAACACGCCTCAAAGCTGTTATTTGCAAGCATGTGTGAGTGTGTAATATTCACCATTTTTTATCAGTTTTGCTAGTTCTAGTGTCTGGTTCTGCCATTTTGCTATATGTAAAATTAACCCTTAAAATATAATGAATGAGAAAAAGGCACTGTGACCTCGCACTAGGGGGAAAGGGGGAGAAACAGGGAACACGTTTTGCAACGCGGATGAGGATAGAAGACAAATAACATAGAGAGCCTGCAAGGGGCATGTTTCAGCTGCAAGTGCATGCTACTAAACTTCTCGAGAAACTACAAGTCTTCTCCTCAGAGTGCAATCGCTAAACTCAGAGACAGGCTGAAATGCCAACTCCATGACGACATCCAAAAATGAGCCTTCATCAGCTGCCAGTAAGTTCAAGAGCCAAAAACATATAAGCCTTTTATTTTTGGCCTATACCAAAGCTACCATAGAGATTGAGTCGTCAAAACTTAAATCTTTTCAATGAGGGAAAAGTTACCTAGATAAACTCACTAAAGTGGCATCTTTTCCTCCATGGATAGCACTAGACAGACTGACTCATCTTTCATGCAAGAACAGGCAGCAACAGGATAAAGTCAAACCTTCCATGTCCAAATTTTACAGGACAGCAATTCTAGCTCGCCAGGTACCACTAACTACTACCAAGAACCAATTTAAAAGAGATGAACTTTTTGCTCCAATTTCCCCGGAAACATTGATTTTTTTTTTTTTGAGGGATGGTTTGATTTATATACACACGAAAAAGAAGCAATAATGAGAGGCAAGGGCGGACCTCGTCTGCGCCGTCGATGGCGAGGTCGATGCACGGGTGGTCGTCGAGTGTGGAGAGCGGGATGCCGAGCGACTGCGCCTGCTCGAAGGTGCGCTTGGAGGTGGGCACGCCGACGATCTTGTCGAGCTTCTCGGCGGCGAGGAGCGCGCCGATCTCGGCGACGGCGAAGGCGGCTGTGGAGCCTGTCCCGAGCCCCAGCACCATCCCGCTCTTCACCTGCTCGACCGCGCGCACCGCCGCCAGCCGCTTCAGGTCGTCCTGCGTCAGCGCCGCCGCCGGCGCGGACTGCGCGCGGATGACGGCGAGACTGCGCCCCCGGCGCGCGGAGGCGACACGGCGCTCCGCGGTGGCCGGGTGGAAGCGGACGGAGATGGCGGTGGCGGCCATGGAGCGCGTGGGTGGTGCTGGGGCTCGGCGAAGAGGAGCAGCGGAGGAGGGGATGCCAGGATGGGGAGTTGGTGGTGGAGGCGGAGATGATCGATCGTAGCAAAGGTTGGGTTGGTGGTGAATTGGAGGGTCAGGGGTTTTTCTTCAAAATACTATTTCTTGGTATTGCTTTGTAAAAAAAAATTCTCTCTTTGCTGCCACGTAGGACAGCAGCACAAATTCAAACTTTTGTGGATATCACAGAAAGGATAAACTTTTTTTAAGAAAATGACAGAAATTTTTTGTCCAACAAATTCATTTGAAAATGACGGATTGGATAAAGATTGAAACTCACAAACTGAACCAATAATATTATGTGTAGGTGTTGCCTCGTTTACAGAACTATTAACATGAGCAAAAGAAACAAGCCAAAGTCCACGGTGTAAGATCCTAATTGAACAATAATATATAGATGATCAACTATTTACATTTTCAATAATACTAGTTATATATATATATATATATATATATATATATATATATATATATATATACATCTTATATATTAGTATTCTCCATAAATATTATGGGCTGCTGGCTCTTTGGAATCCACTACTTGAGCCACCAAGTTCGCTATTAATGTTGGAAATACACCTCCATTTGAAGAAATCGAGCTACGGGTATTAACAAGTCATAATGCTGGTTGTGAAATGGAATGTTTGGGTTTTTTTTTTTCAAACTCACAGGAGAGTTGCAAATAGTTATATGAAGATAGGAAAAAACATTCGGGTATGTCGTTGTACTAACAGCCGGGTTAGTATTTTGTTACACATGATCGAACATGCTCCACGCCCATCCCCTTAATGCTGTGTCCAGACATCTGCTTCTTGTGCTTCCATGCACCCTGGGGCCTCCTATCATCACCCCCCTGGATGGAGAGGCGACGAATCCTATCATAGGACATAGTTGCATACTGCCCTCCTAGCAGGCTGACAAAGTTAGACTCCAACGACTTGAAGACCATGACCTCAAGAAGCATGTCGTGCACCCGGCACGACTCCTCAAGAAGTATTTCATGCACCTTCCAATAAGAGTTTCTGAAACCAACTCTTGACTCAATCATGTTCCTACTCACCAGCTCATCCAAGTAGGATACTGCAACCTCCATTAGGGTCAAGCCTCGCTTCTCCAGAACCAATCCTTCGGCGATCCATCTGCACAAGAGCCGATATTTGTCGACCTCGTAATCCTCCGGGAAGATGCTAAGGTACATCATGCAACCCTTGAGGTGATGAGGCAGGTGGTTGTAGCTAAGCGTCAGTATCTGCCTCATCCCCTCAAGGGTAGCGTTGCTCTGCATCTGAGAACCAATTGATTTGGTAATTGTTTCCCACTTATATTTGTTTTCTGATGAACTGTAGCCCGCCAGAACGCTAGCAATGCTAACAATGGCCAATGGTAGCCCACCACATTTCTTGAGAATACTGTCCATTACAGATTTGAGATCCTCGGGGCAAGATGCACTCTCGGAGCCAAATGCTCTACTGAGGAACAACTTCTTGGAATCTTCGAGCTCAAGGGGTTTCATAGCATGGACGTAAGATACACTACTAGAAATGCATGCTTTAGCCACAGCCTCTATCCTAGTGGTCACTATGATTCTGCTGTCACACTTGTTCCCTGGCAACATTGATTGGATTGCCTCCCATGCTCGAATGGTCCACACATCATCGACCACAAAGAGGTACCTGTTTAGTCGTATGTATACCATGGTTAGTTGAATTGAGAGCACTAATTTAACAAATAAAATTGAGCTATGATGCTAGTTTTAGCCTACCTGCTTTCGTCAATTCTCATGCATGTTAAATTTTGATTTAGATATCAGTAGCATTATCATGATCATCAATACTTTAGAAATGCTCATGACTTTATATGTACTGTAGGCTTATGTCAATTATGAAATCAAAATACTGGTTAATTGTGGAATTCATTTAACCGGAATATCGCTTAATTCACTTTTCCTATAACGCGTTACATTTTTGGTAACCATATCCATATCCAAAACATCACTTTGTTTGTGACTTGAGGAATATATCATATCTATCTTTGATCTTTCTCAATAACCATAGATTGAACCCGTTGTCTTCAACAAGCCAAACCTGTAACATCCTGCCGGGCCCTTGCTGAATAGAATACATTTAATTAGCAAGTTGTTTTAAGTTTGCTGATACTTGTGATTGTACTGTATAAGTAAGTATGGTTTTATGAGATTTTGAGTGTTGAAAATTTTATGTTTATGGTGAAATTGACAAAAGCAAAGTGGTTTAGCATAATGATATTAATTTTATGTGTATTAGTTGCTATGGTATTACGTGGACTGATGTGAGTAAAATTTAGAGGAACTCTTGCTTGAAATTGATTACCTGTTTTGTTCATATGTAGGTATGTCTTAAGGGCGAACATGTCGGTGACAAGGAGCGGGACTAGCTAGATTTAAGGAGAAACCAAGGTCAGGGCATTTAGAGGTCACCCGGGACGTTCAGGCTAAGAAACAGTGCACATAAAGATAATTACAACATGAGATGTATGTGCGAGATATATGGTTTATGATGTAGAGGATCACATTACGAGGTTGTCAGTGACACAGGAACCAGAGGTCCCCGAGTCCCAAAGCCAGATCAGCAGTTTACCATGTGGCGCCCTCCCACGGGGATCATCTCCACGAGGTACAAGAAGACTAAGTCCCGGGAGAGGGTACTCGGGGCCATGAACAGTGCTCCCCGAGTACCCGAGCTCCCAGATGACCCGAGAAGGCCAAGTGCCAGGAAGAGAGTGCTCGGGGCCGTGAACAGTGACCCTCGAGCACTCAAGTCCCTCGACGACCAGAAAAGCCAAGTACCGGGAAGGGGGTGCTCGGGGCCGTGAATAGTGACCCCGAGCACCCGAGTCCCCCGAGGACCAAAGGGAAGTCAGTTTCGGGAGAGAGTGCTCGGGGCTGTGAACAGTGGCCCCCGAGCACTCGGTTCCCCGAGGACCAAGAAAGGGCATATCCGGGAGAGAGTGCTCAGGGCTGTGAACAGTGACCCCCGAGCACTCGGTTCCCCGACGGCCTCAGAAGTCTTTCGCCGGTGGCCCTCACAAAGGTCCAGCGGTGAGGTGTCAACCAGTGAAAGGCCCAATGCCACATTTAAGAGGGCGCGTGGCCTGTCACTTCCAACTGCTCCTGCCATACTCGTTGTCAGCCCCTACCACGGTCTGGAAGGGAGGCGTGGGGACATCTAATGCACGGGTCCCATCGTGGGACATTCGACGCGCTTCGGGATAACATCGCGAAGCCCAAGGTGCCCCGCCTGCCACCCTGCTGTGTCAGGTATACAAGACCGAGCGGGCACGCCGGACTGTTTAGTGGCTGCCCGGTGGGCCCTCTCCGCAGTGCCCGTTGCAGAACGGCATGATGAGGAACAAGACCGGACGGGGGTGCGTTTTCAACCCTCTCCGTCACTTCGTGCAGCAGCCCATGATGGTTGCTTTCCATTTATGGCACCTTAGAACTCGCACCCTCCCTTTCTGGGCACACTACCGCCCGACGAGTATTTAAGGCGGGGCGGGCTCCTCGGAGAAAGGAGGTTAAGGACAGCAAGCCGAGGAAGAAGACAGAGGTCCAGTACAAGCACAAAAGCTCAGATCACTGAAGAACAAGGAGCCCGAGGCTCTAGACTAGACAAATATTCTTGTAACCAGTAACATCTCTGAGAGACATTCTCAGAGCACTGATAGCATACACACAGGAGTAGGGTGTTACGCTCAGTACGGCCCGAACCTGTCTAAAAGACCTCCTGTTCATTTACTACTTCTACATCCGATCATTCCATTCCACCTACATTGCATTTATGCCCATTTATTTCACCCGCAAAACAGATTCAGAATCATCCCCCGACCGAATCTCAAAGGGGGTCCCTCCGGATCCCTGCTTGAGGAGTTTACCCTCCGACAGAGGTGTATGACATGAATATGTATTCCATGGAGCATGCAATGGATTGTGTGTTATGAAATAAAGGAAAAGGAAAAAAGAAGGCCAAAGTATGGGCGTTGCATTGCATGTACTGGAAGACTTGATCTTGTATACGTGCAATGTGCATGGGACCTGTAGCCCGGTTGGGTGGTGTTCTGTCACCATATGTTGTCATATCACGAAGTCTACGTGAGTCCAAGGAATTGGAATTTTTTTACTTATATGTTTTTATTCATGAAACTTTCAAATATACGTGCTCATTTTAAAAATTAACAAAAATCTACTTCTATCACCATTGAACAGGCGATAAATACCTATCGCCCCTTCAGTGGGGACAGAGAAAATGGCACCCTCTGATTGGGCGATCAGAGGGCGACAACTTGCCATGGTTGCATCCACACTGGATGCCATGAGGTGTAACCATTGAATGAGCAACAACGGTCACATCCAGCCACCTGTGCCTGATAGAGATATATAATTAATATTATATATTTCATATATTCTGTATACTCGAAGTGGGATATATGAGGATTGTCTATATCTTACTCAATATGGAGCTAATCGTAGCTGTCATGGAGTAAGGTATGGAGATAACAACATAGGGAAATTAATCATGCCGAATAGGGATGGTATCTTCTAATTGGTAAGGAATCATAGATATTCGGGATTTCAACAAACCAATTAGATTACGCTCGGAGGAGTTCGAGTAGGTTACGCTCGAGTTCGCTGACTATATAAGACAGGGAGAGGGGTATGTCCAGAACAGAGAACAACGAATAGGATCTCATCTCATACCACCTCAACCGAAGACAAGCAACTCGCGCCTTTAGATCTATGAAGCCATGAGACTCTCCAAGACTAGTCACGTAGAAGACCAATACTCATTGAAGATCCACGACAGAAACAACCCCTAGTTGACTAGATTTTAAGGCTTAGACACAGCCAAATTCACCTAGTTCTTAGACCTAGACACCCCTATATTTCATCATTGTACTTCGTGATACAAGAATAATCAAGGCAAGACAGAACGTAAGGCTATTACCTAATTCAGGGGCCTAAACCAGTATAAACTCTGTGTCTCTATTTTGGTATACTTCTGATAGGCTACATAGGTATCCCTATTTTCCATGTCATAAACACAAGACATTCATGTACAAATTCTTGACAACACCGGCATGGAGCCCATAGAAAAGATGTCATCCTTTCAACGGACAACAACCTTTTGGCTATAAATGCTGCACCCGGTCTCCACCGAGCACTGTGCTCATTTGCTTCCCACCATCGCCCAAGCAAGAGAGGAGAGGAAGAGCGGCGAAGCCCTGCCGGATTTCATCTACGTTGGTGGTATGGATCCCAATCTTGGTATTTGTTTTACAAACTACTTAAGTTAGCCATCAGATCTAGTTTGGATATTGGTTAGCCATTAGATTTTAGTTGTTCTGTTATTAGAGAAAGGTTTAGGTTAGCAGATTTGATTTAGGGATAGTTGAACTGTTATTAGATATAGGTTTTTAGAGCAAGGTAGAGTAATTGTTAAACCTAGGATTTGATAATTAGGTTTATTTGGTTGACTATTTAAGTTTACAATATTTGAAGTATGTTTTACAACCTTTATTGAGTGTGAAAACACATATGCTTGCTCCCAGCGGTCGGCCTTCATGGACAGTTGTCCTAGCAAAACCGCTCACGTACTCAGTGGACCACGTGAGAGCACGGGGCCGCAGGGCACCAAGACTTGAAGAGCATAGGGGGATTGTCCCGAAGTGAGGATGCATTTAGGGACTACTTTACCTTTTTTATTTTTAGATTTTATAGGGTAACATACCTTGTGCAAATAGAATTTTAGGGTTCCTTTATTTTCTTATGGAATAAGAAGAATTGTTCCATTCTCTTTTTATTTGGTTTTCCTCAAAGAGTATCATATATTGTGCACATTTTATTCTACTTTGTTCTTATTCTACATCCAGTTCTTTTTTCCCACGACAGAGGACTTGAAGCAACCGTCACATCCAAATAGAAAAATAAATGATGGAGGAGAGTAATAGCGGCCTTGACTTTTCTATTTATTTAGGGAGATCTTACATTACTTCTAATTGTTGTTAAACTACTTTTGTATAGTCGCTTCGTTACTTTTTTGTTACTTTATTATTTTTTTTACTTTTTTGTTACCAGGGTGTCATGAATTCTTGGAGGAACCACCCCCTCAAAGCGTCACACTAGCATGAGAGTTCGTTGTGCTCGTGTTGTAACCAAGCCTAGATGTCGACTTCCTTTGATGTGGAGGCCTTTGGTAGGTGGTTCTTCATGTGTTCCGGAATTGACTATGATTTCATGGTGCGTTACTCTTTCCCAATCTTTTTCATTTGCCAATTTCATATTCTGAACTACACTCCTAATACCACATTTATCAACCACAACATTGTCGCTTCAAGCAATGGATCAATGTGGTGAGGCTACCGTACGATAGGGGTTGGACCAGAGAGGCCGAAACTAAATGGGAGTACAAGATTAGGATGAAGGAAGTATGCTAGAGATAGGAGACACATCGGGAGTGGCAACAAGAACATCAGTAGCGAGAATAAGAACGCAAGAGGCACATAGACCTGTCACCCATTGAAGGGGTGATAGGTATTTATCGCTTGTTGAATGGGCAATATGAGTATATTTCTACGAATATTCAAAATGGACACACTTTTTTTGCAAATTTTGGAAATAAAAAATATAGAAATAAAAAATTCAAAGGGTTGCTTGTTGGCGTGGCCCAACATTAGACAAGCTCACATGGACTGGTTGTCGTCATTGAGGGCCATCAGCAAATAAGCAACCAGGCAGCCCAGGAGGGATGATCACGCGGCCTAGTTGGCGTCGGTAGCCTAGGAGATTGGGCGCGGCAGAGGAAGGTGGCTTCGGCGTGTGTCATAGGAACTACAGGAGCAACCCAGTCGGGTTGGTGGGGTCGGACCAAGCTGGTTGGTCTGATAGGCTGAATTTGAGCCGGAGTGGCATAGTCGATTGCGGGGTGGCTGGCCGGCTGGATATAAAATGAGAGTTTGGACTCCTTAAGGTATCCAAGGAAGTTGACAACCCAATTCGAGAGAGAGATTTTGGAGAGAAAAATAGGGATTTTTGTAAAGACTTTTTTGTGCTTTGTTAGGAATCTTGTGAACACTTTCGGACAATAAGGATGAAGCTTTTCAACATGATGTGTTGATAATCTCCAGGTTTGCAGAGATTAATTATTTTTCCACCATTTGAAATGGTTTTTCTTTTGGGAGTCATATCTTTAGATCCAAATATATGATTGACGTTATTCTTGTTGCATTAGTTTTCAAATTTTATCCACTTTCTGTTGCCAATATTAAAAGTCAATAGAGCTTTCTTTCAAAGTGTTTTAGGCCCCCTTCTAGATAGTTTAGGCTTATGCATAAGCCAACTTAAGCTTAACTATCCAGATCTGGCCATAGAATCATGGTGCCTCACCTGCTCGTGAAGCCACGAGGCCACCACAAGTCACTGGGCCAGCGCGGGGCTGGGTGGCATGGGGAGGGGAGGGGCAGGTTGGGCTGGGGACGGGGATAGGAGTGCTAGAGCGGGGAAGGGTGGGATGACGTGAGACCGGGCGGATAGGGGAGGGGGAGGGGAAGGGGTGGGAGGTTTTTTTTCTGGTTTATATACCAGTGGCAATTGTTTTGTAAATGTGACAATGTCCTATCGATATTTTGGTCAGGAGGTGAGGTGGGAATGATATAAAGCTTGGGAAGCCTCATTTTTGAAGCCTTTTGCTACAAACGGGTGTAGCAAAAATATCCCTATTAGACCATATTTGTGATTTTGGTGATTAATGACAACACAGTCAATAGGACTAATATGTTTGTCAAGAATATATGTTAGTAGGTATCATGGATGCAATACATGAAAAAATCATCAAAGCTGGGATAAAATTTGATTGAATTGGAGAAGTCCCATGGAAAATGACTACACCAGATAGTCCGGTGATACCAAAGGTACACACACCGAAGCATTTTTTTCAGAAGGGTGAAAAACTGAGGTACAATCAGTTTGGTCTCACTGGAAGGTCTGGTGCTTAGGAATTTACACACACCAGAATGTTTTCACTCAGAGGAGGAAAGAAAAAATGATTTCATCGGATAGTCTGATGATCTATGTGTTCTACACACCAAAGCATTTAACAGAAGCTTTGCATTTGTCGAAGACTGAAGATCAATACACCGGAAGGTTCGGTAAGACAGTACACACCGGAGTGTTTTCCAGAACTCAAAGAAGATGAAGCTATACATACTGGAAGGTCTGGTGATCAGAAGATCAATACACCGGATAGTTGAACAGTGAAGAAGTTGGCTTGATCAGGCTCAAGTATACACATCGGATAGTCCGGTGATGGAGATGAAGTATATACCTGATAATCCAATGTTCAGAAGTGGTTCTGAGTAGGTTCTAACGGCTAGTTTCGGAGGTTGTACACATCGGATGGTCCGGTGCTTATACTACTCTTATCACCGGATCATCCGGTGTTCACAAGAAAGTTGAGCCATTGGAGCAACGTCTAGTTGGCGAGTTTGAGGCTATAAATACCCACCCACTTGGCCATTTGAAGGTGTTGGAGTCCAGAGAATCCCATGTACACTTGAGAAAACATCCAAGCCACCAAACTGTTTAAAGTGTTCATTCAAGGCACTTAAGCACACCATTAGATAATGATTAGTGCTTATAGACCTAGAGAGAAGTGTTACTAGGTGCTGCAACCTAGAGAGTAGATCAAAGAGTGATCCAACCATGTACCGAGAGGTACGCTGGCGCCTTGTAGTCTTGATGATTCACCAGTAACTTGTTGACTCTTAGACTTGGTGTGGAGCGGCAGCAAGAAGATTGTGCTGGGACATGGAGGCTCTTGTTTTTATGACTAAAGCTCAGAAGTGAAGATGGCGTACAAGTGACCAGAAGAGAGATTAGTGGTGAGACCTCAAATTGGTGGCTTGGTGGCTCATCATGTTTGAGGCCTTGTCTTGGTGACTTGGTAGCTCAAGAGCCATGACCGGAAGAGATTTGGCGACCAAGAGCATATTCTTTGTGGAGCTCCAACATGGACTAGGGGTGGCTTGTGTGCCACCGATACCACAGGATAAAAATCCCTTGTGTCGAGTTTGTCTCTGTACCTTATTTATGTTTTCGCATTTACTTATTTGTAAATCACCTTGCTAGAGTACGTTGCAATCCTCTTGAGCGATAGAGTAAACACACTAGATAAATCTAGAGTATATTTAGATAGAAATTAAGATAGGTTTATCTTGTGAAGTTTTTGAAGACATTAGTTTTTAAGTGTCCTAATTTACTTCCCCCCTTAAGACATCACCGTTCCTCACAACAGAAATAGAGATGGGCTTATGGCTTCCTGGGACCATAAGCTATGCCTTCTAGACAGCTCATGGCTTCCTAGGTTCATAATCTAGGCCATAAGCTATCTAGAAGAAGGCCTTTATAAGTTTAAAAACATGGTGAATTTATGTAGGATGAATTTTTAATCATGAATATTTTTTTTTTGGTTTCCATAATAATTCATCCCCTTTGATTGTCTAGTTTGTGATAGTAAAAGTATATCTACTATTTATAAGGTTTTGCATTATTTCTTTGATCAAATTCAACTTCTATTATTATTTTTTAGTGTACTTGACTTGAGAACCCCCTCCGTGTCCCTTCCAGCGGTGATGCGAGGGGCAACCAAACCTCCACCTAACCACCTCGTGCTATTGACCATAGCAGACCGTCGTTGTCGTCATTGGCCAGCAGCGGATCCAAAGCTGTCCATCGTGTCTCTACTTCCCCACTCATCCCCTTCCCTCACTCCCTTACTTTCCCATCCCAATCTGGTTATGGTCGGGGAAGATGGCCGCACCCGGTGTGATGGCAGATGCGGTGATGAATGATCTACTCTAGCACAACCTAGATCTTTGTGGCGATGGTCAAAGTTTGACAAGATTTGTGGTGGATCGACGTGCACCATCACGAGGGTAGTTGCACATCACCTCGCTGCTACACACCATGTCCCCCCTGGTTGCCTTCGGCCTTGTGTGGTCGGCGACATCCAGGGAGGGTTTGACACCCACTATCACCTTTGGGATGCTAATGCTTTGCTCCAAGGGCAATGCCATCCATGGTCCCCCTCTCGTAGTTAAACCTATTTCTCAGTTTGGGTCTCCTTTCCCGCTTGTGGGCAGATCAGCCTTTGCTAGCTTGATCCGACCTAGAGAGGTGTGACCTTGGTTGATGGTACATGGCTCCTTTCTAGGCTCATGGGGTCCTGTTAGAGACTATGCAGCAAAAGCTCCACCCCTAGTGCATTGGGAGATACTCAACCTTCATATAGTCTAGTAGGGCTGACTGGTGTGCTTTGTGGCTCATGCTAGATTCTGTGCAGCGAAAGCGTCATGCTCGTGGGAAGGTGCTCCACTTCCCCACGGCCTGGCCAGATTTGTGGTGTCTCCTAAATCCCTGCAGTACAAATGGTACATATCTGAGTTGCCGGTGGTCTACAATGAGAGCGTCGTAGTCCGTGTGTGGGGAGGATGTCCACCTCCACACGGCCTGATGATGTCCCCTGTTGCCTCCAGACTGTTGGAGCCACTCCCTCTGTTTACTTTTACTTGTCACTCTCTTTTTACTATAGCAAATTTGATCGTGCATTATTGACTCTGCTGTGTCTTTTCATATATGCATCCATAGAGATTGATTCACCACTTATAATTCTGTTCAAGGTGCTGATTCTATTAGGCTGGGTGATGACATTGCACGTCCAATTGATGAAATTGGATCTATTATGATAAAAATGCATGATGGCACTGTTGGAACCTTGACAGTTGTGAGACACGTTCCAGGCATGACTAGGAACCTTATTTCTTTGAGTTCCCTTGATAATAAAGGGTGTGGGTCCGGTGGATATGATGTTTTGAAGGTGAAAAAAGATTCTCTTATTATAATGAAAGGTGATTTGTGATCTGCTAATTTATATCATCTTCGAGGCACTTCAATTACAGGTGATGCCGTTGTAAGTTCACATACATTATAATATTATGATGCTACAAATATTTGGCTTATACGTCTTGGGTATATGAGTGAACTTGGTTTGTTAAAATTGAACAAGAGAGGATTTCTTGATGGACATAGCATCGGCAAGCTGAAATTTTGTGAGTATTATGTCTTTGCAAGCATAAGGGAGTGAAATTCAACACTTTAGTTCATACAACAAAATATATTCTTGATTATGTGCATTCTGATTTATGAGAACCATATTGTAGGCCTTCACTAGGTGGTTCTTATTATATGTTGACTATTATTGATGATTACTCAAGGAGAGTTTAGCCTTATTTCTTGAAGCATTTTCAATATTCAAAGAGTGGAATGTTATGGTTGAAAGACAAACTGAAAAGAATGTAAAGAAGCTTTGCACTAATAATGGGATGTAATTATGTTCTCATGAATTTGATTCATATTATAAGTCTAAAGACATTGTGAGACACTACACTATTCCTCATATTTTACAAAAAAAAAATAGTGTAGCTGAGCGTATGAACTAAACTATCATTTTGAGGGCCTGTTGCATGTTATCTAATATAGGTTTGCATAGATATTTTTTGGCTAAAGCTGCTTTCACTTCTTGCTATCTTATTAATCACTCGCCTAATATTGGTATTAATAAGAAAACTCCAATTGAGGTATGGTCTGATTCCCAGGCTAATTATTCAGAATTGAGAGTTTTTGATTGTCCTACTTATGTTCACATTGATAATGGTAAATTGGAGCCTAGAGGTGGTAAGTTCATCTTTCTTGATTACAAATCTGGTGTTAAAGGTTATAAATTATGGAATCTTGCAATATAAAATGTGGTGATTAACAAAAATATTGTATTTAATGAATCTTCTATGTTGTCTAATGCTCCTATTCTGAGTTAGCAGAGTTTTAGCATGCAGGTAGAACATTTTATTAATGCAGAATATACACTAGATGCTACTATCTAAAATTTATTTATTGATCATGATTCATCTAGAGTTCCATCCCCTTCTCCTATTGTGCAACCTACACAATAGTATATTGCAGTAGATAGCCCTAGAAGGCAAATCAATCCTCTCAAGAGGTTAATTAAATAGTGTAATATTATTGCTTATGCTTTGAGTTATGCAAAAGAGGTTGAAGGTAATGCAGAACCTTCTAATTGTAATGAGGCTATTATTTCTTCTGATTGTAATAATTGGCTGACTTCTATGCTAGATGAGATGGAGTCATTTGAAAAGAATGGTACTTAGGATTTAGTTAAATTACCAAAAGAGAATAAGCATGTTTGTTGTAAATGAATTTTTAAAAGGAGGGTATGTCTCCTAGTGAACCAACAAGGTATGAAACAAGGTTGGTTGATAAAGTTAAAAGCTAGATGTCTTCTTCCTTGTTATGAAGCATAGTTCTATTCGTAATTTACTTAGTATTGTTGTTATGTATGACTATGAACGTGAGTAATTAGATGTTAAAACTCTATTCTTACATAGGGAGTTAGATAAAGATATTTATATGGACCAACCAGAAGATTTTATTGTTCTCAGAAAAGAAGACATTGTTTGTAAATTGAAGAAATATCTTTATAGCTTGAAACAATCCCCGAGATAGTGGTACAAGTGGTTTGACTCCTTTATGCTCTCTAATGGTTTTAAGCGTTTTGATTATGATAGTTGTGTCTATTTGAAGACTGTTAATAATTCAACTATTTCTTTGATTTTCTATGTCGATGATATGTTGATTGCTGCAAAACATAAATTAGAAATAGCCAAACTGAAATCATAGTTGAGTAAAGAATTTGAGATTAAAGAAAATTCTTGGCATGAAAATCATTAGAGATATGAAAGCTGGTAAGTTATACTTTAGTCAGCAATGCCATATTAAGAAGATCCTTTGTCGTATCAATATGCATGATGCAAAATAAGAGAGTACTCCATTAATTGTGCATTTTAAGTTATCTTCAGCTTTATGTCCTGAGTCAGATTATGATATTGAGTATATGTCTAGAGTTTAATATTCAAGTGTAGTAGATTCACTTATGTATGTCATGCTTTGTTCTCGTCCTGATTTATCTCATGCATTAAGTGTTGTCAATAAATACATAGCTAATCTAGGCAAAGAACATTAGAAAATTGTTTAGTAGATTTTTATATATCTGTATGGTGCTTCTAATATTTTTTTTACAGTTTGAAAAATCTAGAGATGAATTTGTTGGTTATGTTAACTCAAATTATGCTGGTGATTTGAACAAGAGGAGATCTCTTACATGTTATATTTTCACTATTAGTGGTTATGGTGTTAATTGGAAAGTTTTTTTAACTAGTGAAGCTTTATATATGGCTATTTCTGAAGCGTGCAAAGAAGTTATTTGGTTGAGAGATTTGTACACTAAATTTTATGGAGATAATTCTTGCATTAATATATTTTGTGATAATCATACTGCTATTTGTCTTACAAAGAATTAGATATTTCATGAAAGACCAAAGCAGATTGATGTGAGGTGTCATTACATTGTGATGTCATTGCTTAAGGTGACATTAAAGTATGCAAGAGAAGCACTCGTGATAATCCTACTGATATGATATGAAAGCCAATTCCAGCTATTAAACTTGAGCATAGCTCAAATTTAGTTGCTATTACAGTTTAAGTTGTAGAGACTTTTGATGTTGATGATATTTATTATTAAAAGGAGTTATGATTTTTTATTCACTACAAGATAGAATTCGTCTAAATGTAGAATTTATTAGATAGTGATCTGAATTTAGTTGGGTCACACAAAGAACGTCTTCAGCCTATGTTCCGAAATAATCTGTATTAGATTAATCGTTGTTGTCCACCCCCACCCCCACACACATATATATTGTAAGCCGCATAGAAAAAGCAAAAGTTATACCTCTGTATTTATACACATATCCTCATATAGTGAAGATCGCCGATTGACATTTATGATTTTTTCCACAAGAGTTTTTTACATAAAAAATTAAGTCTCGTGTTTGATTTGTCGTGTGATATTTCTATCATCTAAAATAAGTCAACTTTTGCTATCATTGGATTTGCATGAAGATTATTGGGTTTTTGATTGGGTCTTGATCTACGGGACATAAGAATGTGAGCAAACAAACAATTCCTGATGATTATACGCATCTCTGCGAAATTTTAACTAGCTGTACGTACCTTTTGTCCTTGATGATCTCCTTGAGCTGGTCGGCCAGCTGGTGCTCATCCAGGCCGTCGATTTCTCTCAGGGTCCCCTCTTCCTTGACCCCTCTCTCATTCTCCGTTTTGACCTTGACGACCTGCTGAAGCACGCGCTTGAGCAGCGCCTTGAGGTCCCTGCAAGGGTCGAACGCCTGAGACACCGACACCATCGCCTGGCACGGGAACTCCGTCTCCAACCGCCGGCACACCTCCATGGCCAGCGTAGTCTTGCCGAGGCCCCCGAACCCCACTATAAAGAATACCTTGCGCTCGCGCTCTCCGCCCGCCTGCGCCATCAGCCGCTCGACCAGGTTATCCGCCTGGTCCTCGATGCCGACGAGCTGGCATGGGTGGTGGTTAGCAGCAGGGTCGTTGTCTGGGCGGAGCGCATGCCCAGACGCGGACGCCGCCAGTACCGGAGGGGCAGATAAAGAAGGGGAGCGGCGCAGAGCCTCGCGGTCGACGCCGTACCGCGCGTGGCGCTCGCTAATGGCGACGGCGCGGGTGCGGAGGGCGCTGATTTCAGAGGCGAGGCGGCGGCGCTCCAAGAGCGTTCTGAACGGCCTCGACTTGATGCGGAGCATGTACTGGTCGATGCAGTCCTCCGCATCGTAGGCGAGCTCACGCAACTGCTTCATCCATACCCGGACGAAGTGGTCCACGGCGCCGTCCTCGGCCTCGGACTGCATGATGAGCAGGGCATTCATGGTGTCCAGATCGTTTCGCAGCTCAACAACCTCGTTACTGACGCCGCGTAGCTGCCGGTACTCCTCACTCAGCAGCTGCCCAGTGTTGCTCAAGATGATCTGGGCCGCACCCTCCATCCTCTCCCTCCCTCTCTCCCTGTGTGCGCGCGCGCGCGCGCAAATGGCAATCTTTGCCAGTATTTATATTGATATTTCCCGTCTAAAACTTAGTAATACTCCAAGCAGCTGCCTTGTGGCTAGCAGCGCAGTATGAATAATATTAGTTTGGATGAATCGGACATATACTTTCTCTCTATCTCTCTCTTTCCGGAATAGGATATATGCTTTCTCTCTCTCTCTCTCTCTCTTTTCCTAATAGGATATATGCTTTCTCTCTCTGTCTCTCGCTATCTTTCCGCGAATAGGATATATGCTGTCTCTCGCATGCCATGTTCACACAGAAGATTAGCATGCTGGCTAATGTTGAGCTCATCATTTTTTTGGTAAATTGGAACATGGACTAGAATGGTTATGCAAAAATATTATCATGACTAGTAAGGTGGTCTGTGCAAATTACGTGACTACACTTGTTATAATTTATTATTGTAGTATTTTCCGTCCGTATATCTATGGTTCATTGCACAGTCATTCGAAAAGAACACGAATATTTAGTCCTTGTATAACAACCTATTATGCACTTAAGTGTAATTAAGTGCAACGCAGTTTAGAATGTTGCGAGCCAAGTATTTAAAATTTCACTATTAAATTGTCTTACACTGCTATGTTTATAACTCAATCTTCATACTCAGGATCAGATTGCTCAATCACCTAGCTACGTTGTTGACTCATTTATAATTCAACTAGTGAACCCACATGGTTATAAGAGAATTGTACAAATTGTGTCGACGATTGGTGAACCGTCGATCTTATGAATTTGTATAATAGATAAGAAATACTTTCAGTAGACGAATCAAAGGTACACACGGAGGGATTTTAGATACGTTCGGACCTCCATTAGGATAATAGCAATACATCGTGTTTATTTTGTATTGATCTGAACTTGTTACAAGTAGGTGCGTAGCTAGTCTAGATAGATGTATCCTAGTCGGCGACTTCATTGCTCTACTTTTAGCTTGTAGAGAGACTTGTTCTCCTTGTGCGACTTCTAATGACTTGTCCTTCGCAGGGTTCCCAGGCTCTGTATATATAGCGGACGTCGTACATTCTCTGGAATCTTTCTTCCTATTTTTAGAGATAAACTTCTTTGTTTACGAGATATCTTGAGTTCCTACAGGTGGTTTCCTTTTATCCAAGGATCTCCATCCCGGACCCTAAGAATTACGGGAAACACTGGGGTGCCTAGATATGGTAATTATCCAGTAGTCATCATCAAGCCCCCCACCAGTATGTGAAATGAGGATTTGACGAGTCAAGTACTTGGCCAGCAAAGATAAGTATTTTGTCCGAACCACATCATCGAATAAGACTCGGGTTCCCGATTAGGATGATACGTGACCGAGTTCTCTAGGTTCTCAGATAATCTATTCGGGGTTCTGAACGGCTCCGAGTTCTCGGGCGAGTCTTCGAGAAGGTGTTCCATCTGAGTAGAATTTATGATTAGCCTAGAAATATCACCCTATCCTTGCAGAAGTACAAGGGGGATAGACTCATCGCTGTCCAGGATCGGAAGTTGAACCGCTGCAACGGAAGTTTTGCGTGGTGGTGAAGAGATTCCCTGTCTGAAGAAAGTTGTACGAGTATGACGAAGCAATTGTTCCGTCTTCACAACTGCCCTGCACATCGAAAAACACGGCAGGTAAATAGCCACGACGTCTGACTGCCTCTTAGTTTGCATGAGCTAGCCAAAAAGACACGACCTCGACGATCGAGCGTCGCTTGGGCACCCGTGATCCATTATGTGGCTGCGCTCGGAATTAATACTTGGAAGGTGAAGAGATATCGCCTCCTGACCCGTTAGCCAATAAAAAGCCCTCGAGTGCTAGAGCCTGGCTGCACCATACCTGAGTTTGATCATGGAACATCCTCCTTTGCCGAAATACTCCCCTTCTTCTCTGAAGTATTCTCAATCTTCCCCCGAGTACTCTCCCCTCACACCACCATAGTCTCCCACCGAATATGGTTCGGTAGTGGAGGTTGTCAACATCTCCTCCGACAAAGAGGATTAAGAGAAGGCGGCGACCAGCGGCATCCCTGTTAAAGACGGAAAGCCCCCGACATCCTCAGGGTTGTCCCAAGTCCAAGGCGAAGTGAACTGGGACCTTTTGGAGGCAGAAATACTAGAAGAAGACACGGTAACTAAGGTAGAGGAAGAGGAGGCATCTGACAGCGTCTCCACTAAAGACAGTAAGGCGTCAGCCGCTTCATCCCCTTCATCCTTGGCTTATGCCTGCGAGGGCATCCGGAGGGAATAGTCAGGGCAGCGACACCGACAAGTGGGGCGACGACATCAGCGAGTTCAGAGGGGTGCCAGGACCTCACCGATTACCTCATCCTCTCCATCAGTGTTAGGGATGTCGGTAGTTGGAGACAACGAAGAGGAAGGAGAGACTTCGTTGACTCTCTCCATTCATTCCTCTTGCTGCACGATGTCGAGTAGATCTGTAAGATTTCTTGTTAATTGAAATAATCCTATTTCTATTGCAATGATTGCGAATTTTTCATCAATACAAGGAACGTTTAAACAAATATTCAATCTATGTTTCTTTCGAGTAGCTTTTGGGATCTTTTGTCGGGTTTTTCATTGCAATTACCTTAGGTCAGACTTCGAGCAAAACTGACCCCTTTCCCCATAGGGTTGGCTATCTCCCCTTTCCTCCCCCCTGGCTGCCTCCCCCCTTGCTACTGGGCATGCTACAGTAGCCATGTGCTACAATATTGAACAAGAAGAGAAAAGGAGAAAAAAGAAGAAGGAGAAGAGGAATAGAGAAGGAGGGAGGGAGGAAGGAAGGAAGAAGAAGAGGGAAGAAGGGATTCCTCACATGGATGACCTAGGTAACAAGTCCATGGCTTTTCTCCTATTTTAGATGCATTTTAGTGCATAGCACATCATTAGGGGATGGATTATCTACGGGAAACTGTCGATTTGTGCATAATATGTGTTCTGCGCATAGTCAAGTAGGGCAGCACGGGTGTGTCGGTGGTTTCAGTGACCAAAATGATTTTTCCTACAACACCCATCAATAAGAAAGTTGTAGAGGACTCAGAGAACTAGTTTTTTTAGGGAACATTGGATAAGTACATTGTGTGCAATAGATGATGGAATTCTGCTGTGTTACAGAGATAGTTCTAGAATTCATTTTTTTGTTCATGGTCTGATTTAGAGGCTTTACTGATTTTTTATGATTTTTTCCATACTAATGAAAGTTGTTGCTCATGCAGAAATCTGTTCACGGTTAAATTTTCATGATTTTGGAGCTTTGGTTGGACAGTGGTGGTCGGTTGAATGTTTTTGTTCAGAGTACATAGACAGATTCAGTCTCCTATTTTTTGTCATGTTTTAAGCCTAGTTATTGCCAAAATTAAAATATAGTGTCTCACAAAAGTTGTACCTCTCATTCTGTAGATCTCAAAAATGTCATATTTTGCTATGTTATATATAATAGATTTAGCGATATGAAATTGTGAAGCAGTCTTGCTACTGTTGGCTAAACATCGACTTTTCGGTAATATCGTGAATGGGGGGTTTTTTGTTGTAGTAAGTGCGTGCTTGTTTTATGTGTTTTGTTGTTGTCGCTGGTGCTAAAAGTGTGCTTTGTTGAGGTGGCAGTGCTCCAGATCGTGCTTAGAGCCGTTTCACCATTGGTAAAGGCAAGTAAATATAGCAGTGGTCGCTATCGCTATAACTTGTTATTTTTATTACCTCCATCCTTAAATTTGAGCACACATGACAAACCTAATAATATGTGTGTGATGAGTTTCTTTCTGCTCTAGCATGGTTATTACATTTAATGATGTTCTTCAAGTTAAGTGTGAATGAAGTACATGCCGTTAGTATGCCTTTGCATCAAAGACGGAATTTACTTGTTGTCACATATGAAGTTGTTGAAATTCAAATTATGCATTACTTGTAGTTCTCATATGCGACATGCCATTTATAGCATCTATATTTGAGATATATGCATTCATGATGTCTTACATAGAGTAGGATAATTGCCTACCTTTCATTCCCATGAAAGAGATGATGTTCTGAATATATAGTGCTAAGTATTGTTAAAGTGATCATGCTATAGCACTTGCACATAAATTGCATCTTTATGCAAGAAGTTAATGCGGTTGTGCAATGTGGTGAATCTTTTATATTCTTTTACAATTACCGCATTAAAATAAAACACACACCTTAAAGATTCATGTTTTGAATTATCATGGGTTTAAATTAATGTGTTGTAATGACGTATGTATGGTTTATGGTGATGGCCACTTGATGACTCTTTGTTATGCATTCTTCTTGATTGTGTTGAGGTGATGAATCATAAGATAAAAGGCTACTTCATTCTCTCATATGACTATGCTAGTCATGTCTTGAGGGGTACTTCCTGATTAAGCACCTATTGTTTTAATGCATTCATATCCGTCCATATGCATTCATTCGGAGTCTGTGTCACCGAACGTAGCCGTGACAATACCGGTACACTCTGCATCATATGTTGTCTAGTATGATATGCGTCGTATGTTGCCATGGTATGATGCACACCCTTATGTTACCCGAGAAGGGGTAGGGGTGAGAAAGAGAATGGCACATGCATTCATATGCGTCATTGCAATGCAGCGATACCTTGCATTGGAATTGTGGATTGAATGCACCTTTGCGATGTGATAGCATATTACAATTGAAGTTCTATTGAAAGTGAGGTAACTCTTATCGGTTACTCGAGTGGTTCACATATTACAGATTTTTTTGTGGTTGCTTATATGTGGAATTGCATTGCACAACATTCATATGCATATTTTTAGTGTGGCGGTACTTTTGCATTGGGATTGTGGAAGACATAACGCATGCTGATTATTTGAGTAATTTCACTACTTGTTCATGGTATGTGGCTATACATTGTTTAATCTTGTGAAGTTGCTCTTTGTTGTCTTCTCTAGATCTTTAACTTTGGTTCAGGATGCCTTATAATCATGACAATGTTGATATCCAAGTTTACATCATAGGAGTAGTTTTGGGTAGTTGTAGTGTGAAGTCTATAAGATTACTCACGTCTAGTCTCGAATCATGAAATGCTTCACATGATACTTGAGTAGGTGTTGTTGCCTTTAACTTGAGGTTAATATAATGTTCATAATAGAACCAAGATATGTTTAAATTAATGCTCAATAAACTTGTAGTCTAAATACTTTGTTATAGTAGTTTGCTTACTAAGATTTCCATCTCACTGTTCTATCCCTTCCCTAGGTTTACCTTGATTTGATGAGCATCGGGATGGGTAGAAGTATGTCACTTACACCTTCACCTCCATTTTTGTCTGGTCATAAATTAATGATGATTAGTGAACTTTCATCATCGTTGATGTATAAATGTTTCGTCATGGCGGTTCTTGTTGTTGGAGTCATTCCTTCACTTTGCTAGAATGCTTGCTATGATCTTAGAGTGTAGTTTCAAGATATATCTCTTTGTTGTGGCTTCCGTGTTACCTCCATTTCTGGAGGTACTACCGAAATTTTCTAGTTCGGCATGCTTGCAAGGTAGTTTAGTAGCATTCTAGGCTTGTGGTGGTCCTTGGGGAATTGCAATATTTGACCTCTAATCCAGAAAAATGATGGTCCAGCTTCCTAACCTCCAAAATGTATTCAGTCATGGTCGGGTCAGAAGATTGGTATTCCTTGTTGACCTGGTTCACAACTAGCAGTGAATCCCCTTTCATGAGTAGCCGATGAACCCCGAGCAAAATAGCTACTCGTAGACCAGCCAACAATCCTTCATATTTTGCCACATTGTTAGTGACAAGAAAACCAAACTAAAGGGCATACCTTAGGGTTTTTCCCGTTGGTGAAATTATCACAACCCCAGCCCCCGAGCATTGGAGCGTCAATGACCCATTGAAATTCATCGTCCATATTTCATGATTTATCTTTTCTGGCAAGATGTCTGGTTAGAAGTTTGTCCATTTGGCTACAAAGTCGGGGAGGACCTAGAATTTTATAACTATTCGAGGGATGAAGTGAATATCAAACTCTCCGAGTTCTAAAACCCACTTGGAAATCCACCCAACCACTTCCCTAATGCGAAGAACATCTCCCAGGGGAAAAGTTGATACGACTGTTACCCTATGTGCCTGAAAGTTATGCCAAAGCTTGCGAGAGGATATCAATACAGCATATAGAAGTTTATGTACCTAAGGATAACGTATCTTTGGCCCTTGCATTACCTCATTGACATAGTACACAGGTCGTTGAATAGGCTCCTTTTTATCTGTGACATTTCGCTCCACAACTATTGTCGCGCTCACAACTTGTGGCGTAGCCACAATGTACATGAGTAGTTTATTTGCGTCGAGCGATGTCAGTATGGGAGCACTAGAGAGATACCTTTTATGGTCCTAAAAAGCAACCTCTACTTCATAGGTTCATTCGAAGCATTCATAAATCTTTAATAGCCTAAAGAAGGAAAACCCTCATTCACCGAGTCGGGAAATAAACTGACTGAGTGTGGCCATAGAACTTGTCAGGCATTGAACTTCATTCTTTCTCTTTGGAGACTGCATTTAGTCAATTGCCTTTATCTCTTTGAGGTTCGCCTCGATGCCTTGATTGGACACCAAGAATGATGTTTCCTAAGGTTGTCAAAGGTTTCTTGGAGGTTAGAGAGGAGATCTTCCTTGAGTTTACTTTTGACCACCATGTTATCATTGTATGCCTCAACGCTCCTCCCTATCTGACTGTGAAGGGTGAGTTGGACAGTGCATTGGAAAGTGGCACCGATGCTCTTTAAGTCGAAAGGTATCTTGACATAGCAATATACCCCAAAAGGGGTAATAAAGGAAGTCTTCTCCTTGTCCTCTTTACATATGCTGATTTAGTGATAACCCAAGCAAGCATCCAGAAAATTGAGTATCTCACACCCGGAAGTCGAATCAACCAATTAATCAATCCTTGAGAGCAGAAAGAGGTCCTTCGAGAAAGCTTTGTTAAGGTTGGTGAAACCAACGCGCATTCTCCACTTGCCATTGGCATGCCATACTATAACGGGGTTGGCCAACCACTCAGGATGCATCACCTCTCTTATAAAGCCCGCCTTTAGAAGCTTGCTTATATCCTCCTCAATGGCCTCTCTATGATCGTTGGTGAACTGTCGAAGTTTCTATCGAACTAGCTTAGCATCAGTCCATACTGCCAATTTGTGCTCGATCACTTCCCTAGGGATTTTAGGCATGTCGGACAGTTGTCAGGCGAACACATCTGAATTAACATGAAGGAACATGATGTGGACAAGTTCCTATTTGGGACCCAGCACAGTGTCAATCTGGATGTACTTGGATGGCTCTGCTGGATCAAGAGGTACAGCCTAGATCTCATTGCTCGATTTAGGCGCAATCTTGGGCTTCAAAGGCTTAGGATCTTCTCTCATGGAATTAACTTTATGAGAGGGGATTTGTTAAACCATCTCCGGGCTTTTCCTATCACACTTCAACGCCATGTGTTTGTCTCATTGAACACGAATGACCCCATTGGGGCCTAGAAGTTTCAAGGACTGGTACATGTAATGGACCACCACCATGAACTTGGCTAGGGCTGGCCAACCGAGAATAGTGTCATACGCCGTATTGAAGTCAGCCACATCAAGCTGAATTCTCTCTATTCAGAAATTCTCCACGTTCTTGAAAGTGACGGGTAGCAAGACATGCACAAGCGTCTTGGACGAAGAGCCTGGTATGATGCCATGGAAGGCATACTTCACTAGATAAATCTTAGATATGGGCACCTACATGTTGCCTAAAGCACCAAGAAATAAGATATTGAAGGAACTCCCTCCATCAATAAGCACTCGTTTTACTTTACAGTTATTGATGGTGGGCTCGACCACTATTGGATAGAGTCCTAGGTGACCAATGATTTTCGACAGTCGGATTGGTCGAAAGAGATGAAGACTTCTATCAATTTTAAGGGCCTTGGACAGTGCTAGAGTGATGGAAAGGATCTCCCATTCCGCATTCTTGATATGTCTCTTGGACTCATAGCTAGATGACCCCCTAAAGATGTGGTTCACCTCATGAAGGCCCTCTTGGAATGTGAGATCATCGTCATCATGCTCTGATGGCTTGGAGCCGAAGGCCTTCCCTGCATGTTGCCCCTTCTATTGCTGCTACTCAAGCCGCTTGAGCTTGGTGAGAGAACTCCATGTTGTGGGTATCCACTTGTGGAAGCACCATCTCTTCTTAGAGTTCTCCCCCAACGCCAACTGCTTCCCCTTATCAGAGGTCTTCCGGGAAGTGTAGGTCTTGTCGTGGGATGTGGCCATGACATTATGCTTTCTATTCATGTTCTTCTTCTTGGTTTTGTCTAACTTCTTGTTAAACTTGCGCTTCTCAACCGACTTGGAGCCCTCAAGCTCCATGCCCAATTGAGGTAGTCAGTCACCTCTATCCATCGACCGGTTCTAGGCAATTGCCTCTTTAGCATATGCGCAGTGGTCAGCCAACTAAAAGAGCTATCTGACATCTCAAGGAGGTCACATGGCCATGACCTCAATCAACCTGCGATCTCTTACGCCCTACCAGAATGCACGAATGATCGAGGGATAAAAAATCTATTGGATCACGTTCCTCACTTTACTGAATCTCTTGATGAATTCCTAGAGTGACTCCTTGGGTTCCTGTTGGAGTTGGTGGAGATCGTCCTCCTTCTCGAGATGTTTATACATCCCCTGGAAATTTACGTAGAAAATGTCACATAGTCATTCATAGGAGTTGATCGAAACTGGAGGCAGATTGGTCAGCCATGAGTGAGCCAATCCTTCAACAGTTGTGGGGAGATAGTTGGCCATGACATGCCTAGCCCCAAGCTTCTTGGATGGTTATTGTATAAATCTAGAGAAATTCCACTGGGTTAGTATCTCCGTTATATTTCTCAATCGAACCGGGTTGAAATCTACATGGCCAATGCACAGATCTGAGTTGGTGAGTGAAAGCCTGACATCAGGTAACTATAGGAATTCTATGACTATCATCATCCCACCCTCTGAAGTCTAGCCGAGCCTGGATATCGGGAACTTGGTGAGGTCTTCGAGAGGGTTCTCAACGATCCCTTGTCTTGTTGTGTCGGCTGTCGACTTCGCGGAACACATCTTCTCTCAAGTTCTTAGTAAGGGCTCTGCGAGGAGGATCCTGTAGAGAATGAAAGAGAAGGTTCTCTGGTGCATGCCTTGAGCTACCTCCTTTATAAGGGTGATGGCTAACATGAGGCATGCCGCTCCTCTGCTAAGCAGAAGCCTGCACCAGCTACTGAGCTACAATGATACATCTAGCCATCTACTGCATCCAGTGCGTGGTGCCGGCTTCGCCTAACCCATAAGGAGAGGTGAAAAGTAGGATTCTAGCACACTCCAATAATCATGATGTATTGTATGCGTACTGAGTGCTGATGAACGGATCAAACAGGTTCCTGGGGATTAGAGGAGTCCCGTTGTCTCGACCTAGAGTTTGGTCAGTAGTCGCGGGGGGGGGGGGTTCACCGGAGGAAGCAGAACAACGGGTTGATCATTTCCTACAACTAGAGTTGTAGGTAGCCCCCCTGTGGTGTAGTGGTACCAATTAGGTTGTCCTTAGCGGTTGGGTTAAGTGGAGTCTTGAAATTATCCCCATCCTCTTAGTTTTCAACTTCAAGAATGTTAACCTTGTGATGTTCCTCCTCATCACAAGATGAATCTAAAGAGGAAGAAACATCAAACTCGGTAAATCGGGGCTTATCCTCTAGAATTTGCTTATCAGATCCCTCATTTTTTTGGTGGCTTACACCACCGATAGCTGGAACAGGGATGGAGGTCGGGTGACCTAACAACTTTACGTGATCGCTTGGGAGACTACCTTGGCCGACCGACTCAAGAGTCGACCAACCGTAGATTGCCTTTAGAGACTGACTGGTCTCTGGTAGCTCATTTGGCCTAGCATAGATATCAGGGCTAAAGTCGTTGAAGGACTTGAGATCTGAGTCAGTCATACCGGAGGCGCATTATCTTATGATGTCGACTGATCTGCTTGTATTCCCATGGACAGAACCAGCTGTCGAGGATTTGTACATGACTATCTATTGTTAAAATATAAAAAATAGGGATATTTGTGTAGTCGTCAAAGAGTATCGCAAAGAGGGACACATATTTATACAGATTCAGGCCTCCAAATTGTATAATAGCCCTACGTCCTATCTTGTCTTGATTATTTTTAGGATCACAAAGTACAAATGAGGTTGTGTATGGATCTAAACCTAAAAACTAGGTGGGTTTTTATGTTCCTACTACTAAAGATATAGTCAGATGGGGATTATTTTTGCCGTGGATCTTCAATAGGCGTTGATCTTCTATCTGACTAGACTTGCTTGGAGGTTCGCGATTTCTGAAATCTGAATGCGAGAGTTGCTTGTTCTAAGGTTTCTAATTGATTCGAGATTGGATTGGCTCCTAATTGAGTTTTCTTTGGATGTGACTCTCTTCCCACCTTATATAGTCTGGGGAACTAAAGCATGACCTACTCAGACTCCTCTAAACGCAATCTATCTGAAATGCTAGACTCTCAAATTAGGGAATAACTTACCTATTCAGTAAGATTAGTTTTCCTTTAATTTTATCTTCATATCCTGCTCCTTGGTAACCACGACTAGCCCCGAATCAAGTAGAATACGTGCAATCCTCATATACCTTTTATAAATATACGGTATTTATAGAATATATAATATTAATTATATATTCTCGTCAATATCTCTTCTGCATCATGGCTTGCCACTAGTCCCAAATCTCCCTACTACAAAGCGAATAATTCGAATTACAACATCAATGGGGAAAAGCATGAACCTGGACAATACAAACATCCATATCGCAGCCGTTCTTTCGGGAAGGAAAAAAAGCAAGCATCCATATCACTTTTACCCAAACGCCGTCCATATATGGTGCGCTGCAGCCATCGAATGGTTTCTGCTTTATGCACAAGTGATGTGATGCCACCCCGGTCACATGTCGATCAAACTCTCTAGAAGGCTAGGACCAAGTAATTTCTGATTTCTCTTCGTACATGCATGTTAATAGTTCTTGCTGTGAGGAGCATCACCACGGCGTGTCATCGATCAGTTACACCAGACCGCACATCGATCCGATCCGCACAAAGAAGTGGGAGCAAAGCAGGAGGTTGAACGGAAAGCAACATCACTACATCAGTGCCGAGGTTCAGAGTGGGCACAGTGCATCGATCGACATCAATATTCTTCCATGCGTTCCTTCAGTTTCATTCATATGTGGCGTACTGGCTTGTCACAGTGTCGAGTTGCCAGTAAAAGGTAATTCTTGTTTTGGTTACCTTTTTCCAGTTGATCATTTTTTGTTTCTAATCTTCAATATTGACAACGAGAAAGACTTAGAAAATTGGGTGACATGTTTTTTTCCTAAGGGAGGATTATATTAAAAATTTGGTACAGTACATCCCCATTTTACAAAGAAACCCTGAAAAACAAGAAAATTATAAAGATGTCGCATCCAGGTCCTTCCATAGTCTCCTTCTCCGGTGACCTTCGTTGTTGTGAACGTCGCCCTAGATAGAGCCCCGCCGACCACCAAAGTCAGAGAACGATCCTCGTGCATAAACCACCGAGCAACCCCAAACATCGGACACGCTACAAGATCCAACACTCTGAAACCAAACTGAAGCGCATCTAAGGCTATGAAGGTACATCGGCAGTTGCCTCATCGGGTTTGGCACAGGAAGTAGAGATCCGGCACCTCCAACCTTAGATCCACCAAAGCTGGAAGCCCGGTTTCCCCTTTCGCAATAGTAGACTTTGAGATCGATGACCCGAGCACACAACCCACAAAGGGGATGACAAGGAGCTCCCTTCCATTCGCAAATAGAAGGAGCACAAACTAACCTCCCACAGACCAAATTGGAGATTGAAAGACCACATCAATGTCCTCGCGTTCGTCGTCGCCGGAATCGTTGCGCGAAACAGGAGCTTGGTCGGACACCAAAACGACTCCGTTGGGAACTTTATTTGGCCTAAAAACCTAATAGCTAGCAGATCTACTCAAGGGGGTGGGTCCCCGCTCCCTCTCGCCGCTGGTGAACTCGATGGAGAGGGGGGGGGGGAGAGGGATGGGGTGAGCAGAGAGGTGCCGGATTGGGAACCCTAGGGGTCGTGTGACGGCACTCAGGTTTTTAAGGCCACTTGTGCACTACAAAATGGGTGACATGTTGTCCACTAGTGTCTCAATTACATCTATTGTTTTGAACTTTGTATCTTTTATTCCATTTCTATCCTCCAAACTTGCAATAAAATTTTACTTGCCACACTTCCCCACTGGGCACAGCCTGCCCCATGTGGTTTGGTCATTTTGTGCACGAATGCATGTAGTTTCATTTCTCTTTTTTTCCCCTCAGAGTTAATGGATAGTGAACCCGCTTTTTCCACCATTCATCTTTGGGGTCAGCAGTGTGCCAGCAAAAGTCCGGTTCTACGGCACACTTCCTGTTGTTTCGTTGATTCCATAGATCGACAATAATCTAATTTTTACCATGTATTTCCAAAGTAACGCCAATGCTAAGAAAAACATATAGAATATTCCCCCGATACCGAACATGTGTTCAATAAAGAAAATGGATGCCACAGGTGTCTACTGTTACGCAGAAAAAAAATTGTGGTTTGCCACTGAAACAAACATCGGTAAGCACTCAGAGTTATAAGTTCCATAGGAGAGGTTTCCATGCAAATCTGATCATGTGATTCCTCCTAAATATTTGATGTTACAAAACAACCCCTATACGTAACCACTGTAACACCCAACGAACCTCTCCATTGTGTTAAAACCAAAAGGAGAGAGAGAGAGAGAGAGAGAGAGAGAGAGAGAGAGAGAGAGAGAGAGAGAGAGAGAGAGAGAGAGAGAGAGCACCATTGGACATACATCTTAGTGAATGAAACAGAGGGCATGCATTCAGAAGCAGATGTCCCCAATTGTTTACATGTTGTGACAGCCCAAATTCGTTAATCAGGTCATTAAGTATTAGTGAGCATCATTAGCATCATGTTTATTTGTTTTGAGCAATTTTGGCATGCAATTTAAAGTTAAACACAAATTGTTAAAGTCAATATTAACCGATGTTTTGTTAAGGAACTCACAAAATTGCTAAGAAACATAAGGTTGGAAATAATTTTAGAAATTAGTCCATGCCAGTTAAAGAATATTAGTGGATTTTTTCCAAATTTTTGGGAATTAAATTGAAGGCATAAAAATTTCAACAAGTTAGAAAAGGTTGCCACTTTGGAGAATTTTAGTTCAAAATTGGCTTAGGCTTTTTGGATCAAACCAATTCAAATAGGTTGCATGTGAATTATAGTTTCACACAAATTTTGTCCCACGAATTTTGGACCACAGAAAGATCTCCAAATGGATTAGAGAAGTGGATGGAGATTTTTTCAACGATCGGCTACTGTTCAGGCGACCTATCCCTCTCTCTCCCCTCTCTCTGGCCGCCGCTTTTGCTGACTTCGGTGGCTGGCAAACGCAGCACGCCATCGAGTCACGCCTGAGCCTTCGAGAGGAAGCCTTGGCCACACGTCTTATCTCCTCCCCCTCGGCCCTCTCTCTTCTCTCTGCTTCACTCTCTCCCTCACTTCCCTCTCTCTCGGCAAAGCAGAGCTAGCACGCCCACGCGCCGCTGCATCAAAATCCGATGAGCCCAAGCTCCAATCCACTGGGCCTGAGATGTCTGAAGCAAGGAGGAAGGCCTCGAAGCACCCTCGGCCGTTTCCCATCCGAATCCGCCGCCGGTCCATCGCGCAGACGCCTTCTTCTTCATCTCTGATGGCTGAGTTTCGCCCCTCTCTGACGAGCCGCTGAACCACTGCCTCTCTGGCCCAACCAAACCCACGGTGAGCTTCCCAGTGACCCCGTAGGGCTTTTGCATGTGCTCGTTTTGCCTTGTCCTGTCGTCGACACGCATGTTCGCACGAGCCACCCGTCGTCGCCGCTTGTGTGCACATTGTTGGCCGTGCCGTTGCTGGGCCCATTGGCAAGTAGCCATGCTGTTGCGTCTGCGCGCCTGCGTAGATGTCATAGGTGCCTTCGGTTGGCCTGTTTGCGTCGCCGTTCGTCGTCGAGACGCGGCGACCAAGCTGGCGGTGTGCTGTCACCGCCGTGCACCGCCACTGCTGCCCTTCTAGTTATCGCCACCGGCTACTTGTCGGCAGGCCGTTTCCACCGCCGCTTGCCGCCGGTGAGTGCTGGTCGAGCCGCCGGCCGGGTGAGTGCCATGGCCGAAGGCCTTTTGACTCAAGGTCAAATAAGCCGAGCCCGCCTTCATGATCGTGGCTAGCTCGGCCTGAGTGCAAAAAGAATTCCGGGCTATTTTTAATTCGGATATTCCAGAAAATACAAAATAGAATTGTTTTATATTGTTTAATCGGCTGAACCTTGTAAAATACATAGAAAATTGTATGTCGCTCCAAAAATTGTGAAACCAATTTTGTTGGGTTTGTATGAGCGTAATGTACATGTTAAAAATACTAGGAGCTATGAAATATATACTGGAATTGGTTTAACTAATGAAGTTAGGTTTAAGCTTTGTTAATTCATAATTAATTATTGGTAACTCCAAAATTGATGAGATCAATTTTGTTAATCTAGTTAATTTATGCCCTATTCAGTAAAAATGGTCACTCTCATGTTAAACATAGTTACCTTTCTATTTAGGGTTAATCTTGGTTGTAAGCTTAATAAATCCATAAATTGTTAGATAATTAACAATAATCCAAGTGAAGAAAATCTTGAGGCTTTAAACTCATGGCATGAGGCATTGTACCGTTGTCATACACTATAGAGCATCCGTCATTGTACGTCATTCATGCTCATCATTGCATGCGTACTTCAGTAATGAGCGAAGATCCGGAGCGTGACGCAAGCACGATCGAGGACAACACTAACCTTCCGCATTTCTATGAGTCCTGTGCGGGAAGTATCGGGCAAACCCCGGAGCAGTAAGACAAGCATCTAAGCATACTGCACCTTTTGTTCAAATTAAATAGAGTCTAAATTGATAAATTATACTTTATGTATGTTTGCATATGTTGAGTACAGTGTCGGGTTGATATGGGTAGAGCCTATGTTGATGCATTCTCTCTACCTTGACTTATTGATGAATTCTTATCCTTGTAGCCTTGATGATATAGTTGGTGTCTAGCTTCAAGAGTTATT
The DNA here is from genome assembly GCF_958298935.1 of Phragmites australis. NCBI lineage: Eukaryota > Viridiplantae > Streptophyta > Magnoliopsida > Poales > Poaceae > Phragmites > Phragmites australis. The sequence continues at coordinate 4,842,122 of NC_084934.1, forward strand.
CGAAATGGTTAGCAATGCTTAGATCCTCGGTAGAAGTCGAGCGACGGTACTGCCGTTGTTCGCGAGCCTAGGGCTTAATCACTGTTCACAAATATAAAGATGAGGTTGAGATGGATGGTTGAGATGTGAGATTGAGGCGAGATGTGGACGGTGTTAGGGGTATCTTATGCCCAGGAGAAGTCCTCTGGGCAGTCCGGGAGATGAGCCCGAATGCTATAGACCGCTTGCATCGTTTAAGACCGTCTGTCGGTGCAGTTAGCTCTAGCACTTTTCGTACTCACCACATGATAATCTAATGTTAAGGTAACCCGATTATCATATGCCGTGCCGACACTTGTCTTGTGGCTCTATGACGCATAAGAGAAAAAGAAAAGGAGAGCAAGGTGGCGGGGAGCCGGAGGTGTCCTGAACACGCTCGCGGTAACCCCGGTGTCATAGGGGCATTGCAAGTGGGTGGTTCTGGGTATGAGAAAGGTTGACATGAGTACCCCTTGTGTGTACTTTCGCGAGTAGCACAAGCCAAATGGTCCTTAAGTCGTGTGGGTAAAGTTGTACCCCCAACAAGGTATAAAAACATTTCAAAATGACGCGCTCTCGGTCATGAGCATGCTTCCGTTCATTTGCATCGGTCGTAGAGTTTACGAATGTGAGATAACGAAATGGTATGATGAAAATAGTTGGTGGGTTTGTTGATGAGACAGTTCATTTCGCATATGTTTATGTTGGATCTATTTACTCTATGTTTAGGTTGGTTAAATGTAGGTGCTCACACATATGTGTTTAGATTCCTTACCGCATATGTTTTACTTAACCTTGTGGCCTACTCTTACTAACAGCTCAATGCATAATCCTTGGAGTCGAGCTATGTATATGTGCTCTATGTGGATTAAGTCTTGCGAGTATCTTCGTACTCATGCATACGCTTTCAGGTTCTACTGGTGAGGGTGATGCGGTGTTTGGCTACTTCGTGCCCGCCGATGCAGGTGGTGGGCAAGAGTAGTGCATCCTACTCTGGTGAGGCGTAACTTTTGGGATAGAGCCTAAGGGCATATGACTCCACTTTCCTTTTGTTATTGTTAAGGTTTTAATCTTTCGCTACGTAGTTTCTCTTTTGTGTAAACTATTGCAAATGGTTATATGCTTAAGAACTTGTAATATAACTTTAATTACTCGTTCTTTCTTAAGCTATGTTGTGATGTACATGTTGGAAAGATATGTGTTCCGATCTTAGTCACAAAACACGTGCTGGGACTAACGGGATAGTATTCTGGTTAATCATTGAGATTGTGATTATGAATAATAATCCACTTGATAATTAATTAGAATACTATTTAAATGGTTACTCACACATATTGGGTTAATTGTTAACTTTATTGGGGATTCTCAATCATCCATCATGCATACTAGTACTTCTGTATGCCTAATAAGTTTTGGTTACTCTATAATGATCGATCACACAGTAGCCCACGAGACCATGATCCAAATGCCATTGATAATAGCTAGGCCCAATAATCTGCAAGTTGCTTCTGTAAAAGTAGCAAACTCTGCCCATTCGGTTTATTTGCATTTGTTAGCAATTAAACAAGTATGATCCATGCCATGCACGATGCATAGATGGAGCATCTGCAATATAATTCTGCAACATGCAACTGCCTGCTTTGGATCGATGCAATCATATGTGGTTTCGGTTGAGATCCATCCATTCCTTAAATCTGGCATCGAAGTGCTGCAAAAACCGAAGGAAAAGAGAAAATAGCTAGGATGATGCATGCAGTCAGGCAGAAGTGGACAACATTAAATAGCATTTGCATGGAAAGCTTCCAATGAAAAGGACTGGAAAATCGACAGGATGCCAAAGACGGGGAAAAGAGCAGGTGCCCATGGGCCAAGAAACAAGAAAACCTACCAACCTGAACATGCACATGGCAAACTGGCAAAGCCACCGTGTCACACCCGTCATTTTTCTAGAAAAAAAATCCTCAGAAATCCCTCTCTCTCTCCCATCCCCATGATCCGGCGCTGCTCGCCGCCGCGTGCTCTAGGGCTCTGCGCCGCGCCGCCTGTCCCGTCGCCGCATGTGCAGTCATCCTCGCGCCCAGCACCGCTGCCGTACCCATGTTGTCGCCGCATATAAGAGGAACAGTGCACTCTTCCTCCTCCCTCCGCACAACACCACCTCTCTCCCTCCCCTCCACCCGAGCAAAGCACCGCCGCCGCCATCACACCGGAGCTCACCGCCGATGAGCTGCATCGTTGCCGGCCGCCGCTATCTTGCTGTCGCCCTCACCGTCGCTAGCCAGATCCACCCCCCGCCCAGGTCGGATCTAGCCGCCGCCGCCCCGCCTTGCCGCTCGCCGGAGCCCACCGGTGCGCCGCCGGCGCCTGCCCCCCCCCCCCTCTCCTCCTCCCTCTCCCTCTTACTGTCTCCGCCCAAGCCGGCCACCTCTCTCCCCCTTATCCTGTCTTTATCTCCCTCCTTGACAGGTGGGCCCGCCCTTTAGCCGAGCCGAGCCGCCTCCAAAGCCGAGCTGAGCTGAGCCGTCGAGTCGATCCCGAGCCGAGCTAAGCCGAGCCCAAATCGAAATATTCTAAGAATATTCTGGTATTTTCCTTTTTCTGATTTTACCTCCCGGCAAAACTTCTAAGCCTGTTTCTCCTCCGTCCTAACTCCGTTTCAGACGATTCTTCCACCGATACTCATCTAAATTCGAGATCTACCCAATCATGTCAATTTCATAATTTTTGTAATTTAATTAGTTTTTAATATAATCATTTGATTGACTATTTATGTGTGCGCTTTTGCCATTTATTGCGTTTGTTAGAGGAAGACGCGTTTGAGAAGACACAGAGGATCCGAAGTCTGAAGAAGGAGGGGACGAGGACTTCAATGAAGGCAAGTCCTACACCGTTGATCATGTTGATCCTATATTTTCAAACACAACCCATAGAGCCCTTGTTTCAAATTATAGGGATATGCATGCTTAGGTTAATAATTGTAATTTAAAAATATGCTAATTTGGTTGTGACCTAGATTGTTTATGGCATGCATTGATATTGTCGCCTTTATTCCATTGAAACACTAGAAGGTCCCCAACATCAACTATAATGATTGTTTGAACGAATGCTTGTTTACTACTATGCTTAGGATTGCTTTGCTCAAATGAAAGAACCAGGATAATTACATATGGTAATCATACCATTTTAAAAAGTGTGAAGTGTTGTGTGGTTGGTGTGTGTGTAAGATATGTTCATGAAAGTTATAGTGTGTTTTTGACGGGGGTGAGTAAGGTACCCCACAAAGATGGGAATTACCTTAGAGCAATGTTCGCCTTTGTGGTGTTCTTGCTGGGAGACACTTACCTTGTTCGTATAAGGACCGGTTCGTTGTGGCATCCTACCTAGTATTCAATCATACAACCACAGGACCTGAATGGACAGGACTTGACCCAACCACTTCAACTTAGTTCGGTACCCACTCGAATGTCGGTAGTGGCAACAGGGATCAGGAGAAGACTTGGGCAGTGCGTGACTCAAGGTCCGGCTGGTGATGTTGTTAAGGCTATGTCAGAGCCTTGGGATTGTTAAGTGATCTTTCCCGTGAATATTCTAAGGCCCCTGGTATCTTAGTGTCCTATGGGTGGATATTGTGGCTATGTTGTGAGGATGTTGCGTCTCGTTATGACAGTTCCACCAGTTGCTAAGGTTGGAGTCTGTGCATATCTTGTAGGTAAAGTGTACAAACTCTGCAGAGTGTTAAACCTATCCGGATAGCCGTGCTCTCGATCAAGGACATGCTATGGTTCGGTCACAGTGATTAGCTTTTCGGTGTGTGTATCTCCTTGGCATGTGAGTGGGTAGTGTGCCCGTGTTTTCAAAAAGTGTTGACTATGTGCCTGGAGTATTTCGGACTGTGTGTCCACTAGCAAAAGAAGTGTGGGAACTGGAGGGATGGAAGTATCTCCCCCAGGGCCAACCACCCTATAAGCTCAACTCATGTGTTTCTCTCCAAAATGTTTTAAGATAGTCTTTGCAAATTGAACCTTGCATCGAAAACTAGCTTTCTGTAAAACCTAAAGACTCTACAGCCTTATCCTTGATTGACCTTTAGCATCTAATATCTCCCCTTGAGGTAGGACTTGCTGAGTACCTTATGTACTCACTCTTGCTATATGTGGATTTAGATGATCCAGAGGCCGACTTCGTCGAAGGTGAAGATGAAGAATAGAAAAGTTGGGTTTCGTCCGCACTCAAGTTGCCTATAGAGCTTGGGTCGCTTTTGCATTGTCTCCATTGTGCTATGAGACTATGTTTAATTATGCCTATGAGTCTTTATTGTAATGAACTTTGTGTTGTACCCTAATATCGTACTTTAACCGATATATGACTGTAATGTCTAATTCTATTGGAAATATGTGCGTATCAGCTACTGATCCAAGGATTGGTATGAGTTGCATAAGGTGTCCCGAAGGAGGGGTCCGATAAAGTGGTATCAGAGACATACTTGACTGTAGGGTGAAACCTTGAATTGGCCGAGTAAAGGAGTAATAGTTTTATAACAAATTAATTTAATAAAAGTTTGCTATCATCCCTATTGCCTATTTACCTTAATATTCTGTTTTAATAAAAATGTTTTTCACTCGATCCCGCCTCACCTTTTTTCAAAATTTTGGCAGATGGAAGGAGACGGATGGACCACCACCTACTGCTTGGACGTGCAAGGTCTCCCCCTCATCCTTTGGGAGACCCTGATGAGGTTTGGGTACACTCAGTGCCTGGAGTATCGTGGATGAGAGTACCGAGAGAATGGCACCAACAAATGTGAAGTCCAGGTCCTTGTGTTCCAGACACCTGAGTATACGGACTGGTAACCGTGGAGTATTGTCGCCTACGGAGCTGAGTACAGCGATACCTATCAGGAAGCAGACCGCAAGGCCCTCCTTTACTTCTGTCAGAGGCATGAGAAGGATACTAGACGTACCCCGATGAAGTTCTTCCCAGTCAGTGACCGCACACGCCCTGTGTGGCATAGCAGGATGAGAAGGTTGGAAGGTCTAGATCAAAGGGAGGACGACCCTACCTTAGTTGCCACAGTAAAATACCTCCTTGCCCTGGACCAACTGTATGGGGCTTATCTCTTTGAGTGGAATGCATGCATCCAGATGGCTAAAAATTCTGAGACTCGAGAGAGAGCTCTGAGGATGCAGCTACAACAGGTTCAGGAGGAGGCATCAGCTGCAAAAAAGCGTGCTGAGGAGACTACCAAGGCACTGATAGAGACCTCTGAGTATTATATCAAGGAGCTCAACAAAGCCTACTTGTCTTGCCACAGGACTCACGGAGGACCCCACCGCAAACTCACTCCAAAGAAGAGGACCTTTCACCTACCCCAATTGACAGTGTCAGACACTTGGAGTTACCCAAAGTTCCCCTCCTCCCTCTAGGAGTAGCCAATGTGATTGCATCAGGCAGAGTTGTACCAGCACCAGTTGCAGTGCCACCGCCACCTCCACCAATTCCAGGAGCAGAGTAGAATGACCAGATATATGAAGATAATCCCAAAGAAGAAGAAGACCTCATTGAGCACGAGTTTGTGCACGACGATGATTCTGAGGGCAGTAAAGAGTCCGTTGGAGATAACATCATCGACCTGGATGGTGATGAAGAGAACATGGCTAGAGCTTTTGAGCAGATGCAAGACCTGGAACTAGCCAACCATGATGACATCAACCTCACCGCAGAGTGGCATGCAAGCCACCCCTGAATGCAATCTCCCCACAATCAGCAGTAGCAACATGACTCAGGAGCATCGTGAAGACCAGTGCATCATCAGTCTACCGTGTGCTAGTTACTCCAGTAGTATGTAATGGATTAACGAGAAAATTGCTCGGTTAGTGCATCGTCCTCAGGCACAACTCGATCTTGAAGATACATGCAAATTGGGTCCATCCACGAAACTTCACTTTCGAGCTGAGCCACAAGTTCCCCCATGGCACCTTTTGGGGCATCAGTCCCTAGCGAGCCCTTGAGCTGGTTATAGGTCTCGTACACCACCACTCTTTCGGCTATGTCCTCTGATGAGTTCAAAAACGGCTTTGAGAGTTTCCCTATGAAAATCATGTGTTGTCCTGGAGATTGTAAGGATGCTATGCGGGCAAGACTATCGGTGAGACAATTGTCCTTCTTTGGGATATACTTGACCTCAAGTCTGACGAATTTCTTTTCCAGCTTTCTCACCTCCACGAGGTAGTCTGTCATGGTCTTATCCGAGGTTTAATACTCCTTACTAACTTGCTTCACCACCAACTATGAATCCCCTTTCACAAGTAGGTGGCGGATGCCAAGAGTAGAAGCTACTCAGAGTCGAACGAGCAGACCCTTATATTCGGCTACGTTATTCGTGGCTGGAAAATTAATATGCAAAGTGTATTGCAAGCTTTCCCCCGTTGGAGAGATCAGTATAATCCTAGCCCCTGTACCTTGAAGCGTGAGTGATCCATCAAAGAATAGAGTCCATACATCCGATAAGTTGCTACATTCATCCTAAGGTTGATTGGGTTCTGTCCATTCGGCCACGAAGTCGGCGAGTACTTGCGACTTGATTGTTGTTCGAGGCACGAAACAGACGTCGAATTCTCTGAGTTCAATGGTCCACTTGGTGATTTGGCTAATTGCATCTCTGTTGTGTAGGATCTCACCGAGTGGGAATACTAATGGTGCGGTAATCTTGTGAGTCTGTAAGTAATGTCGCAACTTACGAGAGGCCATTAGTACGGCATACAGTAGCTTATGCACCTGAGGATAGTGTTTTTTAGGACCATGGAGCACTTCACTGATGTAGTATACCGGTCACTAGCTTTTTTCTTGTTTGTCTTGCACTTCTCTTTTCACCACCAATACCCCACTTATAGCACGTGGTCCGGCCGCAATGTATAAGAGTCAATTTTCATTAGGGTTGGTTCTCTTTCCACCACCAATACCCCACTTACAGCATGTGGTCCGGCCACAATGTATAAGAGTAAATTTTCATTAGGGTTGGGAGCGATTAGCACGGGGGGAGGGGGGAAGAAAGACACCTCTTCAAAAAATTTAATGCCTCACTTGCCTCTCTTGACCATTCAAACTTATCATATTGTCTTAGTAGCTTGAAGAAGGGAAGTCCTCGATCTCCGAGCCAGGAAATAAAATAGCTAAGGGTTGCCATGTATCGGGTTAGTCTTTGAACTTCTCGCACTGACTTGGGAGGTTGCATCTCTTCAATAGCTTTGATCTTCTCAGGAATGACATCTATTCCCAGGTAGGACACCAGGTAATTGAGTAGTTTCCCCGCATCGACTCCAAACGCGTACTTCTTCGAGTTTAGCATGACTCGATTCTTGCGCAAGTTGTTGAACGTTTCTTGTAGGTCATAGATGAGATCTTTCTTCTTTTTGGTTTTGACGATGAGATCGTCGATGTAAGCCTTGACATTCTAGTCGATCTGATCATGGAGTGTTATCTGCATTCCCTGTTGGTATGTGGCATTGGCATTCTTCAATCTGAAGGGCATTTTAACATAGCAATAAACTCCGAACAGAGTGATAAAGGAAGTCTTCTCCTCATGCTCTGGATGCATGCTAATCGGGTGATAACCGGAGTAGGCATCGAGAAGGCTTAGATAGTCGTAGCTAGAGGTGGAATCAACCATCTGATCTATTAGTGGCAGAGGAAAAGCGTCTTTAGGGCAAGCTTTGTTGAGATAGGTGAAGTCAACACACATCCACCATTTGCCGTTTGATTTTTTTAACCATGACAGGGTTTGCAAGCCACTTGGGGTGATCCACCTCCCGAATAAAACCCCCCTTAGTGAGCCTTTCGATTTACTCTTTAGTGGCTTCTTTCCGATCAGGTGCGAACCATGTCAGAGTTTCTGCTTGACCGGCTTTGTTTTGGGCCGAATAGCTAGTTTATGCTCAATCATCTCCCTGGGGATCCTGGGCATGTCTGACGGTTGCCAGGTGAACACGTCGATGTTTGCCCGGAGGAAGGTGATGAGCGCGAGTTCCTATTTGGGATCCAGGTTGGAGACGATCCGAACGGTCTTGGATGGCTCCATTGAGTCCAGAGGAACTGATTTGACTTCATTGTGGGACTTCATGACGGCCTTAGGCCTCGAGTTTTTCATCTCCTTTTTGGGTTGATGCTACATGGCTATGTCCAGATGTAGCGAACATGCCCTTTGTGAAGATTTTAGCGGAACATCTTAGGGCATGTATGTGATTTTGGTTATTAATGACAACATAGCAATGAGACTAACATATTTGTCAAGTATATGCTTTAGTAGGTCTCATGGATGCAATGCATGGAGAAGCCACCACAACCGAACTCAAGATTGATTGAATTGGACGAGTTCTGGACTAAATGACCTCACTAGATGATCTGGTGTTCAGGGTGTTGAACTCATAGTAGTATTTTGTCCAGAGGCAAAGTGAAGGTTGATGACTTCATCGGATAGTCCGGTGCTGTGTGTTGAACTCACCGAAGCATTTATGCAACAGAGTTACCTCGGGGCAAAAAGATATGAAGGCACATGATAGTCCGATGAATACAAAGGAGAGAGCACCGGAGTATTTGTTGCAGAGAAGGTTGCAGTTATGGAAGAAGAAGGATGAACTCACCGGATAGTTCGTTGATCATAGAGATGGTTACACCAGAGTATATCCAGGGAAAAGAAGAGAAGGTTCAACTCACCAGATGGTCTAGTGTGAATGGAATGAATACCGAATGAATGCACTGGAGCATTTTTCACAGAGAGACTGCAAATGCTCAGATGGCTCAAGACAACCCACCGGATAGTCCGGTGATGGGTTTGAAGGCTACACCAGTGTATCCGGTGTTCACATGGCTTTGAGTGGGAGTCCCACGGCTAATTTCTGAGGATGTACTCACCGGATGATCCGGTGCTTGTACTACTGTTATCACCGGATCATCCGGTATTCACAGTTCCTGTGAGCTGTTGGAGCAACGGCTAGTCCATTGGTTTGATGCTATAAATACCCATCCGCTCGGTCATTTGAAGGCGTGGCATGTTGCTAGAGTCTAGAGAACCTCATAGACACTTGAGAAGACATCTAAGCCATCAAAGTATTTAAAGTGATCATCCAAGGCGATTAAGCACAATATTAGAGAGTGATTAGTGCTTATAGGCCTAGAGAGAGTTGAAGCTAGGTGCTGCGACTTTGAGAGGGGATCAAAGAGTGATCCTAACTTGTACCAAGAGGTATGCTGACACCTTGGAGTCTTGGTGACTCGCTGACAAGCTTGTTGACCCTCCGACTTGGTGTGGAGCGGTGACAAGGCGATTGTGCGGAGAAGCAGAGACCCTTGCCTTTGTGGCTTAAGCTTCGTAGTGATCACAGCGGCAAGTGACCAAAAGAGAGGCTAGTGATGAGACCTTACCTTGGTAGCTTGGTGGCTCATTCGGCTTGAAATCTTATCTTGGTGGCTTGGTGGCTCAAGAGTCGTGACCGGGTGCCGACCGGGAGCATATCCTTAGTGCAGCTTCAACGTGAACTAGGGGTAGAGTTTATGCCATCGAGACCGCGGGATAAAAATCACTTACGCCGAGTTTGTTGTCTCTACCTTATTTATGTTTTCGCATTTACATACTAGCAATCTACCTTTGTGCATTTATCTTCTAGAGTAGTTTGCTAAGATTGGCTATAGGTTGCAAAACTCTTTTGAGCGGTAGAGAGTAGATACACTAGATAAACCAATAGCATATTTAGATAGAGTTTGATATAGGTTTATCTTGTGAAGCTTTTGAAGCTAATTAGGTTTTAAATGTCCTAATTCACCCCCGCCCCTCTTATGAAGTCACATTTCCCTACACCAGACACCGTTTGTCACAACGTAGGCCTACTTTCGGGCAGCCCCGGATGGTGATGACTCCCTCAGGTCCTGGGATCTTCATGCCCTGATAAGCGTAACACGTGGCTATTATGAATTTGGCAAGAGTAAGTCTTCCCAAGATGGCATTATATGTCGTCTTGAAATAGACCACATCGAACATAATCTTTTATGTTCGGAAGTTGTCATGCTTCTCGAAGGTGACAAGGAGTGATATATGGCCGATGGGGGTGACCGAAGATTCGGGTACTACATCGTGGAAGGCTTGAGTAACTGGCTTGATAGAAAACCGGGAGATCTGCATTCCTTCGAGTGCGTTAGCGTATAAGATGTCTAGGGAACTCCCTCCATCGATAAGAACTCAGGTAACCCTGCAGTTATTTATCGTAGGCTTGACCACTATCGGGAAGCGGCCTGACCGTACGAAGTTATCAAGGCAATCTTTTTGGTCGAAGGAGATCTTAATGTTTGACCACTTAACAGTCTGACAACCCTTGGGGATGACTGCTAAAACTTCTCTGGACACCATCTTGTACTGCCTTTTGGACTCGTAGGATGCAGAATCACCAAACATGTGGTCGATCGTCCTCTCGTTCGGCTAAAAAGATATCAGATTGCTCTGGGTTGGTGTCTTGACAATCCATGTTGTCAGAAGCTGTGGGGATTGATCCCGACTTGCTGTGAATCAGACATTCATAGTTGTCTTGGCAGCCGAGTGGTTCGAAGCGTCAATCCCGAATGGAGAGCTCACTGAGAACACCTCCAATCTCCATGACCGGCTAGGTGTTACCAACCACCAAGAGTAATAAGCTAAATGGTTCACTTGATCCTTATCAAACCTAAACAACAACTAGATGCACACTCACTACTCTTGAAGCATTAATGGAGTCCTTAATCTTCAATTAGTAACTTGCAAATCACTTCAAGTGCTCTCCCTTGCCTCTAGATGAAACACATTGTGTATGAATGCTTCTGGGTTGCAAGAGGTTCGTAAGGAAAAGCAGAAAATTGGTACCGCAAGTGTTATATAAGCACTTGCAGTGACAATTAAGTGTTAGGTAGCCGGTTATGTCACATATTATTTTCTGTGATTAGAACTAGCTACTGATGATGGTTTTTTCTTTTCTATTGATTAGCTGCGGTGGCTCTCCGTCGTGAGCTGCCATGGTACGGTGGTGTGCCCGTGGGCTGCTGCCTTGGTTGTGGCCACCTGCGTGGCGCTGGCCTGTTGCCTTTGGCAGGGGCCACCCCTCCTTCCATTGCTTCGGCTGGCGTCCATGGTGACGGCTCCGTGCCGGTCACAGCGCCTAGCATCTGTGTTTGCTCCTCTCTTTTCCCGGCCTCCTCCTCTTCTACAGGTTGGGCCCGTGGGGAGCTTCATGATGCTGGTTGGCTGTGGGGCGGTACGACTGTGAGGTGATGGTGGCACCGTGCTGGGTCCGGCTCCTGGCGTTTGCATTCCTCCTCCCCTTGCCCAGCCTCCTCCTCTTCTGCAGGTTGGGCCCGTGGGGAACTTCATGACACTAGGATGGCCGTTGGACGGCGCGGTTGCGTGGCGGCGGCGTTGCTGCTGCTTTGGTCCTAGCTCTTGCACAGGCTGACCGTGCGTGAGGGGCGAGAGGTGGGAGCCACTAGCGAAAGCCTTGGCTGGTTTTTTAGCTGGCATCGATGACGAGGACGCCCTTGGGTGAAAACCTTGGGCGCCATTCTCCTCCTTGGAGGCGTTGTCAAGGTGTCTCCCCACTTCCCTCCTCTTGAGCTTCGGGGTGAAAACCTTGTACGGGCAACTGGATGGACGACGGCGGCGACTTGACGTCGCGTCCTCCTTGGAGGCGTCGTTCTGGAGGTCCAGTTTCTCGCGCCACGATGGTCGTCAGCTTTGTGGTGGCTTCGTCGGGTTTGGCTTGAACTGCCGGCTTCTTCTGTAGGTTAACCCCTACATGCTCGTTTCTCGGCGGCTCTCCATTCTGGATTGGCTCTTCGCAACAACGATTTCTTCCAATGTGTGCTCCTCCGAAGCGACGCGCTACTGACTTGTGGTGACATAGAGGTGCGGCATGGGAGCAGGGCTCCGTGCGACCGAGTCGTGTTGTGGCAACGTGGGAGCAGAGCTCCGCCGGTCGGGTGGCGACAGCGTTGGGAGCAGGGCTCCGCCAACCGAGTTAGGCAAGACAGTCATTGGGTTGGTTTAGCGCGCGAGTTGAGTTGGATTGGAGTTGTCTGTTCTTGGGTTTACGTCTCTGGTGTGGGCGTCGTTCTGTTTCGAGGTCGTATTGTCGTCTCGGGGTTGTCTGACGGTTCCGTTGAACTGTGCAGCTATGAGGTTTTCGGACCCAGTTTCCCTTATAAATTAGATCAATTCTCTTCTTGTTTAAAAAAATCGGCAATGCTCTTACTGTTCTTTTGAAAAAATATTTGGCTAGGCCTGAAAGACTCTTGCGCTGCAGAGGTTGTCCAGATAACAAACTTCATTAGCATCAAACATAAAGAAGGGCCATGTGTTTATTTCTACGGTGAACCAACTCTTGTTGCATCTCAGTCTCTTGGTGGTTGCTTGCTGATAAATTCGGGAAAATGGCGCCTTGCAACCGTGAGGCTCGAGACGCTAGTTGACAACAGGAAATTAGGAGACCATCTGTTTAGTTTACCTCAGTTTTTATTTTTAAGTCATCCTTTGTTCAGGCTGGAAGCAATGCTTGTGAGGTTTGCTGCAGAGCTGTGACTCTCAATGATGATGATGCCAAGAATACTTTTTCGGACCAGAGTCCAATCGCCATGGAATCCTTTTCTCAAGATATTTCAGCTCTTCTTGATGCTGCGACTTCTCTGCGTTGTTTTTCAGTTTGCGGTTTAGTTTGATCTTGAATCATTCCAGGTTTGGTGAAAGTATCATGCACGGTGGTCATATGTCCGGTATTGATAGTTTGAGGGCGTTTGGTCATCAGGTTTTGTTGTTGAAGATTGAATTATAGACTCTAATCAAATGAACTTCTTCCTTTCATATATCACTTGTCGTATCCTTGGCCCTGTCATATATTTGATGTGAGGAAAACAGACGGTTTGTGGTTGCTTTGGTCATGTAAGCTGTTCTTCATGATTTCGGAAGCGTAATCGCCCTATCATGCAAGATTCCCAATCCCAATCCCAATCCCAATTCCAATTCCTGGACTCATAGCTGAATTCCGATATCTCAGGGTCATGGATGGGATTCTCCGATTCTGCCTGAATTGGGGGTGGTAGGGTTTTACGCACGTGCCAACCGTGGTAGGACGGAAAACGGAAAACCACCGGGCTCCGCCTCACTCGCGTCGCCCTCGGCCCTTCCCCCCTTCCTCCGTCACCGGCGCCGCCGTCCTTCCCGCCGCCACACATCGCCACCTCACTCGTCGGCAAAAACCACCTCTTAATCCTCGCAGACCCTCCCGGTTCTCGCAGCACCGAGACGGCAGAACCCTAGAAAAACCCCGGGAGCTGGGCCCTCGGCGCTGCTCTCGTACCCGGCGGCGGCGATGGCGATGGCCCCTCCCGGCGAGTGGGTTCCCCACGTAGAGGCCTACGTTGACGTCTCCCGCGCCGCCGCGCAACACGTACGGCCCCTCTCCTCTCCTCTCCACTTCCCTTCTCTCCATGGATTGGATTCTCTGTGCTTGCAGCTTTGGTTCGGTTAGCTTTTAAGTAATTCGGTTGTACTAGCTGTAATACGAAGTTATACTTTTTTAGCTGGTGGAATCATCTTTGGGATTATACGCCCAATTTGATAGAAAACTTCAGTGTAATCCTAGTGCAATTTGTTATGGAACTGCTACTTGGTTAACGCGCGGGGTGAATGTCAGTGTTCACTATCTTAATGTGCTGAAAAAATGGTGCTCTCGGTTACACTAGTATCTGGTTTCATGTGGATGCTAATGCTGTATTAATGTGGGTGTGCAACAGTCTGCCAGTGTGGATGCACTTGCGGCCCTGGTGAGCAAGGACAAGCTGACACTCTTTGATTTGGTATGGCCTAGTCTATTAGATTCATTTTGCACTGTGTTCCACCATGATTGGGAAAGGTGGTCAATTTTGTGTTGTTTCTCATTGGTGGTGTTGTTCAGGTGTCCAAGATGGAGATGTATTTGACGACTACAGACTACATTGTTCGACCAAGAGGTTTGTTTATGTGTATGATTTCATTTGGTTTTGTTCCATGTTATATTTTCCATGATTTCTCGAGAAACAATCAAACAATGCAAATAAAAGTTAGAGCCTTATTTCTGAGTTAGGTAGGAGGTATGGTCTATGCCTAATTCCCAAGCTTTAAAAGGTGCTAGAGTTGCTCCTACTGTTAAGTTTTTAGAAGAAGCATAAGTTAAATTGTCTCCTTTTTTGTGAAGATTATCGCACTTCTGTCTATTCAAATTAATGCCAACTCTATTTGACAATACAAGCACACAGGGGCATGCATGCCTACACACTGGTTGCCAGTAGAAACTGAAAAGGGAAAGAAAAAGAGTGTGCCACTTTATTGGATCAATGGTTATATTTTTGAAAAATGTGAACCTCGTTATGTACCTTCTACTGACACATGCATATTGTTTGCTGGTGATTTACTTTTATTTATTTTTATTTTTCAGGAATCCTGCTTCTGGGGGAGATATTGTCTCGAATTTCATTTAAATGGTTAGATGTCAATACCATCACAACATTGTCAGATTTCTTTATATCAAGATTGGTAAGTCTGACACTTTGACTATGTGAATCATGGTTATTTCCTCTCAAAATACTGTCCTAGAACTTAAGTATGAAAAGGACAAAAAAGAAAGAACTCTGAATCATGGCTCTATTGAAGTACACTTTTTTTTTATGATCACAATTTCTTGAACAATAGTGTGATGCTTTCCCATTTCCACCTGATATTACGTTAGCAAATATTACCTTCTGGTCTTGCGACTTTCTTATTGCAAACATGGAGAGAGATCAGTACCTGGGTGATAAGGACATCAAACTAGTGAAGCTAATGGGTTTGGACTTACCTAAGTTTTATTAGACTAAGGCCTTTTAAATACAACAAAATCAACAAGAACAAGAACAACAAATCCTCTTTGTCCCAAGCAAGATGGGGTAATCTGGAGATGAAACCCAACAAGAACACAAACAAGGAGGATATAAAAAGCAAAATGGTATTAATAATAGTAAAATACCTTTTAAATAGACCAAAAAATATATATTTTTTATTTGGGATACTTACCTTGTCTTGAACAACAAATAACAACAATGCCTTTTTGTCCCAAGCAAGTTGGGGTAGGCTCGAGATGCTTATATTGCCTTTACATAAGAAAAAAAACTTTAACTATATCTTTGTTTTCATGTTGTCAACCCTTGACCACAATCAGCACTATCAAAGTCTGACACTTCATTTGGTTTCTAAGTTATATTCTCGTGTTTTGTTTCTATGAGTTACATATAGCAAAACTGTCAGAATTGTGTTATTGAAAATCTGTGTTTAAAATATTGCATGCCAGAGTGAACCCTTCTCTTGTGTGCTGTTAAGTGTAGATAGACAAACTGACAGTAAATTTATGTTTACATAAGCAAGGCTTTGCATCTCAGTGAGATGCAATAAACCCAACTAAACCAGTCTGCTGAATATTGTCGCAACTTCTTTGATTTCACATCTTCAAACTACTAACCAGTTAATTTTTTAGAAGTTAGGTAGCATATAAGCAATTTATCCAGGTTTTTCATTTGATTAAAGAAAAATGTTAGCCTAAGTGCTCGAGCTTGATCTCTAGATCAGACATGGTATTTCGATAATTTAGCTTGGCCCTAGGTTGGACCTAAGTTACTGCTTTTTTTCCTTGAAAGATTTAGTTATGTATTTAACTTTTGTCTGAAGGATATGTTTAGTGAAGCAAATCGGTGTGCAGAAGATCCATAACTCTGATAACATAATTTTTGTTCAATGCTATGTTTTGGCTACTAGCTATCTGTACCTTATGGTTCCCATCCTTCTATTATCTTAGCAATACTCTTTTTTTTTGGCATATCAGTCAGATTGGCAAGCAATACGGGGAGCACTTGTTGGTTGCTTGGCTCTATTGCACAGAAAACAAGGTGTTGGTAGTATCATGATTGCTGATGTCAAAAGACTTGTCGAGTCTTTCTTACAGAATGTTCAAGTGCAATCACTTGCAGCTGCTGACCGCAAGGTTGTTCTGATTCTTCAGTGCAAAGATTCTTACATAAGTATAGATCTTAATCTAATATTCTGATACCTTTTCCATCTTTCTATTTTCTTCCAGCTGTGCTTTCAAATTCTGAGCTGCATACTGGATCAATACCCAGAAGCTGTTAAAACAATGGTGTGGTGATTACTCATTATCTGAACAACACTGGCTCACCACCATCATGTCAAAACATAGTTACAATACTTACAGGAAAAAGAATGCATTTATTAATCTCTGTTCTTTTTTGTTAGATGTTTTAGGAGTGGAAAGTTTTCTTTTTTATTTTATGCCAATATATTACAGAATATTGCATCTTATATCTTACTACAATCCCCCTACTCATTTAGTGTATGCCACATTCCACGTTTTAAGTTACTAATGGGTGGTTTAGAAGAAACAGATTTTACGAGATAGCTAGAGACACAATTTTATAGGGGGATGTAGTCATCTTGTCTTTTTTTTTCTTAGCAATGACAAGATTAACAATTTTTGAAATGTTGTGACTATTCCTCTTTATAATTTCATTTTCCTGCACTAACAAGCACATGATACTCCTTACGTTCTCAAATGCTTGGATTTTATTTTTCCAAATCATGCATATCAGTATAATTATGGTTTTTTAGATGTAATATAATTACATTTTGGTTTAAATTTGACAACCCCTACCGCAAGTAGAAACAAGAAGGTTGCAAAGTAAGCTGAGATGGTAGAGTTATTAGGGGTACTTTGGGAAGTATACCGTGAGAGTTGGTAAAGGCAACTAGGCAAGTATCTATATACAATTTTTTTGGTTAAAAGTGCCAATTATTCAATAGAACACTATCTTCACGTCCGAGCCTCTGACATGGAGGCTTAATTTCTGTTTGACTGTCAGTCTGTTAGTAAGTTTATGTTTCCCTTTATTTAGATTTATGCAGAAATGATTTGATATGAACACAAATTCAATTGATATGTCTAGGATGGTGAACAGCTGTACGGGATCTGCGAAGCAATTGATGAAGAAAAGGACCCAGAATGCTTGAAGCTTTCTTTTCATGTAGTGGAAGCTGTCATGAAGCTATTTCCCGATCCATCTGGTTTGGCAGAACAATTTGCAAGTGATGTTTTTGAGATTCTGAGCAAGTATTTTCCTGTCTACTTCACACATGTATGTTAATGGACCATTTTTATTTTCAAATCATTTTCTTTGCTCTATCATTATGTTACTCAGTAGTTCTTGACCTTCCATTCTCCAAAGTGGGATCATGATTATATGTGTCATGTATGTATGCAGGGAGTGAGTGATGAGTTAAATGCTACAAGGGATGACCTTTCTAGAGCATTGATGGTACGAATATAGTATTTCACCTGGTTTATGATTTCAGGAAGGCTCCCTTTTTTGAACTAAAGATATGCCTTAGCATTACTGAACTCTTTCTATAATGTAGTTGAAGTTTTCTGTTACTACATCTGCTTGTCATGTTTGTTGGTGAGGAAGGCTTCCTGTTATTGCATTTTATTGGCTGACAATATGCTTAAATCCTTGCAGCATGCTTTTTGTTCAACACCATATTTTGAGCCCGTTGCCATCCCTTTGCTTCTTGATAAACTTTCATCCTCCCTTCCATTAGCAAAGGTAAGCAGCTTCACTTAACTGCATTGCTCCTACTTCAGCAGTTTACCATAGTGAACACCCTCAGTGATTTCTGCTCAAAACTCCTCTTTGATTTTCTTTACAGCTTGATTCTTTAAAATATCTGGACAATTGCATTCGCTTCTATGGAGCTGATAGAATGGTTAGACATGCATCAGCTATTTGGTTTAAGTTGAAAGAAGTTATCTTTAACCTTTCTCCAGATCAACTTTTATTAACATCTGGGTCGCCTAAAGATGCAGAGAAGAATAAGAATCAAATAGTTTCAGAGGCTCTGAATTGTTTGAAGACTGCTATTATGTATATTGATTCTTCAGATAAAGATCTTTTCATCAATTTGATCTTGTTGGATAAGGAAATTGTGAATAAAATCCGTTCTATATCAAGTGCAGAAAAGTCCATTTTGAGTTCATTGGAAGACCCGGTCGAACTACATGTCCTTGGAAGTGTCATTTCTATTCTTGCTGAATCATCTACATATTTCTGTACTAGAGTTCTTCAAGAGCATTTTACACACTTGGTCGATATTTTGGGAGCCTCAGCTGGCTATGAATCTCAGCAGTTGGATACTTGTAACGGATCATGTTCTACTCCTGTCAACTATGGAGCACTCTATTTATCCGTTCAAATGATTTCATCCTGTAGAGAAGTGGCTTTGGTATCTTATGAAGATTATTCTTCTGTTAAATTAGCAAAGGAGTCCTGGTGGCTTATCTTAGAGAAAAAGTTGGATCAATTAATACATATCCTTGGATCATTTTTTACTATCACTTCTCAATCTATGTTCCAACAAGAGTATGCCTCATGTGCTGGTATGTTAATATCCTACATATGATTTACCACAGGCCACACTTTGTGAGATGTGTACCTGTTCGGCGTTGTCACATTTCTCCAAACTATGTTGATCCATGCATGTAGAATCGCTTCAGATAGCTCCATATTGCCAAAGTTGCAAGTTCACAAATAATAAATACATGTGGTGTCCAACTGTCTGTCTGCGCTTTTCCATTCTACCTATTATATGTCAATGTTGTACTCATTGTCATCTCTGTATATCGAGGGCATGTTTTATTTCTAATATTTGATTAATAGAACTTTTACTGTTATTACTTTTACTATATGTTACTGTTACTAGTACCTTTATTATTGTTGTTTTCTCGTCATCTTTTTAGTTGGATCTTGTGGGTTTCATCTCTAGCCTACCCCAATTTACTTGAGACAAGGGCTTTGTTGTTGTTGTTATATTTAATTAATAGTACTTTTAAAAGTAATTTGCTCTAGATAAATTCCAGTGCTTTCTTATCAATGAAAGTAAGCTATCTATCTTAATTCTGTTAGTTCTTTTAAATGGTTTGCAGCGAAGGGCTTGCTAATACTTGCAACATTCCCGGAACACTGCTCACCCCTGCCGGCCAAAGCCTATGAGGATATTCTACTGATGCTTACTTCAGTAGTTACAAGCAAGTATGAAAATATAAATTTGTGGAGGTTGTCATTGAAAATGTTGAGTAGCATTGGTTCATCTATCGTGGAGTTCCGTACTTCTCAAAAGGAAGTGATTTACAACAGAACTGTTGTTAACAAGATTATTTATTTGGTTGAATTTTATGATACTTCAATGCCTCTCAACCTAAAACTGGAAGCAAGTTATGAAATTGGTACTGCTGGGCTGAACTATATGTTAAGGGTTGCTAGATCACTCGAAGAAGCTGTTGTCACCAATATTTCTGAGGCCTGTATCTGCTTCCCCTATCCCCTATTGTCTTCTTATTTCGTGCAACTTTTATTCTCACAAGCAACTGAACAAAGGATTTTTTCTGATGATGCAGGCTAATGGAAGAGTAGAATGTCCTGAACATGTAGTCCATTTACTTGAGTGCTACTCTAGTCGGGTCCTTCCTTGGTACGTCAACTTTAGTTTTTAGTATGTAATTCTGTGTTAAGAGACATGGGTTAAGAGAAATCTGAGATCTAAAAACTTCTACCTAGTAGGGCTAGCAACGGGGCGGAGCGGGTCAGGTCCCTGCGGGTTTTACAACCGGCGGGGCCAGGGGCAAATTTTGCCCCGCAGTGGTCCCGGGTTGGGGGCCCGATTTGGGTTCGGGTCGGGGATCACGGGCGCCCAAAAAGCCCATCCCAGTCCACAGGCGGGAGCAGCAGCCGCCAGCCCACCCTCCTTTGCTCCTGCGCCACCAACCGCGCCCGCCGCCGCTCCCAGCTCCCACCCGCGGGGTCCCCGTCGGGTTTCGGGTTCCACCGGGTTCGGGCCGGGGTGATTTTTCACCCGTTAGGTGTTTCGGGGTCAGGTCGGATTTTTTGATTCGGGTTGGGTGCGTTCTTGCTACACCCAGCCCCAACCGGCCCCATTGCCAGGCCTACTGCCTAGGAGCCTAACTGTAAAAAATAGCATTCCAGAAACTTGACCATTAAATAGCTGCAACAAGTCATCATGTTCTGTTATAAGCTTCTTGAAGATGGACTAGTCTAAATGAACCTGAGTGACAATGACATGCTTGATACCTGTGACAAACATTAATTGCTATTCCTTTTACATGATATATGTTGATAATTTATCTTTTAATTTTCCCTCTCTAATAATCTCCTTTA
This sequence comes from Phragmites australis, assembly GCF_958298935.1. Classification (NCBI taxonomy): domain Eukaryota; kingdom Viridiplantae; phylum Streptophyta; class Magnoliopsida; order Poales; family Poaceae; genus Phragmites; species Phragmites australis. The sequence goes on from NC_084934.1 coordinate 4,862,453, forward strand.
TGGCAGGTTGTTTGCATCTGGTGGTACCAATGAACTTGCGTTGAGCTTCGCTATGCGTCTCTGGGATGAGATTAAGGACTTGGCAACGTTAAATAGAATCAGTTCGCATGTGAGCTTCTATGAAATTGAGCATTTCTGTTAATTAAGTTGACCTTGTATCTGGTGTTCTACTGGTACATCTTGCATAAATAGAGTATTTTACATGTAATGATGGCAGTCCAATCTCTCTCTCTTTCAGGGCCTCCTTGACTCACTAATGATTGGAATGAAGCTCTTAGTCGGAGTCTGTACAGAGGAGCAACAATCATTGATTGTCCAGAAAGCATATGGCATAATATCATTAGTGCTGCCACTCCCACTGAAATCAATGGCACACCATACTTTGGCTGTTGATCTGTTAGTTCCATCACACTCTATTCAAGAAACAGCTCTTGTTGGCATGCTTTCATCGGTTATAGTTGGCCTTCGGCCTCTAACACCTGTGCCAGATATGATGATGATGATTAACCTCTTTACGGTTTTTCTAATGAAAGGACAAATGCCAGCTGCACATGCATTAGCTTCTATTTTCAATAAATATCTACACAATCCAGAGTTCTCACACGTGAATAAGCTCGATAAAATACTTGATGTTATTCTTGAGAGGTGTTTCTCAACTGTATTATCCAACAGCTGTTCAAAGATATCTCACTCTTCTGCTGACACTTCAGATGATGCTAATTGCTCAGACAGCTCATCCGGAAGCATACTTTCTAAGATTGATACCTTGTCTGGCTTGGCTTGGATCGGCAAAGGATTGCTTATGAGAGGAGACGAGAAGATGAAGGACATTTCAATGTTTCTTCTTAAGTGTCTATGCTTAGATCAGACTTTGGCTAGTGTTCCATCCCGCCAGGAAGAACATTATGGCAATGATTCATCAGATACTTCTCTTGCAACATCTGCAGCTGGTGCATTCTGTGTAATGATGAGTGATTCAGAAGTCTGCCTAAATAAAAAATTTCATGCAAGAATGAAGCCATTATATAAGCAGCGTTTCTTCTCAATACTGATGCCGATCTTCCTCTCTAAAATTAATGAATCCACTGCGATGAAAACAAAGTAGGTATTAACATTCCTGTTATTTTATTTCTATATCCTTTATTGATTACTGTATGCTTTTCTAGTTGCATGCTTCTCTGACATGGTCCTGCTCCTTCATTACTATTCCCCTTTATATTATCTTTCTTCATTATAACTAAAGTATATACTACTTTCTGAGATGTATATTCTACTTTCTAATATGTATATACTAGTACAGAAAAGGCTTCTATATATATATATACTACTTTCTAATATGTATATACTAGTACATGCTCTGTCATTTCAGTTGGAAAATTGAAACCTCTTTTGTTCTGGAATTCTGATGAGGAGCTTACGTGCATCTAGTTGCGAATTGTTCTGTGTAAAATGCCAATGGTTTTGGAAGCTTTCTTATTGTACCCTTACACCCGTATCTCTTTCTGCATTAGACATCTAGTGGCACCATTCTGATGCCAATATGTTAGTCTAACAGAAATTTGGTGGTGACAACCCAAAATGCACTGAATTAGCATGACTTTAGAAGTGGAGGAATTCATTATGACATGCATATCTGGGAAAAGCATTCATGGCGACACGATAATTTGAGTAATGAAATTTTATAACCTAAAAACTACATAGCATCACCTTCCTTGCATAATTTAAAAAAAAAATGTCCTTGTCATGATGAATTATGTCTCATCATGAGATGATATGTAATATGTTTGAAGTAATGCTCATTTAACTAAATGTTGGTTGCTATTGCTTGGCGACGGCCATATTTTGGTGTTTGAGTTATGAATTTAGCAACTGTTTGTGTATCATTTTTGGCCTTGTCCAATTCTAAATCTCTTAAAATGATAGAAAAAATTGCCACCAATTGCAGATTGGCACTGTACCGAGCTTTTGGTCATATCATTTCCAATGCTCCAGTACCAGCAGTTATAACAGAAGCACGTCAGGTTACAGCTCTTTGATTATGATACATACTTATGCCCATGTAATATTAGCAAATCCGGTCTTTATTGGGTCAGTGCTTACTAATTGACCCATCGTTCCGTTTAATTCCCCATCTTGCAGACTTTACTCGTGATGGTTGATAGCTTAGCTAAATTAAGTCTGGATATTCACGACAAGGATCTAGTGTACAGTTTGTTACTTGTCTTATCTGGAATGCTGATGGATGAAAAAGGTGAGATCATTTATATTGCTTTATATTTACATTCTTACCAAGTTTCTAGTTTATAGGTATTAACACAATAAGTTATGTCCTGATTTATAAATTGCTGTGCATTCTTTGATACGGTCCTTCAAGTTCCTCATTTTGTTCTTTTCTTCTGCAAATTTAAATCTGGTCAATGTTTATTCTGATACTGATCTAATGCATCTTATTTGATACAGTTATTAACTTCATAATTCTTTTCCTAACCAGGCAAAGAATGCATTCTGGACAACATCCACATCACCATCAGTGTTCTTACCCAACTAGTTTCCTATCCTCACATGATGGTGACTTTAGTGTTATTTTTATTTATCCAGTTGTACTAATTGTCCTTTTGTTATATTTGTGAATTAATATGTTTCACAATATTTTCCCTTTTCCCTTAGGTTGTTCGGGAGACAGCGTTACAATGTTTAGTAGCCTTTTCTACTTTTCCTCACTCAAAAATTTATCCTATGCGGCTAAAGGTTAGTTTTCTATTTATGTATATCTTTTATTGGCAAAATATATGTAATATGGCTACAGAGTAACTAACTAAAAGGTTGTCCAAAGATTGAAATTATACTGTGTTATGGGCTTATGGCTCGTGGACTGGGGGAGATAATAAGGCTTCATGTTTCAGCTGTTCACTTTCAGCACAGAAAATGAGATGTAATATATCTCATGACTAAGTTCATGTTGTTAAGTTTAGGGCAGAACTCAGAGGGAAGTTATTAGGAATTATGGTGTCTTAATATAGCTAAATGTTGCTACATCTACATGAGAAAACAAGTTGTCCTTCAAAAAGGAACTCATATCAGAATAATATGTTCATGCAGGTTCTACAAGCAGCAATCAAGGCTCTTGATGATAAGAAAAGGGCTGTTCGTCAAGAGGCTGTTCGATGTCGACAAACATGGTGTGTAAATTTTGCTGGGCACCAACCAATATATAAATTTTGGAGCTGACAACCTTTCCATGCCTTATGAATTGTTTCCCCTCAATACATGCAGGCAGTCGATTGCTTAAGGGAGCCCCTTTCAATGGTATCACATAGTTGGGATTAGCTTACTGGGCGATCCTGTTGGTACTTGATGAGTATGAGGTACACAATAGGTATGCCACGCTTCAATGTTTTGGTCATTTTAACATGAGACTTGAGTATTGCAATATCTTTATAGGTTAATTACCTTTCAGCTCAACGCACATAGGGTCAATGCGCCATCACATAAGGCGAGAGTGGACATTACGGCTCATTGCATGTCTTGCATGTCTGAAATCTAATCTTTGGATCAGCTGTCAAGTTCTGAATGGAGGAAAATTCTCTGACAAACCCAGGAACCCATGGGAGAAATGCACCTTGGATTTATGCTCAATCTGGTCAAGTCGTGTTCTTTTTTCACGTTTTTTTTTTTAGGATACAAAACCATACATAGGGCCAATGGAGAATGTACCCTGATCTCCCTAATGCCTTGTATGTTCTTCTCTAAATTATGTGAGAATACAAACAAGCATGCCACAGAAAGGCAAGGTCAAACATGTCCCTCAAAAATTGACAGTTCGGTGCCATCAGTTCTTCCTTCCATATTTCATGTAGACTCTAAATGTGATCGCTTCAACTTCAAGTATGGCTTGAACACTTCGAAGAGTTACTCCTATCACAGGTAATATTGTGGCAAGTTGTGCAGTATGTAAGTTATTATCTCATATAGTTTTCAATGTACTGTAAGGTCCATAGCTCTTTCCTGAATGAACAGCAATGCTCGAAAACAGTGTGATAGCTACAGCTATTTGTCAGCTGTTGACCGTGTCGAGGTACAGGGAGATGGCAGCCGTGAGACATATTTGTCGTAGGTGTGCCTCTTGATCAGATTGTCCGTGTCATAGATGATGAACACCAGTGTGGCGACGCACCCGTAGATTGTGGTCGCGATGTTCCCTATCGGCAGCACCATCTGCAGAAGAAGATTGAGGTTCAGAGGGATGCGGATCGTGGGTTCCTAGACAATAGAGATGGTGTTTGGTTGTCTGACCTGGACAAGCCCATAGAGCATGAGGATGAGGGATGCCGCAACCAAGAAGGGGCCGAGGAAACTGAAGTCATGGCCCCTCTTGGTCAGGCCGAAGACCACTGCAACGTTAGGGACGCTGCTTCGATTATAATAACTAGGAAGAGAGGCGTGCTTCGCCGTGTCCGTACACCGAGAGAGAATCAGGGAGGAAGACTATGAAGCTGGGGAGAGAGCTAGCGGCGAGCATGTCCAGCTAATCGGTTCCCCGACTTTACTACTCGGTGAGAGCAAGAGGTTGAGGGAGAGAGGTGAGAGAAATATGGAAGAAGGAGGTGGCGAGGATTTTTTTGGCTGGCGACTAAAGTATGCGGAGGGGACGCTGGATTTCTCTGGACTTAAACGGGGTGAGAGTTGGAATAGAGCGAGAACGCGAGAGAAATTTTTGGCCGACGATTGAAGTCTATGGAGGAGGACGCTGGATTTCTCTAGACTCACGTGTGTGTATATATATACATATACATGGCAAGTCTATTATGCGCCTAGGTGCAAAACAGATTTGTGTTGCGCCACTACGGCCGATCGAGCCAGCCGAGTCTTCTGTGAGTCAACAAATCAAGAGAGCCAATTGGCTGATACCACATACACATCAAACTCCACTCACCAGATCATACAACAGAGATTCTTTTTGTCGATTCGAATAGTTAAAATGCAATATCTCTAGAACCACAAATCCGATTTTTCAATCCGTTTGAAATATATTGTTGGAAAAAATATGCTTAACAAAATAAGATCCATGAAAAATATATTTTGATGAAGTTTTAGAATCAATATACAGTTACAACATGTTACTGTTTTTACTGTAACTGACCTATATTGTGGATCACAACTATACTACTTTTTGGGATCGTAACTACAGTATAGTTGCGATTTCAAAAATAGTACAGTTACGACCATATATATTTGCAGTAATTGACATATCTTATGGACCGCAACTATATTGTTTTTGGATCGTAACTGAGGGTGGACGCAGAGGTAAACAAGTTACGATCACATGATAAAAATCACATAATTACGACTATAGAAGATACCAAGTTAAACTATATATATTTGTAGTAACTGACATATCTTGTGGATCGCAACTATATTGTTTTTATCGTAACTGGGAGTGGTGCAATAGTGAACTACAGTGCACCTAATCACAAAATAGATATACAATGTATATATACGATTGGTGAACATTGGCTACAGTGACTTGGTGTCCACTTGTCATAGTCATGCTACAGGAGCTAGCTGAGAGCACTCGGAGTCCTAGCCCTTTAGTATACAAGTTATATACATGTTTGATTGCAGAGAAGAACAATTAAAGTGAATGTTAAGTCATTGTTATTCGTAAATTAGATGGTTTTTGTTCGGTTGGTCTCATTGGTGAGTTCATTCCTAGGAATTTTGCAAGAATTTTGGAATGTATGAATTTGATAGGGATTTTGGAAGAATTTTGTAGAAATAGTATGCATAATCCGTAGGAAGACTAGGAAATTCATGTGTTTCTATACGGTTGTCTCACCTTTCGTGGATAGGCAGCCTAACCCGACGGCGAAGCTCGTGCAAATGGTGAACAGGGCGAGGAGGATGAGGTTGATCGAAACGCCATTGGCAGCAGCACTGCTGCATCCATGTCAACACAACTAGTTACAGACCAGTCATGGAATGCACGAACAAGCATCGATGATCAACGGAACATAGTTCGATTCCGGGCTGCTCACCGATGATGGGGGCGACGATGATGATCGCGAAGGCGGCGAGGGACGCCGGGGTGCGGGAGGCGAAGAACCTGCGGATGGCCGGCACAAAGTAGACGGTAGCGGCGACGGCGACGGTGGCCAGCAGCTGCATCGCCACGATCACGTACACCCTGCGGATGAACGCCCACCGCAGCTGCGGGCTCTCGATCATGTACGGGCACGCGACGGCGCCCGCCGGAAGCTGGCCTCCACGTCGTGGATCTTGCCCTTGCCATTGTCGCCGCAAGATCCATGAAGACTATATTTACAACTTAAAAATTGAGCAGAGCATATCAGTGATTATATCTTTACAACTTTACAAAAAATATCTAAATTTACTGAAAAATAAGAATTTGAGCGGGGGCTTATGCTCTCGTTGGGTCTATGCCGGGTCTGCCGATGGTCGCCGCTGCCGCTGTTGTGCGCCCGCGAGCCTTACCGGTGGTTGCTTGGGATCGGAGGTGTTTCGCATTGCAAAGTTTGGACGGCGGAGAGAAGGCCGGCCGGGATGCGTGGCGAGAAATGGCAGGAACGAGAGGGTGGTGTGAGTTTTTTCTGTTATCAGTTAGTTTTGACAGTTTTATAGTGGTTGGTCAGACATTTAGACGGCTCTTTTCTTAGGACATGAGAGGTTGGTTAGTTCGAAGTTTGAAATATTTGCGTCAGAAAAAATGTTTAAACGGTTAGGTAATATATTTTTTCGTATGATTATGTTTTTATTTTTTTTGAAATAAGAAATTTTATTAATCCTCATCGTTACATTAAGGTGATACAACCGTAGCTCCGAGTTTCTGCATAACAAAGATGCACATAGCTTAAATACAAAACACACCAAAGACACACAGAAAAAGATAAAGAATAGCCTGATAAGCTGAAATCAGATCCCCACTAGTGATTATTATGCTTAAGCTTGTATGGGGAGTCTAGACCGCCTTTCAAACCGGGTGAAGAACTCCAAAACCACTTTCTTCAAGCGTGCGACTGCCGAATTATGTTTTTACATCGACTGTTAGATTCACTGAGGCCAATCAGATATTCTGGATTTTTTATTTCTCCCTCTTTCTTCTCTACACAACACTAATTGTGTCACTTTGTCAAGGTTGTCAAAATCCCAATCCTGAATCGGGTTACGACTTTCCAGTGAATACCTATTTTATTCTTGAATAGAATTAAATTTTTTGATATTCTATCATTTGAGCCTAGAATAGCAACTTTACCGACCGTACCACTACAAGTCTTTTATACTATGAAATAATAATAAATAATCAAATGTTTTTTCAAACCTCGGGAGCTTAATACCTAAAATATATAGTTACTACATTGTGTTTAACATAGAACTTGCATCCAGGGATATAACACAATAAAATACCTAAATATTTCATAACGTGAGAAGTTCTGGATTCTATCATGATCATATCACCATTCCACTACCATCCTACATGATTCTAGAACTCGGATCTTGATTCAACCACAGCACTATAGGGCTTTATTTGACACAGTTATAGATTCAAGATTTTTTAGAGCTGATTAAATCTAGTTTTAAGAAATCGTAGATCTAGAGCTATAGATGAATTAAGGGTATTTAGTTGAGCTATCTCGTTTTTATTTTAATTAAAAATAAAAATTTAAATCATTTTATTTTATTATATAAACTTTAGATCTAACATAAATCTCAGATCTATAGCTATAACAAACAAGCTCAAGGTACCACTCTTGAATCTTGATACGATTTGAACCGTATCGGTGATGGTATGATCTTACGACTAAGATCGTGATTTTAACAAGCTTGCTCTTTATGCACATTAGTTCCATGCCCGTTGCAATTCTAACATCACCGGACAACGATTTACCATAGAATATGAATAGGACACAACAAAACATCAAAAACTTTCATGATTTGAAAAGTTTGTGATCCTACCATGATCTCACTACGATCGTACACAATTCTACGACTAGGATCACGATCCTACCACCATGATCCTACTAGCTAACACTACACGAGTTGTATTTGTGTTGGTGGAATCGTGGGATCCTACAATCTTACAACTTGGATCGTTCAATTTTAACAGCTCTTCATGCACACTACTTACATGGTTGTCTGATCCTACCCACGGTTCAGCTTACCGATCGAGCTCGGTTACCGAGCTCCGGTGATAATTGAAAAGTCGCGGTTACCGTGGTAACCAGTCGAAACTTTAAAAAAATTCGGATAAAATTTATTTAGGAAAATTTAAAATTTGAGAAAAAAATTGTGATTTTAGACCGAGCGGTTTTTGCGATTTATTGAGCGGTTTTTTAAAATTTTCGTATTATCGGTAACCGCTCGGTTTCTCGATTTATCGAGCGATTTTCTCGATTTCAGTGAAGTTCAACAAAAAAAAAACAAAAATTATCTTAATCTTGTAAAATTAATAACTAATTCATCTGAGCTTCAAATGAAGTGAAACAAATTTTGTTGGTTTTCTTGTAACATGATCTACATGATAAAAGTATTTATACTCATAAAAAAGTTCAAAATTTTCTGTGAGAAAATTTATTTTTTAAACCAAGTTAAATGCATAGTTTACTCTTTGCTAATCCAAAAATCATGAAACTAATTTTTTTAGTCTTCTTATATGATCCTATATCTTTTAAAAATACATGAACTCATGAATTAGTTATGGTAACATGCAGGATTGTGTAAATGTATTACGACTAGATTAATTCATAACTGACCCATCACACTTCAAAAATTAGTGAAACCACTTTTATTAGTTTATTTATACTATGATTTACGTAGGAAAAATAATAGTAGGCATTAAAAAGTTAATTACATGCTGTTTCTTAACATATTCACTTTATGCTTGTGAACTTTGTAAAAATCATAGAGAAATTAATAAAACTCTAAATAAAGTTAAATCAATTTTAAAAATCCTCTTAAGATAAGTTCTACACAAGAAAAATATGTGTTTGCATGTTAAAATTTTCCTTAATATGAGTTAATAACTGAGCCGCACGCTTCAATATTTTTCATTTTTTTTAAACTTCCCCCATATAGAATATGATGCAAACGACATTATTTTTGAAAAAAAAATTTCACAGAAGGTCTTAGAATTGTGTCTAGTTTTTAAAGATTTTTTTGATTTTTTTTTTCAAAAATTTTGAATTCAAATTCGATTACCGTTCGGTTGGGCCAGGCAGGTGTCGGCTCTTACGCCATCAAATAGTGTAAGATCTTGTTTGGATGTCGTAGTTTTGAAAAAATCATGATGTTGAAAAACTACAATTTTACAAATCAGAGCCATGCAATATCACGGTTTAGAAAAAAGAGGTCATGGATGGAGTTTCCAAAACTTCAAAAGGACCACAGTTTTGGCAATACTATGGTTTTCAAAACTACAAGATTTGTTACATTCAAACACTTATAAGTTTTTCAAAACCAAAGTATTTTGCAAAATCATATTATTTTTTCAAAACTCCAAAAGGACTTTGTATCCAAACAGACCCTAAGTTGTATAGGCAAGGTCAGTGCATAAATATTCAAGCAAACTAAAAGATTAGACGTTTGAGCATCATACAGCAAATCCATAAAAAGAGAACACATATGTCATGGATAGGCGGCGAAAGAACCGCACCATTCTAAGGGCGAGGTTTCGCTACAAGTATACGTGATTGCACCACATGGTGAATTTTAGTGCATGTTCGGTTTGTGCTCGGCAGAAGCATATAAGAGCCCAAGTCAAAATTGTGGCTCTTAAAATTTACGAGACTACAAAATAAGATGGCTGGCTTTAAAAAAATTCGCGTGGAATCAAAGTTTGGCCAAACTCGATTAAAATTCGCATATTGTGGTGAGCCTGCTGTACGTGCTTGTTCGACCAAATTTTTTTATGCGCCTGCTATCTAAGCCTAGTGTATGTATACTTGTTCGTGCCCGCTTAAAAAACCAACTAATCCTTGCTGGTCCCGTAACCCTAACCTTAGCTAGTTTCTCCCATATACATATGGTGGATGCTAATGATTATGTGCCTATTTTCTTTTTTAAAAAAATATTTTAGCCGACATACTCAACCATCGGATTTGAATCCATTGCTGGATCTTCTTTCTTCAACCTCAGTCTTCGGCGTTTAACTCCCCTACGCCGCCAGCCCACATCCATCTCCGACGACGCTCCTACCACTGGGCTAACATAGTGTCCTTGCCTCCCCTGTTCTGGAGGTGGCCCACCAACCGTCCTTCGCCACTCATAACCAGCGCCGCCCCGCCCCGCCCCACCCTTATGTCTACCTCCTCCATCGGACCAACCTGCTTTCCCGAGCATCCCTCTAAGCTTAGTAAGCACACCAGTAACACTGAAAATCCCCTCTCCGAACCCTAAACCTTGTCAGCCATGACATACATGACAGCCATGTCGCCTAATCATTGTTCCTAAATTTTAAACACTAAAATTTAGAAACCTAAATTTTTAAACACCTAAAATATATATATGAAGCATATTTGTTACTCCCGAGAGTATGTACTCCCACATACGTATGTCATTACATATGAAGTATCTCATGTGATAAATAGTATGCACATAGAGCATGTGATTATATAAGATCATCCAAATGGTATGTATAGTTTTTTATGGTTTGCATTTTTTTTTAGTGTATTACATTTTATAATCCAAAAATATGTATAGTATCTCTAAGTAATGATTTGTTCACCAAGTCCTTACCAACTTCTATATTCCAAAAATATGCGACGACTACGGGATTTGCAAGGTTCAGGTATTTTGCTTCATTGTAAGTTCAAATGAGAAAACTCATTGATTAACTTAGAGAGCAATGATTATGATCATTAGACCATATTTAAAACCATTTTAGGAGCAATATGTTTAGTTATATTGCTCTTTATGTAACTTGTTTGCATTTGAGCAATGCATGCAGAATTATCTTCATAGATAATTGTTGGTGATTGAATAGATCCAATACCACATGATTATTGTATGTGATAATCATTCTGCGAAGCCATACACATTCACGTGATGCTTCATATAATGCGATTATTTCAAAATGATTAGTGGATGTAGCCACTAGAGTCTGTTTTGAAGACTTCTATGAAATGGTTGTTCCACTATTTAAGAACACAAAGCCTGTTTGTGACCTAGCATTATGGGGATCTGATAAGTAACCAGCGTCAGTGTATCCAATCATATCCATATCTTGATTTCTTTTAAAGAGAAGACCAAGATCTATAGTGCCTTGGAGATATCGTAAGATATTCTTGACTCCTGTCCAATGACGTTTAGTTGGAGTAGCGCTATACCTAGCTAGTAACTGCAATTGCGATATCAAGCCTGGTGCAATTTGCAAGATACATAAGCGCTCTAATGGCACTGAGATAAGGAACTTCGGGTCCCAGTATCTCTTCTCCTTCCACCCTTGGTCTAAATGGATCCTTTTCCATATCAAGAGATCGAACAACCATGAGAGTCTTTGAAGGATATGATTTTTTCATATTGAATTTCTCCAATATTTTCTAGGTATATGCGGCTTGGTGTAGTAAAATACCTGAAGGATAATGCTCGAGTTGTATTCCTAAGCAAAATTTGGTTTTACCCAAATCCTTCATTTCAAATTCCGTCTTTAGATGATTGCGTTCTTCATCTATATCTTCTGTACTTCCAATGATATTTAGATCATCAACATATACAGAGATAATACAAAATCCTGTTGAGGATTTCTTTATGAAGACACATGGGTAATCATCATTGTTGGAATATCCTTTTTTAAAAGAAATTCTTTTAGTCGGTTGTACCACATTCTTCCCGACTGTTTTAAACCATATAATGATTTTTTAAGTTTTACATAGTACATGTTGCGGTTTGCGTTTGGATTCGGAATGTTAAGTCCTTCTGAAACTTTCATGTATATATCCGAATCAAGTGACTCATAAAGGTATGCGGTCACTACATCCATCAATTATATAGATAGATTATTTTGAACTGCCAATGAAATTAAATATCAAAACGTGATTCTATTCATTACTGGAGAATAAGTCTCATTGAAATCAATGTTGGGTCTCTGCGTGAACCCTTGTGCTACAAGCCTCGCTTTATATCTCACCACCTCGTTGTTTTCATTTTGTTTATGGACGAAAACCCACTTGTATCCCACAGGAAAAATATTACGAGGAGTAGGTATCACTGATATGAATACCTCTCTTTTGGAGAGCGAGTGTAATTCTTCCTGGATTGCGTTCTTCCATTGTGTCTAGTCCGAGCACTAACGGCACTCTGCCATGGTCTTTGGATCTGGATCATTGAGAAGATTGTTTGCAATCTTTGAGGAGAAGTATGTGTTGACAATTGTAGTCTTTCTGTCAAATGATTCTCCAGAATCAATACAGTTGATGAAAATTTCATCTACCCTTTCTGACTCATTGTGATTTTCCATTGTTATTGAGTTTGGGTGTTCCGATTTCCTAGCATCAGTATTTGTGTGCACCGTTGAGCTGGGATCTGGATGTTGAGCATCCACTGGATGTTTAGTATCCTTGGGTTTTGGGTGTCTTTCAACTTGACGTTGATTTGCATTTACTGATTTGGAGGAAGGATTCCTCTGTTTCCGTGGTAGCTTGCAAGAAGCTTTATCTTTTGTGTCCGTACTTCTCCCCCTCTTATTTTGATTTGGGGTTTGAGTGGTTTTATTTGGTACCTCCACTCTTTCCGGCACATTCCTAGCAGGAATATAAGATTTAGTGACACCTTTATTGTCAGTAAATACATCTGGTAGGGTATTTGTAATATTTTGCAAATTTATAATTCTCTGAACTTGGAGTTCAGATTCTTGAGTACGTGGATCTGTGTAGGAAATGTCTGTAGCATTCCAATTGATTTCCTGGCATTCTTTCTGGTACTTGAAATCTCCCCCTAATACCGGGAAATGTTCCTCATCAAATATACAGTCAGCGTAAAGGGCTGTAAGAAGGTCCCCTGTTAGGGGTTCTAGGTATTTTATGATCGACGGAGAGTTATACCCTACATAGATCCCCAATTTCCTGTGTGGGTCCATTGATGTACGCTGTGGTGGTGAGATCGGTACGTATACAGCGCAACCAAACTTTCGCAGATGGGAAATGCTTGGGGGATTTCCATGTACTAACTGCAGTGGGGAAGCAATGTGATATGCAGTTGGTCGCAATTGAATTAAGTCAGCAGCGTGTAAGACTGCGTAACCCCAACATGAAGTTGGTAGGTTGCAATTATGTAATAGTGGTCTTGCAATGAGCTTGATTCTCTTGATAAGAGATTCGGCCAAACCATTTTGAGTATGGACGTAAGGTATTGAATGCTGGACTTGAATTCCTAGGGCCATACAATAATCATTGAAGGCATATGAGGTAAATTCAGCCGCATTGTCCATTCGAATGGATTGTATCCTATGTTCAGGATAATGTGCTCGTAATTTAATAATTTGAGCAATAATTTTGGAAAAAGCATGATTTCGTGTGGACAATAGACACACATGTGACCATCGTGTAGATGCATCAATGAGAACCATGAAGTACCTGAATGGTCCAGTTAATGGTTGGATAGGACCACATATATCACCTTGAATGGGTTCAAGGAATTTGAGTGGTTCAGCTCTAATTTTAAGATAAGAGTGTCTTAAAATTAATTTCCCTGCGGCACATACGGTGCACACAAAATCCGATGGTTGTGAGAATTTGGCAGTATTTATACCATGACAAATTGAATTGCAGATAATTTTTCGTATCATTCCAACACCGGGATGACCTAGGCAATCATGCCATATTTGGAATGTGTCAAGATTTTAAAAAATTACCTTATACGCAACATGTGGTACGGGCTTGATGTATGTATAGTACAATCCTGAGGATAAAGAGGGAACTTTTTGTAGTATTGTTTTGCATATCCGTTATTTTTCGTAATGAGGAGATATTCCTCTTTGTTGTCATCATTGGTTTCAATATGGAAACGATTTTGACGGATATCTCTATAACTTAGTAGGGTACGTGTTGAATCGGGATACAAGAGTGCATCTTTGATTGTAATTTGAGTACCCATAGGGAGAGTGATTATGGCGCGACCAGAGCCAACAATCATAGCATCGCGTCCTGCGATCGTCAAAACATTTCCTTGACTCTTTTTCAGAGTTTGAAAATATTTAGTTTCCCTTAGTATAGAGTTAGTGGTACAACTATCCACTAAGCACATCTCCTCTTAATTATATATATATATAGAGAGAGAGAGAGAGAATGTGAAATTCTTCATAGATATATATAGAATACATACAACTTTATTGAGTATCAATGTGTTGATACAATAGTATGACAATAACCTATTACAACACTACGTAGGACATAGATATTAATAATATCTAATTAATTAAGAGCCTAATCGAAGTCTCTAAATAAGTCATTGGAAGCAAATTCCACTAGCATATTGTCTATGCTCTCAAGGTCCTCTTGCTCTTTAAGAGTGATGTCGTTGTTCAGTTCTGGATGAACATTTTGGGAATAACTTGTCGTCCTGGTGGTGTCAGGTTGAAGATTGAAATGAGCTTCAAATCTTTTGCCTTGAGTTGGTCGGCTTCGTCCAACAGACTTTAGGTAAAGATCAACCAAGTGTTTTGGGATGTGGCATTTCTTAGTTGTGTGACTGTAGCAACCACATTTACGACAAATATCAGATTTATCTTTGTTATTGAAAATGCTATTCCCCTTGTTATTTCTATGGAATTTCTGATTCTTTATGTGGTTGTGCCTGCCTTTGAAGTTCTTTAGACAGCGTTTGTTGCTATCGAACCTCTTTGTATTCTGAACATTTGAATTTACTTTAGGTAAAGGTGCAGTGTCAGTAGGGCGCTGTTGATGATTCTTTAAAAGAAGTTCATCATGCTTTTCAGCCTGAAGTAAAATATGAATTAATTCAGAATAGTGTTGATAGTTTCTAGCACGGTATTGTTGTTGCAATACTCTATGGGCAGGAAGCATTGTAGACAAAGTTTTTTCTATTTTCTCCGCATCGGTGGGAGCTTTGTCACAAAAAAGCAATTTTGAGCAGATTTTGTGAACAGCATGATTGTATTCTCCAATGGACTTAAAGTCCTGGAGGCGAATGTTGGTCCATTCGCGTTGTGCATCAGGTAGTATTACTGTCTTTTGCTGTTCATATCGCTCTTTGAGTGAATTCCATAGATCATGTGGATTTTCATCCATCAAGTATTCATATTTTAAATCTGGATGTAAATGGTGCCTTATGTAGTATAAAGCCCCATACTTGATTTGATCTTGAAGTGGCGGGTCTCCCTCTTGAGGAGGATTTATTGCCGTCATAAGTCCGCGTGATGATAGACTTATCTTCATGTCCATTGCCCATGTTAGATAGTTTTTGCCATCTAACTCGAGTCTTTCGAACTCAATATTGGACATTTTGTCCTACAAGTTGACCAATGATTGAATGAATTTACATATCAGGTAAATTAAATAATCATGGTGATGTTGTAATAGTGTAAAATTGTAAGGTTAAGGTAATACTTGAGTTAGATAGTGTAGATCTCAAATTATATTGATAACACTTTGAAGGTAATCATCAAGATGATGAAAACCTTTGAGTAGTGGGGGCATAATATGTAATTATTCAGTAGATACCATATTTTTCACTAATTTGTGTTGTTCAAATCTTGTGTTAACACTATATAGGTAATCACCAAAATTGGTGTAGACCTTCTTTAATTCATATACACATTGGGTACGCACGTTGAGGATAGTCACTATATGTAAATATAGTGTAGATCCCTCAGTAGTATATAGATACTACCTTGTGTATGGTCAATATGAAGTATGAATTAGGGTAATCACCTTTAAAGGTGTATAGTGTTATATCAAGTGAAGAGATAATCACATATTTTGCAATAATATGAATTTTATATAAAAATTAATTGCTATTGCAAAAACTAAGTTGTAAACATATATATATATATATATATATATATATATATATATATAATTTGAATGCATTATGGTAAAATGCATGTAACATATAAGATTTCCCGAGAATACAAGGACTGGAACGTATATATTTACAACATAAATAGAACGAAATACAATTATAGTTAAAAGATTGGGGCTATAACGTGATTTTACAGAACTGTAAAATTAAATACTGAAATTGGCTATAAAATGCTGAAAACCCGAGGGGTTTTTTGTGAAAAAGCCAATTTTTCAATATTTTTGACTGATGGGCTGAGGCCTTTTTGGCCTTTCGGCCCAGCCCGTAGCGCCCCCTCCCACCTTCCTGTTGCGCAGTATATATAGTGGCCGGTTAGGGTTTTCCGCCTTGGGAGCCGCCGCCGCCGCCAGGTCTCTCGGGAGCTGGGCCGGCTATCACGTGGGGGGTGGGGCCGCCAGCCGAGGAAAAGCGGGCGCCTGCAGCGGTCGGCAACGGCGGCGAAGCAGTGGTGGGGCGCGCCGACCGAGTAGCCGGTGTTTGGGTCGCCAGCCGAGGGAGAGGTGGCGGGCGTCGACGGCGGTCGGCAACGACGACGGAGTCGCGGTTGGGCTCCGGTGCCGTCGTGAAGCCGAGCCGACAGATGGAGCAGCGGTCGGCCGAGGGGCCATGCGGGTTGCCGGCCTTGGAGCGGGTCGGCCGAGCCACCGGGCGGAGCGGCGGTCGGTTGAGCTGCCGGAGCAGAGGGTCGGGCAGGCTGCCGGCCTTCACGTGGGGCTGTCGACCGGGGAGCGCGTCAGCCGAGGCACCGGGCAGAGCAGCGACCGGTCGAGCCGCCGGAGCAGAGGGTCGGACGGGCTGCCGGCCTTCACGGGTGGCTGAGTCGCCGAGCGGAGCAGCGGCCGGCCGTCGGAGCAGAGGGGCCGGGCCGCCGGTGGGGTTGCCAAGCCGAGGGCTAGTCGGATCGAGCCACCGGGAGGGTCGCCGAGCCGCCGGCCGAGGAGTCAGCACGGCGGGGTGTCACCGAGCAGAGGGGCCGGACTGCCGGTTCACCGGTCGTTCATCGTGCAGAGGGGGGTCACCGGCCGAGGGGTGCTACACCCTTTTCCCCCTTGCACGCGCACGCGCCTGGGCGCGTTTAGAACCCCCCAGAGGGGAGGTCGAAGGCCGCAAGGGCCCATGACCCCGGACGGAGGCCCGGACGGCGGTTAGCTACTGCAGTGGCGAAGCGACGGAGGGTGCGGCCGAGCGGTGCAGTTGGTGTAGCCACTATGGAGCCGGTAGTTGATGAAGAGAAGTCAGTTATTTGGATGAATGGAGCAGCGGCCATCGAGACCGTGGTGGATGGGTCCTCCGAGATGACTTCCACAACTTCAATGCTGGAGTCGATGAAGGCAGGTGTGTTCAGATCGAAGCCCTAGGAAGGAGAGGCAGGACTGTAGTCTGCCATTGTTCCCAGGAGGCTTCTGCCGCGCCAAACATGGAAAATCCAGTCGCGGCGGTGGCCTTCCGTGGTTTCTACCACCGCAGTGGGAGGAATCGCGTCGGCCATGTCCGTGGAAGTGCCAGTGGGTGGCACTGGAATGGAGGAAGACAGCGGAGTGTACTCTGGAGAGTACAACACGCGCTCCTCCGGATCTTCCTCCTCCTTGGATGCCATCTCCAGTGTGGTGTTGAAGAGAGGTGTAGCACCACTGCGTGCTGCCATGGTCGGTGGAGGGCCGGCGGGGGCAGGGGCTGGTTGAGCCCTTAGAAGGTCGTGGTTGTGGCCATGACGGCGAGGACGACGTGTGCGGCGACGGCGACGACGACGGGCACGCCGTTGGCCAAACGGCTAGATGTGCCGTAGAACTGCCGCCTCTAAGTCCATCAAACAGCGAAGAATGTCTCCAGTGGTGGATGAAGGTGAAGCCATCTCCTGTCTTGTACCTTGTTCTGGGAGAGGCCTTCGTGCCTTCTCTGTTGGTGAGGTCGGTTGGCCCTTTTTCTTCTTCTTCTTGCTGCTGTGTAATGGCCAAATGCTCTTTTGGATGATTCTAAGTGCTGATGACGTATTGAGAGTGATTTGAGAGAGTTTGAGAGTGAGTAGTCTCTGTTTATTGATTGTTGTTTCACACATATATATATACATGTTCAAAGAGCATGAACATGTCCATTCAATAGTGAATGGTTGCCCTTTGGTTCAATAACTGAAAAGCAGTTAGTGTGCTAATTGATCACATGCTAAATGTCTATTTGTAACAACTTACAGTGTTTCGAGTTGTAACTGGGAGATATGCGCAGTATGAATAACAAATTGTAACTTACAGTGTTAGCTTCTCGTGTTGCAATTATACATTTATAAACGTGAAGTTGTAACTGATCTACCTAACAAGTTATAACTCACAGTGTTTCGAGTTGTAACCGGAGGATGTGCGCAGTGCGAATAACAAGTTGTAACTCATAGTGTTAGCTTCTCGTGTTGCAATTATGCATTTCTAGATATGAAATTGTAACTGATCTACCTAACAAGTTGCAACTCATAGTGTTTTGGATTGTAATCGAAGGATGTGTACAGTACGAATAATAAATTATAACTCACAGTATTTCAGGTTGTAACTGAAGGATGTGCACACTGCGAATAGCAACTACATATAGACACAGAATAACCTCACCGTGTGTGTACATATATTCACCGTGTATAGCTAGGGAGGGTGGACAAACGTCAAAAAAAAAAAAACATGCTGCCCGTCCTCTGCCACTCGAGTGCCTCCTTCAAGCACCTAAAATATAGAAAGCTTGTATATATATTCGCCATGTATACTCGTGCGTACAACAAGCGATCGATCTACCTAGGCAGGGCGGACAAACGTAAACAAAAAGGTCACATGCCGTGTCGATACACAAATGTATGATTCGGGGTAAAACAGCAAACAAGACAATAAAGCAATGTCCCTTAAAACATATCCAAGGTTAACCAGCCTCCATGTGATAAGCAACCCAAATCCAACATCATATCCAGGCATAGAATAGAGATACAACTTCTTTGTGATCCCTACGTAGACACCAACTCAACTCAGCAAAGACGACGACCAAATATACTAGTGGTAACGCAGCTATACAATTCTAGGAACTGGGAATTCTGGGCACGACCATTCAGCGGTATTCACAACGTGAGACCGAGAAGCGTACATAGAAGGAGCACCGGCGGCCCGGCGCGCTCAGTCAGCTGCCCTGAAGAGGGTCATCAGGGCCAGGAAGAGGTTGATGACGTCCAGGTAGAGGGAGACAGCGGCCCAGACGTACTGGTCATACGTGTAGCGCTTGATGATGTTGTCCGTGTCGTAGACGATGTAGCCGCTGAAGATGAGCGACGCCAGACCGCCGTAGATCATCTGAGAGATCTTGCCCAGCGGGAACAGGATCTGCATTGGCAACAAGGTCACCATCAGTGTCGAATACCAAATGGGGAAGGGGAAGGTTCTGGCAAAGTAAATAGTATCACATCGCATAGGGAACGGAAGGATGCTTCGTAGACAACTGACTGACCTGGATGAATGCGAACACAAGCAGGACTATGAGCGAGGCGAACAGGAAAGGACCAAGGAAGCTGAAGTCTTGACCCCTCCTTGCACCCCAGAAAGTGTAAGCAGTCAGGCTAACCACAACCACTGTTGTCAGAATTGCAGACTCCAGAATGACCTTGCCTGTCCACATAACAGATTATATTAGCAATTGGTACATTCCTTTTTTTTTTAAACAAAAAGGGAAGAAACATAACCAGAACAAAGAGCGGAACATAGAAAGATTGCAAGTGTAACCTAAATTGCCAGCTAAAAGTTTGGTTTCAAGTCATCTCTGTATATCTCTTCACCCAAGTAACTTTTACATAGTTTCAACATCCAATGGAAGTATGCTAAATGAATATGCATCACTTAAATCAAACAAGATTAGCCCAGCTGAGGATGACCAAAGTAGTTGTTATACGAAGCATCTCTTAGTGCAATGCCTATAACAATTTGATTATATGTGAAAATCCCTCTTGTTTTGTTATTGACTTTCAGCTAAACCCCCAACCTAAACAGTAATCATACTAAAACAGTGTCCAAATGGTAGCTTATTTTCATGGACAGTAATATTCAAACTATTAATATATCACAAACACAGTGCATCTTGCAAAAAGAAAGAAAATAGAGGCCAGACACAAAAGGAAATAACTTCTCAAGTTCCACGTTTCAACCAATTTTTATGGAAACCAAAGAGTTAAATATATATTTGCAAGTTTAAAAAGGCAAAACCTGGTCAAAGGTCAAGTTCACAATAAAGCAAAAGAAGAAACAAGAGGAATAAAACAATTCCTCAAGGTGATGGTATTCTAAATGCTTTACACGAATAAAAAAAATGACCAATTCCAAAAGATGGTGATATTCCAAATGCTTCTGACTCAGACAATCATATCATAAAGCCACTAACACCTACAACTTGGCCCTACACGCATATTGGGCAAATGCCTCGTTACATGGTTTGCCAGCACATGTTCCTTGAAATTTCTCAATAACACTAACATAATAAAATCCTTCCTAAAACTAGCACCGCTATGGCATATTATGTGCTATTTGTATTGCAAAACCCAAGCAAAAACTAGCAGTAGGCAACTCGAAAGTAGTCCCACATTGCCAAAAAAAGACGTCTACACGGATATGTCATATGCTAATTTACACAAGCTGGAAAGCATGTGACTCAGACAAGTATATCATATACCCACCAATGCCTACAATTTGACCCTACACACAGAGTGGGGAAATGCCTCACATGGGCTGCCAGGACATGTTCCCTGAAATTTCTCTGTAATCCTACCACAAACAAATTATTCCCAAAACTAGCATGGCCATGGCATTGTATTTACAATGAGAAGTGATATTGCTAATTTACACAAGCAGGCGCACAGAGCAATAGCGGGAGGTGTCATAAGAGAAGAAAAAAAAAAGAACAATGCGGGTGAGATGGTTACCACTGGTGAAGGCGCATGTCATGCCCACAGCGAAGCTGATGGCGATGGTGAAGATGCCAAGCAGAATCAGGTTGACCGGGTGCTTCTCGTGGTAGAAATACAGCGGGCACAGCACTGCAAAGCAGATTGAACAAACATTTTTAGAATAGCGCACGAAATTCACAACTATTACCCATCAATCCCAGGGACACGTAATTCGGTCAGTTTAGAGGAGCCTTCATGCAAACGGCAACGAGCCTCACGCGTGACCACCTACCGATGCCCTTGCCGCGACGTGACGGCACCGATGCATGTGCACGCAGCACGCATCTGAGACAGCACGCAAGCAAAGCTCCTCCCGTTCTTCTTCCACCTAGGCCCTCCAAACTTTACGTAATTAACTAACTACTCGAACCATTTCACTGATACGAGTAGCAAGCGTGTCCTAGGAATTGGGCATCCGATTATAGCTTCAGCAATCTGTAATCTAATCAACGCAGCAGCGCAGAATACATTCGACAGAATTACAGAACAAACCCTGAACCCAACTACCTCCCCCGCGTATCCGAACGAAAAAATTCCCCCAAAAATGAAGAAAAATCAGCAGTTTAGATCGAAAAATAGCACGCGTATAAAAATCGCACGCGTATTCAGCATCCAATTCTATCTGCAGCCCGTAGCAACGCACGATTGCAGAATATATTCGAGGCATTTGCAGAAAACCCCTTGAGACCCTAATTTCCCCACCAATCCGATCACGCACCCTTACGGAAAATCCGAGGTGCAAAAAATAGGAAAACGGAAATTGAAACAGAAAGGGGGCCTCACCGATGAGGGGCAGGATGATGAGGAAGATGTAGAGCCCGAGCCCAGCGTGCGTGGAGGTGAAGAAGTGGGGGATGGCGCGGACCTTGACGACGACGGCGGCGACGGCGGCCGTGAGGAGCAGCTGGATCGAGAGGATGACGTAGATCTTGCGGATGAGCGCCCAGCGCAGCTCGGGGCTCTCCTGCATCCCCGGGTACAGCTCCCGCCCGGCGGAGGTCCCCGCCTCGAGGTCCCCGCCCTTCTGGTACCTGAACATCTCGCCGCCGCTATCGAAGGCCTCTCTCCGGGTAGCGCGAGGGCTAGGGTTTCGCGGGTGGGCTGGGGGCGAGCGCGGAGGAGTAAGCGGGCGGAGACGACGGCGGCGAAGACTAGGACGGCGACTCCTATTTGGTGGTGGAAGACGAACACGAGTTGGGTCGGATATTATAGGCCTCTGAGCGGTTGTCATTTTTATAATAATTTTTTTTATTTTAATACACTTAAAAACTAAAAAAGGTAAGAATCAATTATAATAGTTTTCTCAACTAAAAGCTATCAGAAATCGAGATTTGAATAGTTTCTGATTTTTTTCCATAAAAGTTTCAAAAATCTATCCAAACGGGTCTGTCATCTGCGCGGCCACGCTAATGACGGGTGGGTCCGAGAAGTCCTGGGCCCACGGGCGAGAGGAGCGTCGGGAGGGGTCGCGTTGGGGTGGGACGACGCGCACGCGGGAGACAGGCGTCGGGAAGGTTCCGTACTGGATGACAGTGGGGTCACGAGTGGGCTGGGCCCACGCTTTGGGAAGGTTCGTTTCGAATTTGAATTTTTGGAATTGGGTGGTTGAGGACGGTGGGGCCCGGCGGGCGGTGAGGGGGAGGCGTAAACGGTTCCTGTGCGCGTGCCCGTGGACCGAGTCCAGGCAATCGCGACCGCGCGAGAGCGGGCGCGTTGGATTGGTAGTTGGAGGCCCATCACGCACGCGCGCACATTCCGGTCAGTCAACGAGATGAGGGAGAGAGTCCGTGGGCTAGGTAGGGGTGCGGGTGCAGGACGAGGAAGGCGAGACGAAACAGAGCCTGCGTTTCCTTCTATGGCCCGCTTGCGTGACCTTCACGTTCATAGACACTAGCTAATTACAATAAAAATATAAATATTAAATATAATAATATTAAGTACAAACTTAAAGTATAAGATGTGAATAAATCATACGAGCACCGCCGAACTAATACGTTAGGAGAGATAACATAATTTGATTTCAGATCGGATCCTTAAAAAAAGATTATTCACTAATTTCCCTTATAAATTTTTCATTTATTTTTATTTGTAAAATGAGTCCTATATCCATAGCTGGTAACGAAACAGAGAATGATAAAGTGGATGGTAAAAATAGGTAAATTATTTGAATTTTAGAAATTTTTATTAGATTAGACTGTAATGAAAGATGTGACGTAGGAACTCACTTGCGTTTTATATAGTAGAGACTAGTACAATGCTCATATGTTGCAATGAATCATAACATAATGCTAAAGTAATACTTAATTTGTAAAGCAATAGTGCTCTAAGATGCCTAAGATACAACATTAGAACAATAGCATGACTCTTGATTTCTTGTCTAACATGAATATAACAAAAATAGCATCTTCACAATAACTCCTAAAGACATTTATGTACAAGAACATCTATATATACAATATTCTTAGTGACTTAAAAGTGAAGTTTTTTTTGGGTAAAACATCCCTCGGTTGGATGCACATCCAACAGCCCGCCATCATCTCCTCTGACCGAACAACCCAACTGACTATGTTCCTCGTTTTCGCCAATAGCGTGCTACCTTATTTGTCTTATCTTAGTAGCTCTTAGCTCATAATATGCCATTACGTCCCGAGTCCTTGTAACTCCACTTCTGTTGCCCCAGCCATCGGCGTGCCCACTATCCTCCTATTTGACCTGATCCGATGGTTGGTAGATACCTCTAAGGGAATCATGCAGCACAAAAGAAGAGAACCATTGTAAGAGGCGACATATTTTACGCCCTATTAGTTGTCTGAATATATAGAAATAGTTTGTTACCTAATGCAAGAGGCAAATTACAATCATCTGCTATTTAGAGTTTTTATGTGCATTATTTTAATGGCATAAGCATAATTTGTTTAGCTTATCATATTACATCATCTTGATCTATATAGTACAGCTCAGCAAGTCAACACAGTGCAAGCAAGTATAACTGAGAAGCTCTCAAAATCAAGGTGGTGATAATTAGTTAAATTAACTACAGTTCATGTAAACAAACGAATAGCATAACAAACCTCAAAAAATAAACTGGTTCAACTGAAGTTTATAAAGGAAGCAAGTAAATTGACTCACGTAAGACTATCTTTCAAACTTAATTGTAGCACTTACATTGTAAGGGAACTCCTTGCTTTGCATGACATAAAAAAGTGTATCCTCACCTTCAAAATGCCAAATAAGCTCCCTTACCTTTAGATTTGCTCTAAAAAGCAACCTGCAATGCGAGTTTCAGGAATCAATCAAAGAAAGCTAAGTCCATTTTTGGACTAAATCCTATATTAAGATTTAAGGCTAGCTCCAACAGAGCCCAAAAATCATGTCATATCACTGTAGCAGTAGCATATGCCGCTTCTACTACCCGTATTGCCCTCCAGCAGAAGCGGTTTCCACCGCTACAGTGATACAACTAGAGCGCAACAGTGATACGACAGCAGCAAATTTGATGCCCCTCTCTCCCTCCCTCAACACTGTTTATATAGGGTGACTGTGGGTCTGAATAGAGGAGAAAAGTAATAAAAAGTAGGAAATAAGATAGCTGCTAGAGATAAAAAAATAGAGGATGTTGTAATAGTGTTAAGGATGCTGTAATAGTGTTATAAAAGATGAATTTTTAGAGCATCTGATGAAGATGGTTTAACAAAAAAGAAGAGGCCAAGTGAACCAAAAAGACTGCAACATAAGCACCTAACTGAGAGTATACCTCACGAAGTCCATAAAGAAAATCTGCACAGCTACTAGCACATGCCCTCCTGAGACGTTCATTCATCCATATATCCACCGCGCCATACTCTGTTGCCTTCTTCACGACCACAACCACTTGCCTCAAGATGAACAAAAGAAATTAGAGCCATTATTATGATAGCTTTGTTTTGCAAATATTTTCAGTGTTTTAGCTATACTGGAATCATCACACATTTTTTTCACTTCCTTCAGGAGCACAAGAAATCAAGGCAATTAATATGCCCAGGTGCACAACATTTCAACTTCCTATATTATCATCCATAGCATTGGCTTATTGTGCACATACCACAACATCTGTTTAGGGCGAAAAGAACTCAAGATGGAATACAAGAAGAAATTTCTTTGAAAGCAAGATTTTAGAGTTGACCAGATAATTGTAGTCTGAATTTTTGTGGAACACTTAAAAACAGTTTCTGTGAAAGCTTATCATCACATCAATCAGGCAAAATCTCATTGATGTTCGTAATTTCTATGGCAAAAGATCCAAAGCAAATCATTTCAAAACCAACATAATAGATAAGAAAAAACCAACATAGTAGATAGGAAATCGCATAGATCTTGGTAGGCTCAGAAGGATCCATTGGTTTCTCTCAATCAGGAGTTCAAAAATAGGTAGGTATTTTTTGGTCATCACTGCCGCCAATCAGATCCCGCGACAGACGCAACAAGAACCAAAAAGACAAACAGGAAATACAAAGAGGAACCCAACTAAGATTCAAAAATCAAACAGAAAATGAAACATGAAAGAACCGAGGATTTTTGGATCACTAGAAACTACACACATGTTTCCCGCACATGTAATCAATCCAGGATACAACAATTTATAGAAGGTAAATGTTAGACGTCTAGGTATGTAAGACAAATAATGAGAGACTAGATATATTTTAGAATATATGAAAGACAAATATTGGATGCTGCCGGTGTATCAGGAACCGAGGGTCCTTGAGTCCTGAGGCCAGGCCAGCCATCCGCCACATGGCGCCATCCCGCGAGGTCCCTCCTGTGGGGTGAGAAAAGTTCAAGTCCCGGGAGAAGATGCTCGGGGCCACAGTCACTGGTCCCCGAGCACCCCAGTTCCCCGATGATCCACAGAGTCTAAGTGCCGGGAAGAAAGTGCTCGGGGAGGTGCCCGGTCACCCCCGAGCACCCTAGTCTCCCGATGATCAGAAGAGCTAAGTTCCGGGAGAGAGTGCTCGGGGCTGCGTGCGGCAGCTCCCGAGCACTCGGTTCCCCGAGGATCCGCGTAGGAGTTCTCGGAAGAGAGTGCTCGGGGCTGCACGTGGCAGCCCCCGAGCACTCGGTTCCCCGGAGGGTCGAGCAAGAGTGCTCGGGAGAGAGTGCTCGGGGAGGTGAACAGTACCCCCGAGCACCCAGTACCCCGAGGACAAGGATAGGCATTCTCGGGAGAGAGTGCTCGGGGAGGTGAACAGTACCCCCGAGCACTCGGTGCCCCGACGACCTAGAAAGGCCCCCGAGGGGTCCGCCGATGAGGTGTCAATCAGTCAGAGGTCCGAGGCCGCATTTAATGAGCATGCGTGGCCTGACATCTCCAACTGCTCCTGCCGCGGTGTCAGTTCCTGCCATGTTTTGGCATAGAGGCGTGGGGCTATTAATTGCACGGGTCCCGTCCCGTATCATCCGGCTTGCCTTGGGATAGCATCGCAAGGATCAAGGCGTTCCGTCTGCCGCCCTGCTGTGGCAGAGGAACAAGACAGGGCGGGCACGCCGGGTCGCTCTGCGGCTGCCCGGTGGGCCCTCTACACGGCGCCCGTTGCCAGGGCGTTTATGGTGACAGGTGACCGGGCGTGCGGCGTTTTTTCCACCCCCGGTCACTTCACCCAGAAGAAATGATGACGCCTTTCCTAGTCATGGAGTCTTGGAACTTGTACCCCCCTCCTTCCCGTTCGGGGCATGTCTCAGCCGGCGAGTACAAAAAGAGCCGGCCACACAGAAGAGAAATGAATCAGAACAACCCAATCGACGGACAATCCAACAAGAGATCGCAAGCACCCAAGCATCAAGAACCGAACCATAGACGAACACAAGGCACAAGGGACAGTCCCTGCCGAAGAACAAGGAGCCTCAAGCTCTTAGTTAGGCCAATATTCTTGTAACCAGCAACATCCTTGAGGGATTTCCTCAGGACAGTTATCACATCCATACAGGAGTAGGGTATTACGCCCCCGTGCGGCCTGAACCTGTCTAAATTCCGGTGCATTTACTTCTTTTTGCACTAGGTCATCCTCCCCCACCACCGGCCGTTGCATTTACTCTCATTCATTTCTCCGACGAACTTATTTAGGATCATCCCCCCGGCCGAATCTCTAAAAAGGGATCTCTCGGGATCCCTGCGACAGGAGTTAATCCTCCGACAGACGCCTGGATATATAAGACAATAAATGTGAGATTAAATGTGTTTTTATGAGGAACTGGGAGAATTTTTACGTGGTGACCGTTTGATCAACTCGGGTG
The DNA here is from genome assembly GCF_958298935.1 of Phragmites australis. NCBI lineage: Eukaryota > Viridiplantae > Streptophyta > Magnoliopsida > Poales > Poaceae > Phragmites > Phragmites australis. The sequence continues at coordinate 4,889,721 of NC_084934.1, forward strand.
GATGGTGGAGATCGTTCGCTTCTGTCGCAACTCGTGTATTTTATAGGAGTATAGATAGATGAAGCAGGCCTGATTATTACAAGGTTGTAGGAGAAGATTGCGAGAGGAGGTGTGAAGGCATCTCATATATAAAGGAAATCTAGCCACAAAGTCCAAGTGCTAATGCCCAGTTTAACATATTGTATTTACCGGCGCGGTGATGGCTTTCCCCAACCAGAGGACGCCGGTAGTGTAGCGGAGGTCGTCATTGAGCAGGGAAGGCTGTTGTAGTGGAGGCCTTCACCGACCAGAGGATGTCGACGACGCGATGGTGTCCTTCACCGAGTAGGGGCGTCAGCCGTGCGGTGGAGTCCTTCTTGGCGTTGTTTGTCCGTGCAAGGGAGGTCGTTGCCGATCAGGGGAGGACGATCGCCATTCATCTCGGGATCGTTCGCGCTGCCGCCCTTTCTCTGGATGGTGCCTGCGGGGCTCGTCCTATTCGGCATCGCTGTCGTGCACGGATCTCACTGAATCTGGACGTCGTCGCCGATGGACCATGGTCAGCACCGCTTCTATGGCCGGATGTCGAAGAGAGAGAGGGATGGAGAGACAGGACAGCGCGAGGAGAGAGAAAGAATCCGGTGGGAAGGGGATTCAGATAGATCCGAGTGGTGAGCAGATAGATCTGGTTCAATGGTTTTTACTTTCGCGAGATAGAGAAGATGTGATTTTTATCCGGTTTTCTATTAGATAGGCAGGATGAGAGAAGGTGTGAGAGGATGACGCACGAACTAACTCGTATTTTATACAGTAGAGACTAACATCTAAACTTGCCAAACAAATTTGCCACACTTGCCCCCATAACGCAGCATGAACTAGTGAATCTTACCATAACTCTAACCTTTCTTATCAGAAAAGCTGCGACTATTGCTTATCTATCTCGCCAAGTGGTGGCCCCCAGTCACCGGCAGCCTACACGTTTGCGTACGTTATAAGAACCGGGTTGTTCTTTTCCTCGACGAGCTAGTGGGTTGGCTTTCTTCTCTAATACCAGCCCGTTGCACCGTGTGTGACTGACTACCAAAAGGCATTCACTACTTGCTAATAAATATTACATCAATATTTCCCGGTTTACCAATAAAAATGACGCTATTATACTTTTGGTCATTTTTGCGGTTTTTTCTTGAACCCTGAGTTTATACATATTCCGCTAGTCTTTCGATCTTACACCATTTGATCCAAATATAAGTAGTTTTAGGATTCAGGACCATGAAGGCGAGACGAAACAGAGCCCACATTTCCTTCTATCACCCTTCTCCCTTCCCTAGGCACTAGGTAGCTAAGGACGTGATTGGTTACCCAGATGAGCTCATCCTACCCTATGGAAGGCTATATTCACTCGGAAGAAGACTGTTCGGTTGTCTGCTTCCACTATTCCTGTTTGCCCTGGTGGGTATAAATATATGGTGACATCCAGGCTCCAAAGTGATGGAGAGATCGTGTTTCACTCCGGAGCCATGCCCGGAGGATGCAATCGCATCACATCCGCATGTGCAGGCGAGCCCACAAGTCATACAGATTCGGCCACCAATTATACAAACCTTATGCAGGCAACCAATCATAATCTCAACATATTCATCCCCTTAGATTTGGCCAACCATACAGAAACTATGCTCACCCTATACAGACGGATGTAATCAACTAAACATTCTTCTTTTCAGCAAATGTAGTTTCGCTCAATATGCTTCCTCTCAGCTTGTGTATACGGTCCATACGGGCAAAATCTCATGCGGACAACTAATCACACCATAAGCTTGCCAAACAAATTTGCCTAACTTGTCCCGTAACACAGCAAGAATGGAGGGAATCTTACAATAACTCTTTGCCTCCATAACTCTTGATAGATCTTGGTTCCATTGCTCCAACCATGACCATCAGTTTTGTGGGATCCATCTTTGTGGTGAAGAATGCCTTTTCTCCCTTTCTTTTCGAAACCACTGTTTTTCCCTCTATTTCCTCAAAACCACCGGTGCCTCTCTTTCTTCGTCTCCACTGCATCGCCACCCCCAAAATCTGACATCGTTGTCACCCTCCACCGCACAAATCATCGCAAAAATCGCTTGCGGAAGGCCTTCGACGCCCAGATTTGCTGCAATCGCACCCGGAGTTGGCACTGACGTCTGGATCAAGCTTCTATGTTGGTCTGACAGCACTGATGGCACACCTTTTAGCCTTCCTCCTCCATTGGTGGCCCTTCCTCCGACGAGGCTGTGGTACATGCGGATGATGAAGATAAAGAGGATTGGAGGAAGGCATGTTCTAACAGGTCTGTTTGTTTCAACTGGAGATTGTGAAAAACAACTTGTAGATTATGGATTGTAAAAGCTAGACTATGGATTGTAAAAGCTGGTGAAAGACGGATTGCTGGATTGTTATAATCTGATGACTGGATTGTAACAATCCAGCTGTTTATTTTAGCTTGCAGTTTGTGATCACAATCCAATTTTTACAATCCAACTTTTTGTTTTAGCTTGCAGATTATGATCACAATCCAGCTTTTACAATCCAAAACAAAAATAGCCTATGTCTGATGGGGTGATAGCTGCATATTTCCCCTATCGCGGTGGTGACGACATCAATTGAAATTCTTATGGCTACTCCCCAAATTACAAAGCACAATGACCAAGCAAGTGTTCATGTTTGATCTCAGCTCTATCATGGATGATTAGAGACCCAGTCCTAAGGAGGAGTCTGTTCCTCACGTACGTGCCCGGGCCAAGGGCGCCCAACATGTTGGCTGTGGTCCCACCCTATGTAGCATCATATAAACAGACGAGAGGCGGGGTCGGTGGGATAACGATCAACTCACGCAAGTCTAAACCACCTCTCCTCATATCTAGAATCCTAATCTGATCCTTAAGGGTGCTGAGATCGGGTGAAGACAGCCTCCGCCATCTTCACTGACGGGACGACTACTTCACAATGTTGGCGACCCAATCCACCACGCCGGCAACCTCATAGTCGTCTGCATCAACATGAACGCCAACACATCCATCTACCCCGAGCCATCATCAAGACCTAATGGCATCGTTCGGCTTAGGTCAGTTCACGCTTCCGCAAGTAATTAAAGTGTTTGATCTTAGGGCTATTGATCATGTCTAAGAGAATTAGCTCTAACAGTGGTATCAGAGCCACTCTGCCCTTAATCAAACCCAATTAGGTTTAATGATCATAGATAATGACCAGATGATGTCAATTATGATCGGCTTAAGTGAATTAGTCATCGATTAGTTATACTTAAGATCAATTAGGTTTCGGGACAAATAGATTAGCTGTAATTCAGCTTCAATTTTGTTTTGGCTTAGTCCTAATGATCCACAAATCAGATCACTTTTATGTTTATCTTCATGATTAGTGACCTATATGTTCAATTTGGGTTCGGATTAATGCAATTAGTGAATGTTTATGCTGATGAATTAGATGTTTATGTATGTACATGTGTTTGTGTGCTTGTTGATTTGTTTTGGGGGGTGAATTGGGCTCAGATCGAGTCTTTTTGCTCAAGTTCGGGGTCCTTTTGGTCTCAGTTAAGAACAAATCAGCTCGGGTAGCATGTAGAAGGAGGGAAGATCGAAAAATTCATGGTATACATAATGCAAATTCCCCAAATCATGAGCCCTTTTGCCCTAATCCTAAACCTTAAAGTTCAAATCCCCAATTTTAATGGAACCCTAATCCCTAAAATTAGAACCCTAACCCTAGAGGAGATGATAAATGCTTACCTACATGGGAGCGCAATGATGATTCTGGAAGCCGTCGGGGCTGTTTTTTTCCTTTCTGGTGGCACAACTCCTTCTTGATTTTTTCGTCGCGTGCGGATCTCTTTCGCATGGTATCTTTGAGTTGTCTCTGCTGGACCGCTTGTGCACATTGGTGCTCTGCCGACTTCCTCTCTTCTTTTCATCGTGCGTGGACGGCCTTCACGGGTGCCACCATGGATCCACTCGATGGAACCACGCGTGACCTCGACCGCACGCATGCGTCGGTGAGCGAATCCACAACGACGTTGCTCTCTCTCTCTCTCTCTCTCTCTCTCTCTCTCTCTCTCTCTCTCTCTCTCTCTCTCTCTCTCTCTCTCTCTCTCTCGCTGGTGATGATGAGCCACCGGATCTCTCTCTCTCTCCCTCGCTGCTCTATCTCTCATGCGTGGCGCAGTCGATACGGGAGAGGGGAAAATGATTAGGGTTAGGGTTTCGGGGGGGGGGGGGGTCGCGGTTTTGATCGCGCAAAAAGAACATTGAGCCGTCGGATGCTTATGGACGACCGGGATCATATGTTGGAGTTGGTGACTCGGGCTGGCATCACCCTTATGGGCTGGTACTGCACTGGGCCGCCACACGTTCGTGGGTCGTGCGCTCGCACGGGAAGTAATGGGCCTGCAGGAAATAAAACGGGCTAGCATGAGTTTTTGGGCCGAAAGGTTTTAGGGTTGTGCTCTTTATTTTAAATTAAAATTTCCAGTGAGTTTAATGCTTTTCTTTTATGCACCGGATTCCTGGATGCTTATGGCCCAAAATAAATAAATTCAAAGTTACTTCTCTAAAGTAATTTTTTCTAGTGATTTATAATGTTTTTCCTTTATGCATCAGATTTTTTATGATAATAGCCCAAAATGATTAATGTTTGATGTGATATATATATATATATATATATATATATATATATATATATATATATAATGATGGACCAAAATTCATGATTCTTTCTCTAAAGTGATTTTTCCAGTGAACTTAATGTTTTTATGCACTGGTTTTAATTGAACTAATTTGGCCCAAAATTATGACATTTTATGTGCTAAAATCTATAAAAAAATTCTCTGGATAAATTGGAACCAATGGGAAAATTTATTTAGAGAATTTTGATGTCTTTTTTAGCCATGGTTGCATACTGACCAACGTTGTCTGTGATCATGTGCTGAACCTTATGATTAATTTTATGCATGTCCATAATTACTTTCTGACCAATGTTGATTGTAATTATGTGCTATTTATGTATTTATTAAAAATTATTTTCCATTTTCTGCCTAACGATGATACGGATTGGAATTAAAGTTTTGTGAGTTTTTATGATTTTAATCAGACTAACGTAGGGTTAATTTCGTGCAAATATTATTTCATGATGATTCTCTAATCTTGCCAAATCTTTTCCTCAGCTCTTAACGCTTTCTCTGTTGCCACCACAATTGACGGCATAGAGCAACTTATGGGGAATAATTTTTTTCGCTTGGAAAGTTAAGGTGACTGTTGTCCTTGGTGTTTTGGATCTTGACTATGCACTCAGGGTTGATTCTCCCACTACTCCTGCCGTTGATGTGGAGAATTATGATGAATTATAGAAAACTTATGATGCATTTTCTTAGAAGTGAGAGCGGTCCAACCACATGTCACTAATTATTATGAGAAACTCAATTTCAGAAGCTATAAGGGGAGCAATCCCACCTCAAAAAAGGCTAAGACGTACTTGTCATCCGTGGAGAAGCAATTCAAAGGCACATTTAAGGTTTATACCAGTACACTGATTCAGAAGCTCCTCAACACTAAGTACAATTATGGATCCGACAGCATAAGAGAACACATCATGATGATAACAGACATGGCTGCCAAACTCCTTCTGCCCCTGACACTGAAGAAACTGAGGATGATGGTTGCCACTTCTGCAACAAGATAGGACATTACCCGAAAGACTGTCCTGGTTTCCTGAAGTGGCTTGCAAGAAAGGGTAATAACATAATAATATTTATTAATGAATCTCTTTATGTTAATTTCTCCCTTATTTCATGGTGAATTGACTCTGATGCCATTGTGTATGTTGCCAACTCATTACAGGCATTCCATACCGTGACAACCATAATAAAAGGGGAGCAAAGTCTTAGAGTTGCCAATAAAAGAAAGATGAAGTTGTAGCTATCATATCACTTCCATTAGTATTTAGATAGCAGCTTCATTCTTCAACTTAATAATGTTTTCATGTTTCCTTCTTTCAGGAGGAATTTCTCTTTAGTTTTTTCATTGGACGATATGGTTATTAATGTAATTCCAGAGAAAATAATTATATCATTAAGTTTAATTAAGAAATTTTTTAGTCTTACTTCTTCTGAATGAGTTCTTGATATCTCTGAATGTCTGTGATGTGAATAATGAGACTTATTCGAAACCGTGGCGTTGTCTTTTTGGCCACGTTTCGAGAGGGTGAATAGAGCGTCTCATTAAGGAACTATTTCTCCACCTTTACCTTCAGGACTCCTCTGATTTTGACCATTGCATAAATGAGGGGAGCTGTTGAGGTTTCTGAAATTCCTAATGAAACACCTAACGATGAGCCTCAACAATCCTAGAAGATCCCAACTCATATAAGGATCAATTAAAATCTATGAGCGATAATGATAAATTAGACTTAGTAGAAACTCCTGACAGAACCAAAACAATAAGTTGTAAATGGGTCTACAAAACAAAATGTGACTCTAAGGAAAAACATCGAAAGGTTCAAAGCAACACTCAAATAGAAGGGATTGATAACAATAAAGCTCTACTAATGATTCCTTTCATTTTGGTTCAAATCATAAGGAAATTATCAATTGCATTTAAGCAAAGTTTAAAAAGGGGAAGAAAATTCATCATCTTAGTCATAAGAAGGATCTTGGTGAAGCTTCTTACGTCCTTTATAATGATATTCACCAAGATAGGTTCAAAAACATACATTGACAGAGTACTAAAGAAATACAATATGCATGAGTACTCTACCTCGCTTGCTCCTATTGTTAAGGGCAATAAGTTAGGGATATTTTAATATGCGATGTCCGAGAAACCATCATGAAGCCGATCAGATGAAGTCGGTTCCTTATGCTTCAGCTGTCAGAAGCATTATGTACGCACCCTGATTTATTTTTCGTAACCGGGATACTTGGCAAACATCAGTCAAATCCAGGACTGAACCACTGGAAAGCCGTTGAGAAAGTCCTTCGCTAATTGCAAGGTACTAAGTACTACATGCTTATATTTAAGAATTCGTTTGCGAGGTGTGTGGATACTAAGAAAAACCATGACATGTTATATCCACACTTTCGTCAGAGGAGTTGTCTCATGGAAAAGCTCCAAACAGACACTTACAATATTGTCATCGATGCAAACTGAGTTTGTAGCATGTTATGAGGCTACCGAGCAGGCTGTATGGCCAAAGAGCTTAATACCTGGATTAAAAGTGGTAGACAGCACTTTAAAACCACTTATGTAGCTTTTCTAAGTCTAGTAGTACTGCTAAACACATCGATATTAAGTATTATATTGTGAAAGATAGAATTCAGAATCAAATTATCAGTGTCAAGCATATAAATACTGAGTTAATGCTTGCGGCGTCACTCACCAAAGGCTTACTACCCCATATTTTTCGTGATTATGTTGCCTGTATGGAGTTATTGGAAAGCATATGATACTGGATAAGAGGACCATAAAGCAAACCAACTGCCATTAATTATAATGAATTTCTATTTCGAGATGGAGTGGTATACTATAGGTATTTGGGTTTCAGTGGTATTTCATTGGCACTGTCATGCTTTATCTTGGTATGTTGTTTCATTGAGAGTGGGCTTATGATGTTAGACTTACGATCAAGGGGGAGAATGTTGGTGTTTAATCTCAGCTCCATCATGGACGATCAGAGACCAAGTCCTAAGGAGGAGCCCGTTCCTCACGTACACGCCCTGATCGGGGGCATCCAACATGTTGGTTGTGATCCCACCCCGTGCAGCACCATATAAACAGACGAGAGGAGGGGTCGGTGGGATAACGATCAACTCATGCAAGTCTAAGCCACCTCTCCTCATATCTAGAACCCTAATCCGATCCTTAAGGGTGCTGAGACCGGGTGAAGACCGCCGCAACCATCTTCACCAACGGGATGACTACTTCACAGTGCTGGCGACTCAATCCACCACGCCGGCAACCTCATTGTCATCTACATCAACACAAATGCCTACACATCTATCTACCCAGAGCCATCATCAAGACCTAATGGCATCGTCTGGCTCAAGTCAGTCTCATGCCTCCACAAGTAATTTTTTTTCAAAAGGACGGCAAGAGCATTGACAATTTTTTTTACAGAAAAAGAGAATTGACCCAGTTTATAAGGGAAACTACACCCGAAAACCTCACAACTACGCGGTTTTAAAGGAAACCAGCAGACAACCCAAGGACGACATTACGACCACAACTCAAGACAGATGCCAACACTAGAAAGCACAACCAGACAAACATACAAGCCCAACCCAACTCAACTTGTGCGCTAACCAAAAAAGTGATAGACTTCCTCGCAACTCGGTCGACAGAGCCCTGCTCCCACACCACTACAACTCAACCGGTAGAGTCCCGCTCCCATGCCACTACAACACAACCCGGTCGGTGGAGCCATGCTCCCACGCCGCACCTCTCTGTCACACAAGTCAGCAACGTGTCGCTTCGGAGGAATGCACATTGGGACGAAACGTTGACGAGAAGCACCAAAACCAATGAAGATCCGCCGCAATATGAAGACGTAGGGGTAGAACCTACAGAAGAAGCCATCAGTCCAAAGAGTAGACAGAGCCAAAGCCAAACCCGACCATGCTGCCACAAAGCCGATGGCCACCGTGGCGCGAGAAACTGGATCTCTAGAGCGACGCCTCCAAGGAGGATGCGACGTCGAGTCGCTGCCGTCGCCTGTCTGGTTTCTCGGACAAGGTTTTCACCCAGAGACTCCAGTGGAGGGGAGCGGGGAGACGCCATGACAACACCTTCAAGGAGGAGAACGACGTCCGAGGGTGTTGCCGTCGTCGATGCCGGCCAAAGACCAGACAAAGCTTTCACTAGTGGTTCCCACCTCCTGCCCCTCGCGCATGGCCCGTCCGCACAAGGCCAAAGACCAAAGTAGCAGCATCGCCGCCACCCCATAACCGTGTTGTCCCCTAGACAGCCTAACGACACGAAGCTCCCCACGGGCCTAACCTGCAGAAGAGGAGGAGGACAGGCAAGGGGAGGAGCAGCGCAAAAGCCAAGAGCCGGGAACAACACGATGCCACTGTCGCTGGTCGCCACCTCCTCACAACTGCGCCATCCCACGGCCATCCCCACATCACGAAGCTCCCCACAGACCCAACATATAGAAGAGGAGACCGAGCAAGGGGAGGAGCAACGCAAAAGCCAGGAGCTGGTCACACGGGGGAGCAGCACCACGGCGGTGGCACCACGACAGCGATGGACACACGGGCAACCCATGGTGGCAAGGGAGGCTAGACAGCCGTGGCGCCCAGCAGCACGACGCCCAGCAACGCCAACAACGGGAAATGCATGCGGCACTCAGCACGCGATGGCCAGCACAGCAGCAACAACAAGTGGCCATCTAGGAGCACGGCACACCACTGATAAAGATCGTCAGGGTGTAAGAGCGCATCAGTCGCGTACTGGTGCGGCCACTGGGGAGCGCGCAAGGAGAAGGTCACGGTGTCCGCGACCCCCAACACCGACACGCACCCGCCTGTGCAACAGAAGAGGCTCGAACGGCAAACGACGCGCCCGTCGAGCATGACAAACGGCGCGCCCGTCGAGCACAGCATCACTGCGCACTGCGAGTGGCAGAACGGCGCGCACGCGGCCTTAGGGCTGGCCGCACTGCAGCACAAGGAGCTAGGCTCGAGGTAGGCCCTAGTGAAGCACCACCAACCTGCCACATTGCACCAGCAGGCGCACACTATCGCGATGTCCACCACCTGGGCGACGACGGCGCAGGCAGCACTCCAGAACACCGCCAGGCGAGGGCGGCCCGCCACCATTGGATCCGGGCATAGAGCCAACGGATCCGGATGGGACGCACCTGGATCCAGCAAGCCGCCGGCAGATCTGGCCGAGAACAGCCAAACAACATCGGAGGGGGGGAGGCAGAAGGGGAGGGGAGGGAAGCACGGATGGCGCGGGGAGAACCGGCAGCCACCGCTACCGCTGGGTGGCTGCGGCGGTGGCGGCCAAGTGGGGAGCGATGCTACAGGCTCGGATGGCGCAGTGCGTTCACCCCCCGAGTCGCCCCTATGGAGCGACGCGAGGGTCTCTGTCTGCTGTATTTTCCACAAGTAATTAAAGTGTTTGATCTTAGAGCTATTGATCATGTCCAAAAGAATTAGCTCTAACAACAAGCAGTTGTGCCACTCGACCTTTTTATCCCCTCGAGTTGAACCAAAACCACTGTTGGAACAGAGGAGTCTTTTTCCTCGGTCCGTATGCTCCAGTGTATAAATCAGTACAAATCAAACCATGGACTTCTCTCGATTCAATTTGGAGCAACACTGGAGGTGCTCTTAGGCGTGCCAAAGAAAGTTGGGTAAATTAGATCTGTGTTATTACAATTTATCCATTTAAAAAAATATCACGCTCGGTCCCTTGTTCACGTACAATTTTGTTTCGGCGATGTGTTAGCGAGATTTTAACCTCGGACTTACGGCTAGGGCTAAGTTATTTTTTGTTACCTTTTTAATCAACCAAAACACCAAAACTGATGATTCACTCCATGTTGAGGCTATGAAATTAGTTTTGGTGTTTGTATGAATGCGGACCCTTTTTAAGCATTCATCATGAGACGTTTGAATGCATGTCGTTCCTCCTGTATTGTGTGAGAGTGTTTCATGTTACTTTGGCTGGTGGCATCTAGTACATGTGTTACAAGCAAGCTTGAAAATTCGACGGTTATCGAGTAAAAATCGTGATAACCGATCATCTCTGTTCGGCTCGGTTTCAGGAAACGAACGGTAACCGAATTTAAATTCAAAAAATTTAAAAAAATCAAAAAAATCCTGGTTACGAGAATACGTGTGAGTCAGTTGTATATAAGAGAGGCCGCGATAATTTTGATCATTTGTCATTCAAAAGATGTGGCTTCCTTATTTGCCACTTCGGTCATTGCCTTCAATTATTTGCTACTTAGAACCTTGTCATCTTGATTTTCTTCTTCTTCTTCTTCTTATATTCTTAATCGTTTTTCTTTTCTTTTCCTCTCTATGCCCAAGTAAAAGAACCATTTTGCCCCTCAGCCATCCGACCTAATATGGCTGCACATGTTCGCCGTGCAGCCATCTTTTTGTGTTGCATAATGCAGATCCATACGATCCACTAGCCGCTATGTGATATGAGCTTTTCTCTTCTTTTTTTGTTGTCATCGCTTGCAAAATCATGCAAAGCTCACTGCCAGACGCACTTACGCAGGGGAACTTTTTACAGTACTTGCTTGTCAGTTGTCACCTTGGTCGGGCTCTGGCCAGCATCCACAGGACAACATGCCAGCCTCGAGCAGCAAAATTAGACTTCTTTAGGGCTTGTTTATTTCGAGTAAGGATGGTGAAAACAGTTTTTATAATCTAGAGTAGAAATAAATAAGTAGCTTTTGAGGTTTAGATTTTATAATTTGCTTGCTAGATTGTCACAATCCTATAATCAATTCTTCATCGGCTTTTGATTTGCAAAAAGGCTAAACTGTTCATCAAAGTTGGAGCCGCCAAAATGCCCGACATTATCGAGTCTTTTTTTCATGTTGCTAAGCTATAAACGCTAGTGTGTCCATATATATATATACGATTTTTTTTTTACTTTAGTGTACATACTCTCCTTCTAATAGATATTTAAAAAGAAATATATACATCTTAAAAGTAGCATATAAATCTTAGAAAAATATATATTTCACTTATAAAGAGGTATATACATATCAAAACGTAGTATATATATATCTAAGAAAATAGTATATACTTCAGTTATAACGGAATCAATTATAAATCGAGCTCAAAGTATGTATTCTCATATGTACATACTCCTCCTCTACTAGATGTTCAGAAAGAAGCACGTGCATCTTAAAAAACAGTATATAAATCTTAAAAAATATATGTTTCACTTATAAAGAAGCATATACATCTTAGAAAATATTGTATACATATTAAAAAATAGTGTATACATCTCAGAAAATAATATATACTTAAGTTATAATGGAATCAACTATGAATTAAGACAGGAGTATGTACTCTAGGATTACATGCTAGTTTTTCTATATATATATGTTTTGTATATAGAAGTTCTATGTGAAATGATTGTGTTGCCCTTTGGTTATTTTCACATGCCATGGTGGAAAAAGAATCATTTATTTATAGAAAATGCATAGAAATTCTGCGGTGGACCGCAGGAATTTCTCACATGTCGAAATGATAGCCAACCATTCCACGGTCATGTCGTGCCCAGAAGATTTAGATTTGGAAAAATGTAGTTATGGAGGCACATTTTTAAAATTTTATTTAAAACGGTTCGAGAAAGAACTAGAAGAATCCATGCCTTCTACCTGATTGCAAATTGCAATGGCTGCGCTGAGATCTTTCGGTATGGAGAATAGGACACTTGCACGCCAATTCTTTTCAAAAACCGTAAGGATGCAACGGTACCATAAACATTATGACGCTCAACAACTATGTCGTTGTTCAAAGCGTCTTCATTAATCTTGGGACCTTGTTAGTTGTACTTTTGATGATGTGAATGCATGAACGCATGTCTCCCAACCATTCTCTGCTCTCATCTTGAAAAACTCCAAAACACTCGTGCTGATTCTCGTAACCCCATAAATCCAATCTAGGTCCATCTACCTCAACCAATTCGTGCACAAGTAGATGAACAAAAACAAACAATTTTTTAGTTGGCTATTACTCCTTTCATTCAAAAATAGTAGGTGTATTTATTTTAGGCTTAGTTTTTAAAATTAGATTTTAACTATTTTTTTTCACAAAATATATTATTTATAACTATAAAATCTATATAGTATAAAATTATTTTGAATTGTGAACCTAGTTGTATAATTTTTATACACTAGATATTTTTATAATTTAATTAAATATTAATCAAAGTACACAAAATTTGATTTTTTTTTAAAAAATATGTTTACTATTTCTGAAAGGAAGGAGTATACTATTGCTAGTGAATAATTTTTTATATCTTCCTTTCATGTACTTGAATTTTCTAATATTCACATGGAATTTGAAATATTGCATTCTAAGCTAGGAATGTGGCGAGCCCGACCCTTTCGGTGGCGGGGCATTTGATTTTTTCTACCCTATCATTTGTTAGAGTGACCAAATTTACCACTAAATCTACTGTTACAGAATCAGGAGGGGTCATTGTTATCTTCAGTACTTTAGTGCTCTCGGCGTTTAGATTCGAGCCCCCTCCCCCACTACTTTAGTGTTCATTTATCAATTACTTCAAGTATAACATAGCTAGCTCTTCACCATCTGTCTTCCCTCCCCCTCTCGCCTACCTAGGCGTGCTGTGCTCGAGCAAATGTAACCGATTTTAAGCTTTTCAACAATGAAATGTATCATTTAGGTCGGTGTTCTCTGTCCCTGTTGATTCGTCGGGGAAAAAAATCGTGACATAGAGCTTTTCAGAGGAGTGGTATCGACATTTTGTAACATGGGCGGACCCACGTTGGTGCAAAGGTATTCAACTGAATACTCAACTTTTTAAAAAAAAAATAAGTATGTAACAGCTATACTATATAACTCTAGTTGAGTGAACTTGTTTGCTTGCTGCTTTAATACATCAGACTACCTAGTCAAAACTAATATCCATCCCCTACTCGGTCTATTAACTGGAAAGAACCAATCTTCTCATACCACAGCAGTAAGTATCGGGAGTCCATGATTTTTATACCATGTAGACTGAATATCCCATCGCTAAATTATGGATCCACCACTGTTTTGTAAGCCCACATTTTACATTGGACGTATTGCGCATAGCTTTCCTATATGTACATTATCACAATACGAGTGGGTTGGTTAAGCTAGCTTTTCTATATGTACATTATCATGATAGAGGTAGGTTAAGCGCCCACTTCATCATCAAGAGAGCGAGATTATCATATTTAGTTTCGATTAGGACTACTAAACAACACGCTATCGCTATGATTAAAGAGAGAACAATGAACATAGAAACACACAAAAAATAGGTACCAGTAGACATACAAACATACATGTATGGTGTGGCTGGGAAAGTACGGTTAGTGGGTGGTTATTGCTGTTACCTCTACACTAGTACTACTCCAGTAGTTAGAATTACCAAACTTGCCAAGGCTTCTAGTAATGGCATTTTATTTAAATCCCCTTCTTAGCAATTTTAAAAAATAAAACTGCTCTGTCTTTTCCTTTTTTCTTTTTAAAGGAGCACATGTAGCGCCAGCTACAAATGGCATGTAGAAAATGGTTCATATTTGGAAATAATATGGGGATGGTTTATTTTTCAGAAAAGGATTTAAAAATACGAATATGCAATAAATCATTAGAAGCATAAAAATCCATCAGGAACAGAACAATTAAACGAAACATGAATTTTGAATCCCAACAAACACCAAGCTTTAGCACTTGTTCACAAAAAAAAAAATGATAACCTTGCATGGAATGTCCGTAACTGGCGTTTTCTTTGACAACGCACTTGCGCTAGTTTAATCATTATATTAACAACCACAAACACGCTTGGGATATGTTTCGAACACAAAAATGCCATATTTGTTTCCTTGACAAATCCTTATTAATATATGCATTCTAATAGAAGATGTTCTGACTAACAGACGAATATATCCACATTTTCTCTTGAAAATTTTGAATAGGAATGCGCATTTTTCTTTCACATTGTAAGGACCCCACATTCTCTGTGACTCTGCATGGATTCATGTGCAGGGCACAGCATTTTCTTTTCCAGAAAAGAAATGCACTACAAAAATAAAAAAGTATTTTTCTCTGCTATGCTAAGGCCAATACCTATACTTTGTTTATTCCTCTCCACATCCACTATGAAAAAGAATTTTTTTTCTCCTTTCCTCCTCCCTCCTCTCGGCTCCTCGTCTTCTCCCACCTCTCCGTTATTCTCCACGAAGCTGCTTTCGCAGGATCCGAATCCGAGCTCGCCCTTAGCCGCTACCGGTGGGCCCCGCGCTCCCTACTCCCTCCTCCCACCAGCTATTGCACTGTTCTTGATTTGATCCGTCGAATTCGATCCGGCGCACGGCGTCGCGGCCGCACCCAAGCCTGCATTTTTTTCCGGTCAAGATTCGGTCCGGAGAGGACGTTTCCGCCGATTTTGCGGGCCATTTGGCTCATTTTCGTCGGATTTGTTCTGGTTCCCGTGGGTTGGAATCGGTTGGTGGTCGGGTAAAGCTGTGAAAGGCGCCTCCTTGGCATCGAGTTCTAATCTTCTCCTGCTACCTTCTTGGCATCTTCTTCCCCAGTTAGCTAGGATTTCTACAGATTCTGATTCGTAGGTTCTTGGCTTCCTCCTCGTGCTTCGCGGTTGGTGTGGTTATGCCATTAGCGCGCGATTTGTATCTGTGATTTGTGTGAAAATCTGAGAGTGTGGAGATTTGGGAGGTTTTCTCCTTGCTGTGCTCTATGAGGAGCAGCTTCCTGTCTGAGTCGCCGTGCGACGAGCAACACATCCATGGCTATGGCTTCAACCCTCAGTCATGGCTGCAGGTGGAGCGGGGGAAACTGCCCAAGTCATCTTATTCGCCTTCCTCCATGTGAGCCTGGTTAACACCATTCAAGCAATTCCTCACTCTTTAGCTCGGTTCAACTATTCACTGTGATGCTGTTGAATTACATTTCCTTATTAACTTCAGTTTTTTGCTATGCAGCGAGTCACTCATCAAGATTGCCGAGCCGCCTGTAGTGCCGTTGTATAAGCCTCTGGATTATGTTGAGGTGCTTTCGAGGATCCACGAGGAGCTCGAGCAATGCACACCAAGTGAGCGGCCAGGGATGTATTTGGTCCAATCCCAGGTGTTTCGGGGCCTTGGGGAGGCGAAATTGCGCCAGAGGAGCCTGCACTCTGCGTGGCGCTGTGCAAGCACAGTGCATGAGAAGATCATATTTGGGGCATGGCTGCGGTACAAGAAGCAGGGGGAGGAGATGATATCTGACATCCTTGCATCATGTAGGAAGTTATGCCGAGAGTTTGGGCCACTTGATGTTGCTTCCGAGATGCCTGCGGGAAATTTTGAGATAATTGGTTCATGTGAGACAGGCTCCTCGTCTCAAGTTTCTTCCATGGTGACCTTTCAAATACGGGATGGGAGGGTGACATGTGATAGGTGCAAGATTGCGTCTTTGTCAATCCCATTTCGCTCCATGCTTAATGGACCATTCACTGAGTCCCAGCTTGAGCTTGTTGATTTGTCAGAGAATGGTATTTCGTTGGAGGGCATGAAAGCTGTTTCTGAGTTTAGTTCTACATGCAGTTTAGGGGATTTGCCTTTGGAAATCTTGTTGGAGATCTTGGTGTTTGCAAACACATTTTGTTGTGACAGGCTAAAAGATGCATGTGATAGGAAACTGGCTTCTTTTGTTTCATCAAGGCAGGATGCTGTTGAGCTCATGGCATTGGCGTTTGAAGAAAATGCGCCAGTTCTTGCTGCTTCTTGCTTGCAAATGCTTTTACAAGAGCTTCCCGATTGTCTAACTGATGAGACAGTAATTAGCCTCTTCTTGAGTGCAAATGCACAACAACAACTTATCATGGTTGGACAAGCGTCCTTTTTGTTATACTGCTTGCTTAGCGAAGTTGCAATGAACATTGCTCCGAGGACAGAGACAACTGTATGCTTGTCAGAGAAGCTTGCTCAATTAGCAGTTACTCCTACCCAGAAGCAAATAGCTTTTCATCAGCTTGGGTGCATTAGACTTTTGAGAAAGGAATATAATGAAGCTGAACACCGATTTGAGGTTGCCTTCTCTGCTGGTCATGTGTATTCCATTTCTGGTCTTGCTAGAATCGCTGGTATACAAGGCAAAAAGGTTCTGGCTTATGAGAAGCTCAGTTCTGTCATAACATCAAATGTGCCACTAGGGTGGATGTATTTAGAGAGGTCTTTGTATTCTGAAGGTGATAGAAAGTTGGCAGACCTTGACAAAGCAACTGAGCTGGATCCTACGCTTACTTACCCTTACATGTATCGAGCTGCATCCTTGATGAGAAAGAAAGATGCTAAACTTGCCTTAGAGGAAATCAACCGACTCCTGGGTTTCAAGCTAGCGTTAGAATGCCTGGAGCTCCGGATTTGTCTATATTTGGCTCTTGAAGACTACAAGTCTGCCATATGTGATATCCATGCAATTCTTACCCTTTCTCCTGAGTACCGGATGTTGGAAGGACGTGTCGCTGCTTCCAAAATAGGCACTCTTCTCGGGGCACATGTTGAGCAGTGGAATACAGCTGAATGTTGGCTCCAACTGTACGAGCGCTGGTCATCAGTGGATGATATTGGTTCCCTTTCTGTGATATACAGGATGCTTGAGTCAGATGCAGCAAAAGGTGTTCTGTACTTTAGGCAATCTTTGCTGCTCCTTAGGTAACTTCTACTAGCACATCTCTCAGATGATTCTGTTATGGTTGTTTTGGTCTCCAATTTAATGGTAGGTGGTGCTTGATATTTGGGCTTCCAGGTTGAACTGTCCTGAAGCAGCAATGCGTAGTTTGCAATTGGCACGGCAACATGCAGCAACTGAGCATGAACGGCTAGTATATGAGGGGTGGCTTTTGTATGACACTGGGCACTGTGAGGAGGCCCTAAAAAAAGCAGAAGAGTCTATTTCTATTCAAAGGTCATTTGAGGCTTTCTTTCTGAAAGCCTACGTTTTGGCTGACTCAGGAGTTGATCCTTCTTATTCTGCGACTGTTATCTCTCTTCTTGAAGATGCTTTGAAGTGCCCTTCAGACCGGCTTCGAAAGGGTCAGGTTCGTGGTGCTGTATTCCCACAGAAAAGTGATTCCTGATACTACGCTTGCTGTGAATTCTTTAAGACTTCATATGCTTTGTTAGACACGAAGTATTCCAAACACGCTTTGAATGGAGTCAATATAAGCATGTAACATGACGCTTGCTTGTGTATTAGCTGCCATGGAGAAATGAGAGTTAAGGGAGAAAATATATTATAGTATCTACGATGGCTGTCACAAATACATCTTCCTCCTGGCAATCATATAATATATAATTTGTCCTTGGTAGTGAAGCATGATCACTGCAATGTAGTGTATGATTTTGAAATAAAATGGTAGAACTTCAAGAATTTGAACAACATGAAAGGTGTTGCTAAACTTAATCATGAACTTGTGTGGCTAAGGAATGCATTTCTACACCATCTTGGCTGACATTGATCCACCAAGTATAAGACAGTAGCATCCAGAATGCTGTACAATGTTTTGCAGTACCAACAGCATCTGAGATTTATTCATACGTGTGGCTGGTATTGGGTCCAACAAGTCTGACCCTATTGCTCATTGTGGTATGTGGGGTCCTGAACATTTTCTGTGCATTATTTTACCTGCAGGCTTTGAACAACCTTGGTGGTGTCTATGTTGATTGTGGGAAGTTAGACTCGGCAGCTGATTGCTATACAAGTGCACTGAAGATTCGACACACCAGGGCCCATCAAGGTCTTGCTCGCGTGCATTTTCTCAGGAACAACAGGGAAGCTGCATACGATGAAATGACAAAGTTGATTGAGAAAGCAAAAAACAATGCTTCAGCTTATGAGAAGCGCTCGGAATATTGCGAACGAGAACAAACAATGACGGATTTGCAAATAGTAACCCAACTGGACCCTTTACGAGTTTATCCGTACAGATACCGGGCAGCAGGTTAGATCAAACTGATTTTTTTTCTTTTCATGTTTGTCAAGAACATCCAAAATTATTTCAGCAGTAATGGCAGGCTACCTTGTATTTTGTCATTTTTTATGTCTTCTTGGGTTCTGCATTGAAAACCAGTAAATCATGCCTTATGATGCAGCATTTTGCACAATTGGTGTTTCACTAAACATTTTTATGTCTTCTTGGGTTCTGCATTGAAAACCAGTAAATCATGCCTTATGATGCAGCATTTTGCACAATTGGTGTTTCACTAAACATTTTCTTTTGTAGCCGCCTTCGTTTTAGAATAACTCTAGCTGTCATCACTTTACCTTTTTTTTTGTCAGAGTTAGTTATTTAAATATTGACTGAATTGGAAATACTATGCTTCTTGCCTAAAATGTCCGATACTGTATCCATTGGCCTTATGTTTAAAAAGATAGATAAGCCAAGGGAGTCCTTAGGTAAATGTTAAAATACTGAAACATGCAGACCATAATACTACTCTTATCTGGTCTTTCTAATATCGTTTCCCGAGATATCATGAGATATAAAACTGGCAGTCTTAAATTCACAGTCGCAGTTGCATATTTGTAGCCTTTTTTTGTTGCCATACTTTACGGCACATCTTTTTTTCATGTGCAGCTTTCCACAGCATATTAATGTAATAACGCATTATATTATTGGTTTTGATTCACAGTGCTGATGGACAGCCACAAGGAGAAAGAGGCAATAGCAGAGCTCAGCAGAGCAATTTCATTCAAAGCTGACCTCCACTTATTGCATCTTCGTGCGGCATTCCATGAACATATTGGGGACGTCCCTAGCGCTCTCCGTGATTGTAGAGCCGCCCTTTCTTTGGACCCAAACCACCAAGAAATGCTCGAGCTTCAGAAACGTGTGAACAGCCAAGAACCCTAACGAACTGTGGTGATGTATTGTGTATTGTATACCTCGATTTATGCCACGTAGGTGTGCCCCATGACAGCTTTGACTCGATTCCTTTTTTTCTTTCGTTTCTTTGTTAATAACTGTATTATGATGTTTTTCGCCAGAAAGGGAAAAAGGTAACTAGTTCTTTAAAAGTCAGCATCGATTAAGAGCTTAGCACTCGATGCCCATGGCTTTTGTAAAAGTAATGGCTAATCGGCGAACTTCGTGCATAAGGTAACATTCAGTCTGTATCCAGTTATCACGAAGTTAACCTTGCACTCACATTTTGCACAATTCAATGTCATCATTTGCCTGATCATATAGTAATGCACCTTTCAGTGCTTTTCTTCATTCAGAGAAAAGTACTGCATGAACACAAATTCAATGGCTTCGGTTCTTTTCCATTGTGACCCTTTTTGTAGCGCACATAGTGACATAAACTTTACCCTCTTCATTGATTTGACTTGCAAGTATAGCTGTTCCCTGTGCGCTGCACATAGACTTCGTAACATCACCTTGTATAATTTGTTTTAGCTTGTACTTGTTCAGAGTAGCAGTCAGAAAAGGACCTGATGGACAGGTAGAGATCTCTTGATAATGGGATCTTTTGACCTGAGTGCATTGACAGTGTCCTGCTTGCTGCTGTTTTATGCAACCTATGTGCACGCTGAAAACGATGGCAACGGCCATGGGAGGCCATCCATTTCCATCGTGATATGATACCTGCCCAGCTGATGACAGTGTTAGACAAGAGTTTTCGATACTAGTACGTTGAATTCATGTGTCTATATAAAAAACAAAATAATTAAATATGTTAATCATGCCCATAAGACAAGAGTTTACGATACAAGTACCACTCGTCTCCATTCCTTGTCCGCACGCCACCCCCTCCACTCACTACAATATAAAAAATTGGTTCCATCAATTATCTCATAATATTTTTTCTTTGCAACAATCAATAACATATTAACATGTGAAATTTTGAGTGAAGCACAGTTGCTTCAACATGTAAGTGCTATTTGACTCAATATTGTTAAAAAAAAAACTACACTTTGATCGTTAAATTATATTACATCACATTGCTTATGACACACAACATTATAATAGGAAATGACTTTCAAATATGAATAAACTAATACTAATTTTATATCATAAAATCTACAAATTGAAAATAAAATTGTTACTCAAAGATCACAAAATTTAAATCTCGGAATATATATGCTCCTTATAAAAAGAAATAAAGACCCAATGACTGAAATTACTTAGATGGAAATTTATGAATACATCAAATATCAAATGATTTAAATGCATAGTTGTAATTGGCCGTACTTACGCAAAGCATTTCCTCTGCAGAACCCGTGCTATATTTTTTAGCACTGCCTCGACGGTGTTCGACATGACAGTGTAACAGAAGGATATGTTTAGTTGGTGTTTAAGTCTATCATATCTAAGGTTAGTCATGTTATAAATAGATTTAGTAGGTAACTGTTTGTTTGACTTTTATAATAGTAGCAAACTATATTTTTTTAGCCTCTAGTACACATATCATACACTTAGTTTTTTAATTAATTCTATCACACTTGCAGCTAATAACTTATTAGACACAATTTCTAAATTTAAATGTGGCAAATTTATACCATCTCCGACAGTTTCTTTTCAGGATCAAGAATCCCTTCACGAAGAGATTTTTATCTCTTCAGCGATCCAACGATTTCTTTTTACAGTTTCCATCACAAAATGATTCTCAAATTCATTTCCTTCATAATGAGATTCTTTTTCTTTTTTTTTTTCTAAATTCTTTCTAAGAAAAATTATTAGAGATGAGATAAAATAAGACGAGACAATCCTCGTGAGCAAGCAACCCTGATCCGTAAGGGACGCAGCGACACCTGTCCCTGGAAGTCCATCTGCGACCCAGGCCCAGACCCGTTCTGGCCACGTGCCCCACCCTCCCTCACCTCACCGCCCAGAGCAGCGACCCTCGTCTTTCTCCTCTCCACTTCCCCACCAGTCCCCGCCGCTCCACGAGTCCACGACCCCAGCACCCGCACCCTCACCTTCCAGAACCTTCCTTTCCCAAAGTCGCCACCCCTACCCGCCCCCAAGAGCCACCACCCCTACCACCCTCCTCCTCGCGCTCGTGACCACTGACCACCCCTTCGCTGCTCCGGGCACCAACAAAGATCCCGTCTTGATGCCAGGTCCGAAGCTCCCGCGTTTCCGCTCAAATTTTTTCCTCTCCCTTTCGGCCTCCTTTGCTTCTGTTTCGGCCTGTAAAGTTCACTTCTTGGTGTTGATTTCAGGTTCTTGACGCCTTTGATTTCCTCCTGGCGTGTTGCTTTGGTCCCAGGTTTGTCGGCTGCCTTTTACCTGTACTTGCAGCTGCAAGTGCGGGGAGATAATAGTGAGGTGTTCTTGGCAGGATTGCTCCTAATCTTGTCTCCCCTGCCCATGCTAGATGCTACCCCTTTTCTCGTCGCACAGAAGCTGCGTGTGTGTGTATGTGTGTCCTGTACAAGAGGGCAGCTTCTTGTTACAGTTCTTGGCCCTGTGACCATTTCTGGCATCCGAGTAGAGATTCTAGTGTTGTTTCTTGGTTAGGACCAGTGAAGATTTTGGTTATGGACCCAATGTTGAACCCGGTTAAGGAGGAGAGCCATGGGGATGGAGGCTTCTCTGGTGCGGCCGGGGATGGGCCAGCGGTGGCGGCACCGAGGCCGATGGAGGGACTGTATGACGCGGGGCCGCCGCCGTTCCTGACCAAGACCTATGACATGGTGGACGACCCGACCACCGACCACATCGTGTCGTGGAGCGCCACCAACAACAGCTTCGTGGTCTGGGATCCGCACGCCTTCGCCACCGTGCTGCTGCCCAGGCACTTCAAACACAACAACTTCTCCAGCTTCGTCAGGCAGCTCAACACCTATGTAAGTGTACTTCCATCTTGCAGCGCCCTGATGTTTGGATGCTAAGAGCAATGAATGTAGCTTATTAATTGGGAATTAGCTCGCCATGTTTGTTGGTCAGCGAGAGTACATCAAAGATAATTAAATGCATTGAGGATGTTTAAGCATCACTAACAACTCTTGTTGATAAGTGGGAGTCTCAGCTATTGTACTCAGTGATAAGGACATTTTGTTCTTCAGAATATTGACTATATTTTATTAAACAAGCAAATCAAACTCTAAGAAGTGCATATAAGTTAGTATACATCCTATTCTAGGGCCTGTTTAGAAATAGGGTGTTGGGATGTACATCCTTAGGATTTAGTTCAAATTTGAATCAAATCCTAAAAGTTGGTGGAGCAATACCCCTCCTCGAAACAGGCCCTCAGGTTTTTGTGTAGAAGCGCATAGAAATCCAGACAGCCCATCGGTAATTGAATTACGAAGGAACATATTCACACACAGTTCTGTTATAATAAAACTAGGAGTTGGATTTAAATGTTCTCTCAGACTAGTGTCCTGAAGAACTATTGCTCATGTTGTCGTTAAGAGAAGAAAATATTGTTGAGAAAATATTATTGCTGTGTATTCAGTATACATTTATCTTAAGGCAATATTATCTTTTTTAATTAACTTTTTTTAAGGAAATCAACTGCAAAATTGTCCTACATGTGCTTTACTTCAGCTTTACTTCATGTATTGATGCCAGGGTTCCTTTTCCTGAATTTATAGCAACCGGAATACGTTTCTGACTTTCTGTTGTCTGCCCACTCTTTGAACCTTTTATCAATCATGTGAATGATGACATCTTAGGTCATGTGTCACTGTCAACTGCTAAACTTCATATAAGCCTTGCACCGTGTATTTTTCCTCTCTTTTGACACTTTTTTCTCTGAATAAAACCTATATTTCTTGAGTGAATCATTATTTTCATAATAATAATCTCTAATCTTTCTATTAGACTTTACTGTCTGCTTGTTTGCTTTTGAATGAGACAACAAATGACTGGTTTCTAGTTTGCCCTCAAAACAATAGAAAAGGATGAAGATTGAAGAAAAAAGTTGAGGAATAAAGTGAAGAAAGAACTGAAAACCATGCAAACTGAAACTGCGCAAAGTGAACTGAAACATATCCTAAAGAGGTAAACATAGGATATACTTTATGAAATTCCACTTTTACTGCTATTGCTGTGATCTGAAGAAAAGTTAGAACTAACCATCTTTTTTACTGTCAATAAACTAGTCATATCTTGCGTTGAGAGGCCTTTTGGAGCTAACCCTTGCCTGATATATTGTTTGTTGGTGTGTGAAGGGTTTTAGGAAGGTGGATCCTGATCGGTGGGAATTTGCCAATGAGGGTTTTTTACGGGGACAGAGGCACCTCCTGAAGAACATAAGGCGTCGAAAACCTCCTCCTCATAATGCCCCAAACCAACAGTCTCTTGGCCCATACCTTGAGGTGGGGCACTTTGGATATGATGCAGAGATTGACCGGTTGAAGAGAGACAAGCAACTGTTGATGGCAGAAGTGGTGAAGCTAAGGCAGGAGCAGCAGAACACAAAGGCAAATCTCAAAGCCATGGAGGATAGGCTACAAGGTACTGAGCAGAAGCAGCAGCAGATGATGGCGTTCTTAGCACGTGTCATGCAAAATCCTGAATTCCTAAAGCAGCTGATGTCCCAGAATGAGGTGAGAAAGGAGCTCCAAGAAGCCATTTCGAAGAAACGAAGGCGTCGCATTGATCAGGGACCTGAAGTTGATGACTTGGGTGCTAGTAGCAGCCTGGAGCAAGGTTCACCAATTCTCTTTGATCCTCAGGAGTCAGTTGAATTCCTTGTTGACAGAATCCCAACTGATCTTGAGAGTTCAGCTTTGGATGCTGAAATTCTGGTTGAGCTACAGGATGTTGATCTTGGCACCTCTGAACAGCAGCAAAACGAGCCCCAGGGGGAGTTGAACGAAGACTTCTGGGTGGAACTGCTGAACGAAGGACTTGGTGAGGAGAACAACCCCATTATCGAGGATGATATGAATGTGCTGTCCAAGAAGATGGGTTATCTCTACTCAGATAGCTCAACATCTCGGAAATAATTTTGTTTCATTGTGCCACATTGCCGTCACCTTGTCATGTTCATTGTATCAGGATCTGCAGCTTCTGAGTTCTACTGTGCCCTCAAGATGGCAATTGTTCCGCGACTCGGGTTTTTTATGCCTCCTGAACTCCCTGTCAATGGGAGGGTTTTCTTCCATGAAATCGCCAGCACTTACCACGGTGTCTGGGAAGAACTGCGAGTATATCTAATCTGACTGACTAGTGATTGCTGCTTGCCCGGCGTTGCTCTTTTGGACAAGTGAGTAATGCTGTTTAGGAAGGTGTTGGTTGTTTAGGGCTTTATGCCTGTCAGCATGTACAGTGAGTAATGCTGTTGATCCTTGCATGTTTCGGTCTGTGCTGTCCTAATTATCTTCTGTGTAATTTACTAATTTATGCAGTGGCATACTTTGCTGTATTGCATTCTGATGTTAAAGTTGTAGACTAGTAGATGAACTAAAATTATCTCACTGTAGCAGCTGCTTTCCTAGGCACCATCCCTTGTTTCTGTTTCATCTTCGATTCTGTTCGGTTAACATGTTCAATTTATTTGTGTAATGTCCTTGATTTGTTTGGATGGTGGATAATAACTTCGAATTATTTGTAAAATACCGTGTTTCACTTAGAAAAAACTGAAAGAAATAATATTTTGTGCTACAAAAGTCT
The DNA here is from genome assembly GCF_958298935.1 of Phragmites australis. Taxonomy (NCBI): domain Eukaryota; kingdom Viridiplantae; phylum Streptophyta; class Magnoliopsida; order Poales; family Poaceae; genus Phragmites; species Phragmites australis. The sequence goes on from NC_084934.1 coordinate 4,915,064, forward strand.
TAGCAAATTCAGAGAATTCTCGCAATGATTTATGTATGTGTTGTGTTCTGAATCATCACGGATTATCGGTTTATGGTTGCAAAACATTTAATATGGATTCCATCAAAGTCTTTTTTTCTTGATAAGGATCAACGGTCCAGTAGGTTTGATTAGGTCTAAGGATGGCAATTATACCTGATTGTCGTCTACTTTCGGGTAAATATCTTAATGGAGTCAGGTTTGCTCTATATTTGCTGCCTGTGGGCTTGTTCGTATGCGAAATACACTACTTGATAGATATACGGCTCACAGATATGGGTAAGGCTTATCTCGTTGGTTTACACATCAATTCCTAGGTGGGTCCAAAGTAATCCATGTCCCATCGCGAGTCGCGGTCTCACCTCTTTGGCCCCTCAGTCCCTAATCCCCGATCGGCTAATCCACTTCCACACCGCCACCTTCCAACTGCCCACCTCAAAGGCTCAAATCTCACCTTGCTTGCTGCCGCCGCTGGTCTGTCCCGAATCCCCTTGCATAGTAAAAAAGATGGTACTAGCGAAATTGGAATGCCCACCCAAAAGGGGCATTGCTGTCGCACCACCCCCTCCTCCGCCTGACTGTGTCACCACTTGGTCCTACGCCCCTACGTTTTATTTCACTCGCTAGCCACAACCTCTTGATGGTGATCAGTGGGTTGTGTGCTTGTTTGTGTGTGTCAGGAGTCAATGACACTGTCGGAGAAGTTGATGCCACTGGAGCAGGCAACACTGGGGCCATCGTTGCCAGACATGACACTGCTGGCCGCACTGAGGCCATCGCTGTAGCTGCTGCTACTGGATTTGAAGGACGATGACAGGGTGTGCGTGGTGCCATTGTGGAGGCTGTTGCTGTTGTCAGTGGATAGCCGTACAATGGTGGGCGCTAGGGGGAAGCTTTGACTGCGCGAGATCTGAATGTCATCGCCCATGGCCGCACCATCGTAAATGTTAGGGCAGACGAGCGACGGTTGCCCAACGGCGTCACATGGCTCATGGGCCTCGATGTGTTGTCGCATGGGTAAATGGGTATGCCTGTGGGTAATGGGTTGGTTCTTGGTTTTTCTTTCACGGGTGTTAACAAGTATGCCCGTGGGTGAGATAAAACTGACGGATATGTGTATGAAGGAGCTCTACCCGTACCTGTCACGCCAGATTGCCATATCTAATCAGGCCAAACTGCGCATGACCTTGCCTCAAACTTTTTTATTTTATTGCAAAAAAAAGGCACAAGTAGAAATCTCCCACTGAACGGGTGATAGGTTAAACATCATAAAAATATCGTATTCCAATGCTCTCAACCCTCAAAACACTATCGAAACAATCATAAAAAATTCTAAAAAAAATGCGGTACAGAGGATGCTATCATCTCGTGCTATACAAATTTTTGGACAAAAAATGAATTGTAAAATGATAATAAGAAAGACAAATTTCATGGATGCTACAATTTTTTGAGTTGAAATTTTTTCTCGTTTTGTTTCAAAACATGTGGTGACCTTATTCTCCGAAGTCTAAAACCTTTTGAAAATGAAGTACACTGCACCGTCCAATGGATACCGCCCCTTGACTTGCAATATCTCTACAACAGACATACGATGCACGCACCTGCACCGATCCATGGACCACCATATGATACAGTGTCACCACATAATGCGGAGACTTCATCTTCAAGGCTTGAAAAACCTTCCGCATAAGCTTCCCACAATCACGTATCAGATGATACTTGACCACATCATACGACGGCCACACCGCATCATGCGGTGACTAGGTTGCTTAGGAGACTTGTCCAATTCAACCTGTCTCAAGTCCTGATCTTCATAAGCTCTCTTCCTTGATGTCTTGTGTCTTTATTTTGGTCTATTAGAGCTAGGCTAACCTAGTGTGTATTTTCTATGTGGTAACTAATCTAAAGACACTCGATCAAACTATTAATCCAAAACTCCATTCATAGTACGGCTAAAGAAAACAAACATATTTACATAAGTAATACTCTCAACACCATGATTACTTGTCTAACTACAGGGTCTTATATCTTCATAATGCTCTTCTTTTAACTTGATGTTGATCTCTTTAAGGTGTTTGGAACCCCTAGTTCATTATATAGCATCTATGAATCTAAACCTTGTATGTTAGCTAATAATATTAGTCCTATTGACTATATTGATATTAACCATCAAAATCATATTGACCAAAAATGCTAAGGGCCTTTATCTTTCACATTGGTTGCACAACCAACACTAACATAGTCGTGCTCGCACTTGAGCATATATCGCCCATACGTCCTCTGGCAACCGGAGGTGGACTCTCATGAGTTGGAGCACGAACCACATCATATAGTGTTTGAAAACAAGTTAGTTTCTGATCTAGCAGCGGTCATTCATAGAATGGTGATCTCGGTGATATAAATATGTAATAGTTTCATTGGCCCATCAGCAACACAAGTTTGTGACTGTCGGTGTATCAAGAACCGAGGGTCCCTGAGTCCCGAGGCCAGGCCAGCTATCCGCCACCTGGCGTCATTCCGCGAAGTCCCTCCTGTAGGATGAGAAAAACTCAAGTCCCGGGAGAAGGTGCCCGGGGCCACAGTCCGTGGTCCCCGAGCACCCCAGTTCCCCGATGATCCGCAGAGTTTAAGTACCGGGAAGAAAGTGCTCGGGGAGGTGCCCGGTCATCCCCGAGCGCCCTAGTCCCCCGACGATCAGAAGAGCCAAGTTCCAGGAGAGAGTGCTCGGGTCTACGTGTGGCAGCTCCCGAGCGCTCGGTTCCCCGAGGATCCATGTAAGAGTGCTCGGGAGAGAGTGCTCGGGGCTGCACGTGGCAGCCCCCGAGCACTCGGTTCCCCGAAGGTTCATGTAAGAGTGCTCGGGAGAGAGTGCTCGGGGCTGCGCGTGGCAGCTCCCGAGCGCTCGGTTCCCCGAGGATCCGCGTAAGAGTGCTCGGGAGAGAGTGCTCGGGGCTGCACGTGGCAGCCCCCGAGCACTCAGTTCCGCGAAGGTTCGTGCAAGAGTGCTCGGGAGAGGGTGCTCGGGGAGGTGAACAGTACCCCCAAGCACCCGGTACCCCGAGGACAAGGATAGGCATTCTCGGGAGAGAGTGCTCGGGGAACAGTACCCCCGAGCACTCGGTGCCCCGACGACTCAGAAAGACCCCCGAGGCACCCTCCGATGGGGTGTCAGCTAGTCAGAGATCAGAGGCCGTATTTAATGAGCGTGCATGGCCTGACATCCCCAACTGCTCCCGCCGCGGTGTCAGTTCCTGCCATGTTTTGGCAGAGAGGCGTGGGGCTATTAATTGCACGGGTCCCGTCCCGTATCATCCGGCGTGTCTCGGGATAACATCGCAAGAATCAAGGCGTTCCGTCTGCCGCCCTGCTGTGGCAGAGGAACAAGACAGGGCGGGCACGCCGGGCTGCTCCGAGGCTGCCCGGTGGGCCCTCTCCACGGCGCCCGTTGTCAGGGCGTTTATGGTGACAGGTGACCGGGCGTGCGGCGTTTTTTCCACCCCCGGTCACTTCACCCAGAAGAGATGATGATGCCTTTCCCAGTCGTGGCGTCTTGGAACTCGTGCCTTCCTCCTTCCCGTTCGGGGCATGACTCGGCCGGTAGGTACTTAAAAGAGCTGGCTGCATAGAAGAGAAGGGGGGCGAGCCGAGACACAGAGTGCACGAAGAAGAGAAACCCGAGCCCAACCAATCGAACAAGCGAACAAGAGATCACAAGCGCACAAGAACCGAACTATAGACCAACCCAAGGCATAGTTCTTGCCCAAGAACAAGGGAGCATCAAGCTCTTAGTTAGACAAATATCCTTGTAACCAGCAACATCCTTGAGGGACTTCCTCAGGACAGTTATTGCATCCATACAGGAGTAGGGTATTACGCCCCCGTGCGGCCCGAACCTATCTAAATTCTGGTGCATTTACTTCTTTTTGCACTAGGTCATCATCCCCCTCCACCGGCCGTTGCATGTGCATTCACTTCCATTTATTTCTCCGACGAACTTATTCAGGATCATCCCCCCGGCCGAATCTCTAAAAAGGGGTCTCTCGGGATCCCTGCGACAGGAGTTAATCCTCCGACAGCTGGCGCGCTAGGTAGGGGGGAACATCCCTGAATCTGTTTGTTTGTTTTCTTCCACAGGAAAAAAAATGGCCGGTGGACACCGTCTCTAGCGTTCCGGCTCCAGTTCCAGTGAGGAAATGCAGCCCCTCACACAGGAGATCCTAGCCGCTGCTGCGTCCCAGCAGCAGCCGCAATCTGCACGTGCGGCTTTCCCCTCCCATGGGGACCAAGGCGCTGGGCCCAGCAGGGCCGCCGCCGGTGCACCGTCCGACCCCCAGCAGGTGGTCGAAACTCCGGCCGCCAGGTCTGCCTCTGGGCAGCGTCGGCTGCCTCTTTGGCGTAGGCTCGCTTTCAGCGAGGCCGGCCCCGGGAGCGCGCTGCTTGCGGCGCACGCTCTCCTCAGGCATCCGCCTGTTCAGGCGACTCAGGAAACCCCGGAAGGCCGCTGGATCCAAGAAGTCGCTGCTCTGGTCAGCACTGCTCGCCGCCAGGTGCTGGCCGAGAATTCTCGCGCCACCACCCAGCATGACGCCACCCGAACCGGCCCATCAACGGGCAACGTTCGCACAGGCCGAAGGGCCTCCAGGCGGAGCGCCACCCCCTTGGCCGCGTCCGAAACCCAGGACCTCCGCTTGCGTCTCAACGAGCGGAGGGGCCACGAAGATGCGCGCGTCACTCTCGAGCGCCAGCGGGAAACCCGGCAGGAGGCTGAGGCTGAGGACCAAGCTTCCTCTTTTCCGGCCCACGACCGCGAAGATTCCCTGGCTCGCCGGTGTTCTCCGCCAAGGAGCGCCGCCCGCGCCACGGGGTACGGCACCGGTTGCCGTGCCTTCACTACTGAGCTCCGTCGGGTCAAATGGCCCACCAAGTTCCGCCCTGAGCTGCCGGAGAAGTACGACGGGTCCATCGACCCTGTCGAGTTCCTCCAAATCTACACTACAGCCGTCCAGGCGGCCGGTGGTAGTGAAAAGGTGATGGTAAATTATTTTCATGTTGCCTTGAGGGGCTCCGCCCGTTCTTGGCTCATGAACTTACCCCCAGGATCTATTAGCTCCTGGGATGACCTCTGCCACCAGTTTGTGGCTAATTTTCAGGGCACGTTCACGCGCCCCGGCTTAGAGTGCGACCTCCATACCGTCAAGCAACAGGAGGGGGAGACGCTGCGGCGCTTTATTCAGTGCTTCAGCCAGGTCTGCAACACCATCCCACGGATAGCCTCCCACGCTGTCATCATTGCCTTCTGGCAGGGCGTCCGTGACGGGCGGATGCTCGAAAAGTTAGGTACGCATGAAATCGAGACCACTGCGGAGCTCTTCGCACTGGCCGACAAGTGCGCCAAGGCGGCGGAGGGTCGGGCGTGGCATGCTCCGCGCCCCGCCGCCGACCAGCCAAGTTCTTCCCGCTCTGACAGGCGGGAAAATAAAAAGAGAAGAAAGTGCGAGGCCGCTCCTGTCGAGCCGGCCCAGGGCCCCGCCCATAGGCCGGCCCAAGAACCCGACCGCCGGCAGGAACGCCGGGCGGTCGCTGACAGACGGCCCGCACCCGCAAGGGCCCCAGCCAGGGCCCCTCCTAGGGCCCCGGCTCCCGCTAGGGCCTCGGCACCAGCTAGGGCACCAGCTCCCGCAAGAGCCCCCGCACCCGCCCGGGCTCCTGCTCCAGCGAGGGCCCCCGCTTCCTCGAGGCCCAAGCCAGGTAAATGGTGCCCCATCCACCAGACCAGATAGCACGATCTCACGGAGTGTCGTACGGTCAAAGGCCTCGTCGAGCAGCGCCAGAGGGAGCGCGATGAGTCCCGCGGGGGAGGCGATGCTGATGCCGCCCCCGGCAACGCCGAGCTCAGCTTCCAGGAACCTGAGCATACCGTCGCCTTCATCGACAGAGGCGCTTACACACCTTCCTCGCGGCGTGGCATCAAGACCATGCGGCGCGAGGTGTGCTCGGCAACCCTGAGCGAAGAGGCCGCCAGGCCCCTGGAGTGGTCGGACGCTCCGATCATGTTCAGTATAGCCGACCACCCCTCCAGTACTACAGGCGTGGGGCGAATACCCTTGGTGGTGTCCCCCACCATCTGCAATGTCAAAGTTGGCAGAGTGCTGATTGATGGGGGCGCAGGCCTCAACCTCCTGTCCAAGGAAGCCTTCGAGAAGCTGCAGGTGCCCTCCAGGTGCCTAAAGCCGTCACTTCCGTTCTGCGGAGTGACACCCGGGCACTCCCTGCCCCTCGGGCAGGTCGAGCTACCCATGACCTTCGGGAGTCGGGACAACTTCCGCAGGAAAAACGTCCTCTTCGACGTCGCGGAGTTCCCTCTCCCCTACAACGCCATTCTCGGGCGTCCGGCGCTCGCCAAATTCATGATGGCCGCGCATTATGCGTACCTCACGGTTAAGATACCGGGCCTAGCAGGCCCCATCTCCGTGACTGCCAACTCCGGCGGCGTCATCTCCTACGCCGAGCAGTCGTACATGGCTTTGGTCTCAGCCCAGGCCGAGGTCAAAGGCTGCCCAGGGGGCCCGGGACCCTCTTCATCCAAACCCCGACTCACCACCGACGCCTCTGTTCCTACGAAGGAGGTCATGGTGGGCGAAGACGCTTCCCAGGTCATCCGAATCGGCGGTGACCTGGGCGACAAATAGGAAAGCGCGCTCGTCACCTTCCTCCAGGCTAACGCCGACGTGTTTGCATGGCAACCATCCGACATGCCCGGGATCCCTAGGGAGGTGATTGAGCACCACTTGGCTGTGCACCCGGACGCACGCCCGGTGAAGCAGAAGGTCCGGCGACAGGCGCCTGAGCGCCAGGAGTTCATCCGGGAGTAGGTCAGCAAGCTCCTCGACGCCGGATTCATCCGAGAGGTCCTCCACCCCGAGTGGCTGGCGAATCCAGTTATAGTCCCGAAGGCCAACGGCAAGCTCCGTATGTGCGTGAACTACACCGACCTAAACAAGGCTTACCCAAAGATCCTTTTCCCTTGCCCCGCATAGATCAGATTGTAGATGCAACCACGGGATGTGATCTTTTGTGTTTTTTAGATGTAAACTCTGGGTATCACCAGATCCGCATGGCCATAGAGGATGAAGAAAAAACTGCTTTTACCACTCCGGTGGGGACTTATTGCTATGTATCGATGCCTTTTGGTTTGCACAACGCTGGGTCTTCGTTCCAGCGCGCTATCTGCATCACCCTTGACTCACAGGTTGGCCGCAACGTTGAGGTCTACATCGACAATCTCGTGGTCAAGTCCCGAGACCGCGCCACCCTGCTCGACGACCTTGCCGAGACTTTCAACAGTCTCCGCACTACCCGCCTAAAGCTCAACCGCGAGAAGTGTGTATTTGGGGTACCCACGGGCAAGCTCCTCGGTTTCTTGGTTTCCAACCGAGGAATCGAGGCCAATCCAGAGAAGATCCGGGCCATCGAGCAGATGCGACCCCCGGCTCGACTCAAGGAGGTCCAGTGTCTCGCCGGCTGCATGGCGGCCCTCGGGCACTTCATCTCCAAACTTGGGGAGCGGGGGCTCCCCCTCTTCAAGCTTCCGAAGAAGACCGGTCGTTTCGACTGGACGCCGGAGGCTGAGCAGGCCTTCCGCGATCTGAAAAAGTACCTCACCTCACCGCCCGTGCTGGTGGCCCCATCCGAAGGCGAGCCACTACTACTCTACGTATCGGCCACTCCTCAGGTCGTAAGCATGGTGCTGGTGGTGGAGCGCGACGAGTGCGCGGGGCCAGGTGCTGGGTCCTAGCTCCCGGCCGCCCCCGAGCACTCCCTCGTCCTCGCGGCTCCCCCCGAGCAGGTGGTCGAGCCCAAGCACTCGGCTCCTCCCGATCAGGGAGTAGAGACCGAGCACCCGGTCAGTCCTGACCACGCCGCCGAGCTTGGGGGCTGCGACAGCCCCTCGGGTGAGGCCGCGATCCGGGCCCGCTGGGTACAGCGACCGGTGTACTTCGTCAGTGAAGTCCTCTGGGAGGCCAAAACGAGGTACCCCCAGGCTCAGAAGCTGCTCTACGCCGTGCTCATCGCTTTCCGGAAGCTGCATCACTACTTCCAAGCGCACAAGGTCTCAGTGGTTACCACGTATCCACCGGGACCCATCCTCCGGAACTGAGAAGGCACCGGGCGCGTCGTCAAATGGGCAGTGGAGCTGGCAAAATTCAACTTGCACTTCGTCGGTCGCCAGGCGATCAAAAGCCAGGCACTCTCTAACTTCGTGGCAGAGTGGACGCCCATCCCCGAGGTCGTCCCAGAAGAGTTTTCTGCATATCCCGGGCACGATGCGCCCGGGTACTGGATCATGCATTTCGACGGTTCCCTCTCGCTGAAAGGCGCGGGGGCCGGAGTGGTTCTCACCTCCCCAACAGGTGAAGAACTCCGGTACGTCGTGCAGCTACAGTTCCGCGCATCTAACAACATGGCGGAATATGAAGGTCTCATCACCGGCCTCCGAGCCGCGGTGGGCCTCGGGATTCGTCGCCTCCTGGTCAAGGTATGTTCCCAGCTGGTGATCAATCAGGTATCTAAAGAGTACTAGTGCACGGATCCTCAAATGGCGGCGTACGTGGCGGCAGTCAGGAAGCTGGAGAGGCGCTTCGACGGCCTGGAGTTACGGTACATCCCTCATCGCGACAACACTCCGGCCGACGAGCTCTCCCGCCTGGCCTCCTCCCGTGCGCGCGTCCCTGCCGGAGTCTTTGAAGAAAGACTCACACGGCCTTCCGTCCTGCCTGCCGAACAGGACGAAGGGGAAACCTCGAACTCAATTCAGGGGACCCCGGTGGTGCCCTCAGTGGGAAGCCCCGTCAGGGTACCGCCGTCCGGCGAGTGCGCTGCACTTGCTGAATGTTCTCAAGATGCCTCGTGGATGGACGACATCCGAGGGTACTTGAAGGAAAAAGTTCCTCCCCGGGGATGAGGCGTCTGCCGAAAGAGTTGTTCGGCAGTCCAAACGCTATGCCATAGTAGATGGGCATCTCTACCGGCGTAGCGCAGGCGGAATTCTCCTGAAATGCATCTCCCGGGAAGAAGGCGGCGAGCTCCTCGTTGAGATCCACGAGGGCGAGTGCGGTGGCCATGCATCGTTCCGCACGCTGGTCGGGAAGGCCTTCCGGCAAGGTTTCTACTGGCCTACAGCCCTCCAGGATGCTTCTGAGCTGGTCCGGCGCTGCAGAGTGTGCCAGTTCCACGCAAAGCAGATTCACCAGCCAGCTCAGGCTCTTCACACCATCCCCCTGTCATGGCCTTTCACGGTCTGGGGGCTGGACATTCTGGGTCCATTCCCCCGAGCAATCGGGGGCTATGAGTACCTCTACGTCGCCATCGATAAGTTCACCAAGTGGCCGGAGGCGGTCCCAGTCATCAAGGTGACCAAGAACACGGCGCTCCAATTTATCCGCGGTATCACCAGTCGCTTTGGTGTCTCGAACCGGATCATCACCGACAACGGCACTCAGTTCACAAGTGCCCTATTCCGGGACTACTGCGAAGACCTCGGCATCAAGCTCTGCTTTGCCTCCGTCGCTCATCCTCGGAGTAACGGGCAAGTTGAGCGCGCCAACGCGGAGATACTGAAGGGCCTCAAAACCCGGACCTATGACGTGCTTGCAAAGCACGGGAAGAGATGGGTGGACGAGTTACCCGCCGTGCTGTGGGCCAACCGGACCACACCAAGCCGCGCTACTGGGGAGACTCCTTTCTTCCTCGTATATGGCGCTGAGGCGGTCCTCCCCTCCGAGCTCACTCTAGGCTCCCCTCGGGTGCATGCATACTCTGAGGGCGAGCAGGAGCAGCAGAGGCGCGACGACGTCGACTACCTAGAAGAGCGCTGGCGGCGCGCCGCCGTCCGGGCAGCCCGCTACCAGCAAAGCCTGCGGCGCTATCACCAGCGCCACGTCCGGGCACGATCCTTTGAGGTGGGGGATCTAGTTCTCCGACGCGTTCAGTCGCGCGAAGGAAAGAATAAGCTGTCCCCTATGTGGGAAGGTCCCTTCACCGTGATCGGGGTCCCGCGAGAAGATTCTTTCAGGTTGGCTGCAGAAGATGGGCAGCCGCTTCCCAACCCGTGGAACATCGTTCATCTGCGCAGGTTCTACCCGTAGATGGCCATGCTCGCGGCTCTGGTCAACCAGGCCGGGGGCTTCCCCCCGCCCAAGTTGACCGGGGGCTACCACTAGCTAGGTAAGTCACCCAACCTTGTAAAAATTATCAATTCAGTATGAATATTAATGTGCAATCGTGTGTCAATTTCATTTTTTCTGGATTCCATATGTTTAATCTGTCTGGTGAGATGCTCGATTGTGCGAGAAAAGTTCATTCTCTCATTTTCCCCGCTGATAAAAGAATCCCGATCGGTATGCGTGCGGGTGGTTGCCGCTGACTTACGTCTGATGTGGTAGGCTGTGGTGTTCGGTGTCGTGGCAGGCTCCCGGGCACTACCGAGTCCCTGGGCACCCTGGGTAATCCTATCGCTCAAGCCGCTCGAGTAGTCCGGAGCCCAGGCCCCAAGGGCGGGCTGTCGGTGCTCGGTCTGGTCTGTCATACCCGGGCGCCACCGAACCATAGGACCTCTGGGTTATGCCTCTGCCTCCTCTTGTCCGCCGGTCTGGGTATTCGAGAGGTCTCGGGTCAAAAACGAGAGTAGTCTATAACAAGTACCGCACTAACAGAGAGCACCAAACAAGGATTTTCTCCATTTTCTCTTAAGTCACAGATCGACAATCAAAGCAAAAGCAGCTCGACCGCGAGGGCCTTGATGACTAGGTCGCTGCTCGGCCCCAAGGGTCCCTGGGTGGTCCTACCGCTTAAGCATGAGCGATCGAGACCACCTGACCCCGGGCTCTTCGCGCGCCCCTTGATGCTCGGGCGCCCCGGCTGAGGGAACCAAGTTCCCGGGCACCCCGAGCTCGGAGCGCACGCCCCTCCTGGATCGGATTGGCCGAAAGGCCGACAGCTGTCCGGTGAGTGGTTAAATTCAGACGAATTTACGTTCAATAATATTTTATTCCCGAGTCGTCCTCGGGGGCCCTCGTATTCTAATCTGCCCGGTGAGATGGTCTCCTCGCGCACAAAACCCTACCGTGTGTCCACTTTTTCCTAGAACGACAGAACGGTCCGTAGAAAGGTGTACCGTACGTGCGGTAATGTCTGACCGAAGTCTTTCATGGTGGTCGTGGTGTTCGGTCTGCTTTTAAGGGCCCCGAGCACTACCGAGTCCTTGGGCGCCCTGGGTAATCCTATCGCTCGAGCCACACGAGTAGTCCGGAGCCTAGGCCTCAGGGGCGGGCTGTCGGTGCTCGGTCCGGTCCGTCCTAAGCCCGGGCACCACCGAACCAAGGGGACTCTTGGTCACATTTCCGCCTGCGCGTGTCTCCGGTCTGCTGACTGAGTGGTCGCAAGGTGGAAAAGTGTTCACCGGTTATGGCGTGCTCTGTGCTGGATCGACCTATCTCCCGAGCAAGGAAGTTCGTGTCTTTGTCTTTTGACTTAGCCGATGCGAACTCGCGAGGGCTCGGGGGCTGAACGCACCGATAAGGATAGTTAGGATGACATCGTTCTCGGGGAAGGAAAGGTCGGATCAAACAGACTAAGTACTCCTCGGGGCATCAAGGCAGAACATCAGAAACAACATCAAACACTCAGGAGAATACTGAAGTTGCGAGCCCAAAGAAAAGCTTCCATTATATTTACAAAGGGAATACAAGCATTTCTAAGGGATCACTCCCGTATTTACATCAAGACAAAAACAAAAGAAGAGGAAACTACTACAAAAAGCCTAATCGGAGGCGGAGTCGGTGTCGGCGTCGGAGTCGGAGTCGTCACGCCCACCCCCGGGGGCTGGCGGCGGCGACACTTCCCGCCTGAAGCCGGCCGCCACCTCGGCAGCGGTGCTCTGAACCGCTTCCCGGGCGGCCTCTCCCTCGGCTTCGACTACTCCTTCCCGAGCTGGCTCCAGCGGGAAGTTTGAGTCTCTGCTCCAGGACGTCCTCGGCCACCGCTTGGGCCAGGCCGCGTCCTTCCTGGGCGGCAAGCTCCTGGACGGCCCAGGGCAGCGCCTCAAGGCGCTCGCAGACCTGCTGGAATCCCAGGACGAATCGGCCGGGACCATCGCCCATCGACTCCACGACGAGTCGCCCAAGGCCGGCCCGCGCCACGGACCGTCGCATCCGCCAGAGTATGTCCTCCAACATCTGCTGCAGGTTGACCTGCGCGACAAAGGCAGCCTCGAGCTTCTCCTTTGCGATCCGCAGCTGCTCCTCGAGTCCCTGGCCCCCGGCCGCGCCAGAAGAGCCGGCGGCGGGTGCAGGGCCGGTGGCTTGCTTCGCCTGTGCCACCAGTTCGGACAGAGCCCGCTCGTGGGCGGTTAGCTCTGCCTCGTCCTTGGCGATCTGCTCCTCCCTGGCAGCGGCGGCCGCTGCCGCCTCGGCAGCCTCACCCTCCCGGCGGGTCAGCAAGTCCTCCCGGGTGCCCAGGTCCGCCGCCGTAATCTCGGCGTCGAACTCCTCGATGGTGACGTCCTCCTCCCAGCGTCGGAGATCCCCTTCGGTATTCTGGAGCTCCGCTGCCCAACGCTGGAAGTCGGCGTGAGCCCGGTCGACCTCGCTCTCCCGATGGGTCAGGTTAGCTTCGCGGGCCTCCACCGTCCACTCGCGGCTCACGACCGCCTCCTCCCACTCCTGCATCTGCCTCTCCCTGGCGAAGGCCTCGGCAGCTTTCTGCCGCGATGCCTCCGCCAGGCGGGCGGCGTCTTCTCGCTCCCGCGCAGCTTCTACGCGGGCGCTCCCCAAAACCTCCCGCTCCCGCGCGATCTCCGCGCGGGTATCCTCCAAAATTTTCTGCTCCCGTGTGGCCGCCGCGCGGGCCTCTTCCATAGCGCTTCGCTCCTCCTCGTTGGCGGCGCGCTGCGCGGCAAGGCGGGACTCGAAGGCTCGCCGGGCGGTCGTAAGCTGCGCCCTCTCCGAGTCCAGCCTGGCGCGCTCTGCCTTAAGCTGATCCTCCTTCACGTCCACTGCCGTGCCCAGCCGCTCGACCGCCACCTGGACACACTCGATCGCGACCAGGAAGGGGTCGGCAGGCCGGCCGGGCGCCGGTTGGGCGCTGGTTTCCCCGCTACCCTCCTCCGGGGGGTTCGGGGTCCCTGAAGGTTGCAGCTCCGTCATCCGCCCCGGGCTCGGCACGCCCGGAGTAGGTTCGACCGGCGCCGGGGTCTCGGGCGACGGCTGCGTCCCCGCCTCAGCCGCCGCGTCCGTCATCCCCGCCTCGGCCACCGCATCCACCGTCCCCGCCTCGGCCGCCGCGTCCGCCGTCCCCGCCTCGGTCGCCGTGTCCGCTGGCCCCGCCGCCATCGCCGCGTCTGCCTACCTCGGCTCCGTCGGTCGGCTTGGCTCGGGTGCTGGCACCGGCGCCGGCGCTTCTTGAACCTCGGCGGTGCCCGTGTGTGGCCTGCAGGAGAAAGATGAAGATCAAAACCGAAGCTTAGTTCGGGCGAAGCGCGCCCAAGAAAGAACGAATGATGAAACTTACGCGGTCGTAGTCCCCTAGTACTGCCATTGGGCCACCGGGAGCCTGAACTCCGGGCCCGACAGCGCCGGGCCGGAGTCCTCCCTTCTCCTCTTCCGCCGGGAGATCGGCGGGGCTGCCGCGCGGTCTCCGGGCGCCGAATCGGGCCCCATCCTTATGAGGCGCGGTTCCAGAACCGAAAACGCCACCGTTGCCGACGGCGACGGTGGGTACTCCGGCGCGGGAATGTAGAGTCGGGGGCGCTTCCCCCGGTCCTCCGGTGCCGCCGCCGCTCCGCTGTCGGCGGTGCCTCCTCCTTCGGTGCGACGGCTGCTGCCCGTAGCGGCCCCACCGCTGGTCTGCGGCTCGCCGCTCGAGGCGCTCGGGCCACCGGTCCGCACCGGACTGCCCGCGGCCCCTTCGCTGGCCGCCTTATCCAACCCAGGGAGCTCGGGAGCCTCGGGGCTCCGGCTCCTCTGCCGGTCGACGAGCTCCTGGGCGTCAAACTCCGGGAGCTTCGCCTGGATCGCCGCGCGCTCAGGGCTGGCGCAGAGCGCCATCTCCCTCCACGGGAGCTCCGCCCGGCTCATGTCCTCCACGCCGGTGACCACCTGGATCATGCCCCTCAGCTCCGCCGGGCCTAGGTCCCAGCTTGCGCCGATTTGGGTCCGGGTGATGTCCTCGGGCCCGGTGTAGAGCCAGCATGGCCGGTCCCGCTCCCGCAGGGGCGCCAGGCGGCGGCACAGGAAGTCCGCCACCACCATCACCGAGGTCAACCTGGCGTCGCGCAGGAAATCGATGCGCTCGAAGACCAGCTCCAACCTCACGTCCGGCAGCGGCGGTGCCTCCCATGTCGATTTCTGGGGCTCCGCCGCCACCTCCAGCAGGGCGAGGCGGTCGTGGGGGTCCACGTCGACGTAGAACCAGTCCCGCCGCCACTCCTCCCATTTGCTTCGCAACACCTGGGGGATGTACCGCTCCCCCATGCCGTCCCGTAGCCGAAGGTTGCAGCAGCCCGCGACATCCGCCGTGGAGTACCCTCTCTTCTTCCCGGCCGATCACAGGACGAAGAAATGTCAAACAAGCGTCACCGACGGCGCCACTCCCACGAATATCTCGCATAGGTGCGCGAACACCGCCAGCACGACGACGGAGTTGGGGCTCAGATGCACCAACTGCATGCCGTAGGTGTCAAGGACTTGGAGGAAGAATGTCGAGAATGGCGGCACAAGTCCCACCGCCACAAAGGATGTGAACAAGATGATGCGCCCGGGGATGGTCGTCGCCGGCGGGAAGTTCGCCGGCGTCACCACCGAGGCCCCCTGCTGGCCCTCGGGGACCAGCAGTTTCCTGATCTTCTCTGCCGCCTCCTCGTTCCTCAAGCGAGACTCCGGCAGCACGCCGTCCGGAGTCCTGTCGCGGTGGCTCCCCCCAGCTCTCGACATCTCGTCGGAGGGGGAGGTTGTCTTGGTGGTGGAGAGGAAGAGAGAGAAGCGCTCTGGTCGCCTAAGGGATTCTAAGGTCTCAGGAGCGCGAAGGAAACAAGAGCAAGATCGCAAGGTGGCGTAAAGAGGGGGGCGGATCGCTCCCCTCTCCCTTTTATACCTCAGAGAATTCAAACGTCTCCTGCCAACGGTGCACTCGACAGGACGGTTTCCTCGATCGACGCAACCGCCAGGCGAATTTCCCACTGGTCTGCGGCGTTAGCGGCTGCCAGGCGTATTTTCCTCGATCTGCACGGCAGCCGCGCGTGCCGCCCGTACCGTTGTCATGCCCTTCGGGAGTTGTGTGGACGCGCGTCCATTCGTCTCCCAGTTGGGCCGTACCAAAGGCCTGAATCTAAAGGGCCACCTCCTGAAAGCTTGCCATGTAGCGTCCACGCCTGCCCCGGCCTCGATTCGCGATGAAGGGCCCATCCGCAGTCTCCGTGCCATCGCCTGCCAATAGGCCCGGGGGCTACTGTCGGTGTATCAAGAACCGGGGGTCCCTGAGTCCCGAGGCCAGGCCAGCCATCCGCCACCTGGCGCCATCCCGCGAAGTCCCTCCTGTAGGATGAGAAAAACTCAAATCCCGGGAGAAGGTACCCGGGGCCACAGTCCGTGGTCCCCGAGCACCCCAGTTCCCCGATGATCCGCAGAGTTTAAGTACCGGGAAGAAAGTGCTCGGGGAGGTGCCCGATCATCCCCGAGCGCCCTAGTCCCCCGACGATCAGAAGAGCCAAGTTCCGGGAGAGAGTGCTCGGGTCTGCGTGTGGCAGCTCCCGAGCGCTCGGTTTCCCGAGGATCCGCGTAAGAGTGCTCAGGAAAGAGTGCTCGGGGCTGCACGTGGCAGCCCCTGAGCACTCGGTTCCCCGAAGGTTCATGTAAGAGTGCTCGGGAGAGAGTGCTCGGGGCTGCGCGTGGCAGCTCCCGAGCGCTCGGTTCTCCGAGGATCCGCGTAAGAGTGCTCGGGGCTGCACGTGGCAGCCCCCGAGCACTCGGTTCCCCGAAGGTTCGTGCAAGAGTGCTCGTTAGAGGGTGCTCGGGGAGGTGAACAGTACCCCCGAGCACCCGGTACCCCGAGGACAAGGATAGGCATTCTCGGGAGAGAGTGCTCGGGGAACAGTACCCCCGAGCACTCGGTGCCCCGATGACTCAGAAAGACCCCCGAGGCACCCGCCGATGGGGTGTCAGCCAGTCAGAGGTCAGAGGCCGCATTTAATGAGCGTGCGTGGCCTGACATCCCCAATTGCTCCCGCCGTGGTGTCAGTTCATGCCATGTTTTGGCACAGAGGCGTGGGGCTATTAATTGCACGGGTCCCGTCCCGTATCATCCGGCGTGTCTCGGGATAACATCGCAAGAATCAAGGCGTTCCGTCTGCCGCCCTGCTGTGGCAGAGGAACAAGACAGGGCGGGCACGCCGGGCTGCTCCGAGGCTGCCCGGTGGGCCCTCTCCATGGCGCCCGTTGCCAGGGCGTTTATGGTGACAGGTGACCGGGCGTGCGGCGTTTTTTCCACCCCCGGTCACTTCACCCAGAAGAGATGATGACACCTTTCCCAGTCGCGGTGTCTTGGAACTCGTGCCTTCCTCCTTCCCGTTCGGGGCATGACTCGGCCGGCAGGTACTTAAAAGAGCCGGCTGCACAGAAGAGAAGGGGGGCGAGCCGAGACACAGAGCGCACGAAGAAGAGAAACCCGAGCCCAACCAATCGAACAAGCGAACAAGAGATCGCAAGCGCACAAGAACCGAACTATAGACCAACCCAAGGCACAGTTCTTGCCCAAGAACAAGGGAGCATCAAGCTCTTAGTTAGACAAATATCCTTGTAACCAGCAACATCCTTGAGGGACTTCCTCAGGACAGTTATTGCATCCATACAGGAGTAGGGTATTACGCTCCCGTGCGGCCCGAACCTGTCTAAATTCCGGTGCATTTACTTCTTTTTGCACTAGGTCATCATCCCCCTCCACCGGCCATTGCATTTGCATTCACTTCCATTTATTTCTCCGATGAACTTATTCAGGATCATCCCCCCGGTCGAATCTCTAAAAAGGGGTTTCTCGGGATCCCTGCGACAGGAGTTAATCCTCCGACAGTGACGGTTTTATCGGCCTCTTGGAGATATCAATATGCAATAGTTTCATTAGCCAGTCGCTCATTTGAGTTCACAAGAGTTTTTAGGCCACTCAGAAGTGATATGTGGCCAGGAGGATCTATGACAATAAAAGTTGGACAATGGCAATTCTAATTGCATTTCAGAAACAGCACTTCGATATGGCATACATTCATCCATATGATAATGTATATTATTAATAAAAGAAAATTGTTGACATCATGGAAAGTGGAAAAATAGCATCCTTCTATATAGTACCAATGTTCGAATGAAAATATCTGACTAACACACTATATCTTGTTCATAACATAAGGCATATAAGGTAAGTTGTCCATAATATCATCAAACACCAAAGTGCTGTTGTGGAACGGGTTGGCTACGCTAGTCTAAAATAAAAAATTTCTACTGTATTCACCTAGGAAACCATGCAAGTAGGAGATCATAGATTATTACCACTTGACATGCAGTGCAATGGAAGAAGAGTTAGAGTAGATTGATCCAACGTCATGCTCAAACTCCTCGAACAACTTTTCGATTAGGTCCGCGACCAGTCCCACACAAGTGGTCACGCTCCTTGACCAACTCCGAGTAGGTGGTCACGCTCCTTGACCAACTCTGAGCAGGTGGTCACGCTCCTCAACTAGCTCAGAGCAGGTGGTCACGCTCCTCGACAGCTCCCAACATCGTTGTCACGATCCGCGACCATGAAGGGAAACCTTGACCACGTCCTCGAGCACGAAGAGGAAGTAGTCGATCCCATCGACCACCTTATTGACCAGGTACTCGTACTCCTCGAGCACCTGCAAGCGGGTACGTTTGTGCTCCTCAACGACATAGCACGACCAGCGTTGTGATTAGAGAGCACGATCAGCACCACAATCTTCATACCGAAGAGATTAGCACTGCAATAGCAGCAATGCCTCTACAGTATCCACACGTACAAGGACGGAACACCTTACGCTGGTGTGCTAGCACCGTATGCCCGATTAGGGTTTTGTAGAGAGTTCGGGAATAGGTGGCGGCCAGGGTTTTGGTGGCGAAATCAACTCATGTGCCCATGACTCCTGCCTCCTCTTATATAAAGCATGCTAATGAGCCTTTAATCATATTAAAGCCCATCATAAATCTAAACCCTAATAGATATTCAATCATATTAAATCTCATTCGCAGATCCAATCTGCATACGTGATCACCTCTAGGACATATCACCAACAATCTCTCACTTGCACTAGAGTCGATTCATGTAAGTTTTAAATTCCATCCCTTCAAGTGTGTGACCCGTTAAATTCATATGTAAATGGCCGCTACCCAGAAACCCTTTCCAAATTGCAAGTCAACAACGGTACCTAGTAGTCCATATTGACTCCTGAGCACACATAAAGATCATATCGGCTGAACCTTGATATACACATGCACCAATCCCTTAGTTACACGATACCAGTCAAGCTCAAAGCGAGATACTTACCACCCCTGTGATAGCTCGACCATTCACTACTTTCATCGCCATATCTTTGTACATGCATGTGTTAAGTATATAGCTTACGTAGCCTACCTTCTGATGAGCCAGGAGCTCAGATGTCTAAGACGCAACATGTACGAATCGCTACGCTACGTTTCTTTCTATATGATAATATGCACCGAGGGCAAGGATAATATGAATTTGGAAAGGGGTCGCAAGAGTTGGATATTCTTTGGATGTAAATATCTGGTTTTAGGGGTAGAAAAGCAGGAAGGTGTGTGTATGTGGGGGGGGGGGGGCACCTTCTGATGAGAAGCATTGTTGTTGGTCAAATCTTTTTTCTCTTTGAACATCAATATCTAAAAATCATATAGATTAACAACATAAAATTATGTTACTAAAATCATCATGAAAAATACTCTCATAATATATAACTCTTTTCTATTTAAAATAATATGTTTTCATAGTTATTTCTAGTTAAAGTATCATATTGAAGATCATGTTGATGCCCTAACAGACTTATATTTGGGATCAGAGAGAGTAGTTCTTGAAACTAGTGAATTAATTAATTACCAATCTGCTACTTGACAAGGTAGAATTGTATTCTCTCTATAAGTAGGATTCAATTATGTACGACCTTGGCACATCTATTTCTCTAGGATTTTCCACTCCAATATGACTTTGTTCTACACTATAAAAAACTATTTTTCAAGACACCCAGAGTGTCTTTCCATATACGAGTCATATAGCAAAGCGTCTGAGCGATTTCTAGATGCAGATGACATAAGAAGTTGCCTGTGTAAAGATCATTTTCGCAGGCGATTCCTTACAAACCGCATGTGGTAATGATTACTACAAGCGGTTCACGTAAGGAACCGTCTCTGAAAATTAGACGGTTCCTTATATGAACCGTCTTTAGAAATAGGATGATTAGCACAGACAGTTCACATAAGGAACTGTCTATGATAATAGCCATTTTTAGAGACGGTTCCTTATATGAACTGACTGTAAAAATGAAGGGCCATTTTCAAAGACGGTTCACAAACCGTATCTAAAAATGGATAATAGATTATTTTAAGAATAAGGAGAAGAAAAAGAATACTACCAACTCCAACATCTCCAATAAGATCAATAAGAAAAAGATCAAAGACCCCCACTATCAATAACAAGACCTAGCTTACAGAAGTACTAGTGATAACAATAACATATGCACTCCTTTTAATCGATATCTTATATCTAAAATTTCAAATGATTAGATATCTAAATAACTTCAAATGATTTTTTTTAAGATGTAGTTTATATAAGGAACCACCTATAATATTGGATGATAGTTTATCTTAAAAAATTCATAACTTTTTTCACACGAAATCAGATGAGGATAAACTTTATATAAAAATTATAGCTCTCGACGAGATCTATAACTTTTAGTTGAAAATATTTTTATTTGAAGTTATTTAGATTCCCAAATAATCGTTTAAAGTTTCAGATAGAAGATATCAAAAGGAATGCATATGCTGCTATGATCAGGAGTGGTTCTATGGTGAGATGGTGATGAGTGGTCACACGAGCTGAGATGTTTCGACTTCGAGTGCCAAGAACTGCACACACGCATATTTTATACGAAAAAAACTTGCAATGTAGCGGCCGTGGGGGTACCTGGTCGGTTAAAAAAAATCATTTTTTGGGCAAAAAATGTCAACTCGGGGATCGATTATCACAGGCAGTCCACGTAAGAAACCTTCTGTGAAAATTGATTTTCATAGACGGTCTCTTTTACGCCTGTAAAAATCGTCCATTTCCATAAACTTTCGATCATAGACGGATGCATTAAACATCTCTGAAAATAGGTTACCATGTGTCTCTAATAATAATTTTTTTAGTAATGCTATTTTCTTTCATTGCATCCTTTTCCTTCTATCAATCTGTGTCTTCTCCTCCTCCCGGCTTCACTTCTCTTCAGCCCCATTCATTCCAAGCGAAGATAGCACCACCCAACATTGGTGAAGAGGTCCAGTTGTCATCAGCTTAACACTGATACTGTCATTTGGCTTGCACAAAAGCAACTATAAACGCTCATTGCTTGGCAACGGTTGTCTTGCCGGAGCCCATGCAAAAATAAATGGTCAAGCTACAAGGAGGATTACTATAAAATGTCGAAGGAGCCATGAATATCTACGTTAAAGGTAGTTTTCGTTTAATATGGAAAATAGGTTTAACTTTGGATTTGAATTTTTATTCTATTTATTAACAGTTCGATGAAAATAATTTCTTGTGATGTAACAAGGTTCGTGGTCCATTTTGTTGAGGAGATTTGTCTCAATGTGAGTCCCTTTTTCCTATGGATAGAATGAAGAAGAGCATGTCTGAATGGTATGGGATGCTTAAGATTGCTGAGGAAAGTATTGAGAAAAGCTCTACTCATGTGATGATGGTTTAGAAAGATAGTAAGAATAGAAAGCGCAAAACCAAGGCTAAAGCATCATATGAGATCTCGAGCTTAAAACATAAACCTATTGGAAAGTCTAAGGCTGGCCCTGCTGCTTTTGATGCTTGCCACCATTGTCATAAGTCTGGTCATCAGCGGAGGAACTACAAGCTATACTTGGAAGAACTCAAGAAGAAGAAGAAGGGAAGTAAGACTTCCACTTCAGGTATAAATGTTATTAAAATTAATCTTACTACTCATCTTAATGATTCATGGGTATTTAATATTGGATCAATGATTCATACTTGCAAATCGTTGTAGGGACTAAAAAGGATTAGGTAGTGTGTGAGAGGCAAGATGGATGCTTGTGTCGGTAATGGTGCAAAAGTTGCTGCGTTGGCCGTCGGTATTTATTCTTTATCGCTACTCTCATGATTTATTTTGAAATTAAATAATTGTTATAACATTTCTGCCTTGGGTAAGAACATTATCTCTTCTTCATGTTTCGAAGAAGATGGTTATGAATTCATAATAAATAACAAGTATTGTTCAATTTAGCTGAATGGTATGCTCTATGGTATTTATCCATTGATGAATGGATTATATATTCTAGATCTTGAGGATGTTCCTATCTATAACGTTAATATGAAGAAGCTTCAGCTTAATGATTTGAATCTCACTTTTATTTGGCATTGTTGCTTAGGTCATATAAATGAGAAACACATGCAGAGGCTCTATAAAGATGGTTTTCTAAATTCATTTAATTTTGAATCATTTGACACATATGAATCTTATTTACTTGGCAAGATGACTAAAACGTCTTTCAATGGTCAAAGTGAGAGGGTAAATGAATTATTGGCCCTCGTACATACAGATGTATGTGGACCAATAAGTTCTACCGTTAGAAGTGATTTTTAGTACTTCATTACTTTTACCGATGACTTTAGTAGATATGGTTATATCTACCTAATGAGGCACATGTTTGAGTCATTCGAAAAGTTCATGGAGTTTTAGAATGAAGTATAAAATCAACTTGGCAAGATAATTAAATTTCTGCGACTGATCGTGAAGGTGAATATTTGAGCCATAAGTTTGGTGATCATCTAAAGCAATGTGGAATTGTTCCACAGTTGACTCCGTCGGGTACACCTCAATGGAATGGGGTTTCCGAACGGAGGAACCGAACTTTTCTAGAGATGGTCCGGTCTATGTGAGCCAATCTAATCTTCCATTATCCTTCTAGGGATATACTATAGAAATTATTGTGTTCACTTTAAATAGGGTTCCATATAAAGCTGTAGAGAAGACACCATATGAGATATAGACTAGGAAGCATCTTGTGTTATCTTTCCTTAAGATCTGGGGTTGTGAGGCCTATGTAAATGTTTAACGTCTGATAAGCTCACTCCCAAATTAGATAAATGCTTCTTTATGAGGTATATTAGGGAAACTAGATGATATTACTTCTATAACTAGGAATAAGGCAAAGTGTTTGTCGCCCGAAATGGTATTTTTTTGGAGAAAGAGTTTCTCTCAAAGAAAGTTTGTGGGAGCACGGTGCAACTCGAAGAGATTTGGGAACCATCAGAAAGTGTTTCAGCCCCTACTGAACCACAATACAATGTTGCAGAATATGTTGTGGAGACACAAGCCCTACGACAGTTGAAAGGGTTAGTTGTGCACTTGAGAGGTTTATGTTCCTAACCACAAAGTAGTGCGACATACTATTGTTATATAATGACGAACACAAGACCTACTCATAAGCGATGGTGGGACCAGACTCTGAGAGATGGCTTGGAGCTATAAGATTCGAGATAGAATCCATGCACAATAATCAAGTTTGGAACTTGGTTGATACACCTGATGGTGTTAAAGCAGTTGAGTGCAAATGAGTTTTTAAGAAAAAGATAGATGTTGATGGAAATATTCATATCTATAAGGCATGATTGGTGGTAAAAGGTTTCAGGCAAATTTAAGGAGTTGATTATGATGAAACGTTTTTGCCCGTCGCAACACTGAAGTCTATCCGGATTATCCTAGCAATTGCGTCATATTATGACTATGAGATATGTCAAATGGATATCAAAACGGCTTTCCTCAATGGAAACCTAAGTGACGATGTGTACATGACACAGTCTGAAGGTTTTATCAATCCGAGAAATGCTAGAAAGATATGCAAACTGTAAAAGTCCATCTATGGACTAAAGCAAGCTTTTCAAAGTTGGAATCTTCGTTTTGATGAAGTGGTGAAAGGGTTTGATTTCATCAAGAATGAAGAAGAGACTTGTGTTTAAAAAAGGCTAGTGGGAGCACACTTATGTTTCTAGTCTTATATGTATATGACATATTGTTGATCGGGAATGATATTCCAATGCTTTATGCTATCAAATCTTCGTTGCGAAAGATTTTTTAATGAAATATCTTAGAGAGGCAACATACATATTAGGCATCAAGATCTATAGAGATAGGTCAAGAAGGCTAATCGGATTAAGCTAGAGTACATACATTGACAAGGTATTAAAATGGTTCAATATGTAGGAGTCCAAGAAAGGTTTCTTGCCAATGTCATATGGCATTCTCAGCAAGAGTCAGTGTCCTACGACACCTGATGAGCTTGAGAGGATGAGTACGATCCCGTATGCTTCTGCAATCGTGTCCATCATGTATGCTATATTTTGTACATACCCAGATGTTTCCTATGTTCTAAGTGTTATGAATAGATACTAATCAAACCCGGGTGAAGCTCACTGGGTAATAGTAAAGAATATCCTAAAGTACTTGAGAAGTACTATGGATATGTTCCTAGTCTATGGAGGTGGGGAGTAGCTCGTTGTAAATGGTTACACCGATGCTAGCTTCCAAAATGATAAGGATGCTTTGAGATCGTAATCTGGTTTTGTGTTTTGCCTCAATGAAGGAGCCGTGAGTTGGAAGAATTCCAAGCAAGAAACGGTAGCCGATTCCACGACAGAGGCCAAGTATATCGCAGTTTCTGAAGCTGCGAAGGAGCAGTGGGTTAGAAGAGTTCCAAGGAAGAAACGGTGGCCGATTCCACAACAGAGGCCAAGTATATCGCAGCTTCTGAAGCTACGAAGGAGCCTATTTGGATCAAAAAGTTTGTTTCTGAGCTTGGTGTGGTACCTAGTGCTTCTAGTCCAATGGATCTTTATTGTGATAATAGTGAAGCCATTGCGTAAGCCAAGGAACCTAGGTTGCACCAAAAGTCCAAACATATACTACGGCGCTATCACCTTATTCGAGAGATTTTAGATCGGGGTGAAGTGAAGATATACAAGGTACACATGGATTTGAGTATTTCTAATCATTGACAAAGCCACTCCCGTTCCCAAGCATAAGGCGCACAAAAGAGCTATGAGTATTAGATACTTACATGACTGACTCTAGTGCAAGTGGGAGATTGAAGATGATATGCTCTAGAGGCAATCATAGAGATGATTGTATCACACATCTATGTTATGTATTTTTGAATAGTGTGTTATTCTAAGAATGACTATTATTTACATTGATTGATAAGTATGTGACTTGTTCGTTGAACTCTTTATTTATATGATGATGTTATTCTAAATTGATCTCTAGTCACGTATCATTGTGATGATTCATAAGACTAGCACATGTATTGATCGATGATCACGTTTCACGAAGCATAGGTATAGAGATAACAGGTCAATAATACATATATTTATGTTGGAGAACATGCTGTTGGATAGACCCATCTTGAGATACTACTAAGATTGTTATTTATGATGTACCATCAGTTGTTATCTTAGATGGTGTTCCTGCAGGATCATTAGACCTAAGATCATAATTGATTTTCAGAATGTGTAGTGACATACTCTAGGGCTGCTAAATGTTATTCTATAACTGGGTAGTCATAAAGGTAGTTTTTGGGTTTATTACGAAACATATCGTGGGGTGTGAGCGATCAAGATGGAATTTACCCCTCCTTAATAACAGGAGAGATATATCTGGGCCCCTCGAGGTAGTTAGATTGAGAAAGTACATGTCTATGTCAATATGATTAAAGAGTTAATCATGATGAATCCACTACCTGATCGAGTGAATGGTCGGGCTATCACAAGGGTATCACATATCTCACCTTGAGCTTGATTGGTATTGTGAGGCGAAGGGGTCGATGCATGTGTATATCAAGGTTCAGCCGATATGATCTTTATGTATACTCAGGAGTCAACATATCCTGCTAGGGACCTCTATTGACTTCGGTTTGGAAAAAGTTTCCGAGTCTTAGCCATTTATACATGGACCTTACGGGTCAGACACTTAATGGGTTGGAACAAAACATACGAATTAGATTCGTACATGGGTTTGATTGGATTGTGATCCATGAGGTGTTAGAGTCCTAAAGGGCTTCTAACGTGGGAGCCAATTAGCGAGCTCTATATAAGGAGAGGTGTGGGGTGGAGCATACAGGGGAGAACCACTCCGAAACCCTAGCCGTAACTCTTCACACAATTTCCCAAAACCCTAGCCGCATGAGCGGTGCTAGCACATCAGTGCTCGGTGATCCTGCCCAGTACATGTGGATACCGTAGAGATGCTGCTGCTATTGCAGCGCTGATCTCCTCGACGTGAAGATTGCAATGCTTTTGTCCAGCTGGTCGAGGACCTACTCGGCTGGTCGACATACCTACTCGGAGTTGATCGAGGACACGACAAACCTGCTTGAGGAACTGGTCGAGAAGTACGACCACCTGCGCGGAGTTGATCGAGGACGCAACAGGCCTGCTTGAGGAACTCGTCGAGAAGCACGACCACCTGCTCAGAGCTGGTCGAGGAGCGTGACCACCTGCACGGGGCTGGTCACGGATCTGATCGAGAAGCTGCTTGAGGAGTTTGACGCGCAAGATGTTGGATCGGTCTACTCCAATTCCTCTTTCGTTGCACTGCACGTCAAGTGGTAAGATCGATGATCTCCTATTTGCATGGTTTCTTGAGTGAATGAGGTGAAATTTTTTATTTTTAAGCTAGCATAGTCAACCCATTCCCCAACAGCTACATCATATTCAACCACTTCTTACCTATCTAGGCCATCTTGATATGATTATGTTGTGAATTTTAATGGGTTATTTTTACTGCTATCTAACTAAGCTTACTCTGCATTGTTTTATCCGACTTCATGTTAGGAATGCGATCTGGCTTCAAGATATTTAGCTTTTCCTTCAGCTGTTGGCTCTACGTAAATAAGGCATTTCTAGGAATCAAGATCTGATCGGGTCTCTAGGATCAGCTTCCGTGCTTGGAATCAACTCCTCTTGGCGTACCTCTTTCCTTCTTATATAACTAGGGTAGAGTAATCATATCATATTTGGAAACTATGAAGGCAACCTTCCTAGATTGTATTTGTTCTAGATATTTAGAATATTTTTTCCTAATCTAGAATAATTTCTGTATAGAACCTAACTGGAGCCCACGACAATTGTAAAACTTACCGTATCGGGTTAAGTACATGTGTATGATGGACAAGGATATACCCTATTTATAGTAAATACATAATTATTAATTATATGTTCCTCGTCAGCTAACCCCTAACTCCCCTCAGAAGATGGCAACTGGATTATGTAGAGAATTTTGAGGCTGAAAGGAACATATATGGTAATATTCATATAAGGCTCGCACACTATCTCCAGCTTCCATGTAAGTGCAATGGAATGCTACCTACTATCTGATGATAAAATTCAGAGGTCAAGACCCGCGCCTCCACTTTTCCTTCGTCGTCCACCAAGGGCGTGTGCTGGAGCAGTAGATCAGTCCTTTGTTCCAATAGTGGCGGTAGCAGCAGGTGATGAGGTGATTGACCATGCTGTGCGGACATGGCGGTGGACTCCGGACAGTGTCTCCATCGCACGCCGGCAACAAGGTGCCATCACCGAGATTGTACTGCAGTACGCGATCCTTTTCGATGTCACAGATAATGATGGAGTTCCGAGAGATGGAAGGCAGCCCTTTGGAGGAGACCGCCAAGCTTCGCATGCCGAAGATGAGGCAGTGGTCGCCGATGCTTGTCAGTGGAGCAGCAGGCCGTCCCTGCAGGAGGTCGGCGAGCCTGATCACCACGAGGTGCGAACAGGAGATGTCGGTGTTGCCAACCACCAGGATCTCCGAGTCGCATTCCACAAGCCGCGGCTGTATCATCAGATTGGCTGGGAGTTTGGCGATCGTCTGAGGCGGTGGCAGCGACGGCGAGGATGAGCCATCCTCCTCGAGGAGGGGCGGGTCAAGGCGCAAAATGCTTGGCTCCTCAGACGAAACAAATTGGACCATGTAGAGGCTGCCATGGAACGGCAGTGTTCTGCTCATGCTCAAGCTGTTCGCGCTACATCTTGTGAGCGTCCACCCCCTGTCGCCGGTGGACGCATGGGCGAAGCCGTCGAGATACTCCAGCGCGAGCAGGACGGTGATGGTCCCGGTCGCGGGGGCGACGGAGACAGCCGCGGAGACCCTGCGGAAGTACGGCAGCAGGTTCAGGTTGAGCTGCGGGTAGACGGACTTGAGCGGCGGGAGCTCACAGATGTCGCCGGTGAAGGGATTAAGGAGGTGGACGGTGGTGTCAACGTCGCGCTGCAGGAGGACGAGGCCGTCGGTGGAGTCGAGCACGGCGTGGTCCACGAAAAGCGGGAGGTGGACGCTGACTAAGGCGCCGGTGTAGCGGTTGAAGAAGCGGACGTGGCCGCAGAGCTTGGCGTGGCCGGGGTGCAGGCCATGGCCCTCGGGGAGCATCATCCACAGGCGCGGGTGGAAGCGGGGGTCGGCCACGCCGCGCCCGCGCGGGTCGACGGTGCAGGAGCGCCAGTGGGAGCACGCGGCACGGAGCCGGACGTAGTCAATCAGGTCGCCGGCGAGCACCCGCTCCGCGATGCACTCGACCAAGTCTACGTGCATCGACGACCAGTCCGCTGCCGCCGGCCGAGGCCGCCGTGGGCTAGCCATCCTGAAACGAAGGCGACACTGGTGGTCCAAATCCAAAGGGACACAAACTTGAAGGCGAGGGAGGCCACGCTAGATACAGTAACCTCCGATCTCCCTTATATAGATAGTGCTTCCGACTCCGGAAGGGACACGGCTTCCCACTCCGGTCACGAAAAGAACACGGCATCCGACTCCGATTCTGGAGCTTGATCACATAGGGGACATGAGCTGTTAGGTTTATTATGTGAAAAACAGATAAATGAGATATAGGTAAGTGAAGGTAAATATACGATTCGTCACTTATATTGTTTTAGGTCGAGAATAGGTATTTACTCGTCACTGATAACAGATAATATGTGACGAATTTAGTTATTATCCGTCACTTATGTTATAGATGACGGGTCGTAATATTATCCGTCATCTATAACATAAGTGACGGGTAATAACTAAACTTATCATTTATGACTTGGTCATAAGTGACGGATCTTCCTGCACCAGTCATAAGTGATAGGTTGTGTTACGAACCGTCACTTATAACTTGTTAAAGGTGATGGGTCTCCCTGGACCAATTATAAGTGACATATCGTAATATTATCTGTCACTTATTATTTGTTATAAGTGACGGGTAATATTATCACCTGTCACTTAGTACTTAGATCTATTTTAACACTTGGTTAACCACTATGAGGGCGAACAGTTACTTAACAGTTTCGTCTGCACAGTGCTGGTGATTTTCACCGACTCCGGTAGAGATTTTCTAATATCTTGTTGATTTAAAGTTTGAATTGGTGCTGGGTCTTTCAAGGTTTGCATCTCTCATTTTCTCCTCATTTCCTTCTCCTCATCCTATTTGGTAGTTTTATTATGCTTTGAGTTGTAATCGGCCATTTTACATCTTTATCTAAAATCTTAGTACAAGTTATTTGTATTTATGGTAGATTTGATATTAAGTTTGCCCGATCTACCACGAGATGCCACGGATCTAGTGTGTTTGTATGGAATTTTTAATTGCATACTTAACCATGAAATTAAAGTAATTGTTAATGAAGAATGAATATTTTTAAATTAATTGTAGATGACAGACAGAAGTTAGATGTACCTCGAGACCTGAACTTATCTGGAGTACCTGAGCGGGGTGAAGCATTTCATGAGTGCTGCCTTAGCGGATATAAAATATTGTGGTAAAACGACAATATATTATCCATATCGCGATTGCAAGAATGATAAGAAGTTCTAAAATCAGACAATATCCATGCACACTTGGTCATGCATAGAACTCCAAATGCTCGTTCCATGTCCTTCCTAACTGCTTCTTGAGCTTTGGTGAAATATTTCTTCTTATTGCCTAGTGGAGATGATATTGTCTTTACAAATGTGGCCTATATAGGATTTATACCATTTGCAAGGTAATATCTCATTGTATAATTATGATCATTGATGATATAATTCACTTTTGGAGTGTGACCTTCAGCAAGCTTCGCAAAGAGTGGAGAGTATTGAAGAACATTGATATCATTATGAGACACAGGTAAATCAAATAATGCATGCCAAATCCAAAGATCTTGTGAAGCAACGGCTTCGAAAATGATTATAGGCTCGTGAATATGGCCGTTGTACATACTTTTCCATGCAGCTGGGCAATTCTTCCACTTTCAATGCATACAATCGATGGATTCTAGCATTCCCAGAAAACATCTTGCCTCCCCAAGTGCAAGTAATCTAGTGGTATCGTTCTTATTTGGTGATCTTAAATACTCACCTCCAAATACTTCAATAATAGATTTGACAAGCTTTTTCAGACTATCTATAGCAGTACTTTCTCCGATATGAACATAATCATCCGTTGCATCCGCTGCTACTCCATAAGTTAGCATACAGAATGATGCGGTAATCTTTTGCAAACAACTTAACCCAAGTTTACCGGCTGTATTTCTTTTTTTGCACAAAGTAGTCATCATGTTCTTCTACATCACACATTATACGTACAAACAGAGAACATCTCATTCTAAACCTGTGCGGGTATGATAAGAATGAACCATACATGTCACGATCTATAAGAAAGACAAAAAGAAAAATATGTATTGATTACAAACCTGCATCTGAACAAAGTAGGACCGTACGTAAGATGATTCGAGAAGTAGTCTTGATACAGTCTCAAATGCCTTGCTTCTCTATTCCGATGAACTACTTGATGCCTAAGGACAGATCTACCATGGTGCAATTCCTTGTCAAACTGCTATTGATTGTGTGCTACGTGTGCTGTAGTAATAACGAATTCATCGTCTTCATCAGTTGATGATAAATTTAATATCTCTTGCATGAGAAAGCTACAACAATTTATCGTAAAACAGATCAATTTCTCCTCGGCTGTTGCGCACACACACGAGAGGCCAGGGACAACATACGAGAGCCTACATACGCACGGTATAGATGGCGTGTCCGCTCAGGATTGACGACGTGTGGTCGCTCGCGATCTATGGTCCGTGCCTTTAGGGGTGAAAATGGATGGCAGAAAATCCGAATTATTCGATTCCGTATCCGTTAAAATACGAATATGAATATTCGTATCCGTATTCGTTTCTGAAATAGATATTAAAATGGATATATCCGAATTCGTTTTCGAGATTCGGATTCAAATGTAGATATCCGAATTCAAGATATATCCGATTCGTATCCGTATCCGCCAACCAGGGAACCAAATTTTGCTAAAGTTTTATAAATTTCAGATATGAACGAAATTCCAACCCAATCAAATTGGAACAAATTTCAGTCTAATTTCATCAAATTTTAGTTAAATTTGATCAAAAATTTAAATTTCCAACATGATTTTTGAACAAAATTTCTAAAATTCCAGCCCAATCAAATTAGAACAAATTTCAGTCAAATTTTATCATTTTTTTTCAAAAATTTAAATTTCCGATCTGAATTTTAAAGATCGAGTAGATATCCGAATGCCGATTCGTATTCGAACTATCCGATTCGTATTCGTATTCGAAAATATCCGGATCTGTATTCACATTCAAATTAAAATATGGTAAATCGTACTATCCGAATTCAATTCATGCATATTCGATCCGTTTTCATCCTACGTGCCCTGGTTTGACTCACGCCGTTCGAGAACGATGGCGTGACGCGACACAGGAGACGATCGCTCGGGATAGCTGATGTGACGGCGTGACCACATGAGACCACAAGAGACGGCGTGGCGTCGCTCGGGATCGCTGGAAGGGAGACGGCAGGGGCGGCAATGGGCGGGCCTAGGGAGACGAGGCGTCGTATGACCGAGTGCTTGGTTAGCTAGTACAGATGATAATCCCATTTACTCTCACTGACTTACCGGTCCCACTCGCAGACCGAACCGAACCTGGTTGAACCGGACCGAGTTGCAATTCCACCGGTCCGCTCTGGTCCACCCCGTCCCCAACTCGCCTCCCATTCCCCGCACGGCACCCGGCCCTCATCGAGCAGCGAGATGGCTCCGCCGCCGCCGCCGCTGATGGACGACCTCGTCGGCGAGATCCTCCTCCGCCTCCCGCCGGAAGAGCCCGCGAACCTCTTCCGCGCTACCCTCGTGTGCAAGCCCTGGTTCCGGATCCTGTCCGACCCCGCCTTCCGTCGCCGGTACCGCTTGTTCCACCGGACGCCGCCCATGCTCGGCATCTTCCAGAACCTGCGCCACGACAACACCATCCCCCGCTTCGTCCCCACCGCCGCCACCGTTTCCCCCTGCTCCCCGCCGTCGCTCGACTGCTGGTTCTGGTGGGCGCTCGACTGCCGCCACGGCCGCGTGCTGATCTACTCCATCGGGCCCACAAACCTCTTCGTCTGGGACCCCATCACCGGCGACCAGCAGCACCTGCCCGTGCCCGCGTACGCGTACGCGTATTGCACTGCGGCGGTGCTCTGCACCGCGGCCCGCTGCGATCACCTCGACTGCCGCGGCAACCCCTTCCTCGTGGTCTTCGTGGGCACCGGCGACAGGGACGGCGTCACGTGGGCGAGCTCGTTCTTGTCGGAGACTGGTGCATGGAGCACCCCGACTACCGTTGATCTCAGCGCCTCCACCACCGTTGATGTCGATTCCTTCATCGATACGAGGCCCAGTATCCTTAACGGAGACGCACTCTACTTCACCCTTGAGCGAGGCAAGAGCATCCTCAAGTACGACTTGGGCGAGCGGGACCTCTCGGTGATCGACGCGCCGGTGTGCGAGCAGACTGGTATCATCATGACTGCCGAGGACGGTGGGTTGGGATTCGCCGGCACTGAGGGCAACAGCCTCCACCTGTGGTCGTGGCTGGCCGGTGATGACAGTGTTGTGGGATGGGTGTTGTGCAGGGTCATCAAGCTTGAGACACTACTCCCAATTCACAACCCATATGTTCCGCCTCAAGCGATTGGCTTCGCCGAGGGCACAGATACCATTTTCTTGGACACAGATGTTGCAGTCTTCACACTCGAGCTCAAGTCAGGGAAGACGAGGGTATGGGAAACTGGTGGCTACTACTCCTTCGACTTCGTCGTCATACCCTTCATGAGCTTTTGTACTCCAGGTAGTAAGCCTTGGCTTGTGCCAAATTTTTACCTGTCCACCTCAAGTGTTTGCATTGTTGCTTCTATATTCTTGCTTAGTTGTGAATTCCATGTATTTAGTCAGGCTGCAAACAATATTTCAGTTTGTCACATAAATGTACGGATGCTGATCAGTGCTTAAGAACATCGAGTTTATAGAACAGGACAGATTGTAAATTTTGAGCTGAGATCTTTGTGTCAGGTTTACATTTATGCTTTTATGTGTAAAATGTTGGGCTATAGCATGGTTATAAGCTTTTTGCGTTGTATCTTTTCAGATCTTGCTATGGGCAGATTGCTGCTGCCATGAAGATGCAGTGATCCATCCATCAACATGATCCTGGTACTATTGTGTTCTCAAGAAGTTGATGATTGAAGTGTTTTGTAATTTTGTTCCAGTTGGACAGCTGAAGTAAGCAAGAAATAGGTCATCATGGTCAATTAGTATGTTTAGTTTTTGTTGGGCAGTTGAAGTAAGAAAGGAGTTGGTCTCAGTTGGGAAGTTTAACTAGGCAAAAATAGGCCGTCATGGTCGATTAATATCATGGTCTAGAGTTAATTAGTATGTCTGTCTTCGCTATTTTTTTCATGACTGTGGCCCAAGATCTATGGGTCCGATTTACTTTGTGCTTATTGTTCATGCTTAGCAACCCCACTTGGAATTGATATGCTGAATCTTCTCACGTTTTTCTCCCAAATGAATCTTTCAGTTCAGTTTTGGTTTCATTTCTAAGGTTTGTCCGAGTAGTACTTCAAGCCTTTATGGCATATTCATATTGGTATGTAGCTTCAGTATATATCTAGTTAGACTACAATGGTCTGTTTGTTTGCCGCTTTTGTTTTTGGTTTTTTTGAAAACTTATTCTTTTGGTTTTTCTGAAAAACTGTTTTTGAAAATACGTTGTTGGCTTTTACAATAAATTTTTAGTTTCTTAGCACATAACTTCTCAGAAAAACTTCTCTTAGCGAGCTTTTCAGCTTTTCGTTCATTTTTCTCAGAAGTAAGCTTCTGGCTTCTCCAGAAATCACTTCCAAGCAATCCCGTTTGTTTTGCGTTCTGGCTTTTAGCGGCAGAGAAGCCAGAAGCAAAAGCAGGAAACAAAAAGGGCCAAAGTTATGTTCAGTGTTACCTGAATACGGATACAGTTGTCGGAATCTAATTTGTTTTTAGGTGTCTAATTTGGTAAAGAAAACTTGGACATGCGAAATAAAACTCGGAATCTCACACGTGTTAGAATCTGACTCGAATTTAGGGTGTCCGATTTGAAAAAAAAAAATAGACACTGGTGTCGAGGTAACACCGACTATTTATGCTTGCAGCAAATTTCTATCCTCAGGACGCAGTAGTCTAATGAGCTGACGTTGGCTAATACTTGGCTTTTACATATCCATCAGCTTGAGTCCACAGGTGTTGGCATCTTGCAGTTGCGGCGCTGATACTTTGAAGTATTCTGTTTTCTGCTGGACACTAAACTAAGAAAATAATTAGTGTGCAATGTGTAATTCGCTCTTGGCTCTTGGAACTATTTTTGAAGTTTACATTTCAGTGTATCTTGTAATTCGCTCTTGACACAGCCACTTGAAAAAGGTTGCCCACGTACTAGTATAAGCATTTTTCAGGCATAAACATGGAACTGAAAGATATTGCAATTTTTTGAACAAAGTTGCCGAGCACTAGTTTCAGCTTTTCAGTCATAGGCTTGGAACTCAAAATATTCAAATTTTGGTTCCGTTTCAGATATTGAGTACACAAGGATGCTCATATGGCGAATACACGGAAGAACTTGAAACAAATCTGGGAGTCAAATCTGGAACCGAACACTGATAAGCTGTCGTCATAGTTACCAGGGTGTAGCAGTCGTCGTTTCGGTGGACCATGACGAGACGGCCGTTGAGCGCGGCCACGTGGAGCTGGTGGTCCGACGCATGGGCGGCGATGAAGGCTACGGCGGAGAGGAGGGAACGCCACGTCCGGCAGACGGCAGAGCGGCTTGACAGGGAGGCGCAGCGCAGCAGGATTTCACGCATCACGTCGGAGGGGAGGTCGCGGCGGCTGGCCTGTGATCCGGCGCCACGGAGATCGGCGTTAGCGACGCCATTGTCGAGGGCAAGTCTTGGAGCGCCGTCTTTGGGCCAGAGATGCCGACACCCGATTGGTCCGGCGTGGTCATTGTTTGTGATGTTATTCTTGCCGAAAAATCCGCGTGAGGTGGAATGAGAGAACAATTTATATATATGTACACGTGTCAACATAATTGTATACTTCCTAAAAAAAAATATGTTATTTTGGATAAGATATGATCTCTAATATATTTAACAACTATTTTATTATTATAATATATTTTATAAAATCCATTGCATTTGCGATATTATGAAAATATTTTTTAAGATAAATCTACACGTATGATTTTATGATTTTTAAATTAAATATTTTGAAAGTTATTGTTAATCAAAGTTTTAAACGTTTGATCAATTTTTTTCTAAAATAATATATATTTATGATCGAAGAGAGTAGGTACAAACCAAAAGTATAATATATAACGAGATTAAACACAAATAGTTTCGCTGAGGCCTGTTTTAGAACACAGACAATTATTCATGCACGATTATAAAAAATACAGAAATGATGTGCCACAACACCTCAGATCCTACAATAATTTTAAAAAGTGCATGTACAGTACACATGAAAATACAAGAATTTAATGCACAAAATAAGAAAACACGAATTTGAACCTCATATTTGTACTCTCGAAAATTACTATGGAATATCATATTATTACATAGGTCCAAGGATTTCATTATTATCACTGTTACAAAAACTATTTTTGAGACATGTGATAACCTGTTTTTATAGACGTTTAGTGTATCCGCTTATGATTGAAGCTATATGAAAATAGACGATTTCTACATGAGAAAAAAAGATCACCTATGAAAACATATTACCACAAACGATTTACTTAAGAAACCGTCTATAAAAATAGGTTTCCACAGACGATTCTTTATACAGATCGTTTGTGAAAATCGATTTCTACATACGGCTCTTTAAATAAACCGTCTGTGATAATCGATCCTCAAATTGACATTTTTTTATCCGAAAAGAAAGCAGTTTTTTTTTGCCTGACCAGGCAACCCCGCATCCGCGACGTCACAAGTCACGTGATTTTTCGTACAAAATACTTACACATGCGGTTCTTAGCACTCAAACTCGAAACCTCTCAGCTCGCACAAAACCTTCTTACCATTCCACCACAAAACTACTACTAATCCTAATAGCATATGCATTTCTTTTGATATCTTCTATCTAAAAATTCAAACGATTATTTAGGTATCTAAATAATTTTAAATGAAAATTTTTCAAATACAAAGATGTAGATTTTATCGTGGCCTACAATTTTTATATAAAATTGTTCCCATTTAATTTTGTATGAAAAAGTTATGATTTTTTAAGATAAGATGTCATCTATTTTTAAAGGTAGTTCTTTGTGTAAATCACCTCTGAAAATAGCCCTCTATTTTTACAGACGATTCACACTATTACACAGGTAGTTTCTTATATGAACCGCTTGTCTTAATCGTATAATTTTTAAAAACAGTTCACATAAAAAACTATATGTGAAAATGATCTTTATATAGGCGGCTCTTTACGTTGCTCGCTCTGAAAATCTCTTAAGTGATTTGTTGTACGAGCTGTCTGTAGAAAAGCACCTTGAATATTTTCAAAAATAATTTTTATAGTAATGTGCTTAAAAACAACCTAGCTGACTAGCGGGAACAGGCATATTGGTAAAATTCTTCATGGTGCACACGCTCGATATATTAAAGTAAATCTTTGGTTGGTAAAAGTCTAAAGCGTGAGTCTTTCTGTGGTATAGACTGAAAGAAAAATAAAGACGATGGTGATTAACATCAACAAAATTCAATTCTTAAAGAAAACATCAACAAATGCTACTCCCTCCTTTCAAGAATGTAAGACATATTTTATTTTGAAAAATCATCAAAAATAATTTTGACCGTTAATTTTCCTTATAATATGTTATTAATTATTATAAAATCAACATCATATTAAAAATATTTTAAAATATAAATCTATTAAAATAAAATTTCTATACTAAACATGCATATAATTTGAAGTTTAAGTTGTTTGAAATAAAAGTACTCTTTATATTCTTAAACGAATGGACTATATTAAACGAATGGAGTATATTACAAGAACCCCGAGAGACTCCCGTGTATAACCAAACAATAACACAACACTTCACCAACTTGGCCACATCCTTGCACGTGCATGTATGGTACACATGAAAAACATGTTGAATTGTGAGAAGCCGTGACCCCGTCCGTCACAGCCTGCGTGTTAATATAGGTAGAAACAGCCTCTACCATGGCAATTACAGAGAGATAAATGACAGCTATGGTCATCCGAGATTACAGGCGTCAATTCAAACAAACTAGGGAACAAACTAATCTAAACATAGAATCTTATCTCTAGAGAACCTTCCTAGCCAACAGCAGGGAATCGCCTTCCATCAGAACTTGCCTGGCGCGGACTCACCTTGAGATGATGTACGCCATACATACACAAATACATCTTGTATTCCAACGGCCTCCCTCAATCACAACTTTGCCAAGTTGAGATTGTGTTTGAAGTTCTCTAGCAGCCACACTGACAAAGCCTTTGTGAAGCCATCAGCAACTTGATCTCCTGAAGGAACAAAATCAATTTCTAAAAGTTTCTGTGATACCCGTTCTCTGACAAAATGGTAGTCAACCTCTATGTGCTTAGTCCTGGCATGAAAAACTGGGTTAGCAGATAGATACTTCGCACCAATATTATCACACCATAATTTAGCAACTTGTGGAGCTTTAATCCCTAGCTCAGCAAGCAAAGTCTGCACCCATATAATCTCAGCTGTGGCATTAGCAACTACTTTATACTCAGCTTTTGTACTGGACCTTGACACTGTAGCCTACTTACGAGCACTCCATGACACAAGGTTTGATCCTAGATAAATTGCAAATCCTCCAGTAGATCTCCTGTCATCAAGATTACCTGCCCAGTCTGCATCTGAAAATCCACTGACAAGTGTATCTGAACATCTATGTATTTTAAGTCCCAACCTTGTGCATTGCTTTAGATACCGAAGTATTCTCTTCACTACTGCCCAGTGAACTGTAGTAGGAGCATGAAGGAACTGACAGACTTTATTCACAGAGAAAGATATATCTGGCCTAATCAAGGTTAAGTACTGTAAAGCACCTACTATACTTCTATACTGTGTTGCATCATTAGGACCCAGAGGTGAACCTTCATGTAGAGATAACTTCTCACTAACAGAAAGAGGTGTACTAACCGGTTTACAATTTGCCATATTAACTCTTTTTAACAAGTCTTTGGCGTATTTTTCCTGTGTCAGAACAATACCATTGGTTACCTTGTTCACCTCAATTCCAAGGAAGTAATGAAGATCTCCAAGATCCTTGAGTGCAAAATCTTCCTTAAGGTCCTGCAACAGAGCTGTAGTCCCCTTTTCTGTAGAACTTGACACAATTATATCATCAACATAAACCAACACAAAAATTGTAACACCTCCCTTGTTAAAGAAGAAAAGGGAATTGTCTGCCTTAGAAGACTGAAAACCAAGGTCATGTAGTTTCTTACTCAGACGGGCATACCAAGCTCTTGGTGCCTGCTTCAGACCATACAGAGCATTATCTAACTTGCATACATGCGTTGGTTTGGATGAGATTTCAAAGCCAGGAGGTTGCTACATATAAACTTCTTCCTCTAATAACCCATGTAAAAAGGCATTTTGAACATCTAGTTGCTTAAGATTCTAGCCTCTAGACACAGCAATAGACAGAATAATTCTAATTGTAGCTGCCTTAACTACTGGTCTGAAAGTGTCTTCATAATCTATCCCATATCTCTGTTTAAAACCTTTAGCTACTAAACGAGCTTTATATCTGTCTAAAGTACCATCAGACTTTCTTTTAACCTTGTACACCCACTTACATCCTATGACATTTTGTCTTATTTTAGGTGGAACTAGGTGCCAAGTTTTATTCTTCATCAAAGCATCATACTCTACTTCCATAGCATTTTTCCAATTTTCATCTCCCAATGCCTCAACATGATTAGATGGTTCTCCAATGGAAGTAAAACAACTGTAACGAACAGTGCCATCAGTATATACCTTCTCTTTGCGAATACCACTTTGAAGACGAGTCCTAGGCCTGGAGACTAACTGATCAGCTGCCGCAGCAGATTCTATTGTAGAATCCTCCGTTGTCTCCCCCGACGTGTTGCTGTCATTGGCGGTGGAAGCCTGATGAGCAATAGCATCGGCAACACAACCAGCAGGGCCTCCACCTCCTAACATCACCGGCGCATGCACAGCGGGACAGGGAACAGTACCAACGGCCGTGTGATGATCCGCCGGATCAACCAACATGTCCTGCACGTGATTTTCAATTTCTGCACTGTTTTCTTCACAAAGAATATCAGCAGCATTAGGAGCAGATAAATTGGAAGGTAATGGACAGTTAGTCATACGGTTTACATCCTGTTCACCCCCATGACCCGAAACAGTGTGCTAAAAAAAGTTAGGAAACAGGAGAAGAATTTCTGATTGAAGCCTAGCCGCTGCATTTGGATGTAGTTTAGAGAAAGGAAACACATTTTCATCAAAGACTACATCTCTTGATATATATATACGGCCAGAGGAAACATCTAAACACTTGAACCCTTTGTGCATATCACTGAAACCAAGAAAAACACATCTCCTGGATCGAAACTGAAGTTTATGGGAGTTATATGGGCGCAAGTGTGGCCAGCATGCACACCCAAAGATTCTCAAAGAATTGTAGTCGGGTTTTTGGTGAAATAGATGTTCCAAAGGCGTGGAATTTTGAATGGTTTTGCTAGGCACACGGTTGATAAGATACATGGCGGCTAGGAAAGCTTCATCCCAAAATTTCAAGGGCATGCAAGCATGAGATAGAAGAGAGAGCCCAACTTCAACTATGTGGCGATGTTTTCTCTCAGCAGATCCATTCTGTTGATGAGTATGGGAACACGAAACATGATGTGTAATGCCAATTTTTGAAAAGAAGGAATTGAGTTTCTGATACTCTCCCCCCCCCCCCAGTCAGTCTGCATGGTAAGAATTTTTCTATTAAACAACCTTTCTACTAGAGTCTGAAATTCCTGAAATTTCTGGAAAACATCATATTTGTGCTTCAACAAATAAATCCAGGTAAACTTACTAAAATCATCAATAAAGCTCACATAGTACTTCTTTCTCCCTACAGACTCAGAAGCAGGGCCTCACACATCAGAGAAAACGAGTTCCAATGGAAAAGTAGAAACACTACATGAGGTCGGATAGGGCAACTGATGACTCTTTGCTTATTGACAAGCATTACAGACTGACTCACTAACAGATTCATCTAAGAAAGGGAGATTATTTTTAGTGACTACTTGTTTGAAAATGGAGTGGGAGGGATGGCCTAGTCGCCCATGCTACCAGGAGAAAGGAATCTTGTAGGCGCCATAGGCTTGCTTGATGGATGCCCTGGGAAGAGGATAGAGCCTGTTTCGAGACCTCCCTCTAAGAAGAGTGTTCCGGGTGACCTGATCCTTAATAGAAAAGAAATCAGGATAGAGTTCAAGGAAAGCACAATTATCAGCAGCTAGGCGATGTACAGAAACAAGATTCTTTTTGGCTTGTGCAACATATAGAACATTTTTAAGATGAATGTCACGACTGGGGGTATGAATAGTAGTATGACCAATATGACTAATATCTATACCTGCTCCACTTGTTGTGTGGATATGATCTCCACCGTTGTATTTTTCCTTAATAGTAAGTTTCTCCAATTCTCCAGTAATGTAGTCGGTAGCACCAGTATCTATGTACCAATTTGAGTCAACACCATAGGAGTTTGTGGCGATGGCAACTTGTTTCTCATCTACAACATAATTTTCATCATATCTATGCCAACAGTCAATAGCAATATGACCTCGCTTGGAGCAGACTTGACAGATGGGACGGTTGTCGATGCCTCCATTGCGCCCGCGACCACGGCCTCCACTGCCGCGGCTGCGGCCATGCTGCTGCTGGTGTTGCGCACCCCTACCGCCGAAGCCGCTACCACGCGCGTTGGTTCCACCACCGCGCGAAGTGCCTTGACCATGGTTGGCGGCATTTGCAGAGCTGCCCTGTATGCCGCCACGGTAGAGCTCTTGGCGAGTCTCAAAGTTGAGGAGCTGTGAATACAACTCTCCAACTGAGATAGGCTCAACCCTAGCACATATGGCGGAGACGATGGGGCTGAAGTCCTCATCTAGGCCAGTAATGATATACTGAACCAACTCTTCGTTGTCAAGTGGCCGACCACCGGCAGCCATCTCATCACCAAGAGCCTTCATCTTCGCGACGTACTCAGTGATCATCATGTTGCCCTTCTGCGTTGTAGCGAGGGCAATGCGAGTGTTCACCGACCTCGCACGAGTATGCGACGAGTATATCTACTCAATCACGCTCCATGCTTCG
The DNA here is from genome assembly GCF_958298935.1 of Phragmites australis. Taxonomy (NCBI): domain Eukaryota; kingdom Viridiplantae; phylum Streptophyta; class Magnoliopsida; order Poales; family Poaceae; genus Phragmites; species Phragmites australis. The sequence continues at coordinate 4,956,173 of NC_084934.1, forward strand.
GCTGCAGTTTTGCACGCAGCAACTTGCGTCAAGACATCCCGTGTTAGGGACGAGAGAATATACCCCAAGACATGTTGGTCCGAGGCCTCCCAGTCTTCATACGCCGGGTTAGGCATTTTCTCCGTCGTCCCATCAGCCGTGGTAGCAAGATCCGATTCCGGCGCCTTGGCAGCACTGGTGAGGTACCCCTAGAGCTGAGCCCCACGGATAGTGGCGTTGATCTACGCCTTCCAGAGGGCATGATTAGTCTTGCCGAGCTTCTCCGTTACTGGATGACCAAGCAACGGGTTCATGGCTGCTAAGGATGAAGCAGCCATGGTGCAAACAACTCCAGATGCAATTTAGCACAGCGATATGGTGGGTAATGGCGATGGCTCTGTTACAATGTCGAATTGTGAGAAGCCGTGACCCCGTCCATCACAGCTTGCATATTAATATAGGTAGAAACAGCCTCTACCATGGCAATTACAGATAGATGAATGACAGCTATGGTCATCCGAGATTACATGCATCAGTTCAAACAAACTAGGGAACAAACTAATCTAAACATAGAATCTTATCTCTAGAGAACCTTCCTAGCCAACAGCAGGGAATCGCCTTCCATCAGAACTTGCCTGGCACGGACTCACCTTGAGATGATGTACGCCATACGTACACAAATACATCTTGTATTCCAACAAAACACAAGTATTTAACACACAAAATAATAAAACACAAGTTTGGACCTCATGTTTGTACTCCTCGAAAATTACTATGGAATAGCACATTATTGCATAGGTCCAAAGATTTCAATATTGTGCTTAAAAACAATACAGCTGACTAGTGGAACGGGCATAGTGGTAAAATTCTTAACAGTGCACACACGCGATATATTAAAGTAAATAAATATTACATTGGTAAAAATAATGATTTAAATTACTTTATTATAATGTACAACTTTAAAATCTAAAATGGAGCTGAAAGCCAAAGTTTTACTAAATAGCAAATAGGGTCTACATAAACCCCAAGAGGCTCCTAGTGTATAACCCAACAATACTACAACACTTCCCTAACTTGATAACCTCCTTGCACGCGCCCGTGCTCGGATCATGCACCCGCACCACCCCGTTCGGTTGTCCCACCCAGAGCGTGATCCTCCCGTCATCCAAAACCATCAATGGCTGCGCAACGCGTTCTTGGTCGCGTGAAACTGGACCATGGACGTTCGTCATCAAAATGCAGTGAGTTCGTTCTTGACCACGTACACTTCTCCATGTCCGATAACAAGTACAGGTCCATGGACTTGCCCCGGTAGTTTTGGTGCACTATGGACAGGCAGCCGTTCAACTCGGCCAAGCTCAGGTGTGAGCGGAAGCAATGGCGGCCGTCTAAGGAGAGCGGGCCTCGGATGAGGGCCGGTCCCCACTCTTCCTTGTCGAGGTCAAAGGACGCGATGCTGTCGCACTCGATCGTATGAACGGACTGGAAGTGAGCGACCCCTTGGGTGACCACCCTGTGCCGGGAGATGCTTGTTTCGACGCGCATCGGAGGGCTCTGCGCCGGCCTCCAGCGCTGCTCGCGGCCGCCGAAGGTGAGGATGTCGCACGACTGGTTGGGCTTGCCGGGGACGGTGTAGATGTGGAGCACCTTGTAGTCTCCCGTCGCTGGGACCTGCCCAAGGATGTACCCCGACACACATGTTAGCCTCATTAACTATTGTCAAGGGTAAATTCCTGATAATGATTTTAGGTGTGTTGGTGGGTGCGTGAACGGTGTCTCAAGGAGAGAATATGTCTATTTGTGTAAACGAAGAATTTTAGGACACCGGGGGTTATACAGGTTCGGGTGTTCCGGAGGATAACAACTCTACATCCTGATTTTTTTTGTTATAGTAGATCTCACTTGGTTATAGTAGTGTTCTAGAGGATTGCCAGAACTGATCTGCCGTTCTTTTACAATGGGGTCTTCATCCTTTTATATAGTAGGGAGAGGGAGAACTAACATGCCAGTTCTACACATATGATCTCTGCTCATTCTAATATCTATCTCAAATCATCATTATGGAGTACCGAGCACGCAACTTTGCTCTGATAGCATTGTACATCGTGCTGTCGCGCGTCGTCTTTGCCTAGCCTGTAGAACCTTATCCTGCTGCACCGTCCCCGTTTGCTTGCCTCTGCGTGCTGGCCTGTAGAGTCTCACACCGTAGCCTTTAATGCTACGGGACCGTACACGCCCCCCTGCACAACTCACGACCTTATCCATCGGGGCCGGTGCCTGGTGAAGAGAATTGCTGGGGCAAGTGCGAATCAGGTCCTGCGACCAGGGGGGTTGGTCGTGGGTTTGTGTGAAGATACGGCGAGATTGGTCGCTGGAGGCTTTGCACTAGTCGGGGTAGCTCATCAACCGACTAGATTTTTTAGGAGATGTTCTCCTGGCCGTTTGTGCCCTATGTGGATCCGTTTAGCCAGGGTACCGCTTTACTTAGTACACCGATAACTATGTTCTCATTAATCAAAAAATCACATACATATCCTAAAGTAAATGCTATAATCTTCCTAAAGGTATGTTTTCTACACACAATGAGGCTCTCCTTCTCAAGAACCTTCACAAATTTTTAACAAGCAGGATTTGCCTTGAGTTCATCTTAGTTGGGATAATTACTATAAGAATGGTACTCTGCATTCTACCTCACGAAAGGGCTCTTTTGTGTGGAGGGATATAGTCAAATTACTTGAGATAAAGGTATTGCTTCTCCTCTTACTGGAAATCGAAGTACTATTCTTATTTGGGAGGACTTATGGAGTGACTTTTTCCACTCCATTCCTTCCCTGAGTTGTATTCTTTTGCAAAAGATGAACGAGTCACCCTCATGTAGTTGCTCAGCTGAACAATCTCTCTGAAGTTTTCAATCTTCCACTCTCGATTCAAGCTTTCCAACAATTTCAGGTTCTGCAGGGTCAACTCTCTCTTCGGAATTTCGATAGTCAGAATGACTCTTGTAGATATATCTGGGGACATGCTTCTTTTTCTGTCAACAAGATTTATAAAATTCTAATGGGTCACAGGCCTATACATCATATTTTTAAATAGAACTGAAAAACTTGTTGTCAGATGAATCACAAAGTTTTTTTTCTAGTTGCTTTTAAAAGATAGGCTTAATAAAGGGAGCTCCTTAGACGCAAGCATATGTATCTCGCTTCATATACTTGTGATCTATGTATTTTGTATATTGAAGAAAGCAGATTTCATCTCTTTATTTCTTGTAATTTTGCAGAGAACTGCTAGGCTTTGCTTGATCTTCGACCAAATTTGGGTGCTACTCTGACTCAAAATTTCAGAAATTTCAAGAGAAAGCTTGTTGTCCCTTTTGCACTAGAGATTATGATTCTTATGTGCTGGAGTATATGGTCGATCAGGAATGATAAGATTTTTAATGAGACTGTTTCTAACATTCAAGTTGTGTGGTGCTTCTTCAAGAAGGAATTTGCTCGGGTCACTCATCTAGCCAAAGCTTATAGAGTTGATTTAATGAATCAATAGCTTGCATCTTTAAAATAACTTGTATAATTATTATTTTTTTTTACTTTTTGTGTTTTGTTTGTGATTGGTTTACGTACTATGTTTTTTTTCTTTTACTTTTCTTTTAATATATAACTAGTACGGGACGATTCTACTATTTTCTTTATAAAAAAAAGCAGCTCTAATGTATATTCGTTTCAAGAATTGACAAGGAGGATACATCACTCATATGGACTCTTGCTTAGATCGCTCTAGCGTATAAACTCCACCGAGTTGTGCTAAGTTGGATCCCGCTCGAAAAAAAAAACTATATAAACCTAACTTTTCCCACCACGGCTAGTTACAACAGCTCATTTCCCACGCCCAACTAATAAACGATAGGCATAAAATTTGATATTTTTTCCTAGCACCGTTGCATAAAAAACAAAGCACCCCATGCTGCTCCAGTACGAAACAAATTGAGAATCTTTCTCCCTCTCCCCCTAGCACCCTGAAAAAAATCAAGGCTGGAGAGCGAGCCACATTGGGCCCCTTCCCTCTCTCCATGCAATGCCAGCACGGCGGCCTGTGCATCCACGTCGATGGCGACGCAGTCGCGTAGCTCGCTGTGGACGCGCCTCCCTCCACGTACCGCGCATGTCCTGCTGTCACCCTGCAGCTCAATCAGTCCAGGCTACGGCCGTGAATCGCCCCGCCGCGTGGCCCCCGCCGCCGCCACCCCGTGATCACGGGTCGCTCGCCCTCGCTGCCTAGCTAGCTCTCCCTATAAAGCGGACGGCCCCACTCGCAAGAACACAGCAGCAGGTCGATCAGCAGCCAGCACAGCGAAGCGGATCGACCACTTCCTGTTCCTTCTTCGTACGAACGGCTCGATCTCTATCTACCTCACCCCTGCACGTAAACTCTACAATGGCGACCACGGTGATGTCCTCCATGAGCTCTCTTGCCTTCGCCACCGGCGTGCGTGCCGGCCGCTTCCCCGCCCGGCTTCCGGCGGCCGTGCTCGCGCCTTGCCGTCGCGCCCTGGTTGTCAGGGCCCAGAGCAAGGTGAGAATCCACTGATCATTAGTATTTACGTACGTATCGAGATTGTTAATTAACTCACCCTGGCCGCGGGTTGGTCCCACGGGACTAAACCCTCACTGGCATGTGGGCCATGTAGGAAATTATTCCCACTAATTATGATTATATTAGCACTAACGATGCCTTGTGCATGCGTATCTGCAGCCAGAAAAGAATCCAACGGAGGAGACGACCGCCAAGCCGAAGGCGATGCCCGGCCTCTGGGACGCGCTGACGTTCAGCGGCCCCGGCCCCGAGCGGATCAACGGCCGCCTCGCCATGGTCGGCTTCGTGTCCGCGCTCGCCGTCGAGGCGTCCCGCGGCGGCGGCCTCCTCTCGCAGGCAGGGAGCGGCTCCGGTCCGGCCTGGTTCGCGGCCACTGCCGCGGTGCTGTCCGTGGCGTCGCTGGTGCCGCTGCTCCAAGGGGAGAGCGCCGAGGGCAGGAGCGGCAGCTTCATGACCGCCGACGCCGAGCTCTGGAACGGGCGCTTCGCCATGCTCGGGCTCGTCGCCCTCGCCGTCACCGAGTACCTTACCGGCGCGCCGTTCATCAACGCGTAGATATGTCGTACACGTGTACGTGTACGTAGCTTTTGGTAGGCTATTGTAACTGTGCACAGTAGCTTCCGTACGTACATGTAGATGAGGTAGTATACAAATTTTACTGCCTCCGTGCACAATGCGCATGCGAAATTTTTGCGTGACATTTACAGGCAGACATGTAAAGTTGAAATGAACTTTCCTCGTGACATGGAAGCTGGCAGAGTGCTTCGTATTTCGTAATTCGTATTCGATTTAACAACAATTACGTACGTACTTCCCATGCAAAGCTGCAACTGCTTGGTAGACCATTTTTGTGTTGGCTTTGCAGTTGGTGAGATCTACGAATTTCGTGTTGGGAGCACCATTGCCACAGACCAATCAATACGAGAGAAGAGTAGATAAAAATCAAGGCAAAGTAGCATATTGTAAGGCTACAAACTAATGTAGTTTAATTTTGCGAGATTTAGCCCTTGTCCACCTTTATTTATTCGAGTCTCTCAACCTTTTATCTTCGTGTAAATAAAGGCTTTTAAGAACATTCTGGACTTTTATTATTTGAAATATAATTGTATAATTAAGCCTTTTTTCACTATTAGAGAATACATTTGTACAGACACTTCGCAACCCCAGTGCGGGATACTTTTTCAAAATATCTGTGGAAAAAAATCTGTATAAATCAAATTTATACATACGGCTCGTAAATAAAGCCGTCTGTACTAAGAAAAATCACAAACAGCTCCAAACTTCGAGCCGTCTGTGAACTAAGAATAGTACAGATGACTCGTAGTTTAGAACGTCTGCACTAACGCAAAAATACCAAAAAATAAAATCGTGCCATACCACGGGGAGCTGTAGGTTCAGCGCCCACCGCGGCTGCTTGCTGCGCTTCTTTCGTATTAACAATCGCATGCTTAATAGTAAGAAGTAAGAACATATCAAATATCATAGAGCAGAAAATAAATCTTGCAAGAAAAAACACAACCAGAGCATTACAAGATAGCACAGCAAGCAACAATTGTCCCACGAGAACACGAACAAGCTTGTGAGCAGATCCATTCAGATATGTGAGATTGTGGGAGAGATCCACCAGATCTACCCCTTGAAATCGACAAAAACTTCTACCCCTTCATAAACCATCTCATTGGACTCATTGATGGAGACCTGGAGGTGAGTCGAGTAGAGATTCAGCCCGGGGTTCCCAGTGATGTCGTTGAACTCGATGTTGAGCATCCAGATGATCTCTGAGCTCTCGTTGTTCACCACGGTCTTGAGATGCTTGTCCCACAGGACCTATCGTGAGATTAGCAACAAGATCTGATCAACCCAATTATTGTAGAGGAAATGAAAAGAGGGCCTTCAGATTTCAGACTCATAGGAACACTTGGCTTCCTGGCGTAATTTGTGCTGGCAATTTTGTAGAGCTCCCTGACTCTCTTGGCGACATCAGATGGTCGTCAGTCTCCTTGGTCCTCTCAAAGATGGGCTTCACTGGCTGCGATTCATACACACACATAGAATAGGCAATCAAACAAGATTGAAATCAATCGATGACTGAACCCATGAAATGAGACATAAGAGGACATCTGATAGTGTGAGTTACCGTGATGCCGATGGCATTGTCTAGCCCCTTGAGCTTCAGGAAGGCGAGGCACAGGGACGCCCAGGGGCACGCGTAGGAGATGTAGAGGTGGTACCTCCCCGACACGGTGGGGAATCGGCCAGAGACGTCCCTAGACACCAAGCTTCGGAAGGTGGACGGCGACCGATCAAAGGCGCCAGTGTCGGTGACCTCATCCTTGGTCCATCACAGCGGTTGGGGGTGGCGGGGGAGGACGGGGTACGCCCTTAGTGATGAGGCCCCGCTCCCTCTTGACAGCGAAGCTGCCAGAGATAGGGAGGGAGGGGGCCAAAGAAGTGGTGGAGCGCTCAAATATGAGTTTGTAGCGGTTTAAAGAAGGTTCTGGGTCTATACAGTTAAGACGTTGGCGTTGCGGTGCGGGACGCTCCAGCTAAAGACTCGTCTGTACTCGTTGCGTGGGGTGTTGCAGTGCGGAACGCTCCAGTTAAGACGCATATGTACTATGTTACTAGTTCAGATGGTCTCATTTGGAACCATCTGTATTATTAATATAGATGGTTTCTAAATGAGAACCGTCTGAACTAAAGCGTTCCACCGTGCGAAAACTACTCTCATTATTTTTTCAGACGGTTCTAGTTTGGAACCGTCTGTGATATCATTTGCACAGACATCTCTAAATAGACGTTTGTACAGAGGCATCCCACTAAATTATTTCTGTAGTAATGTTTGTTAAATTCTTGTCAACAGCTAAAGACATAACTATAAATTGTTATTAAACTCTAGTTTTTTAGATATCGTTTTCCTACTAAATGAGTGAACAGTGGTGGGATAAACAATGTTTTTGGCAGCATTTTCCTTTCTAACATTAATACGTCAAGTTCAGGCTGTAGAATAAGTTTCTCTCGAGAGAATATTAATTTCATATTCTAGCCACTACTACAGAAAGGGTCAACCCTATCTCCCCCTTTCACTGCCGATTCGTAAGCTCAAGCCTCACATAAAAACCAAACCAATAAGAACCGGTAGTGATACATCATCGCCGATTAGTAACACGAACCAGTAGTGATATTCAAATTAGCACTACTGGTTCTTCAATAGAACCTGTAGTGATAACAGTTCATAAAAAAGCGTGCTTTTAATAACTAACAGTGATAATAGCTATCATTGTCGATTGTATTTACAAGTCGGCAGTAATATCCTAAAAACTGTATGAATTCATGCGCCTACCTACTCGCTTCTCCCAAGTGCTTTTAAATATTTCACTCGATCGCTCTCGCTCTCACACTCTATCTCTTCGATCCGCCCTCCCCCCGTCACCACTGCCGCTGCGATGGATCTTCCACCTTCTTCTCCTGCTTCGACCACTCCACCGCCGCCTCCGCTGCCACCTCCTCTGGCCATGCCACCCATACCTATGCCGTTGTCTGACGATAAGGCAGAAGCCCCACTAGAGAGCTCGGACAAGGCGCTGTCCTCGGACTTCGGTGAATCGGCACGTAGGGTCCCCCTTCGAGGACGCTGTTTGGTACTACTTCCTCGATGAACTAAAGGTGAAGAGGCCCTAGAGCTCGGATGAGGAGGAGGAAGAAGAGGAGGAGATAGAGGAGGAGGAGGAGGAGGCCAGTGATGATGATGAGAACAACGATGGCGATGGCGACAATAACAATGACTACTACTACTACTACTTCTTCATCGTCGTGGCCAACTGGTAGATGTCTTTTCTTTTTGCGTGTTTCGGTTTTTTTGCGCGTGCAGTCGTATATGTCTTTTATTTTAGTGTACAATGATGGAGTTAGTTACTTAATTATTGATTAGTGTAATATAAACCAGTAATTCTTGAGATTAGTAATACAATGCTAAGTTAAATTTTTACCTGCCTATTGAAATTTTAATTTTTCCCCCTAGATTGAGGATCACTGTTTCATAGTTAGAACCGGCAATGATACGTATATCAATCAACAGAAACAACTCAAGAACCGGCAGTGATAGTTTGTATCAGTGCCAGTCCGTTATATGAACCAGCAGTATTATGTACAATCACTGTCAATTTGTAGTCGGTAGTGACAATTAAACCGACAGTAATGATGTTTTTGAATCAATGGTAATGATTTGTTTTGTAGCGGTGAGCAATCACTCCTAGCTAGGTGGCTCAACTTTAACAACCGGGTCGTAGTATTAGTTGGTTTAGGGGCTTATTTTAACAATTAGATTTTACCGACTTGTTTACACAATCTAAAATAGTTTAGCGGGTACGGTTCAAGAGGAGCACTAGATATGACAGGACAAAGTCGTAACTAACTTGTGTTAGGATTGGGATTTTTGGTATATGATCGTTTTTTATTTGGTATATGATCGTTTTTTATTTGACAGGATGGGATATTAGAGTCGGATCGTTGAATCGCGATGCTATCAGATTTAAAAACATACATATATTTTAAATAAGAATTGAAATATGTTATTAATAATGGAAGCTATATAGCCTACGATGTTTATTTTGATATATTTATTTATGTAAGTTTTGTAAATTTGAGTGCACTTATTCATATCAAGCTCAATTAAACTCAACTTGAAACATCACTTCATAATAATTCAATCATCTACAAGGTCATATACATGAGTTGTAATATTATTTAACATATAACACCATGTAATTAAAGAGCAAAAGTATGCCAAATTAAACCGATTAAGCATAAATTAATCATGGATGTTACCCAATTTCCAGTGTTGACAAAGCATGTTGCCAGGATCATGATCTATATGTATAAATCTACGTATCCTATATGATTTTACTTGATCCTACGCTTAAGATCATAACTTTATAAATTAAGATCATGGACGGATCATGTCATACTAACTTTATATAATCATAGGATGGTGCGGTACGTATCGCATTTCTGACAACTTTAATAGTACCGAGCGTGGGAGGACGATCGGACTACTAGTATCATACTACGGGTCTTGCGTAACATGTCTACTAGTAATATGTGATATATTGTTTCAAAGTACATATTTGCAACTTTTTAATTAAATTGATTTCTAATTTAAACATAATAAACATAGCTTGAGAGCCATGATATAACATCATATACATAAACATGAGCATTTTAACATAACATAAAGCATGAAAGGTGCTACTCATATTCAACAAGATATCATATATAGCAATTAAGAATATACGGTGGGATAACATAAGAAACATATCAACATATGTTAAGCTGATTAAAGGACTCTCAGTGTGGGCTACCGATTTAATGTCCATCATGACAAAAGGCTTGTCTAAGGTCCTAGACTAGTGTGACAACAACAATCCAATATTCCATATTTTAGAATAACTTAATCACAGTATAGATCACTATGGCAATTATCAGGATAATGCACTGATAATTCTAGTAAGACAATAAAGAACAATCCTAATTAACAAGATAAATTACCAACAATGATAATAAAGTAATCAAGACAGTAGAGATACCAAAGGTAAAGGAATACAACTAAAACCTAAAATATGGCCTACACTATCACATCAATCTCACATAGCGGCTTTTCTTCATCGGGCATTAAACCCACCTATCTAAGTACGCAATTTATTTTCAATAACAACACACAGTTGATCACATGGATAAGTTATGGCTAAATTGCAAGTTATTCAGTAAAGGGGCAAGGGTAATGACCTTACTTTCACTGTATATGAAGAAGACGCAAATAGTAAGTCATACGGAAGTGTTGTCTTACAAAATAGACACCCTCCCCTTTATGCCAAGGTCACATGGTGTTTGTTCTTGGAGATATAATGCCTCTATGCGAACTACTGGGAACACTGCAGTAGGCACCTAAGGAACATAAGATCATTGCAATAGAGAGAGGTCCAACTACAGACCAAGGAGGATGCTGTCGAGCACCAGAACATGGCGAGCACGCGCGAGAGCACGATCACCATGAATAGATCGCATACATGCTACAGTCAACACCTGCAAAAACGTGCATGAAGACATGGTGGTCATGGATACAACCACCAGTAGCGTGAGCAAGCCGCGATCACCACGGTCAGGCCACACACGAAGACGAGACACATATGACCCAACACCAATGCATGATCCCTGTCACCAGGATGCACACGTGCAACCCAATTGAAGGCAAGCCATGCACCAGAACATCGAAGGAGACCACTAGGACAACAACTGAGTTGTTGTCGCCACCTTCGTTCCGACGGGTTGCAATATGTCAACGTCGGACGATCCAGGGGCTGCAGGAGTACAAGAGAGTATGCAAACTCAAACTCACGCAAACACAGAGAGAGAAGGTCGATTTGTGTTGTGTGCAACTTGCAGCATTTTCTGTTTTTCTTCTCGTTATTTATGCAGGGAAATACAAGAGAGATAGTAGCGCTAGTTGCCCGATTCTTCAGCCGAGATCCACCATTGATGCGCCATCCCACATCGAGACCATGCCACTCACTACTGCATCATTCACGGTCAGATGTGTTTATTTGCAATAGAAAAGAAACAAACCAAAAACTACATTATTGGAGTGCAACCGTAACGAGGTTAACTAATTGGCTTGTTATGCCGCACTGATCTACCTGATGTTGAGCTTCAGACGCATCTAAATGAATTTGTTCCACCCTAGTACCTTCGTTAGAATATTGGCTAACTGGCCATCTGTCCCGACATGATCGATGTCCATCTTGCTGGTCTCAATGCATTCCCGGATATAATTAAATTTGTGTCAATGTGCTTGCTCCTTTCATGATACACTGGGTTCTTGCAAAGAGCGATGGCCAGTTTCTTATCCACCAGTAGTTTGAACTTTGGCTGCTCGTGCCCGACTAGCTTGCCGATGAGGCGACTTAGCCAGATGCTCTGACATGCCGCGGTTGCCAATGCTATGTACTCTGCCTTGTAGGATGATGAGAGAGCAACAATCTTCTACTTCTGCGAGGTCCATGTGATGATGTTGCTCCCTATGAAGAATGATATGCCTAAGGTACTCTTCCAGTCATTGACATCACCGATGACATCTTTGTCACTGTATCCAACAAGTGCAGCATCTTCTCCTCCCATCTTGTAGTAGCATCCATAGCTCAGCGTGCCATGTATGTACCTGAGTATCTATTTCACTGCAACCCAATGCTGCACATTTGGCGCCTCCATGTACTGGCACCAGATAGCGCAGGCTACTGATCACGCTTCGATACTTCATCGTGTCCACAGTTCTCGTCCTACTTGCTCAGGTGCAGCTGATTCTCCATCGATATGTGACATGGATTGCAGCCTCCCATGCCGGCGTGCTCCAAAATCTTCGCCTCATAAGCTCCCACGCACAATGTGATCTAGCCATCAACCTGACGTACCCCAATCCCCAAATAGTAACTGAAGAGATCAAGGTCGCTCATATTGAACATCTGCTGCATTTGTGCCTTGAACTTGGCGATGTCTTGAGCACTTGTGCCTGTAATGATCAGATCATCCACATACACATCCACCAGCAAGAATGAGTGAGCATCTCCTCTGCAATAGATGGCGTGCTCTGGCGGGCTCTTGGTGAAACCGAGTGAGATGAGAGAGGCATCTAGCTTGGAATTCCACACGCAAGGAGCTTGCAGGAGCACGTACAGTGCCTTGCTCAACTTCAGAACCTTGCGTTCATTGGCGTGGTCAACAAAGCCTGGTGGTTGCTAGATGTAAACCTCCTCCGCTAGATCACGGTTTAGGAAAATGGATTTTACATCCATGTGGTACACCTCCCACTTGCCGTGCGCGGCGAGCGCGAGCAGCAGGTGCACTGTCTCCATCCTCACCATGGGGGGTGAAGACTTCCTTAAAGTCCACCCCTAGCATTCACATAACCCTTTGCAACCGACCTTGCTTTGTGCTTCATGAGGTTGCTGATGGGATCCTTCTTTACCTTAAAAACCCACTTGAGTCCGATGATGTGGTACCCGATCGGAAGTGATGCAAGCTCCCAGGTTTTGTTATCGATGATGGATCTCATCTTGTCCTCCATGGCACTCCTCCAAGACTCATCAGCCAGCGCATCACCAATGCTCATCGGTTCCTTGGCTGCCAAGAAGCACAACCCGCTCTGCTCAATCTCAAGGGCCATGTCCGTCGTATCGTACAGGTCCTCGACACCTCTGTAGTGCCGAGGCCTCGAGTCAGATTGGCGAGCATCATCATGCATGGCCGGCATGGCCCGCTAAAGTTGTGTCGGCACAGAAGTAGGCATTTGTAGCTTGGCTTCCAGTGTGGCGAACTCAGGTGTTGGTGCGGATGTCGTTGTCGACGTGTTGGACTCCGTGGCATAGACCACGGTGAACATGGCCGGCGTTGCAACCACCCCTGTATCGCCTGATGTTTCCCAACTCCAGGCATGGTGCTCCTCAAAGTTGACATCCTTTGTCATATACAATCGCTTTCCCACCAAATCATAAACCCGGTAGGCTTTCGCGTCCAAGAAACACCCCCAGCATCGAGCAATTTGCAAGCTTGTGCATGCCCGGTCCAAGCTTCTTCACATGTGCAACACATCCGAAGGTTTTCAGATGATGAACACTAGGCTTCTTCTTGTGCCATGCCTCGTAGGGAGTCATGCAGCTCACGCTCCTTGTCCATGCATGGTTGAGGAGATAGACCGCGGTCTTCAACGCTTCTCCCCAGAACATCCCCAGCACCGACATCGACTTCAAGAGATAGCACGCCATCTCAACCACTATTTGATTGTGCCTTTCGACAACACCATTCTGTTGCGGTAAGTAAGGCATTGTGGTGCAGTGCTTGATGCCGTTCTCCTCGTAGTACTCCACGAATGCCCTAGAGTTGAACTTGCCACTGCGGTCAGAGCGGAATGCGAGCAGCTTGCACTCACGCTCTGCCTCAATCGCTGCCTTTATCTTCTTGAAGAAATGGAACGTCTCATCCTTGCTCCTGAGCACCTCAAGCCACATATATCGACTAAGATCATTGACAATGAGCAGGAAGTACATTTTGTTGCCTGCCGTTGCTGGCGTGATTGGTTCGCAGAGATCGCTGTGTACCAACTCCAGCGGGCACCACGCGTGATACGTCATGGCTTGTGGGAATAGGGTCTTATGCTGCTTCCTGAGCGCGCAGCATCACAAAACTCCTCCACATGCTAGATGTAGGGGATGCCTCGTGCCATTCCTTTGCGCAGCAGATTATGCAGAGCATGGAAATGGACATGTCCAAAATGGGCATGCCACAGGTAGGCATCGTCGTCCTTCTAAGCCAGCAAGTTCACCAGCACCACCAGGTTCAAGTTGAACGTGTATAGATGATTGCACATTCGAGACATGTGAGTGAGCACCTTGTGTGCCCTGTCGAGGATGCAAAGAACACCATCTTCGATGAAGATTTTGCAGCTGCTCTCGTTGAGCTGACCAAGGGAGATGATGTTGCTGCGCAGACTCAGGATGTAGAACATGTTGGAGAGGATGCGGTGGTCGCTGGTGAGGCACTGAAGCACAATGGTTCCCTTCCCACATATGTTGACCACTAGGCTATCACCGAAACGCACCGTGTCGTACGTGGTCTCGTCGAGCGTCGTGAACGTCTGCTTGTACAGACTTGTGCCATGAGTAAGGTCGGTTGGTCTTCTTCTTCCGCCTCTGCACGAGTGATGTTGGCCTGCTCCTGCCGGTCATGATCGAGCTTTGCCTTGCAGCACTCCTTTGCCTAGTGCCCAGGAATGCCACAGTAGAGGCAATTCCCTTTCTTTCGCTCGCCAGAGCCGCCACCACTTGACAACGACTTCCCATTGTCCACAGCCTGCAATGTCGATCTTACCAGCGCTGCTTTGCTTCTCTTGTCGCCACCACTGGATGAGCCCTGCCCACACTATCACAGCAGAGCCATCCCCTCTCTCCTCTATGAGAAGCAGGCACCCACTAGCATGACTCGCGTCATCGAGATCATAGCTCTTCTTGACTGCCATCAGCCAACCGGAGATCTCCTCGATTGTCATAGCCTTCAGGTCAACCAGTGACTCGATGGCCATTGTCATCTGTCAATACTTGCACGGGACCGCATGTAGAAACTTTAGTACCGCCTTGCGCTCGGTGGCTAGATCATCGAGCAGTTGCAGGTCATTCACAATGCTGATCAGGCATAATGTGAACTCCTCAATGTGCTCCCCATCCTTGAACTTGAGCTCCTCGAACTCCCTTCGCCGTGTCTGCGCCTTCGACTCGCGCACCCCATCCGCATGGTTTTCAGTGTGTCCCATGTAGATTTTGCGGTTTCTTTCACCGCCAACGTTTGCAGCATCTTCGATGGCATGACCTTCAAGATCACAGATAGAGTGCGCTGATCTGCACGATAGTCACCAATGCTAGCATCTACCTCCTCCCACAGGCCTTGCGCTTGCAGTTGAACCCTCATGATGAGAGCCCAGTTGGAGTAGTTGGTGCGCGTCAATAAAGGATATTGTGCGGCTCTGTCACTCTCCTGGATCACGTGCTCCACGATCACCTCGCGCCCATCGTCATCAGGTGCCAAGGTCGACGCGGCGAAGGTGTTGGTGAGCGCGGTCAATGTTGCTATGGAGGAGTCCTCGATAGGCCACGTAACATGGCTTCCTCGGCAGGTGGATTGAACACTCTCTTTGAATACCAATTGTTGTCACCACATTCGTTTCAGTAGGTTGCAATATGTACACGCAGGACGATCTGGCGGGTTGCAGGAGTACACGAGAGTACGTAGACTCGAACTCACGCAAACATAGAGATAGA
Organism: Phragmites australis; assembly: GCF_958298935.1. NCBI lineage: Eukaryota > Viridiplantae > Streptophyta > Magnoliopsida > Poales > Poaceae > Phragmites > Phragmites australis. The sequence continues at coordinate 4,971,601 of NC_084934.1, forward strand.
AGGTCGATTTGCGATGCATGCAACTTACATCATTTTCTGTTTTTCTTCTCGTTATTTATGCATGGAAATACAAGAGAGATAGTGGTGCTAGTCGCCTGATTCTTCAACCTCGATCTGCCATTGAGGCGCCATCCCACTTCGAGCTCGTCGAGGCCTCCACTACACTAACTGAAACAAGCTAAAGACTCGGTCATGGCGTTGAGTCCATGCCGCTCACTTCTGCATTGTTCACAACTGAACATGCTTATTTGCAACAGAAAAGAAATGAACCAAAAACTACGCTACTGGAGTGCAACCGTAACGAGGTTAACTAACATTGATCACAAGGACATGGATTGTAGCGACATCCAGGACCCTGCTCACCGGAAGGCAACGGACCGGTGACGATGAGCTCGGCACGACCGGGCACACCATTGTGAGGAGGTGTGCCAACAGAATCGCGAACTTCACCACACAACTGACAGGTAACATGGGTAGAGCAGGATCGCGTGGAGGAGATCGTCGGCGAGATCGAGTGGAGGGAGGTGGATATCAATGGAGATGTTGTAGGGTCTCATAGGATATTACAGAGCTGGGAGATTGTTTTTGTTTGAAGCCGTCTGTGATATTTATTTTATTATAGACGGCTCTAAATACGAGTCATCTGTATTAATATTGTAGACGGTTTAAAATAGAAATTGTCTGTACTAAAAGCGTCTCACTATTTCTGAGTTTGTCTCGTCATTATCATCGACGGTTCTGGTTTAGAGCCATCTGTGGTAATCTTTATATAGATGACTCTACAGTAACTATCTGTATAAATTATTTCTATAATAATAAAAAATTCAAAAACATCAAATATTTCTCCTGCAGCTTGCATGTCGTCACTGACACGCACCCCTGCGTGGTTCTGGAATCTTGTGCCACTTTTCCAGCGACGGAACTAGCCAGCCGATCGAGCTCGTTCGTCCGCGCCTCTCTACGCGGCGGCCTGGGCGTCCACGTCGATGGCGACGCAGTCTCCCAGCTCGCTGTGGACGCGCCTCCCTCCACGTAACGCACATGTCCCGCTGTCGCCTGCAGCTCAATCAGTCCAGCCTACGGCCGTGAATCGCCCCGCCGACGTGGCCCCCTCCGCCGCCACCACTACCAAGCTCGTCACGGGCTGGCTAGCCACCTCCCCTCCCCCTGTATATAAAGCCGCCACCCCATTCGCAAGTCACAACCAACCACCACAAGAGAAGCAAGCAACACAGCAAGTGACCGCCTTCCTGCTACGACCCGACTCCATCTCTTATCTACTTCGCCCGTGCACGTAAGCTCCAATGGCGACCACGGTGGTGACCTCCATGGGCTCCCTTGTCACCGCCGGCGTGCGTGCCGGCCGCTTCCCCGCCCGGCTTGCGCCGCGCCGTCGCGCCCTGGTCGTCAGGGCCCAGAGCGAGGTGAGAAACCACTGATGATTTACGTATCGAGTCTGTTTACTGATTTACTCTCCCTGACCGCAAGACTAAACCCTCACTGGCATGTGGGAAATTATTCGCACTGATTATGATTAGCACTAACGATACCTTATGCATGCGTATCTGCAGCCGGAAATGAATCCAACGGAGGAGACGAGCGCCAAGCCGAAGGCCAAGGCGAGCCCCGGCCTCTGGGACGCGCTGGCGTTCAGCGGCCCCGCCCCCGAGCGGATCAACGGCCGCCTCGCCATGGTCGGCTTCGTGTCCGCGCTCGCCGTCGAGGCGTCGCGGGGGGACGGCCTCCTCTCGCAGGCAGGGAGCGGCTCCGGTCTGGCCTGGTTCGCGGCCACAGCCGCGGTGCTGTCCGTGGCGTCGCTGGTGCCGCTGCTCCAAGGGGAGAGCGCCGAGGGCAGGAGCGGCGGCTTCATGAGCGCCGACGCCGAGCTCTGGAACGGGCGCTTCGCCATGCTCGGGCTCGTCGCGCTCGCCGTCACCGAGTACCTCACCGGCGTGCCGTTCGTCAACGTGTGAATACGTCGTAGCCCCTGAGTACCTGCAGTAGCTCCTAGCTTCGTAGGATTTTGCAACTGTGTATGCTCATAGCTTTTGTACATACGTGCGTATAGTACGTGTGTATGTACGGCCAGGTAGTGTACTGCCTTGATATACGTTAATCAGCAAGGAAACATTGCAGCAAAATTATTGCAGGAATCCTAATTAATCTTCCCTAATTTATAGTACATTTTACTTTGTCTCGCTCAAAATTTCTTGCGTTCCATACGGAGCAGCCATGCATGTAAAGCCGAAATGAACTTCCTAGCCTAGTTCTATTGACAAGCTGCGTAGTGTTACAAAATTTGTATCCGACATCACGTAAGAAAAGCCATAATCGTAGGAAAATAATTTTAAATACGGATCCAATGGTATTATTTGTCGTAATTGCTCTTTTATGCTGTAGAAAAGAAAATAATCCTATAAATATTGCGATTGCAAAGAACAACAATTACAGTTACTCTATGGCTAAATTGAAACAAGGTTGCGATGTAAATTTCCGGCCTCTGGGTGAACTCGGAATCGTTATGCCAAAATTACAATTACTGAAAAGAAAAAAAATTTGATTTGCAAAGTTCAAGCAAATTCGAATGCAAACTTTCAGTAACTGAGTAGATTGCTTAGTATGACTGTATGAGTAGTGACTAGCTAATGTCTTGTCCAGAAGGAAAAACATACTATCCAACAAGGCTCGATAGCAAAAAAAACTGCTCAAGTTATTCAGTTGCATATTTTTGCGAATAAGATCAAGATCTCAAAGTAAATTACTAGAATAACCTTAAGTAAAAACCTTGGGTTGCATTTTTTAGCGACTAAGATCTCATCCAGAAGTGAAAAGCAGTATATTTGGTGTCTATGACAGAATGCCTGAAGGGCTCATTTTTTCAGATATTCAGGTTTCTGCACAAGCAGACGCAGACTCAATGTTTCACGGTGACAGGGAAGGATTTACTCTGCAGCTGATTCTAGCCAGAGTAACACTTCTCGTTACTTCTCAGTAATTACTGAAACTACTCCGTCTTGGAGGAGCCAACCGTTGCGACCTCAGCTTCAATGAAACATCTGACAGGCCTCTATATGACGGGGAAGATGTCAAAAGCAGGCATTTCATTGTTAGCCAGACTTCTAATGTCATTCAGTCTTTCAGGGCAGGATATGAAGCAAGTTGATCTTGAACAGTTCTAGCTGTAGGGACTAAGCGATGCAACAAGAGTCGAAAAGAGCAAGTGATAACCATACCCGTTCAGGCCCACGACCTCAAACACTCTGGAGTATGTCCATCCTACACCCTTGTACAGAAGGGAGGGGAAGCTATCAACGCTCCACTTGAAGGTTGTCTGCTCTGCTGGAGAAGAAGGGTATCACATCGGACCTCATGTTCAGCCCCGGATTCGATCGGTCTGAAACAGTGATGGGAGAACAGTATGAAAGATCAAAACAACGGTTAAAATTAGTAATGTAATACAGAGGAAAATCCAAATACTGCGAGACATGTTCATGATGCTCTGTTAACGCAGCCTTAATGCATTATCAGTCCAACAACACTATGATGAACAACGTTCTAGCACAGTAATACAAGCAAGAAGCAGAAGCTCAGAAAACAAAAATGAATCCTTACAAGCACCCAACCACGCTAACGCATACATATACTTACAAACATACTGTATTCAGTATTCACACGTTCACGTCACTACCGGAGACAGCTTCTTTGCCGAGTGCCTCAGGCACTCGGCAAAGGACGATATACACTCGGTAAAGGCTTTGCCGAGTGCTACACTCGGCAAAGGGCGCTCGGTAAAAAGTTTGTCGGCAAAGACCTCTTTGCCGAGTGCAATTTATCGGGCACTCGGCAAAGGCTTTGCCGAGTGCTAAGCTGACACTCGGCAAAGGTGGCGTCTGTGCCGAGTGCCACCTGGAGGACACTCGGCAAAGGTGGCGTCTGTGCCGAGTGCCACCTGGAGGACACTCGGCAAAGGTGGCGTCTGTGCCGAGTGCCTGGACCATGGCTCTCGGCAAAGCATGTTGTCAATTTGCCGAGTGTCATGGCCATTGCACTCGGCAAAGTGACTGAAAACAGTCTTTTTTATTTGTTTTTGACATCCCATCCAAACAAACAGATATATATATAACAAACATCACCAACATCACATATATATCACCAACACCACATATATATCACAAACATCACATGTCTCACAATATATCACAAATAAGTTCACAAGTAATCCAAGTGCTCCATCATCTACAACCATAATTGCAAATAGAAGTACCATTAACAACCACAAGTATCATCACTAAGATGGTCAATGAAACTGATTTGGTGAATGATTCGCTGAAGCATGAGGATCGTTCGATGCCGCCGATTGATTCTGCACAAAGGAGAAGAGATTGCATGTGTGAGACAAGATAAATATATACCATACATGAATAAAACTTTCATACTCCACTAGGTTTGACCGTAAGCATGAACATACAAACTAAAACATTTATACTCACAGGAGTAGAATAGTGAGGAGGTGGAGGTGGAGGTGGAGCGAATAGCGAAGGTGGCGGAGCCACACCCGTAGCGGCGCCAATACTTTGCATGTACTGAAGAATCTCCACCATCCTCCGCTGCTCGGCCTCCATCGTCGCCTGCATTTGCTCCCGTATCCTCCTCTCTTGTTCCAGCTGGGCCTACAATATATTCACCCTAATGTTACAATAATGCAAAGGAAAGGTATGAAAAAACCAATGAACGACGAATAAACCAGGAATAACCTCGAGTGCCTCCACCCGGTGGTGTGAAGTGTCCTTCCGAGGTCGTATGGCTGGGCTCGTGCTCGTGCTGCTTGCTCGAATCTGGGAGAGACTGGGAGTAGCGGCCGAGTCGATTGCGCCGTCGCCAATCCAGTATCGCCCATGCTTCTTGCCTCCTCCCACCCTCATGACGACTTCTCCATCAAGGTCCTCGGTGCTCGGATCGTACTCTGGCCCATGGACCTCCCTTGCCATCGATGTGTACTCACTAAGGCGGTTGTGGACGGTCGCATTGCTGTACGCCTCGGGCCCGTCCTCTGGGTTGTAGTCGACGTCGGACGTCGCCTTGCCCTTGTGGGCCATAGCAAATGCCTTGAAGATGGAGCAAGGCTGGCCACCATGTGACGCCGACTGTGAGAAAAACAGCAAGATGATTAGAAATCATGCAGAATTGAGCGTTAGAATAAATAAATGAATTCGCGTACCCATGTTTGTGCGTATCCGCTGAGGTTGCGGCTGCCTTGATGGTGTGCTACACCTGGCATCATCAAACGCCGCTCCCGGCACAAGTTGTGCGTCTCCTCCCACTCGCGTGAGCACCACTTGTCCACCATCTGTTCCCAGCACTGGGGATGCGCGGCGCACCAATAAGGAATCATCTACAGGCCATCAAGTACATGACATATCAGAAGATGAAATTAAGCCTACTTAATCTCAAAAGGAATCAGTATTAATGTTCTGTATTTACCTGCAGGTACTGGTCCCGGGTCAGCGTCATGGTTCTTGCGTCCCTTTTGGTGACCTTCGTTCCAACGACGGTCCCGTGGTAAGTTACGACGGCCTGGATGCGCGCCTCGTAATGCATGTCCACGACGAGTTTTTTGCAGCATTTGGTAGCCACCGTATCCGCCCTGGCCTCATGTCCGTCCTGGCATCTAAAGAAATCCTGCATACAAACACGAGGTATCCATTCATTATTTCAAGAATGTCCAATAAATACGATGTATTGAGCAATGTAGTGCGAGGAAGACTTACCCACAGCTCTTGCTTCACCCGCTCCGCCTTGTTGTTGAATACCCTGCGGGCCCGATCTGCAGCATCGGGGGCGGCGGCGTAGTGGTCAAACGAGTAGGCCGGCCCGTCACTCCGGCGTACTCAACCAGGCCAGGGAAGTGCTCCTTGCACAGAAGACCGAGGATGCCATTGACTTGGCGTGTGTGAGCACCTTCACTCGCCACAATCGTCCAGTTCCTGCCCAAGTGATTAACAATCGTCCAATTTCTATTTTGATATTCAACATATCATATAAAGTAGTGATAACATCTAAAGTTACTTACTTTTCCCCCTCGGGTCGAATCAGCGGGCGTCTCTCACGAGGTATCGGTCGCTGAGGGAGGCTCGCGGGACCTCGCAAGTAGACGCTCGACGAACTAGAGGAAGCGGAACCCCCTGCTGTCGCCTCCTCCAGCGCGTCCTCCTGCGCCTCCTCCTGCGCGTCCTCTTGCGCCTCCTCGGCGTCCTCCTGGGGCACCTGCTCCTCCTCCTCCTCCTCACGTGACGGGGCGGCAGGCGACGACTCCCTCCTGCAGCTGCTCCTCCTTGTCCTTCGGTACAAGGACGTTAGCTTCCTCATCCCACCGCCCACCATCTTTGTTCAATCACCTGCAATTAAAAAGAGTAAACCAATAAGCACAGATAAACAAGAAGTACTTAGAAAGAGATGCAAAATAAACAAAACGTAATTACAAAATAACCAGAAAATGACCTAACCCTATAGGCAAAGCCATCGGCAACCTGTCTCAACTCGGCACACATAGACGCATCCCTCTGGCCCTGCAAGCTCAAGCAGGATACATCGTTATATTATTCGCACGTACGAGTAACTTGGAATGTCAAACTACGTACGAGCTAAATTGGACGGTACCTTCCGTTTGAACCAAGAAATGAAATCGGGCATTCCATTTCCCGCACCCTGTCTAAGAAGGGTATCTACCTGCTGCGGGGTAGGATCCCTTGATTGACGCCAGAATTCATGAAGAAATTCCCTATACCAACGAGAAACAAGGGGGTTGGATGCAGAATAGTGATGGCGTATTTAACAAGTTCGTTGAGAACTTACTGCATGTACGGTGCCACTTCGTCAAGGTTGGTCAACACGTATAGCATGATATGGCGCCACTCTTCATGATTCAAGGTCTTGGGGGTCGATGCACTTGCGCTTCCGAGTTGGCCTCGGAAAAGGCTGAGGTTCGATTCATTTTCGCCAGCATTGTAACGAGGGGGTGGATTATGCACGCTAGGGAGGTTGTCACCATAGTATGTTGTTGTGAAGTTCGCCACCTCCTCCAGAATGTATGCCTCTGCAATGGAAGCCTCGATTTTGCATTTATTTCTACATTTCTTTCGAAGAACCTTTAGACATCTCTCGATTGGATAGCACCAACGGCCCTGCACGGGCCCCCCCATTCGTGCCTCGTACGGGAGGTGCAGAATCAAATGCTGCATCGGATTGAAGAAGCCGGGTGGAAAGATCTTCTCCAACTTACAGAGCAACACAGGTGCCATTCTTTCCAAGTCAGCAATCACGGTCCGAGATAACTCCTTGGCACAAAGCTGGCGAAAGAAATAGCTCAACTCTGCCAGCACAAGCCAGACATGCTCAGGGACATAGCCTCGAACCATCGCCGGAAGAAGCCGCTCAATCCATATGTGGTAGTCATGACTCTTCATCCCTAAGACTCGCATAGTAGATAAGTTCACTCCCCTCCTCAGATTAGCTGCATACCCATCAGGGAACATTAATGTCTGGATCCATTCTAGTACTTCCCTCCTTTGGGGCTTGCTCAAGACAAAATCGGCCTTAGGCCTTCTCCATGTCTTGCCGCGACTAGGAGGCTTCATATGTTGGTTTGGTCTATCGCATATCGTTGCCAGATCCACTCTAGCCTTAACATTGTCCTTTGACTTGTCAGGAATGTCCATGATTGTTGCCCAAAGTGCCTCGGCAACATTCTTTTCAGTGTGCATTACATCAATGTTGTGTGGAAGGAAAAGGTCATCAAAATAGGGGAGCCGAGTCAAGCCCGACTTATGAGTCCACATATGTTGCTCACCATATCCCACAAAACCACCTTCTGGATTGACCTCGAGACCATCTATCTGTTCACGAACCGTGGCACCAGTCATTATCGGTGGTGCAGGGTCTGTCACTACGACACCTTTCGTAAAGTTCTTGATGTCTCGTCTGAATGCATGGTCAAGAGGGAGGAATTGCCGATGTTTGTCGAACGATGAATACTTGCCACCCTTCTGCAACCAAATGAACCTCAGACCTTCCTTGCATACTGGGCATGGGAACTTCCCGTGAACACACCAGGCGCAGAATATCCCATACGCCAGGAAGTCATGCAGGGAGTAGTGGTACCAAACATGCATTTTGAAGTTTTTCTTTGTAGCTCAATCGTATGTCCATACCCCTTCCTCCCAAGCACGGACCAATTCATCAATCACAGGCTCCATGAACACACCCATATTATTCCCCTGGTGTCCAGGAATTATCAACGACAAGAATACGTTCTGTCGTTGAAAGCATATGCCGGGGGGGAGATTGAGGGGGATAACGAACACGGGCCAACATGTGTATGGGGCAGCCATCATTCCATAAGGATTGAACCCATCTGTTGCCAGCGTAACACGTACATTACGAGCCTCTTTAGCTTTCTCATGATGAATGCCATCAAAGTGGGTCCATGCTTCACCATCGGATGCATGTACCATCCTGTCAGGATTGTATCGTTTGCCATTTTTGTGCCATGTCATCTGTTTCGCGGATTCCTCGGTCATGTATAGCCGTTGGATCCTCGGTATGAACGGAAGGTGCCGTAGGATTGTCACAGGAATGTCAAGCTGCCTCTTCTGGCCATCACCAGAACCTACCTCCAGGAACCTAGATGATTTACACTTTGGACAGTACTTTGCTTCCACGTATTCTTTCCTAAATAGGACGCACCCCTTCGGGCAAGTATGTATCTGCTCATACGGCATCTTAAGTGCACGAAGGAGTTTCTGTGACTCGTGCATGCTCTTTGGCAGAAGGTGACCCTCCGGAAGCAGGCTGCCAATAACTGTCAACATACCATCGAAGGCGTCTCGACTCAGGCTATACTGGGACTTTAACGCCATTATGCGTCCAATGGCATCCAGTTGAGAAACCTTTGTCTGGCCGTGAAGGGGTTTCTGTGCCGCGGCAAACATGTCGTAGAACGCATTTGCGGTTGCCTCTGGCTCCTCCTCCGTACGGCCTTCAGCGAACTGTGCCTCGTGATAGTCATTTAACATGTTTGCTACCCCGGCATCAGCATCATAATCCTCGACGCGTGGTCTCACCACCTCCTCTCTCATACGATCGGCTTCACCATGGTAGACCCACCGGGTATAGTCTGCCGTAAATCCATTCTTCCAAAGATGTTCCCCCATGACCTTCTTCGTTTGTCTTTTCCTGTTTGCACATTTGCTGCAGGGACAGCAAATTTTACTCGCTCCTTTAGCAGCCACGCCAAATGCCCATTCCAAGAAAGCATCGGTCTTGTCGATCCATTCATTGGTGACCTGACCCTGACTTGCGCGGCCCGTGTACATCCACTCATGGTCCTCCATCCTCTAACATATATAGCGACGAGTAATATAAACATCAATTGCATCTACATGACGTTCCTACTATCTAATAGGTGAGGATAGGTCCTAATCCCACGCGAGGATCCGTAGATGAGGTTAGTTTCCATGCTCTACTCCTATTCGAGATAGAATTTCGGCAGCACCTCCCCGCTGTTCTCCAAATACACGTCCTGCTAGGGAGAGTGTGTATCCGGAGAACAACAGGGAGATGATGCCGAAACTCTGTCTCGGATCGGAGCAGACCATGGAAACTAACCCCACCTACGCATCCGCGGGCTGTCCAAAAAACGTGGACAATTCGAAACAGATACGGTTTTAGATATGGAAATATCTGCATATTTCCAACCGTATCTCTTTCGAACGGGAGACGCCTAACTGGGTTACGTGATCTACGACCATGATACGGAAAGAGGGGTTATACCTAGGGTGGCGGTGGAGTCAGGCTAGCGGGGCCGTGGCGGGTCGGTGCAGTGGCGAGGCGACGCAGTGCAGGCAGACCCGCAGCGGAAAGGAAGGCGATCGGGGTCGCCGAGGTACTCCGGCGCCGCTCCGACTGGCTCTTCTCTGCAAAAAAAGAAACATAAAACTGTCAATACAAAATTTCGGCAGCACCTCCCCTGCACGGTGAGGTTTCCAAAACCTGCAAGAAAACCAACGGCACGATGGCCGACATGCACATATATATGAACGGCACGATGGCCGACATGCACAAGTAATACCATCACTACAAATACCGCAACTACTAGTAATACTACGACGACGACGACGGATGACATACCTAGTGGGCGTCGTAGGGCAGCGGTGGTGAAGGGGTCAGGGCGCCGGTGGACAAGGCTTCAGGGACGTGGCAACGGCGGCCGGGGCGCCTCCTCCTCCTCCTCCTTCTTCTTCCTCCTTCCTCCTTCTTCCTCCTCCTCCTTCTCTTCCTCCTTCTTCCTCCTCTCCTCCTCCTCCTCTCTTTCTCCTCCTCCTCCTCCTCCTCCTTCTTCTTCCTCCTTCCTCCTTCTTCCTCCTCCTCCTTCTCTTCCTCCTTCTTCCTCCTCTCCTCCTCCTCCTCTCTTTCTCCTCCTGCTCCGGCGGCGCTGGCCCGGGGGCGGCTGGCGCGGGCGCGGCCGCGGGCGGGCGCGGGCGGGGGGGCGGGGGCGGCTGGCGCGGGCGCGGGCGGCGGCGGGCAGTCGCGGGCGCGGGGGCGGGGGCGGCTGGCGCGGGCGCGGGCGGCGGCGGGGAGGTTTTGCGTGTGTGCGGTGCGTGGGCCGGGGGTTAAATCCCCCCTTTGCCGAGTGCCCCCGATCTGGCACTCGGCAAAGAGGGGTTTTCTTTAAAAAAATTTAAAAATCTTTGCCGAGTGCCCCCGATCTGGCACTCGGCAAAGAGGGGTTTTTTAAAAAAAATTTGAAATTCTTTGCCGAGTGCCAGACGTCCTGGCACTCGGCAAAGAGGCTTCTTTCCCGAGTGTCATTTTTTGACACTCGGCAAACCCTAATTTTTTTTTTCACTTTTGACCTCCAAACTTTTTCTGCAGTCCTCATACAATACCTGGTACTCCATGTTCCAATGTGGCACATTTCTCGGACTTTTTCTATATTTCTTTAATTTATTTCAATTAATTGAATTTTCTTGGATAATTCAAATTATAACTGCTAGTCATTCGAATAATGAAAAAAAATGAATGGAAAAATGACATTCATGTTATTTAGTATAATGTGAGGCTGTATCCAGGAACAGACCACAAATTTCGAACATCTTGTTCACGAAACATGACCACGAACTTGCGGTCGAGTTGTTTTTAAATTGTATAAAAAGCAAACGAAGTCCGAAAATCATGAAACTTGTCAAGATGTCATGATATCATATGTTCGAGGCTGTGATAAAAATTTGAGAAGTTTACCCAGGTTGTCATGTACGATGCTTGTAATCTGTTGCAAACCGAAGAAGTTTACCCAGGTTTCTTCGGAGATTATTCGGTTTGCAAGCATCGTACGTGACAACTTGTGCAAAACCTTCTCAAATTTTTATCACAGCCTCCACATATGATATCATGACATCTTGACAAGTTTCATGATTTTCGGACTTCGTTTGCTTTTTATACAATTTAAAAACAACTCGACCGCAAGTTCGTGGTCATGTTTCGTGAACAAGATGTTCGAAATTTGTGGTCTGTTCCTGGATACGGCCTCACATTATACTAAATAACATGAATATCATTTTTCCATTCATTTTTTTTCATTATTCGAATGACTAGCAGTTATAATTTGAATTATCCAAGAAAATTCAATTAATTGAAATAAATTAAAGAAATATAGAAAAAGTCCGAGAAATGTGCCACATTGGAACATGGAGTAACAGGTATTGTATGAGGACTGCAGAAAAAGTTTGGAGGTCAAAAGTGAAAAAAAAATTAGGGTTTGCCGAGTGTCAAAAAATGACACTCGGGAAAGAAGCCTCTTTGCCGAGTGCCACGTGTTTACCGAGTTCTTTCTCTCTAGCACTCGGCAAATAGGTAGGGTTTGCCGAGTGTCAAAAAATGACACTCGGCAAAGGAGCCTCTTTGCCGAGTGCCTGATGTTTCCCGAGTTCTTTATCTCTGGCACTCGGCAAATATCCTCTTTGCCGAGTTCTTTCTTTGCGGCACTCGGCAAAGAAGCTCTTTGCCGAGTGCCAGATGTTTGCCGAGTTCTTTCTCTCTGGCACTCGGCAAAGAGCCTCTTTGCCGAGTGCCCGATAAAAAAGCACACGGCACAGTATGGGACACTCGGCAAAGAAGCCGTCTCCGGTAGTGCGTATCCACTAAACTATGCTTTCTAAGAAAATAGAACTAGCAGGCCTACAAAACTACTAAAAAATGATCAAAACATACGCAATGTTTGTTGAGGAAAAAAAACGCATGTCTCCAGCAGAAAGCAAAAGCCAAGAAGCTAACAGTAGACATGCTCCACATACATATAGGCATGCAATTCAAGACTGACACTGAGGCATGCAATTACTTGCATGGTTTGTATTTGCAAGTTAGAAACCAAAATGTAGAACGAGTAAGCGAGAGAAAGGTTTCAGATGCAATGCTCAACGATGTTTTGTATCGATACACTCGTGATTTATACATGAGAGGGTTGCTAAACTAACTCCTAAGTCGCCGCAGCCCAGCCCTGAAGAATAGCTAGTCTGTTGCGCGCTACAGTGCGATCCGGCAAATGCGCGTTCGGCTGGAAGACTGAGAACAAGTCAGCGAGAGCAGGAACTCTTTCAACAACCCCCCCCCCCTCCAGTCGATGGCGCACTACTGGTGACGCATAGACTGGACTTGAAGTCCTCGAAGAGCCACTGTGGTAATCCTTTTGTCATGATACCCGCGAATGCAGTTTAGTTGGACCATGAAGAACATGGAGCTTGCCAAGGGCAACTTGATCACAGACAAAATGGATGTCGAGCTTGATATATTTGGTGTGCTTGTGATGGAGGATTTTGAGAGAGATATACCGCCGAGACGATGTCACAATAGATGACGGTAGCCTTGTCAACTCCTGCAATAGTTCACCTAGTAGATTGTGAACCCCAGCAACACTCAGCAATGACATCGGCCACACCATAATATTCAGGCTCAGCGCTAGACCGAGACACCGCAGGCTGCCTTTTGGACAACCAGGAGATAAGAGAGTTCCCTAAGAACACACAAAAACCTGATGTAGATCTACGTGTATCAGGGCAACCCGCCCAATCGGCATTTGAGTACCCAACAAGCTCGAGTGGACCGGAGCCATGAGGCTGCAGTCCCTGTGAAGATGTCCTGCGAACATAGAGAAGAACTCGTTTCATCAGACTCCAATGAACATCATGAGGTGAGTGCATATGGAGGCAGAGATACTAGACACCATAAGCAATGTCTGGCCTAGTCAATGTCAGGTTTTGAAGAGCTCGTGCAATACCCCGATAGAACAAAGGATCACTAAAGGGTTTGCCAGATGTGCAGGAAACCTTGGGTTTGGTGTCCACAGGTGTAGGTGAAGGTTTGTAATTTGACATCCCTGCGCGTTGGAGAATGTCTTCAGCATATTGTTCATGGCTCAAGAAGAAACCAGCAGATGTTTGGCAAACTTGAATCCCCAAAAAGAAATTGAGGGTCCCAAGGTCCTTGAGAGTAAATGCTTGCCGAAGAGCAGCGATGATGCATTGACGTATGGCTTGAGATGAGTCTGTAAGGACCATATCATCGACATATAAGAGAAGGAATGCAATTTTGGCACCGTGTCTGAAGATGATCTGAGAATCATCTGATTTGGATGAGGTGTAGTCGTGCTGATGGAGATGATAAGAAAAGCATTGGTACCAAGCACGCGGTGCCTATTTAAGACCATATAGGGACTTCGAAATAATGCAAACATGGTCGGGATGGAGCTTGTCGACAAATTTTGGAGGTTGCTGACAGTAGACTTTCTCGGACAAATTCCCATGAAGATAAGTGTTCTTCACATCAAGTTGGTTTACCGACCATTTGTGGAGGGAGGAAAGATGGAGCACCATCCGTATGGTTGCCGGCTTGACCACTAGCGCAAAGGTCTGATCGAAGTCCAGACCCGGTCCCTGAGAGAAGCCACAGATGACCCACCGTGCTTTTCGACGATCAAGAGAGCCATCCAGCTTCAATTTGTTGTGGAAGATCCATTTTCTGCTGATAACATGCGTGCCATGTGGTCTAGGCTCCAACTGCCAAGTGTCGTTCGATTGCAGAGCCTGGAACTCATCGGCCATGGCCGCGACCCAATCTGGATCCCAGAGTGTGGCACGTACCAAAGTGGGAGTTGGTGCAGTCGTGGCTATGAGAGCATAGCGTGGGTTGGGCATCAAGATACCAACATGTCCACGTGTGATCATGGGATGCTGAACGAGTGGACCTTGTTGGGCAAGTGGTTATGGTGACAGCGAGGTAGGTGTTGAGGATGGCAGCGTGGGTGAAACATAATGGACAGGTGAATGTGGCAATGGCAAGACAGGCGGTAGAGATGGCATCGGTGGTACAGAGGCCAGTGGAGGCATATGAGTGATCACATGTATAGATAATGGCGATCATCCTACCGGTGGCACGAGTTGGGGAGCTCGGCGAGCAGGAACATATATTGGCACCGGGATGAGATCGCAGTTAGGTCAAGGTTGGGTCACTGAGTGCGCTTGAGGCAAGGTCGTGAGCTATTTGAAATGGAACATTGATTCATCAAAGTATACGTCTAGCGAAGTAAAAACATGTTGGGACACCAGATCATAACAGCGATATCCTTTGGTGTAGGATGGGTACCCTAGGAACACGCAAGCATTGAGCATGGTGACAACTCGTGAGCTGCTGTAGCTAGAGTGTTGGGATAACAGAGACAACCGAAAACCCGTAGGTGATTGTATTGTGGTGGATGGCTGAAAAGAAAGTGGTGTGGTGTGGTGTAGTATCGAGGGTGACACAGCTTGATGTTTTAGGAGATATGTGTCTGTAGCAAGTGCATCAGGCAAGAAAATGAGTGGCATGGAGGCATGGAGGAGCATTGTCCGGACACTATCATTCTAGGTGCGAAGGATACGCTCGGCTTCACCATTTTGTTGAGAGGTGAATTAATATCAATTTGCTTAACCTAAACACTAAGCACATCATTAGGAAGTAGAAATGTTTAACTGATCGTGATTCGGCGAAGCCATTAGATGCTTAAGCGATGACCCGTGCTTGCTTGATGCAAGTGTGGTGGTGGTGTTGCCGGTGTAGAGCCGAGGTCGATGTAGGTCGGTGAAGCACCAACGTTGACGCAGAAGAATCATTAACGTTGTTGTCGGCAATGGTTAGTGACCTTCGATCACTCAAGCGCCCAGTTTAGATCGGAGTTGTTCAGGAGGTCACAAGTCTAATCCCTATTAATCAAAGATGGTCCACCGGCCTCCCCTTTTATTTTAACGCTAGGTGACTGTGATCACAAACCAATTTCGGGTTTGGGGCCACCGATCAGGGCGCAAGTGGGGTTTCCCGTTCCCCTTAGGACTCAATCCTATTTGTTGGCCTAGATCACAACTAACTAATATTCGCCCACTTGATCGAATGGCTAACATCATAAGTCCATACTCAACGAAACAACGCACCAAGATAATGCAGTCACAACAACTTATCAAAACACCACTGGACATCATAACTATAGTGCACAATCTCATCTTAATATGGATGCTTACTTATGCCTTAGGAGTTGGTTTCTTTCTTATGGTCCTTTGTATCCAGGATTGTGAAATTGAGATCTTTAAAAGTAATTACCTCAGAATCATAGGCTATCAGTTAAACCCATGTTGGCAATATGTTCTTTAAATACATTGGGTGGTAAGCCTCCCATTAGTGGGTCGGCAAGCATGAACATTGTACTTATATGCACGACCTCAATAGTCTGATCTGAAATTTTATCTCTCACAATATGATACTTTATGTCAATGTATTTGGCAGCACCACTGGACTTGTTGTTACTCAAAAAGAATACTGCAGCTTTGTTATCACAGTATATCTTGAGTCGTTTCGTTATGCTGTCAACCACTCTTAGCCCCGGGATAAAATTCTTAAGCTATACAGCTTGCCCAGTAGCCTCATAACATGCCACAAACATAAATTGCATCGTAAAGATGTAGTAAGGGATTGTTTGGAGCTTTTCTAGGAAATGGCTCCGCTCGTGAGGGTGAAAATATAACCTGAAGTTGGCATCTTTGTGTCCATGCACCCTGCAAAGTTAGCGTTAGAATAACCCTTAACCTCAAGATAATTAGACCTCTTATATGTAAGCATGAAATGCTTAGTGCCTTGCAAATAACACAAGGTCTTCTTGGCAGTTTCCAGTGCTCTAATCTTGGATTAGACTGATATCTGCCCAACATCACGGTTATGTAAGCTAACTCGGGATGAGTGTAGACCGGAGCGTACATAATACTCCCGACTACTGAAGCATAAGGAATCATCTTCATCTAATCATCTTCTAATTGATTCCTCGAGAATTGGAATGAACCAAACTTATCCCCTTTAACAATAGGAGCAGGTGACACAGAACAATTATATATGTTATACCTTTTGAGCACTCTATCAATGTAGGCCCTTTGGGATAGACTTAATACCCATTTGGACCTGTCCCGGTGAATCTCAATGAGCAAGACGTAAGAGGCTTCACATATCAAAATTGGATGATAGAAATTGTTTATTCTCATGCAACATGTCCTTATCGCTACTAGCTAGTAAAATATCATCCGCATAAAGTACCAAAATAACAAAAAAAAAACCCTTTAACTTTAATTTAAATGCAATTGTCCACTTCATTTTATTTGAAGTCGAACTTTCTTATGACTTCATCAAACTTAAGGTACTATTGTCTGGACGACTGCTTTAGTCCATAAATGGATTTCCTGAGTTTACACCCTATGTGTTCCTTGCCTTCCACAACAAAACCTTCTAGTTGAGTCATGTATACATTCTCATGCAAGTCATTGTTAAGGAATGCAGTTTTAACATTCATTTGGTGTAGCTCTAAATCATAATGAGCCACTAGCACCGTAACAATCCTAAATTAGTCCTTCTTCGAGACAGGAGAAAATGTGTCATTGTAATTGATCCCTTCTCTCTGAGTGAAGCCCTTAGCGACGAGTTTTGCATTGATCCTTTCGACATATCCCTTAGAGTCATGTTTAGTTTTGTATACAACCCACTGATTTGATTCTGTCAGGAATTTCTACTAGGCTCCATACCTTACTGAAATTCGTTGACTCCATCTCATCCTCCATGGCCTCATGCCACTTGGTTATGGCCTCCTTAAATGAGGTAGGGTCATCCACCTTCCCTATGTCATTCACATCTTCATTCATGTAGATGACATAGTCATCCAAAAGAGTAGATCTTCTTTCTCGTTGTGAACTTCTTAAGGGTTCATTAGGGACCACATGAGTCTAATCTATATGATGCTCATCGTTAGGTGATGCGCTACTAATTCCAGAATCTTCTTCTTGAGGCTAAACATCTAGAGGTGCAGCAACAATAGGAGGTGCAGAGATATTAGCCTCTTGGATAATTGGGGATATGGACATAAACTCGGTTCTCCTCGAGTGATATCTTTCTTCCCTCAGAGCTCCCACTGATTTCAGCATTTTCTAAGAATTTAGTATGTCTCATTTCTACAAAGTTGGTGGTACGATCTGGA
Organism: Phragmites australis; assembly: GCF_958298935.1. Taxonomy (NCBI): domain Eukaryota; kingdom Viridiplantae; phylum Streptophyta; class Magnoliopsida; order Poales; family Poaceae; genus Phragmites; species Phragmites australis. Next base: position 4,989,191 of record NC_084934.1, read on the forward strand.
CAATAGAAGTGATACCCCTTTGATAATTCTGGGAACCCAATAAAATGGCAACTAACTGTCTTAGGGTCCAATTTCCCAATGCACGGGTTAAAGACTTTGGCTTCAACTGGACAACCCCACACTCATAAATATCTTAAGCTTAGTAATTCATAAGGTTTCTTAGACACTGATTTACTAGGGACCCGATTTTGTTTACAAGCGGTTATCTTTAATGCCACCATCCACAAATTATCTAGAAAATTAGAGTTATTAATCATATTTCGTACCGTATCCATAAGATTATAGTTTCTCCTTTCAGCCACTACATTTTGCTAAGGTTCATCTGGCACTGAGTACTGCACAACTATGCCATTTTCCTGAAGGTACATTGTAAAAGGACTAAGAATTTGCCCATAGGGAGCGTGTCTACCGTAGTACTCTCCTCCTCGGTTTGACCTCACTACCGTAATTTTTAAATTAAGCCGATTATCTACTTTAGCTTTAAATATTTTAAACTTATCAACTGATTCAGATCATTCATGAATAGGAAAGATATTCCGTAACAGGGGTAATAATCAGTGAACGTAATTAATGAGTCATATCCATCCACACTCGGAATAGGAAATGACCCACATATGTCAGTGTGGATTAATTCTAATAATCCCGTGCTCCGGGTGGCTCCCTTCTTAATCTATTTAACATATTTCCCCTTAATACAATCTATACAGGGGCCTGAATAAGAGAAATCAAGAGGGGTGGAGTATCTCTTGATTAATGAGATGTTCCATTCCCCCATTCGAAATATGACCTAAGCGACAATGCCACAATTTTGACGAGATCTCATTATATTCACCAGTCATACTTTATACATTCAGTGATTCAGAGGCATTAAGTGATGCAAATACATAAAGCTTATCTTGGCGAAAACCATAACCAATGTTGTCATTGCCAAGCTTTATTACACACTGATGTTCCCAGAAATACATTTAAACTCATGATCATCCAAAGAGAAACAAAAATAAGGTTCCTACTTAATGATGACTATTGGATAACTATCTGGCACCCTAGGATTTTTTGTAATTCTTGAGACAAAACTTTATCTCCGGGAAGGGATCCCTGGATGAAAGGAAACTACCCGTAGGTACCTAGGGGATCCTGTAAATAGAGAAGTTTATCTCCAAGAACGAAAAGAAAGACTCCAGAGGATGTACGCCATCACCATATATATATACAGAGAATGGGGCCCCTGGGGAAGACAAGCGATTGAGAGACACAGGCCATAAGAAGTTGCACAAGCTGTTGCAAGCAGAGAAAGCCAAGCAAACAAGTTGCTAATTGGGTTTAGATATATCTAGGCTAGCCACACATCCCCTTATAACATGCTCTACTCAATACAAGACAAACAGGACGTAGGGTTATTATCCTCAGAGAGACCCTAACCTGTATGGAAACCCCTCTGTGTGTTCCCGAGATTCGTCTACTAAGGCATCCATCGCTCAACCGTAAAATACATGATCTGCTATGCTGCCCCTATTGCGTAAAAAAATCATGATCCTTATCCATTCCTAAATCAGGTGGCATCCTTAGTGGCCGCACGATGCGACAGCGGCGACGCTCGGGCAAGTGCATGGTGGTGGTGTCGGGGCTCAGGCATGAGCCTGGTGGTGTCGCAGAGTGCGCATGGTTGCAGTGCAACACGTTGAACTAATGCGTGGCGCAGAGGCGTGAGTGGACGGATGCGCGGGGAAGAAGCAGCGACGGCATGCAGTGGCAAGGTAGCCGGTGATGACCACCGCCCAAGATGGCCAATGGCGACGACAACCAAAGATAAGTACCAAATCCCCAAACCTAGAGTTTGGAATTTGACATTTTTGGTGGTGAATCTAATCTAGGGTTTCGGGCGAATGGGAAAAACATGGGAAAGGGATCCAAAACTCTCAGATTTGCCCAATTTGCTCTCCTTCTAACTGCTTATACATCCAATTGAGACATTTAGGGTTTTAGAGATGGGGATTTTGGGATTTTTGAGATTCAGATTTGGGGATTTGTGCTAGGGTTCTATATCCGAATGACCCCCTTCTTCTTAATGCTAATCCTAAGCCTAATTTCTCATAGAACATGAAAAACCATAAACAAGGACTAGAACAATGTAATTAACATCAACAGAACATAAACAATAAAAAATCCTAATCCGAGATACATTAGGGTTTGAACATGCTTAATAGACATTAATTTAGGGCTTAATCGACTCAATTGACAACAACTTGCTCACAATTCGGACATGATCAACATTAAACGGAAGCAAAAACATCTTAATTGCTTATAAACTTGATTATAGCTTAGGTTAGGTTAAGATGGCTCTAGTGACAAATGTTAAGATCAATTTGCTTAACCTAAACACTGAGCACATCATTAGCCAGTGGAAACGTTTAATTGACCATGATTTGGTGAAGCCATTAGATGCTTAAGCGATGACCCGTGCCTGCTTGATGCAAGTGTGGTGGTGTCATTGCCGATGTATAGCCGAGGTCGATGTAGGTCGGTGAAGCGCCAATGCTGACATAGAGGAATCATCGACGATGTCACCTGCGATGGTTAGTGACCTTTGATCATCCGAGCACCCAGTTTAGATCGGACTTGCTAGGGAGGTCATGAGTCTAATCGCTATTAATCGAAGATGGACCACCGGCCTCCCCGTTTATTGTGACGCTAGGTGACCAGGATCACAAATCAATTTTAGGTTTGGGGCCACTGATCAGGGCGCAAGTGGGGTTTCCTATTTCCCTTAGGACTCGGTCCTATCTGTTGGTTGATATCACAACTGAATAACAAGGTGTAGGGGCAGGTGAGGCGATGCACAATGCCATGAGTAGAAAGGAATGTGCGAAATGCATTATTGTCAAACTCCTTGCTGTTGTCGAACTAAAAACAGCGAATAGAGCATTGAAATTGTGTCTGAACAAACCGGTGAAAAGAGATGAGCGTGGGGAATACATCTGATTCGTGTTTGAGGGGAAAAGACCAAACAAAATGAGAATAGTCATCTAGTATAACTAAGTACTATTGAAGCCCAGTGGAGCTGAGAACTGGTCTAGTCCAGACATCACAATGAAAAAGTTCAAAGGGAAAAGTAGAGACATTGTCTGCAGAATGAAAAGGTAATCTTACATGTTTTCCTAAACGACAAGTTTGGCAAGTCTAATTATTGGATGGAGTACAAGTGAAATCAAAAGAATGTAAAATGCGAGACACATTGGAATGACCAGGCCCAGACGAGCATGCCAGATGTCTGCTGACGCTGAAGCATACAAGGTCAGAACATTGTTGGTGTAAGTGGAGGAGCACAGAGGGTAAAGATCACCCGAGTTGTTACCGTGGAGGATTTCTTTCTGACTATGAAGCTCCTTGATTGAAAAACCAAACAGGTCAAACTCCACAGTGATAGAATTATCCTTGGTGAGAGAACGAACATAAATTAAATTCTTAATCAATGACACAGAGATGACGATGTTCTACAGATGTAAAGAAGATGCAGGTGTGGGAATAATGGAGTGGCCAGTGTAAGCAACAGGAAAAGAAGCACTGTTGTCGAAAATAATGCATGAGGCTGAAGAACAAGGAGAGTAAGAAGAGGTGATACCGGCGTTTGAAGCCATGTGCGATGTGGTGCCCATATCAAGGAACCAGTCCCTCCAGCTAGCATAAGAGGAGCTACCGTGCGAGGCATTGAGAGCCGAGAGGAGCGTCGGGTCATAGGATTGTTGAAACTAGTGTGAGAGGTGATGGTCCAGCACATGTCCGGCAATCAGATCATGTGACGGATGAGGAACACTAGACCATGGACCAAGGACACCAACGCTCGGTAGATGCAGCTGAGGCAGTGGCCAGGCTTGCACGACATCGGTACAAAGGTTGAACCCTGGGACCCAGAGCACCGGCCAAGGTGGCGGCGTAGACTGCTGACAAGGAGTACCACCATTGTCGGAGGAGGGGTGGTTGCGTCCATCACGAGGCTTTTTCTTCTTCTTGGCGCGGTCGGGGGCAGTAGAGGAGGTGCTCGAGTGCGCTTGTGCAACAGAGCCGAAAGAAGATCCAACGGCGAGGAGAGCCGATGCGGCTGCAATTTTCTCGCTGTGAGCTAGGCGGCTTTCTTCCCGGAGGAGATAGGACCTTGCGTAGAGAAATGTCGTCGGAGGAACTTGCGCGGTGATGGTGGAGATGGCATGACTGAATTTGGAGTTTCTGGCTACACAGTGTATTGACTACAAGGGTCTGATCCGTGATGAGTGACCCAACGTCACGCAGTGTGTCAGCCAGACGCTTGAGGCGGCTGCAGTACTCCGTGATGGAGAGATCATCCTGGTGGAGGCCATGAAATTCTTGTTGGGCATAGACCACGTGCTACATACTGTTGTCGAGGAAGAGGCGGGCGATCAACGTCAGGTGCAGTATGCCGTGTCCATCGGTTTGATGATGACGTCCAGGATTTCTTTGGACACAAAATTTGAAGAAGAAAAGCCAAATTTATCCAGAGTGAATAAGCTAGGAATGTGGCATAACCGAGTCAGTGTGCGGCAAGGAAAGATGGACATGTGGATGTTACTTACAAAAACTGTGTGCATCATTCTGTGATATGGGCAATCTTGTCTGAAGGAGGAATGTACAAGAGTGCGTGCAAAAAAAGAACCAATTCTAGACACAAAATTTGCAGCAAAATATAGAAGAGACGATGTTACACTAACATTTTGAACTAATAACTAAGCAGGTTCTCTAAATTATTATGATACATAATAGCATGCATCTACATGACCATGACTACACTAGCAGATAAAAAACAGATGTCTCTACATTTTCATGCAGCAGCTACGTGAGCAGATTCATGAGGTGAGACAAAATTACACAGCAGCCGGGGGCCTAAACAATCATAGCAAAAAAGTCACAAAACAAACGCAAGGGCTTGCATTGTATGGAAATCATGCATCGCACATAGGAAAAAATCGAAGTTGCCATCCTTTCCTTCGGAAGCTCTTTAGGTTTCGAAAATAGCGGTTAAGGATTTCATTTTCATTTTTTTTCCACCAGCGAAAAGACCAAAATTGCGAAATTTCGCCAAAATTTCGGTCATTTTTCGTAGATATTTCATTTTCCTCCGAAATTCACAAAATTTCACCGAAATTTGGGTGAAATTTTAATCCCTGATAGTGGTAGCTTGGGCAAAGCCTGCTTTCTTTGCTTCGCGAATGAGAGAAGGAAAACAGAAAAATAAGACATTTTATGTTTGCGAGATCTGAAAGTGGTTGCGTTTTCTGTTTGAGGCAACAAAAAACTTTAGTGCTTGACGGAGAAGAATCAGAAACAACTACTCTGTTGCATCAGTGGTCAAACTACATCAATTGAAATAGGCCTCGAGTCTTAGTGAAATTCGAGATCATTTAAGGGCAATTGCCACACCAAATTGTCAATGGGTTGCTAAAAACAAACCTCAAACGACCAAGAGGACGACGGCCACCAGTGACATGGGAGCTCGCCGCTGACCACGAAGCAAACAGCGAGGCCCTCCTGGATGTAGGGATGGCAGCCAGACATGTGAGTTTGGGTCCCATGTGTTCTGCATCTAACGGGTATGGGTTCGAATTATAAATCCCACTCACGGATCTAGTGGGTTGGGTACCTGATCTGTAACTGGTGCGGGTTCTGATTTTCCCCGTAGGTGACTTGTGGGCACCCGAAAACTTGCTCACTCTTAGCCCAGCCCAGCCCAACTCGCTCTTCTTCCTCCCCATCTGTGTGGACCGACTCGATGCAGCCGATAGCCCAGCTTCACCACACCACCCACGCTGCAGTGCCCCCTCGATCGCCACACGTCACCTCCTCACCGCCCTGCTTGAACTCCCCGCCTCCACCCCGCTTGGTCTCCCCGTCTCCCATCCTCGTTTGTTAGCGAGGCTCCTAAACCCGATGGGCATCTGACGGGTGCTGGTTCGGTGCCATTTTTGTCTATTTGTCATTTAGTGCTCAGGAGTTGAGATTGGAGGGTTTCGGGTTAGGTATGGTTTTGCTCAACCTGGTTCCAACCCGATCCATTGCCATTCCTACCTAGACGGCGAGGACTCTCACCTACTTCACCCATCTCTAAATTTATCTCACTTAATTGTTGGGACAAGGACAAGAGAAAAAGCCAAAAGAAGGGGCCCACAGTTCAAAAAGGAGCACAAAAATCGGGGTGTAGCACTCAAGGATGAATCATAGTCCGTACAAATCCTGACCGGACTAGAGCAGCGAGCTTCATAGTTATTACGGCAGTACGGTGAGACGACTCATAACCTTCACACCTTTATATCACATATGACGTACCGCGTGACGGCACCTTGCACATATCCTTTTTTACCTTTGGATCTCCAGCGGACGTCACTCCATGCCATCAATTAGTGTATGAGCCATCAAATCGAAGTAGGAATAAATTTAGAGCGTTGCATATAGATTAGCAAAAGCCACGTTGACGTCGGGCTCTCTGGATCCTTCCTCTGCCTCGTTCCTTAACGTCGCTCTACCCCTACCCCTCCCCCCCCCCCCCCAAAAAAAAACGAAAAGCCACCCGCCGCTCTGCCTCCCCACGCCGCCTGCTCCCTTCGCATCCACCCCCAACACCACTGACTCTATTGTGCGCCCTCCTCTTTGATGAACGATGCTCACCACCATCGCGGCTCATCCCTCTCCGGTGCATGACACCTGCCACCTTTCCTGCACCCACTGGATCTACCGCTCTCAGCCACCGAATATATAGGGAGGGCAAGCAATGGCTCAACAGTAGACGACACAAGGAGGGCAGGTGGCGCAGACAGCGGCTTAGCGGCAGACGACATAGAGAGGGCAGGTGGCGTAGGCAATGGCTCAGCAGTGGGCAACCTAATCAAGTCACCGGCCAGGGCGAACCGTGATTCACCGCCACACCGATATATCGTTGCTATGGCGACGATTTGACGACGCCATAATAACTATACATAGTTAGTATTTCTTGTCCTGGCCGTTATTCAACCGGTGAATGTCCATTTGAAGCAGGACGATTTCTCAGCCTGAATCAGATATACATTTTAACATCCGCTGTACCTTAGCAGCAACTGGTGGCTGACGAGGAACTTCTCTGTGCTGCACAGTGGCTGGAGACTAGTGTTCTCAGTGGCTACATTTGCCTCATAATTTTGGCATTGGAATATTACCATGCCATAGGCTACTGCCTGTTGAATTAACTGAATAACTTTAGGCTGGGAACCACTGCTCGTACTTCTTTGCACTTGTTTGTTGAGCATGTTTAATAACTTTCAGTGGATGTTGTTTTATCCGGTTATCTATAAAACTTGCCAACAACTAAGTTATGCAATGGATGTAGGTGAAACCGAATGGTAATATTTCATGAAAAGAATATAATGCAGACACCCGTGATTACAGTAGCTATTCATAATTACAATATAGGCAAAACCTTTGTCAGGTAAAATAGCTAGGTTCGAGGATCACCCCCAAAATCTTATATAAAGTAGTGCCTTTCTACTTATCATTCACATGAGTCCTAATTACCTAAAAATCGTTCGTTTTTTGTGACCATTAGATCTAAATCAAAATACTTGATTGACATGCCTCTTCCAATTATACCAAGTCATCGCCTACCTTCGCATTACAGGACACCATGCATTGCGAATTACACCGGGAAAACGAAAATGTCTACAACCAAATTAAATCATCAATACCTCAGCATAATCCACTTCTATTCAACAAACAAGAGTGGAGGTCGAGCAACATGTCAAGTACAGAGAACAAGCACGTGTTGGTCCATTTAAGTAGCTCTGATGCCATTGCCAGTAATTGAGTGGTGGCATAACAGTAATTGAGTCTTTTTAGCATTGGCCTGTGCATGGGCATAACAGTAATTAAGCTTCAGGAAAAAATCTACTAAAGTTCATAAACAACAAGAATTTGAGCATAGGCCTGTGCCCTCGCTGCGCCTCTCCTGGGTCTGCCCCTGGTCCATTGCTGATAATCAAAATCGGTCCATTTAGTCCATTTAAGTAGCTGGATATATGATTGCGTAGTCAAAATCGAGTTGGAGGCAAAAACTTGTCCGATTCGATCCAGGGTCATGGGCTAGCCATCCCGTCTTTATAAGCACACACAATCACAGCACATCCTAACGTTGCAATCCAGTGCTCGAGTTCTCGGAAGCTTTGCAATACGCAGGTTCTTGTGGTTCTCATGTCTTGACCCGTCCGGCAACCAATGGCGTCACCCGAGTCCCCGCCGAGCAAGCGAGCCAGGCTAGATCCCGCCAGCGATGGCATCCACACCACGGACGAGCTGCTGACATCTCGTCGTCGCCACTTCCGGGCGGACACCGTCCTCGTCGCCGCCGTGTACGACGCTGCTGACATCTCGCGGGTCAACGTTAAACTCGTGGACATCGCCTCCGGCGCCGTCGTCACGCGACTGAACGGGCTCAGCAACGGCCACTTGAGCGCAAGCGGCGGCCTTCTCTGCCTCGTCGGCGTTCAAGACAGAGCAATCCGCGTTCTCAACCCGGCCACCGGCGCCGTAACCGAACTCCCGGGGGACACGGCAGCACACGGTCCCCGTGCCATGTCGGGGTACGTCCTTGGGCAGGTGCCTGCGACGGGAGACTACAAGGTGCTCCACATCTACACCGTCCCCGGCAAGCCCAACCAGTCGTGCGACATCCTCACCCTCGGCGGCCGCGAGCAGCGCTGGAGGCCGGCGCAGAGCCCTCCGATGCGCGTCGAAACAAGCATCTCCCGGCACAGGGTGGTCACCCAAGGGGTCGCTCACTTCCTGTCCGCTCATACGATCGAGCGCGACAGCATCGCGTCCTTCGACCTCGACAAGGAAGAGTGGAGACCGGCCCTCATCCGAGGCCCGCTCTCCTCTGACGGCCGCCATTGCTTCCGCTCGCACCTGAGCTTGGCCGAGTTGAACGGCTGCCTGTCCATAGTGCACCAAAACTACCGGGGCAAGTCCATGGACCTGTACTTGTTGTCGGACCTGGAGAAGTGTACGTGGTCAAGAACGAACTCTCTGCATTTTGAATCGATTCTTCGTGGCTGGGAAGAGAAGCATGAGCTCAGGAAGGGCCAACCGGTTCCAGTTTCACGCGACCAAGAACGCGTTGCGCAGCCATTGATGGTTTTGGACGACGGGAGGATCGCGCTCTGGGTGGGAGAACCGAACAGGGTTGTGCGGGTGCATGATCCGAGCACGGGCGTGTGCAAGGAGGTTGCCAAGTTGGGGAAGTATTGTAGTATTGTTGGATTATACACTGGGAGCCTCTTGGAGCTCATGTAGACCCGTTTAGTAGAACTTTAACTTTCAGCTCAACATTAGATTTTTGATGTGACCGGTTTAGTAGAATTTTGACTTTTAGTTCAACATTAGATTTTGATGTTGTAGACTATAATAAAGTAGTTTAAGTTATTATTTTTAGTTTAAAATAGAAATAAGATGACTCATTCAAATATAATCAGTGTATCAATAGCTTCAGCTTCACGAATTCCTACAGCTAAATTTTTTATGTTTTCTTTAACAATTGAATTTTGTTGATGTTAATCACCATCATCTTTTCTTTTGGTCTATACCACAGAAAGACTCACGCTAGCTTTAGCCTTTTACCAACTAAAGATTTAGTTCAATATGTCGAGTGTGTGCACCGTTAAGAATTTTACTACTATGCCTGTTCCACTAGTCAGCTAGATTGCATTTTGGGAGCGGCTATCGTCAGCACGTGCATCCAAATGTATGTCTGCCCGCACACCCCTCACTAGGAAACAAAACCTGATTAGAAGCATTCCTAATCAGCCACCTACCCAGATTAGCAACCCGCGCGCGAAGCTAGCCAATCGCCATAGGTCTTGGGCCCACCACAACTCCCAACACCACACGTCTCCCAACCCCGCACGCCACCTCCTGGAGCAATACGCGGAGGTGACTCTGGTTTTGAGATTGCCATTGCTGCACACCACAAAGAAGCAAAAATTCTTCACTAGAAAAAATAAAACATGTATGCATTCAGAACCTCCATTCAACCCTTTTTGCCCATCTGATCTGCTCTTTTTCCTAGAAAAAAGAGCCTATAGTATTGATAAACTGCAAATCTGAATATAAATTTGCTACATCTTGCTATATCTAAACTGCTAATTCTGATCAAGAGGAGGGTGCTAAAAAGCCTGAAGAAGGAGAAGAAGACAAGAAGCATAACAAAGGAGTGGTGGCAGCAAAAGAAAGAGGGAATAATGAAGTATACGTAATACAAAGCAAGAATGGTTGTGAAGCTCATTGGTGCCATAACATAATTGATGCCATACGCCTAAAGGCTTATACCCTCGAGCATGTGGTCGATAGGAATGAGTCGATGCTTATGCTTACTCTCTAGTCGATCCAGTCATCGAGTAGAGAGTTATGGGCTACATCGCGTATTTTTGGTCCTTATACTTCACTCTCTATTTAACTATCGCGTTAACCAGAGAGCTGAGAGTTACATTGTTTGATGACAGTGCTTATGCTCCATTTTCTACTCGAACTTAGTTATTGAGTGAAGAGTCAGGAGCCACATCGGGTATCTTATGATGCTACAACTCTACTCTCTGTTTTGGTTATCACATCAAATAAAGAATCAGGGGCTACATCACATACTTTTGATGCTACGGTTTTACTCCCCACTCAATCCAATCATCGAGTAGAGAGTCGAGGACTATATTGCATAATTTTGATGGTACAAGTATTTTTTTTCTTACTCTCCGATCGAGTATTTTTTCCTCCTCGACCAGAGAGTCGGGGGCTACATAGTAATACTATATTTATTCAGTAAGGATGTACTTTTTGTAAAAGTTTATCTAGTTTTGCGTTGATTGCGTTGGATAAAACCAGCAGAGGCATATGTTGGGTTGATGATGAACAACTAGACTTAATAAGGCATAACGGCACAAGAGATTGTTAGACATCTCGCGCCTAACAGCTAACAAGGTTCTGAAGTTCTAGTCGATTCTATGTGTCTCTGTCGAGTTCATGTTCGCGTGCTGGTCAAAGCGCAAGACGATAAAAATTTGCAAAACATTATCATGTTATTCCTATTTCTAGTTTTATAACTAGTCTTTTTCTCGTTATTATGGTTGCTTTGAGTGGTTATTTGAAGCCCAACGCATCTAATCATCTATCTAGTTGAGTTTTTAGATGTTAACGGATATTCGATCAACTAAATGAGAGGATGGTTACAACATTTACTAATCAGTATTTGCATCTACTTGTGCTAACCCTTTTTCATCGATAAGGAAATAACAAGCGGTAGCATAATAGACATGCAAAATATCATTAATGTTTACAAACATCCCCAAGTCACTGAATAAGTTTCAAATGTTTCGAGTCAAGTCAGTTAGAAGGTATACCCTCGCTCTTGTTGTCAGGCGGGCTAAGTGCTAAAAACTGGACGAAGGCAAGGATTTGAGACTCGATACTCCAAATAATGTATGTTGCTTTCTCTGCTAAACACCTAAACCCCCTGTCACTACTTATGTGTCAAGGTCGGGATTGTAGCTCTTGAGGAGGCCAAGCATTGTCTTGGCGCTGATGGAGGCTGACTGATTCATGCAGTTGAGGGTATGTTCCCTCTGCTCTTGAAGTGCTGAAACTGTAGTGTCCCGCTCAGCAGCATGATGTCCTGATCACTTTCTGCTTTCTTCAAAGCATCGTCCTTTGCATCCCATTCAAATTTTTCTTCCTTCAAGACACCTCTGAGTTCTTCTCGCCGATCAGCATCCTTCATGTGGACCTTTATTGAGTCAGCAACAGCTTAGGGTTGGATCTTAAGGTTAGCTTCGAGTTATGAGAAAAAGCAACAACAATTGTCATTAGTTTCTCATTGTTCGAATCACATACTAGTGATTGCGGGTAAAATTGACCTTCAATCTTCTTTTGTTGAGCAACTAGCTCCTTATCCTTCTCCTCGAGAGCTCTTTGGTGAACATCATAGTCGATCGTTGTATATTGAGCCTTGGAAGTTGCTATGTGAGCCTCTATCACTACCCAGGGATCAATGGTTGGTCCAAGGGTTGTGGTTGCAGTAGGCTCTAAGCTTCCCTCAAGTGCAGCTGTAGAAGCTTTCTCTACTCGAGGAGGCGGAAGTGGCACGTCAGAAGGAGCCGAAACTGGTGGGCTAGCTGGATCGCTTATTTCCTTCTCCTTCGATTTATCTGGGCCTAGCAACCTACCATCGATTGGCTAAGAAATAGGAAGGAAGACCGTAAACCAAGATAAATAATCAGATCTAACATGGCGATTGGGATGCAGGAAAAAAACACTCTTCTTCTGCCTTTTGATGATAATTTTCTTCTTCATCATATCGATAGCTGGTATCGGTTGTATTGGAGCGGCCATCTAGGGGATAGATGAAGCCAAAGCTATCATTGCCTGCAAGAAACCAGCCCACAATGATTCATCATCATTCTGGATCACTGAACCAATGCTTAGAAGAATGACCAATGTGAGGGGGGAAACTCGATAAAGGTTACCTTTATTACCGAGTCAACAAACGTGTCGGCCACTCGAGGAGGCGATCGAGGAGTGGCTTCAGCTATCTCCTGTATAAAGGCCATCCATACAGACCAAACGTTAGTATGCAAGTGCTCGATAACTAGAGTAGTGTCTAAATAATCACTTGATAACTCAATGTTAGTACCAGTTGTTTCCTTTTCTGTAAGTGCTTGAGGGGCACCGGATCATATAGCAGAGACAATCTCTTGGGTCGAAGAGATCCTTCTGCCCCTCGATCCACTGGTGTTCCCCTTGTCACCAGTTCTAGAAGAGGAACTATCATCAAAGTCAAGGACCTCAGTCGTGAGGATGTGCTCTTGATGAAAGATTAGGGCCTCGAATCAGAAAGTCGAATCAGGTTGAATAATTAGTAATCAGCACTGCTCTCTTACTTGAGAAATCCCCACCTTTGGTCAAGGATTCACGAGGGAGTAAGGTTGCACAAAGCATTCTTGTGCTTCTTCAGAGAAGAGTTTGCTCAATCATGCAGCAATATCTGGAGGAGACAGAGCTATAAAAAGGCAAAGTCACTCGAAAGAGCTTGTTCGCGATAATAGAAGCAACAAATTTCTATATAAATCTTACCTCTGACCACGTCCTTGGAGCTATTGCTGTCTCCAGCATATTCCCAAGCGAAGTGATCCCATATTTTCAAGGGGCTTAGCCTTCGACTAATGAAGTCTTTGGCTACGTGCCACCCGGTTAAGCCACTTTGCCTGAGTTCACCAATCATCGTGACGTAGTAGACA